>NC_141694.1:1568741699-1569941699 GCF_964263255.1 Lissotriton vulgaris
TTCTGTCATTCACCGTTGTCGAAAGTACTATTTACTTTTCAGTAACAATGCATGCAGTAGTGCATGCATTTCCTTTATGTCACTTAAAAGATTTATGGTTAGCTTTGTACCCAAGGATTTCTTTATCTTCAATTATTGTTTGTCCATGCTGTGCTTTTTTTTCTTCTCTCAACAAAAAACCTACCCAAAAATAAACCACCATTCCCTTTCATTTTCCAAACCCTAACCCTCTTCCCCCGGGCTGTGTGGTTTTGATTGATGTGTGACTAAATGGCATCAATAATTCCACACACTTACTGGGGAGGATAAGGTCATAGCAACAGGCTGGTGAAGGAATCCGAGGATATATTCTAGACTTACTCAGCTTCAGTACTATTTCTTGTAGTAGTAGCCAATGTCAAAGAAATTCAACGCAAGTACTAGTTATACTTTCAATACTTTACCATTTGTTAGGCTACATTGTGGCACAGTGTACTGTCACCTGCTATATTCTCTATCGTACCGTTGTAATGCTCCAGTAAAGAGACAAACCAGGTTTCATTTTCTTTTTTTCCATAGGCATGCAACTGCC
Source organism: Lissotriton vulgaris (assembly GCF_964263255.1). Taxonomy (NCBI): domain Eukaryota; kingdom Metazoa; phylum Chordata; class Amphibia; order Caudata; family Salamandridae; genus Lissotriton; species Lissotriton vulgaris. Next base: position 1,568,742,271 of record NC_141694.1, read on the forward strand.
ACTGTGTCACACCACTAGTACCACCGCAATGAGGACATTTCATCTGCCCAGGATTGCCAACCTTAATCGCCCGCCATTTCCCGAGCAGCCAGCCCTGGGCCTAGCCCTACTTTCAAACACAAATTACAGGTAAGATAAGCGTTTGGTGGGAGGTAGTATAATGGAGTATTAGGAGAGACGAGAGATTGACGGTAGAACTACTAAAGTCCTAGGACTCTTGAATTCACTTACTCTGTGAGAGGCACTTAGGTTGAAAACATTTAGCCATTTACACTTAAAGGAAGAAAATGACACAGACTTAAGTTTCAGGAAAACAAACTTACTGTTAAACCCCCACCCACCAGACTCAAAAGCAGTAAAAAACAGGTATGCTCAGATAAAGTTTCAAAAAGTATATTTGTGTAGCCCTAACAAAATAATCTCCCGCAAGACCCTCCCTAACCCCAACGATTGTCCTTCAAAAGTCCCAAAAACAATCCAACTCCCAATTCCCACCCCCCAAAAGTCTCTAAAAAAGGGGCAAGGGACAATACGGCAGGCTGCTGTTCACTTTAGCGGCCAGGGCATCATACTCCTTGCGGAGGGTGGCATGGTCAGAGTGGAGGCCCTCCACCAAGGTCTTATAAGTTAGGACCTCCTGCTCCAGGTAGGACACTCTGAGGCATAAGCGGTGCTGGCGTGGCTTGCAACTCCTGTGGGGGGCAGCTGCTGTCTTTGCTGCTCGGTGGTGGCGGTTGGCTTTGGTAGCCCGGCTTCGTACCGCTGGAGCACTGCGCTGGCTGGCAGCCCGTGAGGGCCCGGAGGAGGATGCAGCTGTCCCAGTGGATGTTGTACCAGTTGACTGCGTGTCCTCCTCCTCCAGGGCCACCAGCCGCCGATATTCGGCGACAGTGGCATCCAGCCTCCGTTGCTGGGCCATTTGAGCCCACTCCTTCCTTGTTGGTGTTGTTGATTTGGAAGGAGCAACTATATGAAGAAAGATAGACATAGTCTGTAACCAATGCTCCTTAAGATTAACACAAAATGATTGAGCAGAAAGTTGTGTCACAGTACAACTAGCAACTTGAAAGCACAGTACATAACTATTGAGGCCAGTATCTATCTAACCTCCTTCTTCTTCATCCTTGCTCTAACATTAGTGAGAGTTTAAGGAACAAATTCTACGAGCACTATGGACTTCCATTACAGTCGACTATGACAGTACACCAGTCTTATTCTTCTTCTTCTCTCTTGTTTAGGAAAATTGGTACGTTATCTTATGCAAGCCGGCGTAATGCCAGCGCAGTGAACTTGCTCCCAAGAAAAACAGAAGCACACCATGATGAGTGAGACAGACTTGCGTTACTGTACCGGTCCAGTACATGCAGGTGGTGAAGCTCTTACTTTTCTATTATGGGTGGCACTGAGAATACTCTGTTAAAAGGGCTACTGCTTAATTAATTTAACTTTCACCCTACAGTTCAAATGAGTATTAGAAAAGGAAAATGAAGAAGCTAAATAATATGATTATCTATCACTTCACATGGGATGTACTTGATTACATATGGGATGACTTTAGGTGCTTTGCTTTTTATTGAGTGAACAGTGATACACCCACACATGAATGACGTACTACTACTAAACTAAACTTATTAAGAGAGGTAGGGAGTGTCCACCGTAATAACCGGATATATGCTGTGCTTGCAGTTGCAATACAAACTACTGCTACTATTCATGGTAGTATTTGGACAAAATTACAACTTCTTTTCCTTGCCTTTCCTACACTGGAACGGACGTGCGGGAGCAGTGTTACATGCTCTTGAAAGTAACACTTAGGTCATCCAGTGACCGTCTACTCTCTCTAGATACACATATGCTATCTAAGAGTAAGCATGGGCAAATTTTGCGGATCTCGCGTTCGCGGATTTTGCGGATTTGCGAACTCGCAATCCGCAAAATCTGCGAATTCTCGCGAATTTGCGGATTTTTTTTTTTTATGTTCGCACGGGTTTCTGCAAGTTCGCGAGGGTTTTGTACAATTTTGCAAATTGCGAAATTGTACAAAACGCGTGTGAACTTGCAGCAACCCATGCGAACACAATAATATGAAGAGAAAGAAGCTCCTGGTCACAGGAACAGCACGGGGATTGCGCTCATGAAAGTCGAGGATGCAAAGGCCTCTACCCAGCATCACAGCTGACTTTCCACGGTAGATTTGGGAAGAGGCACACCTGTCCAGCCTCGAAGACGCTCATGATTGTTTTTGGGCTAATGAATGAGTCACTGAATTTGAGCATCAACTAGTTCGAGCGCCCATGTGTGTGTTACTATGCAATCGCCCCGAAGGGCGCAGGGGTCCCTTGAATGAGCTGTCCATCATAGTGGGTGAATGGCGGGAAGACGGTGCAAACCGCGAGTGGTGTGCGCGGGGCCAAACGTGCGGGGCTTCCATGCGAGTTCACATGCCTCTTGTGTGCATAAAAGGTCAGAGAAAGATCAGTTCAGCCTGGCCTGTTGTAACCATTTTAGGATGGCGCCGGCAATGAGCCAGCGCCATCCTAAAATAGTTACTAAGTTAGCTTCAACAGGAAGCTCTAATAGATAAAATCGAGCACCTGCTTTATTTTATCTATTAGAGCTTCCTGTTGAAGCTAACTTAGTAACTATTTTAGGATGGCGCTGGCAGCTTGCCGGCGCCATCCTAAAATAGTTACAACAGGCCAGGCTGCAAGTTTTGAACTTTTGCCCCCGGAAAAATCCGCCGCTCGCGGATTTGCGGATTTTCGGTAAATTCGCGGGAGTTCGCGGATTGCGAATTTACCGAAAATCCGCAAAATCCGCGAGCGGAACGGATTTTCCACCCATGCTTATCTAAGAGTCAGATAGTACCATGATCCAGGCATCCATCCATTCAAAGTATATGCACACATACAGTTTCTGTTTCACCCACCCAGGCTGTTCTCCTTCCACCCAACCTTGCTTCATCATTCGCCCAGCCATGCACCATACCATATTCTTTCCTTCCCAGCCACCTCGGGGACCAAGCAAACACATATCATTCTTCTTTGCCACTCATCATTAAATTTCTCGTCCTTCCACACTTACTTACACCCTTCTTTCGCTTTTCGTTCATCCCATCCATCAAGTTCATCTCAGATCTGATTGGGATTCTTCTCGCCAAAAACTTCACAGCTAAGTCGAAGTACATTTAGAGGAGGCTACTATCTGGTTGATTTATAATACACCCGTGCAGATAGCGGGCGCAGGCTCCTTGCACTTGCTGGTACGCCCCCTCCCCCTCCCAGAGCCCCAGATAGCACACTGTAGTCTTCAATCTCAATAAGTAAGGAATATATAGCTTACCTCTGCCCGCCACCACTGTGTGAACCCTCACAGGCACATTGGTGTCGTCCGGCACTTGCACCGCATCCTCCCCAGAAGTGTTCCCCTCATCCACCACCACCACCTCCGCGCTGGCCCCGCCACCAGATGTTCCACCTACAAAGTACATTTAAGAATGTTAGAATACACCACTCACTACTATATAATATTTGGTCTAGGAATAAAGAAATGTTAAAAAAAACAGCAAACAATGTAATACTTTGTGGCTGTCTACTCTAAAGTAAAAATGTCCCTTTTTCCAGGGAAGGCTGTTGTCTTGCTGCACTTTTTGGCACAACAGATGAATGCTTGCTTTTTATTTTTAACACGCACCACTTTTTCTCCTAACAGACAGAAGCTTGACTTCTAAGAACACGAGCTAGATCAAGTTCAAACCAGGTGAGAGTTCGGCTCGACCACAAGAAATGTGTTCAATTAATCATCAGCACTAAGCACTTTTCCATTTTCAGTTAAACGTTTAGTTTTATGACAAACTTGATTTTAATAAATGTGTTTACTTTTAATAAAGCTTTTAAACTTAAATAGACTCTGTGGTTTTTGGTCATCCAGACTAGAGTGGCTGAGCTAAAGGTTTTGCAATTTTTGCAAGCATGAGTCTGTGCCTCTGACACTTCTTGACTCAGACTCCGTACTCTTGTCCTGCGTTGGATAATCATCATTGGGTATCAATCATCGGTGACTTTGGGAGCTAAATGACTCTGCCACACTATCTAGTCAGTAAGGAGATTAGGGGTTCAACTACAAAGTCCGTTATCACTGAGGTATGTGGAAAGTCTAACAGCGCCTATTATAATTGATAAGCTAAGCAATGCATTATTTAGTGTCCATAGTTCTGTTTGTGCAGATTAGTCCTAGTAGAATGGATTGTCCTCCTATCCAAACCAAAAGTAAAGTAGTATCCTATTCTTTCTTGATGGTCATTCACCTTTTTATTGTTGGCAATTGTCAAAGCATAAACATTTAGAAGACTTGTAAAGACATTATGGACAATCCCAGAGGACTGCACTCAGTGCATAGAGCTATTGCTGACTAGAATGGAATTGCCAAATGTGCAATCTCAGTTAGCTACACAGACAGACTAATAAGAATAATCTAGTAATACCACAGGGAGTCATAGTCGAGGCAGGATAAGAATTTAGATACAGTCTACAAGAAGATCAAAGATGATTTAGAAAAAATCGAATGAGGAACGCTAGGAAATAATAGGTACTCTATATTAAAATTAAAACTTACCGGGGCCAGCAAAGGAGCCCTCGCCTGTCCGATCCTGGCCTGCATCCTGGCGAACAGCAGCCTCCTCCTCCTGTGTCCTCTTGCCCCTGGGGGGAGCTGATGTACAACATGAAAGAAAGAAAGACCAGAAAACATGGATGATATTTGTCAACCAAATCAAACATTTCAAAAGAACAATAACAAAATATTTTGGCGAAATAGCAAATAGACAACTATTCCACGGAATATATTGACCGATCTCATGTGGTCTACTACGTTATTAGTATTGCTTGATTTGCAGACCGTCGACTTGGAAAGTTCTTATGTAGCTCACTGAACAAAATACTAAAAAGGTTCGCCTAGGACTGGCAGGCAGCAGTCCGCAGCACGCGAAGTGACAGACAAAGTCCATCGTGATTGCAGATCAGCGACAACACTAAAAAGTTTCCTACTACATTAACCAGTCATTAAAATACTCAAACTATCAATCCACCACCACTATTTCTTCTTATCGCCATGTGTACAAAGGAAGGACTGGACTTGAGTCTGTAGGGGCTGATTTAGAAGCCCCTTGCGGCTCTTTTGCTCCATTGTTGCGTGACTTTTGTGACGCAGCGGCAGAACAAAAGAGCCGCCATGGTGCAGCGTATATTAACAATGTGACGCATATGGGAGATGCATCACGTTGTAAAGCCTCGCGCCATCAGGGGGCATTCCAGCGCAAGGGAGGGCGTTCCTGCGCAGGAACTCAAAGCATCCTAAAAGTGGCTGAGGGAAATCTACAAGATTTCAATCAGTCACTTTGAGGACAATGATGCGTGACTCAAACCCTGCACCTGCTAGAAGCAGACGTACGGCTTGATGCAGCATTGGGGAGATAGGGCACCCCAGAGCATTGCTGGAGCTGCGCCATCGTTGCGACGCAACTCCAGCAATGCGCCGCCTTTACGGCACAGATGCGTAACACTTTGGTGACGTTTTAGGCCCATGGTGCACCGCATTGTAAATACGGCGCACCATGGGTGGTGGTGGCGTGGCGCACAATTACTGGCGCATTCCTGCTACTTTGCAGGGATGCGCCGGTAATTAAAAATCTAATTCCCTTAGTGTCTAGCATTACGCAGTTCTTTAAACTACACTCATACATAATTTCACAGGCCAATGAAATGAACACAAAATCGAAAACAAATAAGCATAGTAGCAATGCTACTGAGAAGGAGAGCAGTGCACCTGAAATGCACAGAACATTTTGAAATATAATTTACCTACAATGTAATCAGCAGCATTAATGCTCTTGGTAAAAAACAAAACTTTGCAATTTAATAACACACAGAGCAGGAGAAAACAGAGTAGTAAAGAAATAGCTACTACTACTCACCAAGCCCGTGGATCTCAAGGCCGAGCAGGTCGAGCAGATCGCGTTCCCGGTCCAGGAGATCCGTCCAACGGTGGGTAGCCTGGTTGTAGGTGCGCCTGACCCGAGAGTGTTGGTACATGGCCCGGCACACCTTCTCCCACCGCTTCCGGCGCTCCTGGATCCTGTACCCGCGAGCGATCTTGCCGCCTGCCATGATGGTCCTGTGGAGGCGGCGCTGAACATAATAAACTAGTGCGGCCACCTCCTCTGGGCTGAAGATCTCCCGGGGTGCGACCTGCTCCCCCCTCAAACGCCCGCACGGGAGCCGGGCATGGGGTGCGGGACCCTTCCCCTTCTCGGGATGCTTCCCGGCTCCCTTTTCCATGGTCTGCGCAGAAACTAAGCTAAAAAATAAAGAAAATGGAATAGGGAAGAAGAAAACAAAAGAGTTTAAAAAAGTAGTTTAAAACACAAAAATATAGAGCAAGAAAAATAGAGGGATAGATAATAAGTAAAATAGATAAAAAAACTTCAAACAAGCAAAGGATGGCAGAGATTCAGAGAGGATAGAAAAAGCATGCCAAGAACCATAGCAATGAATGAGAAACGAGATGGCCGCGCCCGTTCACGACCGCTTGGGTAAGTTCGCACGAGATTTTCTTTGCGAACACGTGAAATTGTACTAGCGAGCCGCACACTTTGCGAGATTACACATCGCTCCCGGAAACGGAAATACGTCATGCAAACAAGATGGCTACAAGCGGATCGCTAAAACGCACAAAACCTTGTGAACTAACACGCCGCAAAAAAACATATCGCATATTCGCACTAATTTGCGGCTTCCGAATTCGATCTCGCGCACGTTCGCGCCCCGCGAATCACGCGAAATTGCAGAAAAACGAGTTTTGCAAAACTGTAAGCACTCAGCAGGTGCAAAAGTTCAAACTCATCATTAGTAACCATTCCCTGTAGTGCTTCCTGACTGGGGCCCCTCCAGAGTTCAGTTGCTAGTTGCAACAATTGTATGACCCTGCTCTAACCCTCACAGCAGGCTTATAGAATAGCTACAAGTAGGCCACAAAGGTCCTGGAGAAAAAAAATTGCACTGCAACAGAAAGCAAATTACAGATAAGGAAGCAGGTGCCAGACTGGAATTTTGAAACAGTGACACATTAATAAATCAACCCCAAATTAATTCATGTCAGTTGAAGCAGGGCAGGTGTGCTTGCTTTCCCCCCCCATAATCTACAGTGATGATGAACCAGAGGGTGGCATTGATGTACCAGAGGGTGGCATGGGTAAAACAGAGGGTGGCAGTGGTGAAACAGAGGGTGTTGGGAACCTGTGATGATGAACCAGACGTAGAAACAACATAGTCGCGACCGTTGCGAGCCGACAAGTAAGTTCGCAATTGTGAACTGGTACAAAACCCTCGCGAACTGGCAGAAACGCTTGCGAACACAAAAAAAAATAATCCGCAAATTCGCGGATTTTGCGGATTGCGAGTTCGCAAATACGCAAATTCGCGAACGCCAGATTCGCAAAATTCGCCCCTCCTTAGTCAGAACACCACAGCCTCTGCCAAGTGTGTTCTGACATTGCAAGCGTAACCATGCTTACATTATCCATGCATACGCCCCAACCACACATATGCATGTTTAAGGGTGTGCACGGTCTAGCTGCTAGTTGCTGCATTGTCAGAAACAGGAAGAGCTCACCAGAAAGGAAGGCAGAAGATGCGGTGAGGTAAGTGGTGCTGTTTGGGGAGTTTTCGGAGCTATGCTGGGTACGGGGGGAGTTTTCAGGGCTGGGTGGCGATGAGTTATCCAGGCTGTGCTGAGGGTGGGTTGTGGGGTTTTCTGGGCTGTGCTGGGGGAGGTAGGAGTTTTCAGGGCTGTGCCCTGGGCATGGGGAGTTTTTGGGGCTGTGTTGTGTGTGGGGGAGTTTCTGGGGCTGATCTGGGGTGAGGGGTAGTTTTTGGAGCTGTGCTGCGGGCTGGGGGGATTTTATATTCTTGGGGAGAGTCGGGGTAGTTTTCATTGCTGGGGGAGAGGCGGGGTAGTTTTCAGGGCTGAGGGGTGTTGGGTAGTCTTCAGGGCTGGGGATAGGGTTGGGTTAGTTTTTGGGGCTGGGGTTTGGGGTAGCTTTGAGGGCTTAGGGGAGGGCAGAGTAGTTATTAGGGCTCAGGGGAGAGGGTATTTATTTAAATTTTTTTAAATCATGTAATGTAACTGGTGCTATGTAAAGCGCTCTGATACCAGAATTGTGTCAAGTTCACTCTATATAAAACCCTGTAAAATAAAAAAATAAATAAAATAAATAAATTAGGGGTTAGGGCGTTAAGCCTAAGGGTAGCAGAAGGGGCTGGGGTAGTTTTAGGGACAGCACTGGGATGGGAGGGGGTTGAGTTAATGTATTTTAAGGGTTAGGGACAGTACAGGAGTGGGAAGGGGTTGGGGTTGTGTATGTTATGGGGCAGGTAGGGAGTTTGTAGATTATGGCAGGGAAGGGGGTGGGAGTGGGGGCGAGCTTAGCTATGCATACCCCTTCACCATTTATGCCTTTACCACGAAATTGCAAGGAAAGGCATGCATGATAAAGGAATGCATGGTTAAGACGCATTGTGGTAGAGGCATGTGTGGTTTAGGCATGCAATTGAGATTTAAAATTACATTAATTTTCCAGTACATATTTTGATATTTTAATATGCAAAATATATTGACGAGACAGCTTGATAAGAAATATAGTCATTCATTTTGTGCTTTCCTTGAGGTTCAGATATTTTAGAAGTAGGAGATGTTCCTTTGAGAAAAGAAGGGGAGTGTTGTGGAAGGTGTTGTACCAGATCCTCACTATATAACAGCACATGGTGGCAATAACATTGTTGATTGGGTATTTTAGGGCCAGGATAACTCTCCTGCTCTGAGCTCTACCACCAATGCAGTTGACTTTTAAATGTAGACCAACCATTGTAGTCTGATATCTTGGGCTTCTCATTATGGATGAGAACACAACATCTGGAGCATCAAATACAAGCGAAGCTAGCCTTACACATATCGAATTTATTGGCACCACAAAGAGCAGACATATCATCCACATTTAATTATGCAAACACCATGTTGTCTGGTGGTATCACAATGTACATTTTTGTAATACAGGAAAAAATGCAGCTGGAGCTCACAGCTTTTGCACCAAGCATAATATTGTGTCATGGTCTGATTCATAAAGGTAAACGTGGGCTTTTGTATAAGTTTACTGTTTTTTGGGTATTTACAAAGTACGAGTTAGATTTTACTAGTGGTAAATTTATGACTGCAGAGACTCTGCACATAATGTTGTCCAAACCTATCCTATCTTTTTATGTGCAGAGTTGTATGCCCCAGTTGTATAATTACTATTAGTAAAATTAAATTTACAGTTTGTTAATACCCAAAAGATAGTAAACTTACACAAAAGTGTAAGTTTTCCTTTGTGTATCAGCCCCTTAGTATTCTACTACCCAGGACCGCCTGTCACCCACGTGATCAGAAATACTATGTCTGGATTGTTGGCCCTTTGCTGACTTTTCCTATACCTGCCAGACATTGAGTATCAGTCAGTGGAGATGTATGTTAACTGTGGGCCTTGAATTGCCCACTGTAAATATGTATAAATTGAATGTCACACAATGCAACTTGACATACTGAAGTTTGCAAAAAGAAGTTAGCTGGGGCTTGATTCTTGATGGGAATTGAAACAGAGGAGGATAAATGTTTTCAAAAGTTCTACAATGTGCACAAGAGGTCTTTCTTATTCTTTGTCTTTCTAGATTATTCAACTGCATTGTGAAAATTATTTACTTGACTCTGTGAAGGCCATTCAGTACCGTAAGAATTTTTCTTCAATCATTGCATAAACAGGGTTATTAGTTGAGAGGGGAGGAAGCCTCACTCAAATAATATATAAAGTCTTTGTCAGGTTGAACCACAAAATGCCATTAAAATAACACATGCTTAACCCTCTGTTAGCTTGGCACAAAGGCATTCAGGTTTAACTGTGAGGCAATGTGTAAGGGTTGTATGCAGCATACAAACAGTAATAAAGTAAAAACACAAGAGAAAAACAATTTTTTTTTTTAGAACAATAGAGTTAATGTTGATAAACAAAATTATACCAGGACAATAAAAATCAGTAGAAGTAGAGATATACAAATTTAAATATAAAATAGAGCCTAAAAGTACACAGGCCTCTTGTGGTCATCTGGTTGCGCTAGATCAGGGTAGAGTCACAAGTTCAGGCTGACTGAGATGGTGCATTGGTCAGGAACAGGGGCCAAGTCCGTTCCACTGAAGAGTTACCTTCAAAGTCCAAGGTGAAGAGTTCCACATGGCCTGTTACCGTCGAGGCCCTCAGGTGCCCAACCATAACCAGCTACGCCCACTCGTCTAATAACCACCCCACATCAAAACTCAAATGCTTGGATTATGGGTCGTAAATTCCGGCAATATTTTATTACAAACATTATTGAAAACAAAATCATACTTAATTTTCCCCATTTGCATATGCAGTAATCCTTCATATTTACGTCAATATTTACATTAGGTGATGCGTGCCAAACCTTAACAGAGATGCTAGACATCATCTTCCTACCTATATCTAGACTTACAGAATTCCCAATGTATGCCTGCAGTGAGATCATGATTGGCTCCCGTGATACCTCTCCTGTCTAGGCCCAGCCTCTCTGCCCAATGATCTGTGGTGAGCCCCTCCTTGGGAGAGAATGGGACACACCCCCATCACATCTCCCTTCTTCTGTGTCGCTTATGCAAGGAGCCCATCTACCCACTAGTATACCTACCTTGGGCACCCCTTACACCCGTCACTTCTCCACCCTCCCATAGGCCAGTGCTAGGCATGCCCATTGCACATGAAAGTCTGGCTTTTCATGTTGGAATGTCTGACATGAAAAGCCTATCAGAAGGCAACATCATAATCCCCACTGCATAAATGCCAAACATAGGGGCTCATGAGAGGCCTCTGACTGGCCGACGGGCTCCTCGAGCCCATGGAAAGCCAGTCAGTCCGACCAGCCGGTTTCAAATTTGAAATACTTTATCATAATAAGGCTGTTGGATTTGAAGCCTACGCACGGACGTTTTTCGGATTTTGGGGGCCCTGGGCCACATGTATTTTGGGGGCCCCTGTTCGGAACAGCTTTGATTTTATGATTCAGTTTCAGCTCTTGCATGCCTTCTTTGGTCAAAGTCTAAATGTGTATGTCCATCTGATATTCAGGAATAGTAATGTGTGTTTTAAATAATGTAACACAGCTGAAGCTCACTAATATTACTGCAAATAATCTCGGACACACTCTCCTGTTTCTCATATGTGAGGCACTGTATTGATCTAAAAGACACTTTTTATATGGATGTTGCATGAAATATGAACACATTTGTTCAACATGTCTGTTAGACTCTCACACATTAAAAATACATGAACGAAAAATTGTATTTACAAAAATCTGTAAAAATTAATCAAGGTCATCAGGACAAGACTCTGCAGAACTGAGCTGGCTCTATCAGGGGGCCCATGGAAGGCTTAGGCCCTGGGCCACAGCCCACATTGCCCATGCCTTAAATGTGAGTCGGATAGCCTCCGAACTGTGTGGTCGGAGGCTTTCCGACTCTTATCGTAATAAGCCCCAATGTGTTTCCAAACACACCACAAAATAATAAAAAGTGCAATTCGATGCAAGTGCAGTTGAATATTATGCAAATAAAATGGCCCTGCCTTTCGCAGTTGCCCTGGAATGCATTCTTTCATTAGTATTAACCGAAGTTATTAATCATTGAAACTGTAGTTTTAAATTGAGATATGAAAGCTAAGATGTTGCACCACCGGTCAGCCGCAGTAGCCAGTAATTCTAATTTTCCCCAATCAGTGTCACTCATGGATCGACATGTCAAACCCAATTCCAGTGATATAATAGAGTTTTCCCTAGCTCAGCTTAAAACAAGGAAACGTATCTGCCAGCGGGGCAAACTAATTATGTTAATGACACTTCTTGAAACAAGATGCTATATCTTAATTTGAGAACTATAATTGATTTGTAATTTAGGGAAAACAAGATAATAAATCAAGATATTGCATGATAAATAATCCTGAAGCATGATAATACATCTTGTTTGCATAATTGTGTGAATGCTTTAATTGCACATAGAATAATAATTTCGAACATGGCTATGTACAATAGGGTGAGACGTTTAAAATGTACACAGAAGCAGTGGCATTTGGACACTTGGCAAATCCTTTTTTAAAAAGCCCTGATGCCATCGAAGCTTCATATTTTAGTGGCCCTTGAAAGTTGGGCTGTCGTTCTTTATGCGCTTTTAGTGCAGGACTTTAATATATACTGCAGGTGGCTCTTACAGATACTGTTTGCGAACAAAAAAGAAAGACTCCACCTTACAGTGTAATGAATAACTCCATCATTCCCTCTTTGACAACCTGCGCAGTGTGCAATGGTTGTCTATGCAGTGCCACACTGAGACATGGCAGCAGCCACCACCTGCTGTATTCATCTACAAGTAGCAATCTGAATCTGGGGAACACGAGTATCTCACATCCAGCCACCAGTTCAGAGTTACTTACCAGCTTCACCCTCAACACAGTTATCTACTTTTCGCTGACATACAAAAGTGACGGGAATGGGTGAACCTCAGGTATCTTGGGTAAAACTAAGAGTATTTATTGCCAAAAACGACAACAGAGAAGCTGATGTGGAAATATAGGGGCATATTATCAAGGGATTTATCTCCGCTTTTTTGGCTTTAAAAGCCAAGAAAGCGGAGATAAAATTATCTCCCTATCAGCAACAGGGTGCTAACACCCAAATTCGCATGTTAGCACCCCTTTTCTCTACGCTTCCCCTTGCATCTCTAATGAGATGCAAAGGGGGCGTTCCAGAGAAAAATAATAGGAGAAATGTTCTTAAGCGCCATTTCTCCTATTATCAAGGATTTGGAAATATTCGCGCTAAGCGCGAATATCTCCAAAAAGCTAACACCTGCCCTGAGCTGTTCTTAGCCATGTTATCCAATGGTAGGTGGATAACATGGCTAAGAGCATTAGCTCGGTAATGCCTGAATATCGCTGATTTCTCAGAGATATTCATGCATTGCGGCCGATTTTTATCGCTTTTGCGATAAACCTTGATAATAGCAAGGTTTATCTGCTATAATTTCTGGCCATGCTTAGCGTTAAAAAATTTGTTGCTAAGCATTGTTAGCGACAAATATCGCTTAGCGTTGGTAATATGCCCCATAGTGTTAAAAAGAAAAAATCCAATTCCAGAATTCCAGTGGATCAAGAGGCATTGATATCCTGGCATGGAAAAATAGAAGGGCATATTATCAAGGGGGTTTACCTCCGCTTTTTTGGCTTTAAAAGCCAAGAAAGCGGAGATAAAATTATCTCCCTATTACCTAGCTGTCGCTAACACCAGTTAGCGACAGCTAGTAGGAGAGAGCGACCATCTTGGGCCCCACTTTGCATGTCAGTGATATTTATCACTAATGACATGCAAAGTGGGCGTGCCAAGATGTTAGCGACTGGAAACAGTCGCTAACATCGCTATCTCCTATTACCAACTTTTGGAGATATTCGCGCTAAGCGCGAATATCTCCAAAAGCTAACACCTGCCCTGAGCAGTTCTTAGCCATGTTATCCAATGGGAGGTGGATAACATGGCTAAGAGCATTAGCTCGGTAATGCATGAATATCGCTGACTTTTCAGCGATATTCATGCATTGCGGCCGATTTTTATCGCATTTACGATAAACCTTGGTAATACCAAGGTTTATCTGCGATAAAAATCGCCGCAGCTCAGCAGTAAATTTTTGTCTCTAACCAAGCAATAGCGATAATTATCGCTATTGCTTGGTAATATGCCCCAGAGTTCCCAAAAGTCGGTAGGCAGACAACATATCTCTGGTGTCCTGAGCCAGTATGACATTGGAACACGTTTTCTGTGTGGCTGTAGGATTTGTCTGTCTAGTCAGAATGTAACAAAAATAACCTTGATCACAATGAACTTTGTGTTAACATGGATCAAATAGAAAGGCCAGAGTTATTTAGAGCGGATTTTGCAGACGTCACTATGATCCTGAAAATACTGGCTCTGAGATATGAGGAAAGGGACATTCTTCACAACATTTTATTTACCACAGTGACCACTTGCTTTTGATTTTCTGTTCGTGAATAACAATTCAGTCACTTAGGGGCATATTATCAAGCCTGTGCGCTAAAATTATCGCCGCTTTATCGGCCGAAAACGGCCGATAAAGCTGCGATAATGGGCTTGATAATATGCTCTGTGGAATTCCAATCGAAGCCCATGTTAGATGTCTTCACATCTAACATGTGCTTCGATTGGAATTCGATAGAGCATATTATCAAGCCCATTATCGCCGCTTTATCGGCCGTTTTCGGCCGATAAAGCAGCGATAATTTTAGCGCACAGGCTTGATAATATGCCCCTTAGTCCTATAGACAGGGAACATATCAGACTGTTTACAGATGATGGTGGACAAAGGCAAAGCCTCTACCTTGGTTCTAACTGGATTTTTCTGTCACATTTGATACTATCTCTCACAACTGACAGGGCCAAGTACACCATTCTGAAACTGGAATCCAATACTACGCACCAGCTTGGACTGATGACTATCTCTAATCAGATACCAGGATGTATATTATTTGCCTATTTACGATCCAAATTCATTGAAATGTCATCTAGTGTCCCCTTAAGGTTCTGCTCTTACTCCCACACTCTATAACAATGTTCGCCCACTGTCATAACTGATTCGATCATACAGCCTCAGGGTTATGTGCTGTGCCAATGATACACAAATCGTGCATTCCCCTAACATAATTGACCAGCTAAATTTTTTGGCCATGAGTGATCACAGTGATTAACTGGATGGGATATAGTTCACCTAAACAGAACAATGATAAGACTATGATTTGTATCGTCAGGTGAGCTAATGCTCTATTGCCACTGCCTTCAAGCCTATGGCCCCCAGAACTAGGCTGTGTACCCGATCCTCCAATCACCGTGCACAATCCTGGATTTCTTTTGGACCATACATTTTCTCTATTAGCTTTTCAGTAGACTATCCGCCACTTACATTTCTTACCTGATCACACCCACACAACTGAAATTCACACCATTATTCTAAGCCATCCTATTGCTGCAATTCCCTCTTCGTGGCTTCCCCTGCCTTCATCCTTAATTGACACCTGGTAATCCAGAACTCTGCTGCTTAGCCTTGAAACTCCCCTGTCGATCTGCTGCTACTTCCTTTATGCCCAGGTTACATTGGCTTTCTATCTCATATTATATTCAAATCATGCCTTGCATCCCTCTGTACTTGTATCTCTCTGCAGGATAGATTCCAGCCCTAACTTCCATCCCACCAGACTGCATCGCACCCCGAAGTGGATGAGTTCTACCCATTTTGCTCATCATGATTTTTTGCAAATGACAGCCCATTTTAATTTTTACTTTTTACTAATGGTGACTCTCACTACCGTAGTCTCACTCATGGTAATTGGCCCGAGCATGTTAACCACCAGTGTCTGCCTTTTAAGACAAGGCTGTTGTTGCACAGCTAGGATAAGGGGCACTGGGCTATTTACATGTGAGTATGTGAGCACACATGTGCGCGCACAATGATTGTATTGCACAACCATGTATCTGAGTACCGGTATCCTGTTGCAGAAATAACTTTGCAAGGATTGATGCTGACCAGGGACCACATATTATGGAATTTCAGCATTTATCATATTTATCTGTCTCAGCTAATATTCAGATTCCAGGCCCTTGTCCCCTCCTGAGTCAGGTTTGCTGCACAACAGAGGGAAAAAAGTCTTCCCCACATAAAAGAGCAACTATCTGTGATTGACTTTTTCTGGGAAAGGAAGGGGTGTGGTGGAAATCTGCATCAGATAATCAGCTTGTCACACTGTTCCCAGGCTGGGACAACCCTGGCACACTAGAACAAAGGAGGAGGTCCAAACTTCTGGAGCCATCACAGGGGGAGCTTGCCTTTGATATTTTGATTGGGAGTGATCAGGCAGTGGGCCCCCTGAGGCAGAGCTGAGCCCTTTAGATGAGTTCTTGCAAGAGAAAACCTGAAGTCGCTATTTTGGATTATCCCAGAATGCTCTGTAGGAGGATTGAGACAGGTGTGGAGAAATAATGTGGCATCGTAGGATAGGCCAGGAGTGCATGGGCCTTTAATTTTTGCACTTTCACTTAAAAGCAACTGCACAATGGAGAGACAGTTGCTTGGGTGACAGTAATAGCAGAATATTACCCAGCTGGAAAGCGGGGCCACCCCATGCCCTGAAAAGATGGACTAAGAACTTTCAGTACAGTTGACCCCCACAAAGAGGATGTCTCCCTCTTGGGTCAGTGGCACTGGCCCCATTATGTCCCGAGGATCATTTGTGGGAAATGATCTGAAGTCTAGTGCCCACTACAGCTGACCTACAAGACAGCCAAGATTCTCTGGGAAGTGCAGCAAGAAGGGTGTTTTGCTGCCTGGTAGTGGAGGCCCTGCACAAGATGCCCCCACCAGCAGCAAATAAGCTTCAGGATCCTGTCAGCATGAAAGCTGGTGCGGGGAGCCAGAAAATCAACTTTATTTCAGAATGTATGTATTTAGGGACAAGCAGACCTCACACGAATGCTCCTGGTAACTAGGCTTTGTCACCACAACCAAACCAAGCCCAGGGAGAATGAAATAAGCTCAATAAGGCCCAATATATGCATCCCAAAGATGTATCCTTTAAACAAAGAAACAAGCACATAGCGCTCTCCTGTATTTGAAAGAAATTCCCACAGAGTGGGCAAGCGCATGAGGTTTGGCTCACTGTTAGTTTGTTTATCCTCTGGACAGAGGTATGTGTATGGGGTCCCACTCCCTGAGCAACATTGTGCCCTAGGGCGACCCATCACTCTGAGGGCCAAGCAGTATCGGGGCCCTGATGTTAGGAAGGTCCAGCACATTGGTAATGGATATGGAGACTCCATACGCAAGACTGTAATTTGCCAAACTATGCTGGGCATATTGTCTGCCCCAATGCCATTGTCTGGGTGGGTGGGTCAATGCACAGGAAACACATGGGCAGAGGACTCTTCTGTTGTGGCAAGAGCCAGAAACAAAGCCTGCTCCCACCCAGCTGGAGCTGAAGAGAACTGCACCAGCTCTAGCATCACCCAGGAATATGCGGAACTGTAGGAAGCTGGCTCTCTACATAGGGTACTAAAACAAAGTACACTGTGCAGAGAGTCCAGTAGATCCTTACTGGTACACAAAGGTTAAAGTAGATAATACTAATGCTCTATTTGTGGTATTGTGGACAAGCAATTAGGCTTACCACTAAGCATTTGTTGTACTCAAGGAGGCACTAAATGAGACAAACACTCAAGAACAAATTTGAGACCAATTTATAAAAATATAAATTTTTATGTATCTTTTAAGATCGAGAAGTTTGATCTACTGTGAGTACTTTAGGAGTTACGACTATTAAGAGTTTGGAAAATATATCACTTTTGTGCCCAATTACGCACATTGAAGTCAATGGAAAAAAGCAGAAAAATGCACCTAAACGTAGGCTATACTTTCACAAAGTTCACCTTCTTGTTTCAGGTCGATAGCAGGACCAGGTCCAAAGTTCCCGCAGTAGAAGATTAGGAATGTCCCGAATACAGCCAGGAGCAGGATGCTGAAGGTGTTGGAAGCTGATGTGAAATGGTGTAGGAGGCCACCTAGAAAGACACTGCACAGGAGGACTTAGAGGTAAGTCCAACGGGTCCCACTGGAGAGAGGAAGTCACTAGGGTCACAGGAACATGGGTGCATGGTTATTTCATCGTTACTGGTGCCAGTGGGGTCCGATGTAGTGCAGGTCACTGGGTGTTTTAAGAAGTCCTCAATTTCAGGAGCAGGCAACATGGAGAGGTAATTTTGAGACAGCTGGGCCACTCAGGACATGGGTTTCATGGGTCTTGATGTACCTCAATGGTTGTTTGCTTCTGGTATTGTTGGAGTGCATCCCATCTCTTCGTCTTGCTGTATGCTTTAGGGGGTCCAGTACCCTGGGTATTGGTACGGTGCAGCTCCAGTAGGTCCTGGTCTGTCCAAACTTGATGAGGAGGCAGATATGACCCTCTGGAGCTGGTGTACCTCTTTTGGTGTGGGTGCTGCATCGAAGTCTTTGGAGAGCAGCATGTCGACAAACAAGAATCAGAGGGATTGTTTCCTATGGCGTGCAGGGGAGTGATACCATCCCTCCAAGGGAGGTTCTTGGTGATTTTTCAAAAGCAAAAGGATCTTGGAGTCTTCACAGGTTCAGGATGACCTGGTATACCACGAGTGTTCAGTCCTAAAGGCAGTATCTAGGGTTTGGCACCAATTTCTTTGCAGCAGGGCTTCAGTTCCCAGGCAGCAAGCCTTTTTTGTCCTTTTCCTCTCCTTGTCCATTGACTCTGGGTTTAAGGTCTAGGGATGCCACCTAAATACTGTATTTAGGGGTGTTACAGGGGGAGACAGGTAGTAACCAATCAGCTACCTACCTTTACGATGCCTACACCCGCTAAGTGACCACTTACTGTGGGAAGAGGCACTACCCTAGTCCTGATCGGTTGTTTGCCTACACCCACTGAATGACCACTTACTGTGGGAAGAGGCACTACCCTAGTCCTGATGGGTTGTTTGTCCACCATCTCAAGATGGTGGATTTTCAGAAGAGGGGTTCACATCACATGCCACACCCTAAGGGTAGTGCTGGCTGAATGTGGACACTCCTCTTCATCTAATGAATGTTTCTGCCTGTCGTCACACCAAATGTGGAGCAGCAATGGGGGATTACCACCCCCACTATCTGGGGAAGGCTGGGCTGAGCTTCAAAGGTGGCAATGCCTTTGAAGCTTCCAGCTCTGAAAGGCTATTCTAGCCTGGAGGAGGCATAAAGTCCCTCTGCCCAGAGCAGGATTTGTTTCTGGCCACTGAGAGCAAAGGCTCTCACCCCATGAGGTCAGAAACATGTTTGGTGGTGGCAGACTGACTATGAATAATCCAAGACCACACCAGTGTTTGGTAGGCTTACAGAGGACCTTCTAAAGGGTCTACTGTTTGCATTTATTAATAAATCCCACATTGGAATCAGTGAGGATTTATTAAGACAAGAAGTTCGGTACCAAACATATTAGAGTATAGTGAAGCCAACATGGAGCTAGAAAACTCGTAAGGACCAGTATCTAGCCCATGTACACTTTATGGCTTCCCTACGTACTTACATTATCCAAGAATGACTCAGATATTTTAGTGTCATATCTGCTCTTGTAGATATGTCCACACAGGGGATATTGTGCACCCTGTCTTAGGGTTGTAAGGCCTGCAGTAGGGGTGACATATATATCTCATGCAGTGTGTGAAGGCATGGCACACAGGGCTGTGTGCCATGTCGACACCTCGGTGTCTCTGTACCAAGACACACAGCCTGTAGTGGCAGCTTGCACAGTCTTGGTGACGGGTCTCTAGGGTGAGATAAATCATGCTGCAGCCCCTGCGGACCCTCGTCTGTACCCCAGCCATAGGTACCAAGGGTACCAATTACTAGAGACGTATAAGGGTGGCTGAAGTTGTGCTAATTGTGGTACTGTTTTTGGAAATAGATCTAGTACAGGGAACGTGGTTAGCAGAGACCCAGTGCACTTACAGTTCAAAATGTCAGTGGGGGTCAACCAAAAAGTAGGGACTAACCATGTCAAAAGAAGCACTTTCCTGCAGGGGCCCGCAGTGTTGCAGGGGCATTAGGGCTCCCCGCTGCCCCCTTGATCCAGAATAAAAATAATATAATGTGCAACAACAGACATTACCAGCTACCAGCTCCCAGCGTCCAGCTTCTTAAATGTAATATGGATTCCCGAATGTTATTCTATGAGAGTGGTAGGCCTCATAGTAGTGGAAAAGGAATTTAGGATGTTTTCACTACCAGTACATGCAAAAATTAAAAGTGCATGTCCAACCTTTTAATTACAATGCACCCTCCTCAATGGGCAACCTAGGGCTCACCTTGAGGGTACTTGTATGCATGAAAGGTTGAATTTAAGACTTGGCAAATGGATTATATCACCAAGCCACATTTTCAGTTTAAAAATTGCATTCAGGCTGCAATGCCAGACCTGGGGCATGTTTCAACGTGCTACATAAGTGGGTTACACAGTAGGTGCTGCAGGCCCACTAGTAGCTTTTGACTTAAAGGCTCTGGATGAATGGTATTCCACTTCACTAGGGACGTATAAATAAATTATGTATACCAATCAGTTGTAAGTCATTTTTACTATGTTTTAGGAAGTGAGCACGGGGTGGAAGTTGTAAAGTGCACAGAGTCCTAAAGCCAACAAGACCAAATTAAGCAACATAAGAAGCTGAAGGCAAAAGGTTTGAGGGAAGACCATCCTAAGGCTGACAGTTCTAACATAAGTCCAGAAAATATACATTTCCATATCCCTACATAAACTTATTCTGTGCACTGATAAAACAGAGCTTCTACATTCAAGCAGCTTAGATGTGTTTTGAAGGTCTCACTATCAACAGCATTTCCTGGTGTTATATAGCCAGTTAAATATTTTCTTAACAAGATTTACAATAAACTATCTCTGATTTCTCTAATAATGCAGTAAACTGAAATTCTGCTTTACAATTGGTCAGTGAGCACCACAATAATTGTTTCATATACATTCTTCTCATGCTAACATGTCCATTATTTTGGCTTATATTGGATGCATGTACATCATTTCTTTTAGTGAAAATTACATTTACATAATTATTCTGTTCTGTTGCATAAGTGTATAAAAAGAGTATTCAAAAGCAGTATGCTGGTACTTACAAAGAAGAGTAAATGAGATACTTTATATATTGCACCCAAATTAGGAAGTGAACAAAATATTCTCCTATTTTTGGTCAGAAAACAATATTGCAGTCCACTCTTTTGGAAGGGGGGGCTAGTAGAAATGTTGCTCTCTAAATATATATGTTTTTAAATGTCTAACACATAATTCTTTATGAAGATAAGTGAAGATTCCCTACTTTGATTTATCTGAGATAAAGTTTGAGCCACCTACTCCCCACGACTCCACAGGTCATGCATAGTGTAAACAACAGCACAATTCGTACACAATGAAGCTAACTGTTAGGCCTGGCATCTTTTGTTGGGTTACACCTGTCTTTTTGCTCTCTGACCTCCCGGTTTTGACTCTGTTTTAACTGGTTTAGTGTCTCTGCGCACTTTCTCACTGATGTTCAGTGTTAAAGTGCAGGTTCTCCTGTTGGAAATTGTATTATGGATTGGTGTTTTCATGATTGGCATATTTGAATTACTTGTAAGTCCCTAGTAAAGTGCACTGATAGTGCCAGGGCCAGTAATTCAAATGCTGATAGTGGGCCTGTAGCACAGATTGTGCCACACCCCAAGCAGCCCTGTAAAGGGTTATCAGACCTACCACTGCAGTGTCTGTGTGCAGTTTGTAACTGCAATGTCGACCTGACAAGTGCACCCACTTGCCAGGCCCTAACCTTACCTTTTCTTACATGTAAGTCAACCATAATGTAGGCCCAAGTTATCCCTGTGGGAAGGGGACTGTGTATGTTAAAGGTAGGACATGCACTGATGTGTGTGTGATATGTCCTGGCTGGTAGTGAATTACAGAGTATTTCGTTTCTCACTATGGAAAGGCTATCTGTCCCGTAGGATAGAATGGGAAGTTTACTTACACCATCTTATAAGCATAACTTCCCATTGAGACCAGACAGTGGAAGAAATTTAATATGCCTGGACTCAGAATGTAAAAATGCATCTTTTAGTAAAGATGATTTTTATGTTCTGTGTTTGAAAATAACACTTTTATAAAGTAGGTATTTTCTTGCTTAGCCATCCTGTGTGCCTCAGCTGGGTTTGTGGATTGACTGTCAGGGTTTGGAGGGATAGGGACTAGGGATGTGCATTCTCTTGAGACAGCGACTGGGGGGGTCAAACTGTGTCCTGCCTTTCCTGGATTGGTCAAGGGTGGGCTGAATAGACCTGGGCTGCATTTCAAGTAGTGGGAGGAGATTTCCTTGCACCTAAATGGGCCTGGTCAGCCCAGGACAATGCTTTCTCCACCTTCTGCCGGGAAGCTTGGCCAAAGATGACCAAACTGGTTTGGACTAAGCATAGACACTTTCTGCTCCAGAGAACAAAGAGGAATGCAGTATAAATATCGTGGCCCAGACCTCAGAACTTCGAACTTTCAAGAATCAAGTAACCTGCCAAGAAGAAGAGCTGGAAGAGAGGCCAGGGGGACTACTGCCCCTTTGCTGTGCTGTCGCTCTGTTGGGTTGACCTGCAGTTGCTGATTCTGTCTTGGGCAGTAAAAGAACTGGACTGAACTTGGTGCTGAGAATCTCCAACAGCTTCTAACCGAGCGTGCCTCCTGTTCACAAAGTCTCAGGGGCAGTAAAGACTTCACTCACCTCTGGGCACAGCCTCTGGAACCATGGGTTTCAGTTGCCACATAGGAGGAGAAGCAGCCGACTTCATCACTGACTCTGTTGCTGGCTCCGTGTCCTAAAGGCACCACAGAGTGGACTGCAGCATTTCGCATTGCAACCCTGGTCCCAAACGACGACGATCAACTCTTTTGCCACTGAGCCGCTGCTTGCACTGTGACCTGTGGGCACCACAGTCCAAACCGCCTCGCTTCACCTTGCCACCCTGGTCTCACCGACGCCGTCGCTGCTCTTCAGCTTACTCTGTCACCTCCACCGCGACCTGTTAGCACCACATCCAGCACCGTCCCCCTTTGCACTGCAGCCCTGGTCTCACAGACTCTGCTGGATGACCATCACCGAGCGGCTACCTTCCCCGTGACCTGCGGTCACCGCACGGTGCACAGCTATTCTTTGCATCGCAAGCTCCACGGTTGCTTCATCCGGACGCAACAAAAAAGTACTGTTTACGAGTCTGTCGACTCTACCGCTGGCCCGCTCCGATGAGGTCAGCAGGAACAGTTGGATTCTGTAATTTTCAGTACTGCAGTTACACCAGACGGAGCTACCATCTTCAAGAAACTGCAATTTTAAAGTTCTTCTGGCAAAGTGCAGATTTTTAAGTACTGTATGTTGGATTTTGGTCCCGTTTTGGATACACATACATTTTAGACATTCTTCTAAACTTCTGTGTTGTCCTTTTGTAGTATTTTCACTTTATTACTGTGGGCTATATGCAAATGCTTTACACACTGCCTCTGAGATAAGTCTGACTGCTTGTGCAAAGCTACCCAGGGGGTCAGCAGGGGTTATTTTAGGTGTGTAACTCTGTTATCCTAACGAGGAAGCATGGTCCTTACTTGGACAAAGGTGCAAACCATTGCTAACTAGAGACCCCCATTTCTAACACTAACTACAACAGTTAGCGAGCAATACGTGTTCATGTTCTGTAGAGTAATTTATGGGCAATATTAAAGGGCCACATTCAGGTTTTTATTGTTAACCAAGGCAGTTTTATCCAAGGGAGGATATGATGCACACTGGGAGAGATTCCCGCTGTTAGTCAGGCTTCCCTGATCTGAATATTGTATTGCCCCAGTACCTTTATAAGTATGGCTGGACTGGGAACAGTAACCAGCCCTGGCAATCTGCTGGACCAGCCCTGGTAGCGGTGGGGGAAGCTAGTGAGAAATATTGCTCCAGCTGCACAGCTCCCGCTTTTGTTACAGGGGGCCGATATTGCATCACTGTTGCAAAACCGGTCCCCAGTCACAGAACAAGGCCCCCACAGGTCAAAAACCGGACCGAACCATTCCGGCCCACCAGGGAAATGCCAGTGCCCGCTATGGCCAGTCGGGCCCTGTTCATAAGCAGCAAACAAGGCATATAAAAAGGGCAAACAATTGCTATGACTCTTGTAGTAAAACATAACAAATGAATTGCTCTAGGAGCTGAGAACCACGATTTGTATCATCCAATGCTCCCAAATACATAGCTGCAGGCAGTGGATTAGGGCTTTTTCTGCATTATATTCCAACAGCATATTGCACTGAGTATCTTGTGACTTAGAATGATGTAAATGTCTGTGTACTTTTATGGTTTTTGTAAAATGAACCGAATGAAGTATTTCTTGACTTGACTTGACTTGATAAATTGTATTTTCTCTCTTTCAGTGTTATGAATTCTGACTACGTCTACGAACTGATGGCTAAACCACAAGACCAGAGGGGAGATTCATTTGTTTGACTATAGGTACCATCGGCACTCAAAATATGGCCTGCAAGGGAAAATGAGACTGGTATTGTGAAGACACAACAGTTGCACAAAACAGGGTTTGAAGTAGATCCCCATTGGGTACGACATGCAGAGTTAGAGTGATGGTATGACAGAGCAGTGTATTGCAATGGACTCACAAGAACTCAGTCCAACCAAATAACTGACCACCAACACTTGCTTTTAGCAAGTTAGGCAGGAAAATATAATGACTAAAGTGTTAAAAGCTCCCCCGCCACACATTACCCCATCTCTCCCATTCTCCGCTTCCCTTTCTTTGTCTACGCATCTTGGTTATGTACGTGTTTACTTTTGTTTTTTTTTTTTTATTATTTTTTTTGTTCGCAATTTACAGCACATGGTTACATTACTGACACTGTGACTCAGCTTAGGCATTTTCATTAGGAAAGGAGGGCTAAACTGTTAGATGGTGCTTTTGCCCTGCAACATCATGCCATCGCTGCTAAACAGTTGGAACTATGAGAAGCTAATAACAGAGATATGTGCAGCTGACGTTGTCGTTTACCGGTAGTCTAGAAAGAAAGAAATGCGTGCAGCGATGTCACCGGGCTGCCTAGGTCTGCTACGCCAGCACTAACTCTGATAATATGAGGCCCACGAATTTTCGCTCTCATTTCTTCTGTGTTGCCTTGCAGTGTCTGCATATTATTGCGCTAACTATTATGATGTATTTACCTTTATTGCTTTCCTTTATCAGTGGCGTCACTAGGGTTGGTGTCACCCGGTGCGGGTAACTCATGGTGTCACCCCCTCACCACTTACCGCATGGACCTCATGTGCCATCAGCGGGTTTGTCTTCCAGTCTGCACCCTTTCCACTGTTTACCTAGGGGTACCCTGCGCGAGTTCCAGGACGCTCATCTGCATGTCCAGCGTTGTCCCCTGTATTTTGCGAGCATTTGTGCCTGTATTTGCTCAATATAAACTCACTTGACTGCAGTTTGGTTCACTCTGCATCTGGGCGGCATTATACTTAGTTCACTGATTTCCACCGTATTGAATTATTCTCTGGTTCAGGCCTTTCCTGAAGCCACTTTTAATAACCACTAACTCTGTGTTGATACAACCATCGCCAGGCAGTTTTCTGTGTCTCAACCCACTGCCCACTAAGCAAACTAAAATGATCGCTTTATTGTAATGGTTCCATTTACTCTGTAGCGCCAAGAGGCCTGCATAGTTAATGTGTGGCCTTCTATTGATTACTCTCAGTATTCCTAGTTGTGTGAGTAGAAATAATGAATGGTAAATTTTATTATAAACCAAAGTAGTGCCTGGATAGTAATTTATTAACTGCTGTTTGATGCTTGCTGAGATTCTAACCCACACCACCCACTAAAGTAAGCCTTGGACTGCTTAACTTTGCTGCTGTGAGAGTCAGGTGCTACAGGGATGTACTTGCAGTCACTTTTGGATGCAATAGTAGGAATAAGATCTAGGGTGGAAATTAGTAAATAGCTCTGATTCACACAAACTGGGTGCAGTAACTTCCGATTGCCCTGGGACTCCTGAAAAAAGTAACCAAAGCCTCCATCAAAAAAGCATATGGTCCCACTTCTCTCAGCTCATCTCAGAAATAATCAACCCACATAGAGAACTACTCATTAAAAAAAAAAATCAGAACCCAGACTGCACTGATTCCAAAGTGACATTCTCCCAAGAATTATGCCACTCTCTGTCAACCCACTTTCTTGCAAAATCCAAGGAAAGGGACTCTTATTTTGAGAGAAGCACTAAAGATGATAAACTAAATCACAGCATCTCATAAAAAATAGGACGACTGTCAAAATTACTAACTTTCAACCTCCTAACATCATAAGACTTCTCCACAATGCCCATCCTGAATAATATATACTGACCCACCTGACACAAAACACATCCAAAACCGAAATACGTTCATGTGCAAATTGAATAAAAAACCACCCATCAACAATTTGGTCCCCAGTACCAAAGATTGTCACCAAGCAACCTATGGACTCCATGGTCTTGCTCATAGCAGAATCTAATAATGTTGAAATAAACGGCCATATTCATCAACATGAATTGCGCTCGCAAATGGCCAGATTCTGAGAATCTGGCCGTTTGCGAGTGCGATTTTTGCATTTGGGATTCATCATCCCAAATGCAAAAATCGCTATTACCGAAATCGCATATTTGCGAGGAATTGGATTTAAGGAATCTCTAATAGAGATTCCTTAAATCCAATTCATCAATCAATTGGAAATTGCGAATTCGCAATATTTGGTCGCAATTTACCACCAAGTCTGACTTGGTGGTAAATTGCGAAAAAAGAGTAAAAAGCACTTTAGTGCATTTTTTTCTTTTGCATGTTACACACACACATGTCCTCTGGACATGTGTGTACGCAACACCTGTTCAAATGTGCATTTGAGGGGTGCTACAGGGTGTCCTTTGGACACCCCTGGCACCCTTCAAATCGCAATCTTATTTGCGATTAGCAAATTGCTAATCGCAAATAAGGAATACTCCCCATTCATTCCTATGGGCCTTTTGGCCCATAGGAATGAATGGGGAGTTTGGCCCATAGGAATGAATGGGGAGTTTTTCCTTATTTGCGATTAGCAATTTGCTAATCGCAAATAAGGAATCAGTAGGAATCGCTATAAATTTTGCTAATCCTACATGAATCCCGTTTTGCGAGTCCTTAATAGCGAATCGCTATAGTTCGCTATTAGGGCCTCGCAAAACGGGAGATTGATGAATCAGGCTGAAAGATTCTACCTGCTGAGATGCTTATAAAGAATGTTCACATACGTACGTTTCTGCCGTATATTCCAAGCGATCATTTCATTATGATATTCTACATGGGTCTTGTTCATAAATTGCATGGTGATGGCACCGTGTTAACTCCAAACCCGTTAATACTGATACCATGCTGTTACACCTCGCCGGGTGGGACAGACACCGCCATTTTCCGATAAGGTCATGGTTACCTTTTGGGGCTTTTATGATTCAATGGTCGTTAAACCAATAATTTAGAGATAACACGAAAAGATAATGTGCTGCTCCGGCGTGACTGTAATTGTGCTCATTATGAAATCCATACAACATAACAGAAGACTCCATCAATTTAGTTAATTTCAGATTATGTGTTCCATAAAATCATGTTAAAAACAAACCAGGGTCTGCAGGGGACAGAATACTGTACAATCTCCCACCTTCTGCCAATCACGTTGAAGCGGTTTAGTGCCCTGTACAAGAAAACGTGCTCATTCAAATAATGGTTATTATTAAAGAATTTGATATTTTTAATGATTTGCCTCTAGAGATGGGCACCTGAACCCCATCGATTTTGAAAGTGGACACGAGTCACTGGCATCAGAATCCTAAAGTTTCCTGATTCTATGCTTAAGTAGCTACTCCTGTACAGGCGTTTGCTTTGCATTCTGGGACGGTCATCCTGTTTATATTATAATACATTAAGGAAAGCAAAGAAAGAAATGTTGCATGGCAGCCTAAAAGAACATCACTTTACTATGACGTGGAATTCACTTCCTCAATTCACCACCTGCTTTGGGCATATGATCCAGCACAGGCGCGTTCCTTACCTCAGTCTGCACACGAGGTCCCGCGGGCCCGGCCGGTCTCGGAGGCCCCCACCTGTGAGCCATGGTGTGGGGGCACAATCAGGAAAATATGGAGTAAAACCCCGAGCCCCGGGAGCTAAACCCTCCGGCGGGGCAGGTGGGGATCGGCCGCGCGGTACTCCTGGGTTCAGTGTAGTGGGCCACGCAAAAGCATTCTGCCGCACCTTGCGTGAGTGACGTTTGGAAGCTGAACGTCATTGACGTCCGGACGCTGACTCGTACAAAACAGCCTAATAATATTCTTGGCCTGCCGCCTCGTAATGGGTTGGTGACACCGTGCGCCTCTGCTTTAAATAATCGTATTGCTTTGCTACATATCAAGAAGCGAGGTCGCTTCTTGATATGTAGCAAAGCAATACGATTATTTAAAGCAGAGGCTCACGGTGTCACCCCAGGTGACGGTGTCACCCGGTGCGGTCCGCACCCCCGCACTCCCCTAGTGACGCCACTGCCTTTATAAATACCAATAAAAACGTTTTGAAACAAAAGAAAGTGTTAAATTAGAGGATATATTGTAAAATGTTGCAGGTGGGTCTTAATTCTCTTTCTACAGTTTTCCCAATAAAACATAGACAACATTGGCCAAGTGCTCACATTCTTAAAAGCAGTGTCATTGCTCCTTAGTTCCGGTCTTCTAGTTTGAGCATAATAAACAAAGGAATATACCATTGTAGAACCGGTGCTATTGTGATGAACACTGTTTTGTGTTAACTTTGTTTTATTGAGTTTCAGTCAATAAAAAGTACACAGTACAAGCCCCACATATTTCCGTCTGAGGACGTGGGACCTTCCCCAGTTCTGACCAAACTGCCAAGGTTCCTTGCAGGTCAAAGCTAGAGTTTGTCTTTGAGGCAAAGGTCCAGCCCGGCCTGGCAGGGCGCGGGCCCCTGCCAGGCCTGCACAAAGCATACTCAGTTTGTCAAAAGAATGAACCCCAAGCCCCCTTCCCCCCTTGACTCACCCCATCCAGGAACCGGTGTGCCAAAGTTGTCACGAGTGTGTTTGTTGTCAATGATGATCAGAGTGCACTTGTTCTTCGTTGGCATCTTTCGAAGATGAAGAGTTAGTGAGTCTCAGGATGCAAAGATATTTTGGGCATGTGACTTCATTAAATTACTTTGCCAGTAGATCTAGTAATGGGTGCCAGATGGTTTTAAAGAGGACATGGTCTGGGTGAGAGTAGCCAAGATGCGCTCCATACCAACTATGTACCATAACTTGTGCAACCACCCTGTGTGCGAGGGGCGAGTCTGTGTGCCCCATAGAGATAAGATGTATTGACAGCCGCCCCCACTGCCAGTCCCATCTGTTTTCCCCTAATTGATTTCAAGGGAAATGTAAGTGCGTTGGGAAACCCCAGGAGTAAATAGGCTGGAAAACAAGGGATTTCGGTGTCAATTGTTTATCAATGTCGTTAAGGACCTCAGTCCAATATCCCGTCACTTCCTGGAACTCCCATAACAGATGAGTCAGTGTGCCTTCCTTGTCCACCCCCTCCAACAAGTCGGGCTGCGGTCTGGATTACCCCTGGTAAGTCGGACCCGTGTTAGGTACCAATAAGTTGCCACTTTGACCGCCGCTTCCCTGCTCGCAGTGTTCCTGGCAGTATGGATTGCCCTACAGCATATGGCCTGCCAGTCCTTTGCAGAAAGGGCACTCCCCAGCTCCCTCTCCCAGTGTTTCTGCCATGCTGAGCGCTGCTTAGAAGTCGGTGAACCTTGCATCCGGTAGAGCTTGGTGATTAGCTTCCGGTCTGTCTGCATGGTAACAAGCCATTTTTTGTAAGGCGTCAGTTTCCTACCCACTAGCGGGCGTATCTCTGGGTATCAACCAGTGCCTAAGTTGAAAGTACTGGTACCTTTTCGGGTTAGGGAGATCGTATAGCTGTGAGAGATCGGAGAACTTGAGAAACCCGGCTAAGTTGAATAGATGACCTGCGGATCTGCTCTCCGAGGTGCCCCATTGCGAAAAGGCCCGGCTATCCATCCCGGGTTCAAAATCACGATTGTCTAGCAGATGCGTAAGCGGTGAGGGGAACGAGGTAAGTCCCTTCTTAGTCGCGATAATATTCCATACCCATATTTTGGCCTATCGGAACACCTCAGGAAAGGTATTCTCCATAGGGCTGTCTGCGCCATCGCTCTGTCTTGGAAGACCCACCTCTTCTCCGATTCAGGCCGGCTCCATTCCACTAAGTACCGAAGTTGGGTTGCCTGAAAATATTGCAGGATGTTAGGAATCCCTAGCCCTCCCTCGTCTGGTGCCCGCTGAGAGAGATCTCTTCCCATTTGCGGCCTCTTTCCGGCACATATAAATTGTTGTATGGCATCTGCAGTTTTCGGAGTGTTCCCGAGGGGGGCCCTGACTGGGATGGTTTGAAAAACATATATTATTTTAGGGCTGATAAACATCTTTATCGCCGCGATTCGGCCCAGTAGTGACAGCGGATTTCGCTGCCATCGTCTCCGGTCACCTTGAATTTGTGATATGAGTTTCGCATAGTCTAGGGAGACTGTCTGATCTGTAGTAGTCAGGGTCAGAACAATCCCCAGGTATGGGATTGAAGCGAACGATCGGAGACACCCGTACACTGGGGATGCTTTTTGTGGCATCAGAGCTTTGCTCCCAAGGGGAAGGAGCATAGATTTCCCGGTGTTGATTTTGAAGCCATACGCTCTCCAGAAAGTCTCCAACTCCCACAGGTAGGCCAGCACCGACCTCTCGGGCGCGTCAAGAGTCTCCAGGGTATCATCTGCATACAGACTGATGGTATGCTGCTCCCCTCCAAAGTGAATGCCTAGTATTTTTGGGGTTGGCCTGGATCCTCTGGGCTAGGGGTTCTATGTATAGCATGAGGAAGAGGGGCGATAGAGGGCACCCCTGCCTTGTGCCCCGCCAAATGTCAAACGGGCGAGAGTTTATACTGTACACCTGTATCGACGCCCTTGGTTTATCATAGCAGCTCATGACACAGGCCCTAAATCGTTCCATGATGCCAAAATGTGCCAGCGTTTTGACTAGGAACCCCCAGTCTATCTGTCAAACGCTTTTTCAGCGTCGATCGACAGAAGCATAGCATCCATCTCGTTGTAGTGGGCCTTATCGATTAGGTGCATGAGGCGTTGCATTTTCGGTTTGGGATTAAGCCAGATTGATCTGGCTCCATAATGCCAGGAAGTCGGGGACCCAGTCTGGCCACCAGGACCCCTGTGAAAAGTTTTAGATCCAGGTTGAGTAGGGGGATCGGTCTATACGTGGCGCACTGAGTGACATATTTCCCCGGCTTGGGTAGTACAATTATATCCGCCTCTCGCATGTCCAGGGATACCAAACCTTGCCCCTGAAAGGAGTTGAAGAGTCGGGTTAAAATTGGTGCTAAAAGAGGGCAGAAGGTCTTATAGAAGCCAGCCAAGAAGCCGTCAGGCCACGGAGACTTCAGGGGCTTAAGGAGTGAGATCGCTCCGATCACCTCCTTGATCCTAATTGGTGCATCCAGAGCTGCTGCTCCAGATGCGTTAATTGCTGTGGTCGCCACATGGTGGAGGTAGGCCTCCCTGTTCGTATCTATGGTCTAGTCTTTGCTGTAGAGAGAGGCATAAAAATCCCTAAACGCCTCTGCTATCTGTTCATCACTCTCCATCTTCTCACCCAGAGTGTCATGGATGGCGGTGATTTTGGAGCGTTGAATGCCAGCTCTGAGTTTGCTTGCGAGGAGACGCCCTGTTTTGTCACCTCCTACATAATATGTGTGCTTCAGCCGCAGGGCCACATACTCAGCTCGATCAATGTCTAGGCCTGCGAGTTGTGCCCTGGCCACCTTTAATTGCCGCCATATCCTGGGAGCGCCCGTGCAACTGTGCTCCCTTTTGAGTTCCAAAATGTTGGCCGTGAGTATTTCCCTCTTTTCTTTCCATTCTCTGGTTTCTACTGCCGAGATCATTATCAGTTCCCCTCTCACCGCCGCTTTAAGGGTCCCCCACAGTGCGGATAAAGAAGTGTCGGGCTTGTCGTTTGCTGTGAGATAGTCTGTAATGCACCTATTTAGCTGTCGGTCACCCCCTCCCTATGTAGTAAGGATTCTCTTAATCGCCACCTCCCTCTAGATGTTTTAGTGTGAGGGACTGTGAGAGACACCAACAAAGAGTCATGGTCGGAGAGTGCTTCCGGGATAATTTCCATCTCGTCCACTTCTGCGTTAAGTTCTAAGGAACTAATAAAGTGGTCTAACCTGGCGTATGTGTGGTGCACATGGGAGTAAAAAGAGTAATGTATGCTCCTAGGGTGGGCCTCCCGCCACAAGTTCAGCAGTCCCCCCTGACTCAACCATCTCCTCCCCTCAGTTGAGTTTGCCCCTGTAGAGCCATAGCGGTAGCCCGACCTATTTAGGTCTGAATCCATAACCAGGTTTAGGTCCCCTCCCATGAGAACATGCTTATCCTGAGATCTTAGAAGCTCTGACAATGCGCCATTGAGAAAGGTTTCCTGGCCTGAATTAGGGACATAGAGAGACCCTATAACCATAGTCGCTCCATCCACGTACACCGTGTGCGGTAGTAGTCTACCCTTGATCTCTGCTACCTTGTCTCCCACTGTGCCCCGGAAGTGTCTAGTGACTAGTATAGCAACCCCTGCTTTCGTATCCGTTGTAGAGGAGTAATTCTGTTGGGGAAAGGCTTGTGATCTCATTCTATTCCAGTCTTTGGACAACAAGTGTGTCTCTTGTAGGAGTCAGATCGAGACCAGCAAGCTCTCTAGATACAACAGGATAGCTCTCAATTTGATCGGGTAATTCATCCCCTTTACATTAAAGGTAACAACTTTCAGATTGGATCCCGACATGGTATCAGTGTGAACTGAAGCAACAGTGCAAACGGATTTCTTCTCTGTTACACACCCTGCTTGACGTCACACCCTGGATAGCACACCAGTTCCAGCCCTCCCCCGTCCCTCCCTTCCCCCTACCCACACCGAGTCAACTCCCCCTTTCTCTTGCCCCTCTCTCTCCTCGACACCCCTCACCACCCTAACCCCAACAAATCAATCCCAACCAACCACCATTGTCCACAGCATGTCGTCCCAAAATGCAGGCTAATAAGGAGAAAAGAGAGTAGGGTCCTCGTGCAGCCCAGAGGACCCCGAACCCATCCCCTGTCCCGCCCGGCCAGCCAGAGTTCTGAAGGGCCCAGAAGTTCACAAGTTTCTTGAGTGTAACTGCTTTATCTTATAGTTCCATTTAAAGATTAGGCGGAAGGGGTGTCCCCATGAGTACGTCACCCCTTTGTCTCTCAAGTAGGTTGTCACTTTCTGGAATGCTTTCCTCTTCTGCAGGGTAATAGAGGCCAGATCTTGGTAGAGCGCCACAGGGTGACCCTGATATTTGAAAGGTTGTTTTCGCCTTGCCTCCCGCAGTATGTGTTCTGTCAACCGGAAGTCTGTCAGGAAGGCGAGAATATCCGGCGGCGGAGCTGGTGCTCGTCCCCCAGCTCCCACTCTGTGTGCCCCATCAATGCGAATCTCGAAGTCCGATGACTCTCCCAGGATGTCTCTGAAGAGTGCCTGGAGGTATCCGGCCACGTCCGCCTCTTCCTCTCGCAATTGAACCCCTCTGACGCGTATGTTATTGCGATTTGACCGATTCTCCAAGTCCTCAGCATGCGTGTGAAGGTCCACCTGCTGATCTTTTAGGCGGATGACTTCTTGCTGTAGGATTGCTAGTTCCTCATTTTTTGACTGTTATCCATTCTCAATGGCAGCTTCACACAACCCGAGTTCGTCGACATCCCGGCGTATTTCTCTTATTTCGCCTGCTACCTCCTGTTTCAGTGTCTGAAAGGCGTACCTGAGCGTGTTAAAAAGCATTTCCAGAAACTCTCTGGTGATAGGTGCGTCTTTAGGCTCCTGTCCAGGAGGAGGTTGGGATGCCGGTGAGGCATGACCCTCTTTGTCCCCTGTTGAAGGGGTCTTTGTGAGCATTTCTCGGAGCGATCTCTCACCCATTTTTCTCACGCTGGCCATCTTCAGGCCCCCCACCAGCTCTGTTGATCTGCAAGTCCACAAATGCGCAGGGGGAGTTGAGGGGCACAGCTAACGGAAGAACAAGGCAAGATCGCCAGTCTCCCACTCTGTTCTGACCTGCAGGCGCCTTCCTGCATCAACTCCTTGTGTCTGCCCACCCTCCATAGGCCTCACCGTCCGGACCCCCGAGCACCAGATTGTCTTGAGGAGCCTACAGTGTTGTAAAGTAAGAGTAAGTAAATTCTTTATTGCACGATTAATTAAAATCTTTGCAATGGGTCTAAAAATACATAGTTGAGCACTTTTGCCAAACACGTAAAAAGGGAAAAAAATAAAGTAATTTCATTACAATAACATTAATGTAAAAACCTTTCAAAACTTGCAATATTATTATATATGAATGTGTAATATGTACACAAAAATTCATAAACATCTTAAAACACCCCTTAGATAAAAAAGTTAAAAACCCAGAGTTTCCTATGAGGCACTAGTCAGTTTATGCTTTTTGTGCTTACAATGCCGTGGAAGGTCTCTGACATACTTGGCAGGAGGAAGTTCCTTATGGGTAAGGATTTTTGCCTGGATCTGACTTTTTTCCAGTTCAGGTACTAGCAACTGGGTTTAGCGCGGTATTTACTGATTTCATAAAATGTACCAGCCTGCAGGCTAATTGAATGTCTCCCCCCATAAAGCTTGCCAACAATGCCTGTCGGCGGGTTCACAGACATCTTTGGTTCTAAAGCTGTGTTAGTTGTCGCCTTCGTTCGCTCTCTAGGGCTTTACAGCTGCATAGCAAGTGCAAACGTCCTCCTTTGAGTCTCTTCAGTCTGCAGTTTGGGTTGGATTCCAAGCGTCTCCATGGGGGAAGATGTTCATTTGATGGTATTACCCCCATCCTCAACTACAAAAAGGATTCCTTTGCCGCCCGTGAGAATCCGGTACCTAAATATGCCTGTGGTAGGGACCTGGTGTAGCTTTGGATCACAAACCAACCGTGAGACCTCCTGGCAAGTGCTGATTTATCTTCTTAGAGGGACAGTATCTTCACTGATTTATTTACGAGCCGCTTAAAGCATTTGTGTGTACAGTTCACTTCCCAGAGATCTTTTAGCACAAGGGAGTTTATTGCTGCTTGGAGATAGACCATTGCAGGGCAGTCCTTGTTTCTTTCCAGCTCTTTCCATAGGTAAGAGTTCAAGGTACCTATCTCAGCTCTCTTTATTTTGTGTCAGCATTTGACGTAAGCACCCTTGCGTGCTATTTGTTGTTTCTGTAGGCCGAACTCAAGCCTTAATTGTGCTGGCGAGGTGAATGGTGGGAGACTGAAAAGTATTTGCATTGATTTGGATACTACTTTGTCTAAGATGTACTCGTGGTGGAGTGGAAGTTCGCACATAAAGGAACTTGCTCTACTCATGAACCTCGATTAACTTGTAATAGTGCTAAACAACCCTGTTCGTCATTAATATTCCACTTTTCCAGTACACGCGGGTGTCCTAGAGATGCTTGCATATGTGTTTACTAACAGTAACACCGCTCGCATACTATAAAATGGCCGCTTCGCAGAAATTTAGTCTGCGCATGCGTCGGTCATACCCACGTGATGTGACGCACTCGCAGATTTGGAGGCAGAAGTTTGCTCATGCGCATTGTAGCTGACATGTCCGCTTGTTCTAACCATGCACCTTGCTTGCCTATGCAGCTTCGCATTTCTATCTATTTTCGCACTAATCATTAATCGCTATAGTTATTATGAAGTAAGGGGTACAGAGTAGATCATCATGGTGTACAGTGTGTTCTATTTTGCCGTGTTATTAATTTGTTTTCGCTTACTTTTTATGTACCACGCATACATGGGCCTGGGTGAGGGAGTCCAACTCCAACTTGAATCTCGTTCCGACCCTGTCACGTGATGAGGGAAAACTCACACTGCACAGAAGCAGAACTCAGCCAGCTGGCTCCTGAAGCAAGATGCGCCTGGGAACCTACTTAGGTTCTGGGAGAAGATGCTGCTATCTACCTAAATGTCGCTACAATGTTTCTGTATTCTGTATACACCCATTGTTTTTCCATATTCCTATGCCTGGGAACATGAACACAGGGGGCGGGTATGAAAAATTAAATATTCATTGTGGGAACGTAGAATTTAGGAGGTAAAAGTGACCGAATCATCTCTCCTGACCAATCATAAGTTGGGACCCTGTCACTTGCAACATTTGTGGGTGGTCTGGGAACCCCAGAAGGGTATAACTAGCCTAGTTAGTTAGGAAAAATTGTCCGACTTGTCCGAATAGCAGACCTGTCACCGACCCCACGACACTATAGGTGATTGATACAGAGAGCTGCGGAGCGCTCTGTCCGAATTTTCCACAAACTCCAAGGGGTGGAAATAGTCTTAAGTGCTGGCGAAGCACGTTGCTGGGAGATTCGAGAACCCAATCAGGGTTATTGGAGGATTCTGTGCAGTGAGGGGGTAACGCAGGCGTTGCATCCGAAGCTGTAGGGGTTGGTCGTGCCCTTGGGTGAGCCCAGTCCTGACCCAAAATCCTGAGGGGTATCCTGTCCTGATTTCCGTGAGCTGTACCTGCTCATTGACTGATGTCCTAATTCCTTGAGGGTCCTTGTCCTCGTCCTTTCCCGAAACTGACCCGTGGCCAGGGTTAGTCTTCATTTCCGTCTTAGGTAAATATACCTGTGGGTGTCCGTCCTCTATTTTTCCTTCTCGCTTTCTAATAAAGCCTCTATGCCCATGATTTTCTCTCTGATCTCTCCACGAATGTATTTGCAAACTGTTTATTAGCATGTTCCAATTTTTCCCTTTCCCTTAGAACATATCTGACACTGTTTTGGCTTAATCAAAGTGTGGTGAACCACAATATATGTGTGAGAACTAAGTTAGATAGAATAAGATTAGGGTTTGAATCATATATAGGCTATAGAAATTCACTGATTGATGTGTGTTAACTTGCCATCCCTAGTATAAGTCTAAACTGAATAGCATGTTCCCTGTTACCCTTACCCTTTAGAAAACTCTATTTGCCCTGCATGGTGTTATCCCTCTTACATAGCTACTTTATCTTTTTGATTCTGCTTATTGATGTTTTTATCAGCATCTGTCTTATAATTTTGTCACTTTAAATTACTACATATAAAACCTTTAAAACGCATCAGGTGTCTGTGGTCATTCCGAAAGGTACATCTAATGTTGATTGAATAAATCAAGTGGATTTTATTTGAAGTATTATCGCTTATCCTCATGCTACTGATCCATCAGGAGGAGTAAGTACCTGGGGTAAGTCAGGTGCTATGGTAACAGTGTTACAGGAAACACACATAAAATACTGATAGTGGCGTGTGAAATCACCCGACTCTCAAATTGTATTCCGAAAATCACGTCATGGGCCCAAGTGCGTGAAAATCTGGTAAACTCTGAGCCGGGTGACCTGCGCGCTCTATCAGTATTTCTGGTAGCAGTAAGATGGTTAGGACTAGTTAGGATAGGTAGATAAGAGAGTTACTATTTGAACCGTGAAAAATAAAATGTGCTGCTAAAATGTTATTATATGCTGCTATAAAAGGATTGTTGTTACATTTAAATGTCAAAAATAATAAGCTTATTATATTTCATGCAATATTGAGTATTATTACTAACCAATTGTGAGTAAGTGTTTTATGTTGTGGGGATCCCCGGGGAAAAGAAATAGCAGGTGGTGAGTAGAATCCACTTGGCTGTAAGGTCACTGGCCAAGGGAGAGGTTAGAATCAAAAACACACGAGGGTCCCTGAAAATCAGTATTAGGTGGAGGAGGCAGGGAAATTACTGTAATCAAAAACAAGAGAACCCCCCCTAAGACTAAATCTATTAAATGGCGAACACTCTAATCCATAACAGACATAATAGTAGTCCCACACTAAGAGTATTTATTTGAAAAACATATATCTATTTAGTATTATTTTCTGAAGTTTTCATTTATATATCATACAATAATAAAGGCAAAAATGTATATACAATTCTATTTACATATCAAAATGTATGCGGCACATACCCTCTCACACCTTCAAAGTAACCACCAATCACACCCATACAAACCATCATCAGTCATACCAATCAGCAATATATACAGAAAGTACAAACACTTTACAAAAATGTACACCATTAGGAGAAACATACACAAATGAAACAAGACGAAAAAGAAAAAGCGCCGACGCGCGTTTCGGAACAGGACCGATATTCACCAATCCTTCGTCAGGGCGCAAACAGTTACATATAATCTCTTCTGTAACTTTTCAAAGCAATTCCATAGATTCCAAATAAACATCAATAGATACAATCAGTTGTATGTAGAGAACTAGTCTCAGGGCTGCCGCTTCATATCACAATATTCAGTCATTAGACAATATCCCTATCCGCCCACAGGGGATTGCGTGGAAGTTTTAAACAAGAGGGTAGAATAATTCACAAGGAGATGAGATGAAAAGGAATCGCAATAAGAATGAAGATAGAAGGACCGTAGATCCGGCTCTAACTGCTGGAGATGTAACCTCCCGATAGAGAAAACACTCTTCTCCTCACAAATGATTATCCATGGCGAGGTAACTCCCGTACAGGCGGGGCACGGTACCAGGGCAGGCTTCTTAACACAGGCTCTGCTAGAACAATGCAGTCTGAAAGTTTACACGATCGTGTGGGCGGCAGGATGTAGCGCGTCCCTCGTGTACAAGGTCGTGGAAAAACGTCCAACGGTGAGGCCGGGACCTTCCCAAGGGAGAGGTTAGTGCATGGTTAGGTAGAACTGGAAGCGCTAATCAGGTTTTTCCTTCCTTTCGAATTTTATTTGAAGTGTATATGTTAGCTACCAAAACCGTGGTGAAACTCTCGTTGTTTTATCACCTAGTAAGGGTCACAGACGGCAGGAGTAATAGGTTTTTTGGAGCTTGAGTGGCAGCAAGGGAGGACATTGGTGAAAATTGACTTAGTATATATCCCGGAAAGAAGTGGATTAGTCAAAAGAGTAGCAGGTTCTCTATTGCTTGTGTGAAAAGGATAGGCGGAAGGGATCTATCCGTAGTGAATGAAAAGTAGACAAAAGTGGTTTACTTGCAGTAAGAGAAAGATTCTTTTCTTTTCTAAAACCCTTAGGCACAGTGGCAGTCGTTTTACGTTACTGACTAAAATCTGCACTCGCACTTTAGGAAAAATTCAAAGTTTCCGTTACCTTGTAAAGGAGGGAGTCGGTCGCAAGGCTGCGCTGACGTCACTCCGTGCCGCGCTGGTATTGGTAGAGCCAGCGGGTGTGTGGCGAAGCTAGAGTTGTAAGGGAGGGGTGAGCGCCGCAGAGTGAGACGGCGTTTCACGAAGGGGCCGCGCACCCATTGGACAATAGATTTTGAAATCTCAGTGCTGATTGGTTGTTGGGAGTTGAAAGACGCACTAGCATTGGAAGCACAAAAGTAAACAACATTTTCCGAACCGAGCTTGTAGGCTGTGTCCAGAGGTGTATGTGGTACCCTGAATTTTTGCCTGGTCCCAGGAATTTAGGTTGCCATAGGGAATTGATGAGCAGAGGTAGACCTCACAATATGTACGGAGTTAAGAGAAAAATGTCTTTTGCTGAAAAGATAAAGAACTATTTCAAAAAAGATAAGCCCATTCGAACTAGGGAGGGAGTAATCATTCCACCTCCTAATACTCCCGCCTCATTTATGATGTTTGAGAAAGGGTACCATACTTGTGTGTGGTTAGAAAATTGGGTAAAGTACACGGAAGAGGATGGGGTCCTAGCTTTTCCCCTCAATGGTACTTATAATGGTAGGATCTTGTTTAACTTGAGAACCCGGATGGATGAATTACACCCCCGACCCCGACTGACGCAGTACGAAGCTTTAGAGGAATGGGAAATTGAGGCTCTAGAGCGAGAAAGGCCCCGAATGGATAAGGGAGTGAGCAAGTGGTATCCTAAATTACATAGAGAAACAAAAGAACAGAAGATGAAGCGGTGGAGACAGAATATGATGGTCGAAGGGCTGTTTCCGATGTTTGGGGTAATTGAACAAACAGGTGGGAAAAAGACCGAGAAAAGTCGACCTTTAATGGCCATGGGGGACTCGGAGGATGAGTATCTGGAGGATTTATTGATGAAAAATCCACCTCCTTATGCTGAAGCTTCAGGAACCCTAAGTTCGAAAAATCCTTTTCTCCACCATGCTAGGAGTAGGAGGGCAAGCGAGACAGACCTAGCTGGTATCTGCAGTAAATCTAGTAATAGTGATGAGTTTTGTAGACCGAGTGCAGCAGTCCCAAATTACCGACCTTTTGGTGAAGATAGACCAGGGTCAGCCATTCCCACTGCCCCGAATATTTACCCTCCTTTGGTGCCTCAAATACTGCATGATAATTCGTCAGAAAGGGTCTTGCAAGAAAAAGAAAGAGATGTCCTGATCAAACAAAGAAATTAACTGATTCAAACTATAGCTCAGATACATCCCAGCCCTGATGCCCTGACGATC
The DNA here is from genome assembly GCF_964263255.1 of Lissotriton vulgaris. Classification (NCBI taxonomy): domain Eukaryota; kingdom Metazoa; phylum Chordata; class Amphibia; order Caudata; family Salamandridae; genus Lissotriton; species Lissotriton vulgaris. The sequence continues at coordinate 1,568,782,714 of NC_141694.1, forward strand.
CCTGTAACTATCGGTCCTGCTATACCCCTTTATGGGGATAGGCAGGCTAGTCCTAAAGCCCCAATCCTTACTCCAATGCCAGTTCCCCCCAGAAAGGAGCCACTTATTATAGATGATCAGGCGAGCGAATGTGAGTCTGTAGTTTCCCTAATGGATCTGCCCATAAGAGAGCCTAGTACCAGTGGATCTCGGTCAGGGAGTCAGGCCAAGGCCAAGGAAGTCCTAATCGAAACTACATCAGGAATCCGGAGTGCCACAGTGGTAACTCCGGAGGAACTAGATAGATGGACTAAGGAAATGGATCGAGAAACTTCCCCGCCCAAACCTTTGGATATTTACAGATTAAGAATAGAGATAGAGGAGTTAATGGCAGGGAATGTGGGATTAGACAGACTAAACAACCTTAGCGAAGAAGAATTGCTGTTTATCAGCAAAAGCCTTACCCGAAATACCAGAGTGTTCCATGAAAAACTAATGGACGCTGCCGCAGAAATGGGGATTGATGTAAGTCGATCCAAAGTCCTGCAGAAAGTATAGGGCAGAATTTTCAGACAAGGATTTAGAAAACATGAACGTGTCAGGAAAGAGAACACAGATAAAGGAATTGTTGAACGTACTGCAGAAATGGGGAGATCTGGACAAATGGAAAACCAGGTGGGCAAAGAAAAAGGAAGAGAGTAGGGCAAAACCTAAAGCTTCCGAGTTTGTGCTAAAAGAAGTAGGTCAAGCAGAAAAACTGTATCCCATGAGGGAAGTGCCAGGGGGAAAATATGTACATGTTCCGTGGTCCCGGCAGGACATTGTGTCATTTACCAATGATTTCCCAAAATTGAGAGAGAAGCCAGTGGAGTGGTATAGACAGGTGGAGCGATTTGTGAAGGTCCAAAAGTGCCTCTTGAAAGACCTGGATGGGTTCTTTGACATTGTAGTACCGGTAGATTTGTGGACTGATTGCAAAATAGATGTTGATTGGCCCAGTGAAGAATTAAAAAGGGACCCCCAAACCGGAGCTCCTTCCCCCGAGGTAATGAGAAAATATGACCAAATCATACAATTTCTGAAAAAAAAGGTGCCAGCAAAGGAAACTGATTGCACCCGGATAGATAGGACTACTCAGGACCATAATGACACTGTCCATTCATAATATGAGAGGCTATTGCAGGTATTCAAGACCTGCAGTGGCATCGATAATATTGAAATGAAAGACATGACTCATTTTATCTATCGATTCGTGCTAGGGCTGAAACCAGAAATATCCCAGTGGATCAGAGATAATAAAATCTGTTGGCAGGGAAAGCCCATAGATGATGTTCTCAAGTACGCTAAGTACTGTGAGGATGAAATGGAGAACAAAAAGAAGGCCCTGAAGAAGGTGATGTGGGCACAGGTAAAATTGGCTGAACAACAAGAGAAACAGTTAAGTAAAATGAATAGCAATGCTCCAAACAATAACTCTGGAGGGGGAGGGAAGCCTAGAGTTAAGATGAGCAAAGAAGAGGCTAAAAAGAAGTTTCCCTGTCATGGGTGTGGGCAGATAGGGCACTGGAGAGACGAGTGTCCACATTTGCAAGCTGGTAATGCCCCCGTAAATGGTTTAAATCCACAGGTGCAGAAAGAGGGGCCACGAAAGAATCAGCAACAGGCAAATCCACCTCCATTACCTAGAGCTCCTAGACCTAATTATAAGAATCAGGCCCAACAGAATGAGAGGGTTGAAGTGTGGGAAGGACAGAATGAGAGAAATCAGGCAACCTCACAGTTCCTATTAAACAATACATTCCTCTGTGATGAACCATACTGACGGGGCCTGAGGGGGGAGGAAGGGGAGTGCGTGCTTGGCGCATCCCTACCGGTAGACCAGTCAGGACCATACATTGAAGGAAAGGTTGACGGAAATGATGTCACTTTTCTGTTGGACACTGGTGCTACCCGTTTGACTGTGAGAACAGCGGACGTTCCTAACCTACCCCTCTCGGGAGAAGCAATCCAAGTAGTGGGTGTATCAAATCAGATAATTAGCACTCCTGTAACTGAACCCATGGAAATTTCCATAGGAAATTTCAAAGAAACGCACCGGTTTGTGGTCTGCGATTCCAGCCCAGTAAATCTACTGGGACGAGATTTGTTGTGCAAAATGAACTGTACCATCTTTTGCACACCAAGAGGTGTTGAAATTCAGACCCCAGATGAAGATGGCCTGTACAAGCTAATGCTGTTAAGGCCTGATACAGCAGTCAAAACCCTAACCATTCATGACTTGCCTGAAGAACTCCAGCAAAAGGTGATACCGGAGGTATGGGATTTTACCGGGAAAGATGGAGGATTAATGGCAAATGTGGACCCAGTCAGAATAGCCATTAAACCTAATGCCACCTACCCAAAAACAAGACAGTATAAGATGAGTGCCGAAGTGAAAGCTGGAGTCGCCCTTGAAATAAACAGATTATTGGAGGCAGACATAATTCAGGAGGTGTTGAGCAGTCCTTGTAACTCACCCATAATTGGAATTAAAAAGCCTAGTGGAAAGTACAGGGTAGTGCAGGACTTGCGAAAGGTAAACCAGATTGTTGTGCCTTGTTGTCCCATTGTGCCAAACCCTGCTGTGAGCCTGTATCAGATTCCCTGGAATACAGAGTGGTTCGCTGTCATAGATCTGTGTCACACATTCTTTTCCATCCCATTGCATCCAGAGAGCAAATTTCTTTTCTCTTTTGAATTTGACAGTCATGTCTACGTTTGGAATCGTGTCCCCCAGGGGTACACAGAAAGCCCCTCAATCTTTAATCAGATCCTAAAAAGATGCCTTGAATCTTTAGTTCTACCAAAGAAGTCTGTCCTGGTTCAGTACATAGACGACCTTCTAGTGGCGTCTAAAAGTCAAAGCGACTGTGTTACTGATACCATTGCTCTGCTGAATCACTTGGGCAGAGGTGGACATAAAGTATCACCTGACAAATTACAGTTTTGTAAGAATTCAGTCAAATATCTAGGACACCAAATTGAGAAAGGAATCAGAAGAGTCACTTCAGAAAGAATCAGAATAATTCGGGATATGGAATTGCCCAGAACCCAGAAAGACGTCAGAATGTTCCTGGGAGTTGTGGGATATTGCAGACAGTGGATTGTGGGATTTGCTGTGCTGGCCAAACCTCTGATAAAATTGACCAAGAAAGGGGCAGACGATCCAGTCACCTGGGATAATGAAAGCATGACAGCTTGGATAAAATTGCGAAACTGTCTGTGCTCTGCTCCTGCATTAGGAATTCCTGATTACTCCAAGAACTTTAAGTTATTTTGTGATACACGAGACAATTGTGCACTCTCAGTCCTAACCCAGGAGCATGGTCTGACTAGACGTCCTGAGGCCTACTTTTCAGCCACGCTGGACCCAGTAGCTGCTGGGCTTCCGGGGTGTCTGAAGGCAGTGGCTGCCACATGCACAAGTCTGGAACAGAGTGAGAACATTGTCATGGGACATCCTGTAACAGTTTATGTTCCACATTCATTTGTGATCCTGCTAACCCGAACCAAAAACCCAGCATCTCACTCCTAGTCGGCTGACTAAGTATGAGAGAATTCTTATTGGTGCAGAAAATGTAATAATTTCCAGATGCAACGTTTCAAGCCCGGCAACCCTGTTGCCCCTTTCCCAAAATGCAGAAGTGGAAGGTAAACTTGAACATAATTGCATTGACCTAACTGAGTTTAGTACAAAACCTCATCCTGATATAAAAGAAACAGCCCTTCCCATTGCTGACATAGTGATGTTTGTGGATGGCTCCTGCCTGAGACATGAGGACGGTGGACTAAGTGCTGCCTATGCTGTAGTCACTCTGGAAACCACCCTAGAAGCATCATATTTAAGTGAAGTTAAATCTGCCCAAGTGGCCGAGCTCATCGCATTGGCCAGAGCTTGTAAACAAGGGAAAAGCAAACGAGTGACCGTATACACTGACAGCCAATATGGTTACGGGGTTGTTCATGACTTCGGCCAGCTATGGTTACAAAGAGAATTCATGACTTCCTCAGGTACCCCCATCAGAAATGGAAAGGTGGTGCAAAACCTATTGGAAGCAATCCAATTGCCCAAAGAATTGGCAGTAGTCACATGTGCTGCTCACCAATCTGGAAAAGATGAAGTGACAGCCGGAAACAGATATGCTGACCAAATTGCCCAGTACTGCGCACGATACAAAATGTCCCTAAAGATCCAATTATGGGGGGGCGGAAACAGCTGCCAACTTATGGTGTTTGAGAATGTATCTACCTGGAAGGAACTGAGAGAGTTGCAGCAGGCAGCAGATGAGGAGGAAAAACTCAGATGGGAGGCTGAGGTATGTCAACTCAGGGAAAGGGATGGTATCATGGTGAATAACACCGGTGTGCCTGTATTGCCAGACTGCATGGCTGACCCAATGGTTCGGATGATTCATGGAGATACTCATGTTGGAAGGGATGCAATGTGCCGTGTGTTTGATAAGGTGTTCTACAATTCAAAGCTCAGGAATATCGCGGTTATGCTCTGCCAGAGGTGCCTGGTGTGTCAGCAGTTCAATGCAGGAAAGAGGACTGTGGTAGAGCAAAGCACCATTGGAAAGGCAGAAGGCCCCTTTGTCAGATTGCAGGCAGATTTCATACAATTGCCCATGTGTAGAGGATACAGATATGTCTTAGTAATAGTTTGCCTATTCTCAAGGTGGGTGGAAGAAAAATGATGCCATTACAGTGGCTAAATTGTTACTCAGAGAGCTAGTACCTAGATTTGGTTTTCCAGAGACTATTGAAACAGACAGGGGTGGGCACTTTGCCGGGGCAATCCTAAAGGAGCTCTATGAAGCGTTCAAGATTGAGCCTAGACTACACTGTGCATACCGTCCAGAGGCTTCTAGAATAGTGGAACAAATAAATGGCACTATAAAGTCAAGATTGGCAAAAATGTGTGATACCACTAAATTGAACTGGATAGAAGCTTTGCCTCTTGTCTTGATGGGATTAAGGAGCATCCCGAACCGAAAAACAGGCCTGAGCCCCCATGAGGTACTAATGGGAAGAGTGATGCGACAGGCATGGGTACCTGGACACAAACTGCTGAGTATTTCTGATGATTTGGTACTAGAATACTGCAGGCAGCTGGGTGACCAAGTGCGTTCTATCTCTCACCAGATTGGAGAGACTGCTGATGAATGGCCAACCACTCCAGCCCATAAACTCAGACCTGGAGATTGGGTGGTGTTGAAGAAACACACCCGGAAGAGTTGCCTTGGACCAAAGTGGGGGAAAAAGAGGCAAGTGATCCTTGTAACTATCACCGCTGTAAAGTGTGCTGGAGTACCAAAGTGGATTCATGCCAGCCACACCAAGAAGGTAGCCAAGGAAGAGGCGGCTGAGGCTGAAGGTGGTACAGCTGAAGAGACTCCAGACGAGGGTCCAGATCTAGCTGACGTGATACTACCAGGCACCAGCCACAACGAGTGGTTTCCAGCAGACGACCTGATTCTTGACCCAATAAGAACCAGAAAATATTCCTACCTAGATAGAGAGTGGGATAGCGAGGGCGAGGCAGGACTAGAAGAAGAAGGTCAGGTTAACGAGAATCACATCAGACCTGATCAGGAAATAGGCCAAGTAGGGACAGACCAAGTCATCGACACTCCTCCAGAGACTCCAGAAACTGGAAAGGGACAGATAGTGGTTAAAGTTGAAGTTCATGTGGAAGAAAATCAAGGGGTCGAAGTGCATGAACAGGAACAGATAGAAATAGACGAACGTGTTCAGGAACCAGAGTCCAAACTGGTTGAAAATCAAGATCAAATACAGACCCTACCTGAACAAGGCCAGCTTAGAAACCAGGCAGAAGAAACCGATGAAAGACCTGGACCTAGTCAGACAGGAGAGGAAAAAGACAGTGCCAATACAATAGTGCCACGCCGGAGTGAAAACAAGAGGGTTCACGAGGAGGGCCAAGTATCCTCGACCACTAAGAAGCTCAAGAAGAAGGAGAGGCCAAAATATATAAAGAGACTGAAACTAAGACTGAAAACTGTAGAAGAGAAATTAGAAGACCGAAAAAGAGCTGCTAGTGAAAGACAAAGAGACGAGGCTCAGCAAAATAGACGCAGTACCAGATCTGAGAAGCTAAACAAAAACTATCGGAGTCCTGAATGGACCTTTTTGGTGTTGGAAGAGATTGACGACCCTGAAGAAAGTGACAGAAGCGATCACGATTCAGTTGAGGATCAGAGCTCTGAGGTAGAAGACCCACCCTGAAAGGTGAAACTGCGTGAGCCTCATAAAAAAGAAACAAAGAGGGGTTAAAAAAAAGGTCCCAGAAACAAAATGTCTGATTCAAGTGTAAATGGAAGACCAAGAGGCAATTGTTGCAAAACTTGCTGTAAAATATGCTTATGCAGTGTTGCAATAGTTATAGTAATATGGATAGGACTAACTGTTTTTATACCTTTTATGATAAGTAAAGATACTAACCTGTACCCTACTAAACCAATGACCCCAGATTCAGAAGTTGTACATACTGAAGAAACACCACAAAGTGTAGAAAGACGTGACAACTCAGTCAGTCTGAGACAAACACGACAGCACCAGATGAGGAAGGACTACATTTTCATCACATAAGAAACCAATCGCGTTTAAATGTTTTTGCTAATCTTTTAGTGCATTACGTAGAAGCTATGGAAATAGAGGACTGTTATGTCTGCATGAAGCTACCTACTTCTGTAGCTGAAGGCGTGACCTATCACCACTTACCTCTGACTTATGGAATTTCCTGTAGTATATTAGCAAGCTTATTTTATAGAAGCACTTTACAGTACTACTATTCAAACACTGACGTGATTTTTTCTGAACTACCTGTTCAGGGGCAACTGAACATTGTGCATGTCAGAAGTGAGGTAACTCGTTACATGGGAGAATATTTTCTGACTATAGGTGACATAGATTTGACTGAAGCTCGCAGAGACAACTTGACCTGTTCATTACAGGAACAAGAGAAAATGTTCTTAAAAATGGCAGAAAGAAGGAGAGAGAAATTTCAGAAAAAGGCAGATAATGAAAGGGAGAGAACTCCTAGATGGGCTGAGAACATGGAGGGCACCTCAAATGGCGAAGCAGGTCCTGCGCTGTTGTTGGATTTTGAACGAAAGGGGAAACTCTGTCTTCATAGAGAGAAAACTAGTTATTATAACAATGTATTCATCGGTTCCAGCGAATGCAAACATAATTACAAGGTAATTGGAGGTTGGGGTTTCAAAAATGGGTCAGAACCTGTGTTTCCCGGAATTTATTATATATGTGGAAACAAGGCTTATTTCAAATTGCCGGATCACTGGTATGGGAGCTGCTACTTTGGCATCGTCTTCCCAAAAATATACCATGTGAATAACGCTGCTGGAAGCAATGAAGACACTAATGGCTTAGTGCGTAGTAAACGTGAGAGTGTAGGAGAAATTATAGGTGATATTTTTAGTGCACTGATAACTGGAATGGGGGTAGTTCTGAATACTCACCGCAAATTGTCTACGGTAGTGGATCGGTTATCAACTGACACTGCTGCTGGATTCCTGCTGGTCAATACTGAAATGGTTGCGATCAGATCAATGGTTTTGCAAAATCGCCTTGCTCTTGATACGTTATTGGCAAAAGAGGGAGGGGTCTGTAGAATGCTGAAGGCGCAACATTGTTGTACTTACATTCCAGATAAAAGCGTAGAAATTAAGAAATATGTGCAAAATATAACTAATTTGGAAAGGGAACTTAAACCATTGGAGGTTGACAGTGCCTGGAAAAGACTGACTGATGGTCTATCTTCTGTAGGTAATTGGTTCACTAACATAGGCCGTAGTCTAGTAGGAAAGATACTGATGCCAATAGCTGGAATAAGTCTGATTGTGTTTATTATAATAATTTGCTGCAAATGCCAAAAATGCAGAAAGAAGTACACTGTAAATAAGAGAGGAGTGAAACGGAATGTGGATGAACTCGAATTAGAAGAATTAAGGAGCCAGATCTATAAAAAGGCCAAAGAATCCCACCCAAATAAAACTGCTGAAAACCGGCATAACAATAAATATATTGAGATAGAAATGAGTGAAATGTGAAAAAAGAAAAAAAAATGTTTTGAAGTTGGCATCAGTTTCCAATAAATAATGATGATAGTAAATACCATCAAAGAGGGGATTGATGGAGTGGAAGTTCGCACATAAAGCAACTTGCTCTACTCATGAACCTCGATTAACTTGTAATAGTGCTAAACAACCCTGTTCGTCATTAATATTCCACTTTTCCAGTACACGCGGGTGTCCTAGAGATGCTTGCATATGTGTTTACTAACAGTAACACCGCTCGCATACTATAAAATGGCCGCTTCGCAGAAATTTAGTCTGCGCATGCGTCGGTCATACCCACATGATGTGACGCACTCGCAGATTTGGAGGGAGAAGTTTGCTCATGCGCATTGTAGCTGACATGTCCGCTTGTTCTAACCATGCACCTTGCTTGCCTATGCAGCTTCGAATTTCTATCTATTTTCGCACTAATCATTAATCGCTATATTTATTATGAAGTAAGGGGTACAGAGTAGATTATCATGGTGTACAGTGTATTCTATTTTGCCGTGTTATTAATTTGTTTTCGCTTACTTTTTATGTACCACGCATACATGGGCCTGGGTGAGGGAGTCCAACTCCAACTTGAATCTCGTTCCGACCCTGTCACGTGATGAGGGAAAACTCACACTGCGCAGAAGCAGAACTCAGCCAGCTGGCTCCTGAAGCAAGATGCGCCTGGGAACCTACTTAGGTTCTGGGAGAAGATGCTGCTATCTACCTAAATGTCGCTACAATGTTTCTGTATTCTGTATACACCCATTGTTTTTCCATATTCCTATGCCTGGGAACATGAACACAGGGGGCGGGTATGAAAAATTAAATATTCATTGTGGGAACGTAGAATTTAGGAGGTAAAAGTGACCGAATCATCTCTCCTGACCAATCATAAGTTGGGACCCTGTCACTTGCAACATTTGTGGGTGGTCTGGGAACCCCAGAAGGGTATAACTAGCCAAGTTAGTTAGGAAAAATTGTCCGACTTGTCCGAATAGCAGACCTGTCACCGACCCCACGACACTATAGGTGATTGATACAGAGAGCTGCGGAGCGCTCTGTCCGAATTTTCCACAAACTCCAAGGGGTGGAAATAGTCTTAAGTGCTGGCGAAGCACGTTGCTGGGAGATTCGAGAACCCAATCAGGGTTATTGGCGGATTCTGTGCAGTGAGGGGGTAATGCAGGCGTTGCATCCGAAGCTGTAGGGGTTGGTCGTGCCCTTGGGTGAGCCCAGTCCTGACCCAAAATCCTGAGGGGTATCCTGTCCTGATTTCCGTGAGCTGTACCTGCTCACCGACTGATGTCCTAATTCCTTGAGGGTCCTTGTCCTCGTCCTTTCCCGAAACTGACCCATGGCCAGGGTTAGTCTTCATTTCCGTCTTAGGTAAATATACCTGTGGGTGTCCGTCCTCTATTTTTCCTTCTCGCTTTCTAATAAAGCCTCTATGCCCATGATTTTCTCTCTGATCTCTCCACGAATGTATTTGCAAACTGTTAATTAGCATGTTCCAATTTTTCCCTTTCCCTTAGAACATATCTGACACTGTTTTGGCTTAATCAAAGTGTGGTGAACCACAATATATGTGTGAGAACTAAGTTAGATAGAATAACATTAGGGTTTGAATCATATATAGGCTATAGAAATTCACTTATTGATGTGTGTTAACTTGCCATCCCTAGTATAAGTCTAAACTGAATAGCATGTTCCGTGTTACCCTTACCCTTTAGAAAACTCTATTTGCCCTGCATGGTGTTATCCCTCTTACATAGCTACTTTATCTTTTTGATTCTGCTTATTGATGTTTTTATCAGCATCTGTCTTATAATTTTGTCACTTTAAATTACTACATATAAAACCTTTAAAACGCATCAGGTGTCTGTGGTCATTCCGAAAGGTACATCTAATGTTGATTGAATAAATCAAGTGGATTTTATTTGAAGTATTATCGCTTATCCTCATGCTCCTGATCCATCAGGAGGAGTAAGTACCTGGGGTAAGTCAGATGCTATGGTAACAGTGTTACAGGAAACACACATAAAATACTGATAGTGGCGTGTGAAATCACCCGACTCTCAAATTGTATTCCGAAAATCACGTCATGGGCCCAAGTGCGTGAAAATCTGGTAAACTCTGAGCCGGGTGACCTGCGCGCTCTATCAGTATTTCTGGTAGCAGTAAGATGGTTAGGACTAGTTAGGATAGGTAGATAAGAGAGTTACTATTTGAACCGTGAAAAATAAAATGTGCTGCTAAAATGTTATTATATGCTGCTATAAAAGGATTGTTGTTACATTTAAATGTCAAAAATAATAAGCTTATTATATTTCATGCAATATTGAGTATTATTACTAACCAATTGTGAGTAAGTGTTTTATGTTGTGGGGATCCCCGGGGAAAAGAAATAGCAGGTGGTGAGTAGAATCCACTTGGCTGTAAGGTCACTGGCCAAGGGAGAGGTTAGAATCAAAAACACACGAGGGTCCCTGAAAATCAGTATTAGGTGGAGGAGGCAGGGAAATTACTGTAATCAAAAACAAGAGAACCCCCCCTAAGACTAAATCTATTAAATGGCAAACACTCTAATCCAGGGGTACTCATAGTACGGCCCGCGGGCCAGTGGCGGCCCGGCAAGCCTTCCCTGGCGGCCCGCGGACCTTGCACACATCATACCAGTGTTTGAATTTTTTTTTAAAAAGAGTGTCTGCAAACTAAGTTACAGCAGCGCGACTCCTAGACTCTGCTGCTCTCTGGGGGCCGGCCGGGGGATTCCTGCCATAGTTGGAGTGGAGCTGCAGGGGCAGAGGTGAACAACACAGCCTCATTTACATGCTAATGGTCTTTTAAAGACCTGTTAATGCGCTCGGTGCATCTGTGTGTGTGTGTGCTCCGAGGCTGCCTCAGCCCGGGCTGACACAGAGGCAGGGTGAGAAAAGAGGGAGAGGGAAAGAAAAGGAGACTAAGTGAGGAAGGGAAAGGGAGAACGGGTGAGGAATTAAGAGAGGGAAGGAGGGAAAGGGAGGGTGGAAGCAGGGCTCAAGTCAAGGTTCCACGCGGGTGGACAGCGTCCCCCCACTTATTTTACCGGGGCCTCGATAACTGGAGCACATGGAGCAGCACATTCACTATTTGGCCTCTCTGGGGTGAGATTGGAGCTCATTCAGAATGCTGCTCACGCACTGGCTTCTCTGATGCAATCGCATCTAAGGGGCGAGCAAGAGGAGGCAATGAATCTGAAGGTGCAAGCCACGTTTCGTGACATCACTTCTTGTTGTGACGTCAGCGTCCCCCACTTCTTTTTTTAGGACTTGTGCCCTGGGTGGAAGGGAAATGGGGGGAAAGGGGGGGGAAAGGGAGTGACAGAGAGGGAGTGAGGGAGGGGAATGGAGATCGGGTGAGGGAGCAAGAGAGTGAAAGGGTAGGGGGGAAAGGGAGGGAGGAAGGGAAAGGGAGGGGGAGGGAAAGGGAGTGACAGTGAGGGAGGGAAAGGAAGACCGGGTGAGGGAGGGAAACGGAGACCGAGTGAGGGAGTAATGGAGTAAGAGAGTAAGGGAGGGAAAGGGAGACCGAGCGACGGAGGGAAAGGAAGACAGTGAGTGAGGGAGGGAAAGAGAGACGGAGAGAGGGAGGGAAAGGGAGACAGAGTGAGGGAAAGAAAGGGAGACAGAGCGAGGGAGGGAAAGGGAGACAGAGCGAGGGAGTTAGAGAGGGAAATGGATGCAGGGAAAGGGAGGGAGGGTAAGGGATGGAGGGAAAGGGAGGGAGGGAAAGGGAGGGAGAGAAAGGGAGTGACAGAGTGAGGGAGTGAGATAAGGAAAGGGAGACAGAGTGAGGGAGTGAGGTAGGGAAAGAGAGACAGAGTGAGGGCCGGAAAGGGAGACAGAGTGAATGAGGGAGTGAGAGAGGGAAAGGGAGGGAGAGAAAGGAAGGGAGGGAAAGGGAGTGAGAGAGGGAAAGGGAGGGAGGGAGGGAAAGGAAGGGAGTGACAGAGTGAGGGAGTGAGAGAGGGAAAGGGAGACAGAGTGAGGGAGTGAGAGAGGGAAAGGGAGACAGAGGGATGGAGACAGAAGGAGGGGGACAGAGGGAGGGGGACAGAGCAAGGGAGAGTGAGAGGGAGGGAGGGAGACAGAGAGAGCAAGAGAGAGAGATGTGTGTATGCCGGGTCTGGTGGCTCAGTGCATGAAGGTGTCCGCTGCAGGGACCAGTGATCAACCTCATGGTCAGTTTTTTTTTTATTGCTCTAGCCCCACCCCCTCCCCAACTGACCCCGCCCCCACTGGTGCGGCCCTCGGACACAATTCACAGTGTAAATTTGGCCCCCGAGAGAAAGTTTGTGAGTACCCATGCTCTAATCCATAACAGACATAATAGTAGTCCCACACTAAGAGTATTTATTTGAAAAACATATATCTATTTATTATTATTTTCTGTAGTTTTCATTTATATATCATACAATAATAAAGGCACAAATGTATATACAATTCTATTTACATATCAAAATGTATGCCGCACATACCCTCTCACACCTTCAAAGTAACCACCAATCACACCCATACAAACCATCATCAGTCATACCAATCAGCAATATATACAGAAAGTACAAACACTTTACAAAAATGTACACCATTAGGAGAAACATACACAAATGAAACAAGACGAAAAAGAAAAAGCGCCGACGCGCGTTTCGGAACAGGACCGATATTCACCAATCCTTCGTCAGGGCGCAAACAGTTACATATAATCTCTTCTGTAACTTTTCAAAGCAATTCCATAGATTCCAAATAAACATCAATAGATACAATCAGTTGTATGTAGAGAACTAGTCTCAGGGCTACCGCTTCATATCACAATATTCAGTCATTAGACAATATCCCTATCCGCCCACAGGGGATTGCGTGGAAGTTTTAAACAAGAGGGTAGAATAATTCACAAGGAGATGAGATGAAAAGCAATCGCAATAAGAATGAAGATAGAAGTCCGTAGATCCGGCTCTAACTGCTGGAGATGTAACCTCCCGATAGAGAAAACACTCTTCTCCTCACAAATGATTATCCATGGCGAGGTAACTCCCGTACAGGCGGGGCACAGTACCCGGGCAGGCTTTTTAACACAGGCTCTGCTAGAACAATGCAGTCTGAAAGTTTACACGATCGTGTGGGCGGCAGGATGTAGCGCGTCCCTCGTGTACAAGGTCGTGGAAAAACGTCCAACGGTGAGGCCGGGACCTTCCCAAGGGAGAGGTTAGTGCATGGTTAGGTAGAACTGGAAGCGCTAATCAGGTTTTTCCTTCCTTTCGAATTTTATTTGAAGTGTATATGTTAGCTACCAAAACCGTGGTGAAACTCTCGTTGTGATATCACCTAGTAAGGGTCACAGACGGCAGGAGTAATAGGTTTTTTGGAGCTTGAGTGGCAGCAAGGGAGGACATTGGTGAAAATTGACTTAGTATATATCCCGGAAAGAAGTGGATTAGTCAAAAGAGTAGCAGGTTCTCTATTGCTTGTGTGAAAAGGATAGGCGGAAGGGATCTATCCGTAGTGAATGAAAAGTAGACAAAAGTGGTTTACTTGCAGTAAGAGAAAGATTCTTTTCTTTTCTAAAACCCTTAGGCACAGTGGCAGTCATTTTACGTTACTGACTAAAATCTGCACTCGCACTTTAGGAAAAATTCAAAGTTTCCGTTACCTTGTAAAGGAGGGAGTCGGTCGCAAGGCTGCGCTGACGTCACTCCGTGCCGCGCTGGTATTGGTAGAGCCAGCGGGTGTGTGGCGAAGCTAGAGTTGTAAGGGAGGGGTGAGCGCCGCAGAGTGAGACGGCGTTTCACGAAGGGGCCGCGCACCCATTGGACAATAGATTTTGAAATCTCAGTGCTGATTGGTTGTTGGGAGTTGAAAGACGCACTAGCATTGGAAGCACAAAAGTAAACAACATTTTCCGAACCGAGCTTGTAGGCTGTGTCCAGAGGTGTATGTGGTACCCTGAATTTTTGCCTGATCCCAGGAATTTAGGTTGCCATAGGGAATTGATGAGCAGAGGTAGACCTCACAATATGTACGGAGTTAAGAGAAAAATGTCTTTTGCTGAAAAGATAAAGAACTATTTCAAAAAAGATAAGCCCATTCGAACTAGGGAGGGAGTAATCATTCCACCTCCTAATACTCCCGCCTCATTTATGATGTTTGAGAAAGGGTACCATACTTGTGTGTGGTTAGAAAATTGGGTAAAGTACACGGAAGAGGATGGGGTCCTAGCTTTTCCCCTCAATGGTACTTATAATGGTAGGATCTTGTTGAACTTGAGAACCCGGATGGATGAATTACACCCCCGACCCCGACTGACGCAGTGCGAAGCTTTAGAGGAATGGGAAATTGAGGCTCTAGAGCGAGAAAGGCCCCGAATGGATAAGGGAGTGAGCAAGTGGTATCCTAAATTACATAGAGAAACAAAAGAACAGAAGATGAAGCGGTGGAGACAGAATATGATGGTCGAAGGGCTGTTTCCGATGTTTGGGGTAATTGAACAAACAGGTGGGAAAAAGACCGAGAAAAGTCGACCTTTAATGGCCATGGGGGACTCGGAGGATGAGTATCTGGAGGATTTATTGATGAAAAATCCACCTCCTTATGCTGAAGCTTCAGGAACCCTAAGTTCGAAAAATCCTTTTCTCCACCATGCTAGGAGTAGGAGGGCAAGCGAGACAGACCTAGCTGGTATCTGCAGTAAATCTAGTAATAGTGATGAGTTTTGTAGACCTAGTGCAGCAGTCCCAAATTACCGACCTTTTGGTGAAGATAGACCAGGGTCAGCCATTCCCACTGCCCCGAATATTTACCCTCCTTTGGTGCCTCAAATACTGCATGATAATTTGTCAGAAAGGGTCTTGCAAGAAAAAGAAAGAGATGTCCTGATCAAACAAAGAAATTAACTGATTCAAACTATAGCTCAGATACATCCCAGCCCTGATGCCCTGACGATCCCTGTAACTATCGGTCCTGCTATACCCCTTTATGGGGATAGGCAGGCTAGTCCTAAAGCCCCAATCCTTACTCCAATGCCAGTTCCCCCCAGAAAGGAGCCACTTATTATAGATGATCAGGCGAGCGAATGTGAGTCTGTAGTTTCCCTAATGGATCTGCCCATAAGAGAGCCTAGTACCAGTGGATCTCGGTCAGGGAGTCAGGCCAAGGCCAAGGAAGTCCTAATCGAAACTACATCAGGAATCCGGAGTGCCACAGTGGTAACTCCGGAGGAACTAGATAGATGGACTAAGGAAATGGATCGAGAAACTTCCCGCCCAAACCTTTGGATATTTACAGATTAAGAATAGAGATAGAGGAGTTAATGGCAGGGAATGTGGGATTAGACAGACTAAACAACCTTAGCGAAGAAGAATTGCTGTTTATCAGCAAAAGCCTTACCCGAAATACCAGAGTGTTCCATGAAAAACTAATGGACGCTGCCGCAGAAATGGGGATTGATGTAAGTCGATCCAAAGTCCTGCAGAAAGTATAGGGCAGAATTTTCAGACAAGGATTTAGAAAACATGAACGTGTCAGGAAAGAGAACACAGATAAAGGAATTGTTGAACGTACTGCAGAAATGGGGAGATCTGGACAAATGGAAAACCAGGTGGGCAAAGAAAAAGGAAGAGAGTAGGGCAAAACCTAAAGCTTCCGAGTTTGTGCTAAAAGGACATTGTGTCATTTACCAATGATTTCCCAAAATTGAGAGAGAAGCCAGTGGAGTGGTATAGACAGGTGGAGCGATTTGTGAAGGTCCAAAAGTGCCTCTTGAAAGACCTGGATGGGTTCTTTGACATTGTAGTACCGGTAGATTTGTGGACTGATTGCAAAATAGATGTTGATTGGCCCAGTGAAGAATTAAAAAGGGACCCCCAAACCGGAGCTCCTTCCCCCGAGGTAATGAGAAAATATGACCAAATCATACAATTTCTGAAAAAAAAGGTGCCAGCAAAGGAAACTGATTGCACCCGGATAGATAGGACTACTCAGGACCATAATGACACTGTCCATTCATATTATGAGAGGCTATTGCAGGTATTCAAGACCTACAGTGGCATCGATAATATTGAAATGAAAGACATGACTCATTTTATCTATCGATTCGTGCTAGGGCTGAAACCAGAAATATCCCAGTGGATCAGAGATAATAAAATCTGTTGGCAGGGAAAGCCCATAGATGATGTTCTCAAGTACGCTAAGTACTGTGAGGATGAAATGGAGAACAAAAAGAAGGCCCTGAAGAAGGTGATGTGGGCACAGGTAAAATTGGCTGAACAACAAGAGAAACAGTTAAGTAAAATGAATAGCAATGCTCCAAACAATAACTCTGGAGGGGGAGGGAAGCCTAGAGTTAAGATGAGCAAAGAAGAGGCTAAAAAGAAGTTTCCCTGTCATGGGTGTGGGCAGATAGGGCACTGGAGAGACGAGTGTCCACATTTGCAAGCTGGTAATGCCCCCGTAAATGGTTTAAATCCACAGGTGCAGAAAGAGGGGCCACGAAAGAATCAGCAACAGGCAAATCCACCTCCATTACCTAGAGCTCCTAGACCTAATTATAAGAATCAGGCCCAACAGAATGAGAGGGTTGAAGTGTGGGAAGGACAGAATGAGAGAAATCAGGCAACCTCACAGTTCCTATTAAACAATACATTCCTCTGTGATGAACCATACTGACGGGGCCTGAGGGGGGAGGAAGGGGAGTGCGTGCTTGGCGCATCCCTACCGGTAGACCAGTCAGGACCATACATTGAAGGAAAGGTTGAAGGAAATGATGTCACTTTTCTGTTGGACACTGGTGCTACCCGTTTGACTGTGAGAACAGTGGACGTTCCTAACCTACCCCTCTCGGGAGAAGCAATCCAAGTAGTGGGTGTATCAAATCAGATAATTAGCACTCCTGTAACTGAACCCATGGAAATTTCCATAGGAAATTTCAAAGAAACGCACCGGTTTGTGATCTGCGATTCCAGCCCAGTAAATCTACTGGGACGAGATTTGTTGTGCAAAATGAACTGTACCATCTTTTGCACACCAAGAGGTGTTGAAATTCAGACCCCAGATGAAGATGGCCTGTACAAGCTAATGCTGTTAAGGCCTGATACAGCAGTCAAAACCCTAACCATTCATGACTTGCCTGAAGAACTCCAGCAAAAGGTGATACCGGAGGTATGGGATTTTACCGGGAAAGATGGAGGATTAATGGCAAATGTGGACCCAGTCAGAATAGCCATTAAACCTAATGCCACCTACCCAAAAACAAGACAGTATAAGATGAGTGCCGAAGTGAAAGCTGGAGTCGCCCTTGAAATAAACAGATTATTGGAGGCAGACATAATTCAGGAGGTGTTGAGCAGTCCTTGTAACTCACCCATAATTGGAATTAAAAAGCCTAGTGGAAAGTACAGGGTAGTGCAGGACTTGCGAAAGGTAAACCAGATTGTTGTGCCTTGTTGTCCCATTGTGCCAAACCCTGCTGTGAGCCTGTATCAGATTCCCTGGAATACAGAGTGGTTCGCTGTCATAGATTTGTGTCACACTTTCTTTTCCATCGCATTGCATCCAGACAGCAAATTTCTTTTCTCTTTTGAATTTGACAGTCATGTCTACGTTTGGAATCGTGTCCCCCAGGGGTACACAGAAAGCCCCTCAATCTTTAATCAGATCCTAAAAAGATGCCTTGAATCTTTAGTTCTACCAAAGAAGTCTGTCCTGGTTCAGTACATAGACGACCTTCTAGTGGCGTCTAAAAGTCAATGCGACTGTGTTACTGATACCATTGCTCTGCTGAATCACTTGGGCAGAGGTGGACATAAAGTATCACCTGACAAATTACAGTTTTGTAAGAATTCAGTAAAATATCTAGGACACCAAATTGAGAAAGGAATCAGAAGAGTCACTTCAGAAAGAATCAGAATAATTCGGGATATGGAATTGCCCAGAACCCAGAAAGACGTCAGAATGTTCCTGGGAGTTATGGGATATTGCAGACAGTGGATTGTGGGATTTGCTGTGCTGGCCAAACCTCTGATAAAATTGACCAAGAAAGGGGCAGACGATCCAGTCACCTGGGATAATGAAAGCATGACAGCTTGGATAAAATTGCGAAACTGTCTGTGCTCTGCTCCTGCATTAGGAATTCCTGATTACTCCAAGAACTTTAAGTTATTTTGTGATACACGAGACAATTGTGCACTCTCAGTCCTAACCCAGGAGCATGGTCTGACTAGACGTCCTGTGGCCTACTTTTCAGCCACGCTGGACCCAGTAGCTACTGGGCTTCCGGGGTGTCTGAAGGCAGTGGCTGCCACATGCACAAGTCTGGAACAGAGTGAGAACATTGTCATGGGACATCCTGTAACAGTTTATGTTCCACATTCAGTTGTGATCCTGCTAACCCGAACCAAAAACCCAGCATCTCACTCCTAGTCGGCTGACTAAGTATGAGAGAATTCTTATTGGTGCAGAAAATGTAATAATTTCCAGATGCAACGTTTTAAGCCCGGCAACCCTGTTGCCCCTTTCCCAAAATGCAGAAGTGGAAGGTAAACTTGAACATAATTGCATTGACCTAACTGAGTTTAGTACAAAACCTCATCCTGATATAAAAGAAACAGCCCTTCCCATTGCTGACATAGTGATGTTTGTGGATGGCTCCTGCCTGAGACATGAGGACGGTGGACTAAGTGCTGCCTATGCTGTAGTCACTCTGGAAACCACCCCAGAAGCATCATATTTAAGTGAAGTTAAATCTGCCCAAGTGGCCGAGCTCATCGCATTGGCCAGAGCTTGTAAACAAAGGAAAAGCAAACGAGTGACCGTATACACTGACAGCCAATATGGTTACGGGGTTGTTCATGACTTCGGCCAGCTATGGTTACAAAGAGAATTCATGACTTCCTCAGGTACCCCCATCAGAAATGGAAAGGTGGTGCAAAACCTATTGGAAGCAATCCAATTGCCCAAAGAATTGGCAGTAGTCAAATGTGCTGCTCACCAATCTGGAAAAGATGAAGTGACAGCCGGAAACAGATATGCTGACCAAATTGCCCAGTACTGCGCACGATACAAAATGTCCCTAAAGATCCAATTATGGGGGGGCGGAAACAGCTGCCAACTTATGGTGTTTGAGAATGTATCTACCTGGAAGGAACTGAGAGAGTTGCAGCAGGCAGCAGATGAGGAGGAAAAACTCAGATGGGAGGCTGAGGAATGTCAACTCAGGGAAAGGGATGGTATCATGGTGAATAACACCGGTGTGCCTGTATTGCCAGACTGCATGGCTGACCCAATGGTTCGGATGATTCATGGAGATACTCATGTTGGAAGGGATGCAATGTGCCGTGTGTTTGATAAGGTGTTCTACAATTCAAAGCTCAGGAATATCGCGGATATGCTCTGCCAGAGGTGCCTGGTGTGTCAGCAGTTCAATGCAGGAAAGAGGACTGTGGTAGAGCAAAGCACCATTGGAAAGGCAGAAGGCCCCTTTGTCAGATTGCAGGCAGATTTCATACAATTGCCCATGTGTAGAGGATACAGATATGTCTTAGTAATAGTTTGCCTATTCTCAAGGTGGGTGGAAGAAAAATGATGCCATTACAGTGGCTAAATTGTTACTCAGAGAGCTAGTACCTAGATTTGGTTTTCCAGAGACTATTGAAACAGACAGGGGTGGGCACTTTGCCGGGGCAATCCTAAAGGAGCTCTATGAAGCGTTCAAGATTGAGCCTAGACTACACTGTGCATACCGTCCAGAGGCTTCTAGAATAGTGGAACAAATAAATGGCACTATAAAGTCAAGATTGGCAAAAATGTGTGATACCACTAAATTGAACTGGATAGAAGCTTTGCCTCTTGTCTTGATGGGATTAAGGAGCATCCCGAACCGAAAAACAGGCCTGAGCCCCCATGAGGTACTAATGGGAAGAGTGATGCGACAGGCATGGGTACCTGGACACAAACTGCTGAGTATTTCTGATGATTTGGTACTAGAATACTGCAGGCAGCTGGGTGACCAAGTGCGTTCTATCTCTCACCAGATTGGAGAGACTGCTGATGAATGGCCAACCACTCCAGCCCATAAACTCAGACCTGGAGATTGGGTGGTGTTGAAGAAACACACCCGGAAGAGTTGCCTTGGACCAAAGTGGGGGAAAAAGAGGCAAGTGATCCTTGTAACTACCACCGCTGTAAAGTGTGCTGGAGTACCAAAGTGGATTCATGCCAGCCACACCAAGAAGGTAGCCAAGGAAGAGGCGGCTGAGGCTGAAGGTGGTACAGCTGAAGAGACTCCAGACGAGGGTCCAGATCTAGCTGACGTGATACTACCAAGCACCAGCCACGACGAGTGGTTTCCAGCAGACGACCTGATTCTTGACCCAATAAGAACCAGAAAATATTCCTACCTAGATAGAGAGTGGGATAGCGAGGGTGAGGCAGGACTAGAAGAAGAAGGTCAGGTTAACGAGAATCACATCAGACCTGATCAGGAAATAGGCCAAGTAGGGACAGACCAAGTCATCGACACTCCTCCAGAGACTCCAGAAACTGGAAAGGGACAGATAGTGGTTAAAGTTAAAGTTCATGTGGAAGAAAATCAAGGGGTCGAAGTGCATGAACAGGAACAGATAGAAATAGACGAACGTGTTCAGGAACCAGAGTCCAAACTGGTTGAAAATCAAGATCAAATACAGACCCTACCTGAACAAGGCCAGCTTAGAAACCAGGCAGAAGAAACCGATGAAAGACCTGGACCTGGTCAGACAGGAGAGGAAAAAGACAGTGCCAATACAATAGTGCCACGCCGGAGTGAAAACAAGAGGGTTCACGAGGAGGGCCAAGTATCCTCGACCACTAAGAGGCTCAAGAAGAAGGAGAGGCCAAAATATATAAAGAGACTGAAACTAAGACTGAAAACTGTAGAAGAGAAATTAGAAGACCGAAAAAGAGCTGCTAGTGAAAGACAAAGAGACGAGGCTCAGCAAAATAGACGCAGTACCAGATCTGAGAAGCTAAACAAAAACTATCGGAGTCCTGAATGGACCTTTTTGGTGTTGGAAGAGATTGACGACCCTGAAGAAAGTGACAGAAGCGATCACGATTCAGTTGAGGATCAGAGCTCTGAGGTAGAAGACCCACCCTGAAAGGTGAAACTGCGTGAGCCTCATAAAAAAGAAACAAAGAGGGGTTAAAAAAAAGGTCCCAGAAACAAAATGTCTGATTCAAGTGTAAATGGAACACCAAGAGGGAATTGTTGCAAAACTTGCTGTAAAATATGCTTATGCAGTTTAGCAATAGTTATAGTAATATGGATAGGACTAACTGTTTTTATACCTTTTATGATAAGTAAAGATACTAACCTGTACCCTACTAAACCAATGACCCCAGATTCAGAAGTTGTACATACTGAAGAAACACCACAAAGTGTAGAAAGACGTGACAACTCAGTCAGTCTGAGACAAACACGACAGCACCAGATGAGGAAGGACTACATTTTCATCACATAAGAAACCGATCGCGTTTAAATGTTTTTGCTAATCTTTTAGTGCATTACGTAGAAGCTATGGAAATAGAGGACTGTTATGTCTGCATGAAGCTACCTACTTCTGTAGCTGAAGGCGTGACCTATCACCGGATATATGATGTTACAACGCGGACTGTAACAACGCATACCGTTACAACGCATCTTTTACAACGCGGATACTGTTACAACTCATGTTTTTACAACGCATTTTTTTACAACGCAGGTACCTTTACAACGCATACCATTACAACGTAAGTATGGGTAAGCATATATTAATATTAAAATTATAATCGTAAATTAATTTTCAAAAATATAATTTAATGTAATTTTATTTAATTTAATTTCCATTAATTAATTTAATGTAAAATAAATTTAACTTTATTTTTACCCTGTACCCCTGTACCCCAAAAACTCAAAACTGACCCACAACCCCAAAAATAATTTAATGTAATTTATAATTAATTTAATTTAATTTAAAATTAATTTTAATTTATTTTTACCCTTATCCCCTGAACCCCAAAAACTAAAAACTGACCCTGAAACCTAAAAATACCCCTGTACCCCAAAAACTAAAAACTGACCCTGAACCCTAAAAATACCCCTGTACCCCAAAAACTAAAAACTGACCCTGAACCCTAAAAATACCCCTGTACCCCAAAAACCAAAAACTGACCCTGAACCCTAAAAATACCCCTGTACCCCAAAAACTAAAAACTGACCCTGAACCCTAAAAGTACCCCTGTACCCAAAAACTAAAAACTGACCCTGAACCCTAAAAATACCCCTTTACCCAAAAACTGAAAACTGACCCTGAACCCTAAAAATATCCCTTTACCCAAAAACTAAAAACTGACCCTGAACCCTAAAAATACCCCTTTACCCAAAAACTAAAAACTGACCCTGAACCCTAAAAATACCCCTTTACCCAAAAACAGAAAACTGACCCTGAACCCTAAAAATACCCCTTTACCCAAAAACTGAAAACTGACCCTGAACCCTAAAAATACCCCTTTACCCAAAAACTGAAAACTGACCCTGAACCCTAAAAATACCCCTTTACCCAAAAACTGAAAACTGACCCTGAACCCTAAAAAGACCCCTTTACCCAAAAACTGAAAACTGACCCTGAACCCTAAAAATACCCCTTTACCCTAAAACCCAAAACTGACCCTAACCCCTAAAAATACCCCTTTACCCCAAACATATAACATTTAAAATATAATTATATACTTACCAATACTTACGTTGTAATGGTATGCGTTGTAAAGGTACCTGCGTTGTAAAAAAATGCGTTGTAAAAACATGAGTTGTAACAGTATCTGCGTTGTAATAGATGCGTTGTAACAGTAGTGCGTTGTAAAAAATGCGTTGTAACAGGAGCATACCCCTATCACCACTTACCTCTGACTTATGGAATTTCCTGTAGTATATTAGCAAGCTTATTTTATAGAAGCACTTTACAGTACTACTATTCAAACACTGACGTGATTTTTTCTGAACTACCTGTTCAGGGGCAACTGAACATTGTGCATGTCAGAAGTGAGGTAACTCGTTACATGGGAGAATATTTTCTGACTATAGGTGACATAGATTTGACTGAAGCTCGCAGAGACAACTTGACCTGTTCATTACAGGAACAAGAGAAAATGTTCTTTAAAATGGCAGAAAGAAGGAGAGAGAAATTTCAGAAAAAGGCAGATAATGAAAGGGAGAGAACTCCTAGATGGGCTGAGAACATGGAGGGCACCTCAAATGGCGAAGCAGGTCCTGCGCTGTTGTTGGATTTTGAACGAAAGGGGAAACTCTGTCTTCATAGAGAGAAAACTAGTTATTATAACAATGTATTCATCGGTTCCAGCGAATGCAAACATAATTACAAGGTAATTGGAGGTTGGGGTTTCAAAAATGGGTCAGAACCTGTGTTTCCCGGAATTTATTATATATGTGGAAACAAGGCTTATTTCAAATTGCCGGATCACTGGTATGGGAGCTGCTACTTTGGCATCGTCTTCCCAAAAATATACCATGTGAATAACGCTGCTGGAAGCAATGAAGACACTAATGGCTTAGTGCGTAGTAAACGTGAGAGTGTAGGAGAAATTATAGGTGATATTTTTAGTGCACTGATAACTGGAATGGGGGTAGTTCTGAATACTCAGCGCAAATTGTCTACGGTAGTGGATCGGTTATCAACTGACACTGCTGCTGGATTCCTGCTGGTCAATACTGAAATGGTTGCGATCAGATCAATGGTTTTGCAAAATCGCCTTGCTCTTGATACGTTATTGGCAAAAGAGGGAGGGGTCTGTAGAATGCTGAAGGCGCAACATTGTTGTACTTACATTCCAGATAAAAGCGTAGAAATTAAGAAATATGTGCAAAATATAACTAATTTGGAAAGGGAACTTAAACCATTGGAGGTTGACAGTGCCTGGAAAAGACTGACTGATGGTCTATCTTCTGTAGGTAATTGGTTCACTAACATAGGCCGTAGTCTAGTAGGAAAGATACTGATGCCAATAGCTGGAATAAGTCTGATTGTGTTTATTATAATAATTTGCTGCAAATGCCAAAAATGCAGAAAGAAGTACACTGTAAATAAGAGAGGAGTGAAACGGAATGTGGATGAACTCGAATTAGAAGAATTAAGGAGCCAGATCTATAAAAAGGCCAAAGAATCCCACCCAAATAAAACTGCTGAAAACCGGCATAACAATAAATATGTTGAGATAGAAATGAGTGAAATGTGAAAAAAGAAAAAAAAATGTTTTGAAGTTGGCATCTGTTTCCAATAAATAGTGATGATAGTAAATACCATCAAAGAGGGGATTGATGGAGTGGAAGTTCGCACATAAAGCAACTTGCTCTACTCATGAACCTCGATTAACTTGTAATAGTGCTAAACAACCCTGTTCGTCATTAATATTCCACTTTTCCAGTACACGCGGGTGTCCTAGAGATGCTTGCATATGTGTTTACTAACAGTAACACCGCTCGCATACTATAAAATGGCCGCTTCGCAGAAATTTAGTCTGCGCATGCGTCGGTCATACCCACGTGATGTGACGCACTCGCAGATTTGGAGGGAGAAGTTTGCTCATGCGCATTGTAGCTGACATGTCCGCTTGTTCTAACCATGCACCTTGCTTGCCTATGCAGCTTCGAATTTCTATCTATTTTCGCACTAATCATTAATCTCTATAGGTATTATGAAGTAAGGGGTACAGAGTAGATTATCATGGTGTACAGTGTATTCTATTTTGCCGTGTTATTAATTTGTTTTTGCTTACTTTTTATGTACCACGCATACATGGGCCTGGGTGAGGGAGTCCAACTCCAACTTGAATCTCGTTCCGACCCTGTCAAGTGATGAGGGAAAACTCACACTGCGCAGAAGCAGAACTCAGCCAGCTGGATCCTGAAGCAAGATGCGCCTGGGAACCTACTTAGGTTCTGGTAGAAGATGCTGCTATCTACCTAAATGTCGCTACAATGTTTCTGTATTCTGTATACACCCATTGTTTTTCCATATTCCTATGCCTGGGAACATGAACACAGGGGGCGGATATGAAAAATTAAATATTCATTGTGGGAAGGTAGAATTTAGGAGGTAAAAGTGACCTAATCATCTCTCCTGACCAATCATAAGTTGGGACCCTGTCACTTGCAACATTTGTGGGTGGTCTGGGAACCCCAGAAGGGTATAACTAGCCTAGTTAGTTAGGAAAAATTGTCCGACTTGTCCGAATAGCAGACCTGTCACCGACCCCACGACACTATAGGTGATTGATACAGAGAGCTGCGGAGCGCTCTGTCCGAATTTTCCACAAACTCCAAGGGGTGGAAATAGTCTTAAGTGCTGGCGAAGCACGTTGCTGGCAGATTCGAGAACCCAATCGGGGTTATTGGCGGATTCTGTGCAGTGAGGGGGTAACGCAGGCGTTGCATCCGAAGCTGTAGGGGTTGGTCGTGCCCTTGGGTGAGCCCAGTCCTGACCCAAAATCCTGAGGGGTATCCTGTCCTGATTTCCGTGAGCTGTACCTGCTCACCGACTGATGTCCTAATTCCTTGAGGGTCCTTGTCCTCGTCCTTTCCCGAAACTGACCCGTGGCCAGGGTTAGTCTTCATTCCCGTCTTAGGTAAATATACCTGTGGGTGTCCGTCCTCTATTTTTCCTTCTCGCTTTCTAATAAAGCCTCTATGCCCATGATTTTCTCTCTGATCTCTCCACGAATGTATTTGCAAACTGTTTGTTAGCATGTTCCAATTTTTCCCTTTCCCTTAGAACATATCTGACACTGTTTTGGCTTAATCAAAGTGTGGTGAACCACAATATATGTGTGAGAACTAAGTTAGATAGAATAAGATTAGGGTTTGAATCATATATAGGCTATAGAAATTCACTGATTGATGTGTGTTAACTTGCCATCCCTAGTATAAGTCTAAACTGAATAGCATGTTCCCTGTTACCCATACCCTTTAGAAAACTCTATTTGCCCTACATGGTGTTATCCCTCTTACATAGCTACTTTATCTTTTTGATTCTGCTTATTGATGTTTTTATCAGCATCTGTCTTATAATTTTGTCACTTTAAATTACTAAATATAAAACCTTTAAAACGCCTCAGGTGTCTGTGGTCATTCCGAAAGGTACATCTAATGTTGATTGAATAAATCAAGTGGATTTTATTTGAAGTATTATCGCTTATCCTCATGCTCCTGATCCATCAGGAGGAGTAAGTACCTGGGGTAAGTCAGGTGCTATGGTAACAGTGTTACAGGAAACACACATAAAATACTGATAGTGGCGTGTGAAATCACCCGACTCTCAAATTATATTCTGAAACTCACGTCATGGGCCCAAGTGCGTGAAAATCTGGTAAACTCTGAGCCGGGTGACCTGCGCGCTCTATCACTCGTCTCTCCCTCTCATTCTTTCACTGCCTTAAGTTATCAATGGCAGTAGTCTTGCTTGTAGCACATCTAGCAGAGATATTAGGTTTGGGCCTGCTATTTTGTTCTTAATGCTCTTTAATGCAATGGCCAAAGACATCCCTCTGTTTCTAATTGCCGTTTTTTGTTGTTCGAATGAGCGTTATGTATCGGAGATTATGCCCAAGTAGTTGTATTCTTTGAATATTTCCATCTTCTGGTCGCGTAGATACTACTGTGGGTGTTGCTTTTTGAATTTTTGATTTAATATCATCACCCTCGATTTATCTAAATTTATATTTAACCCGTTCTTTTCTGAGAAGTTGCTCATTGTATTTATGAGGTGTTGAAGGCCTATGGGAGTTCGGCTTATTAATATTAAATTGTCTGCGTACAGTAGGTTGGACACAGTGTGGCCCCCTAACTTTGGGGCACGATGATTACAGTTATCAAGGTCTGCGGAGAGATCGGACATAAAGAGATTGAACAGGGTCGGTGCGAGGACGCACCCCTGTTTCAGTCCTTTTGTGGTTGGTATTTCCCTTGATAAACAGGTGCCTGCTCCCAGTTTTATTTGAATCCAGGTTTCTGTGTGCAATAAAACCAATAGATTCAGCGGTTTAGGGTCAACATCCCAGCTGGAGAGCTTGGCCCAGAGTTTTCCTCACTATGCTGTCAAATGCAGATGAATAGTCAATAAAACACACAAATAACAGATTTTTTGTTTAATGGTGGAGTCTATTAAGAGAGAGAGAGTAAGAATTTTTGTTGTTGTCCCTTTCTTTTTTTGGAAGCCGGTCTGATTAATTGGGATTACGTTTTTCTTTGACGCCCAGTCTGTTAGCTAGTCTAATAGAAGACCTGAGAAATATTTGGCGTCTATGTCTATGAGGGCAATGAGCCTGTAGTTCTTTGCTTCGCTCTTTTTGTAGATCGGGGCGATAATTGATCCCTTCCAGGAGGTTGGGATTTGTTCTGCCTCCCAGATTTTCGTGAAGAGTGGGAGCAGTTGCTCTGCCCAGTAATTTGATTCCTGCTTGTAAAGAACAGGGGGAATTCCGTTTGGCCCTGAGGCTCCACTTTCCTGCCTTTCGCAATTCATCCCTTGATCTGTGTTATTGAGCCTGGGAAGTTGGTCTCCTCGGCTAGTGGCTTTGGGCCCTTCCGACTCTCCTGCCAGACCTCTGAGTCTTGATTTCCCTTATCACTTTCGTTGTTGAAATGGTAAGTTAGATGTTTTACCCAGACATCTTCCGTTATATGGGAATTTAAACCAGGGGCTTTAGGATTCTCAATTTGGTTTACTGTATATCAGAATCTCGCGCTGTTGTTAGTTTTTGAGTCGTAGAGCAATTTCTCCCATGCTTTTTCTGCGGTATCCTGTTTTATTTGCCACAAACTCTTGTTTTTGTTGTTCTTTAATGTCCTCAATTCAGTTTGTAGGCTGTTGTCGCCCCCGTTTTTCCGCAAACCGCAGAATGTTCTATTGATTGCGCTTTTTATTTGCCTTAATTTAGCAGGCTTGGGGTGTCTGAGGTTGAGTTTTCGGGTTGCTTGTTTTGGCTCATTGGTGCGTAGGATTCTTGTGAGGGATTGCGCTTGGAATTAGCTAGGCCAAAAGTTTTCAGGAAGATTTCCCAGGCGCTTATATTTAAGCATGGGCTGAAAATTCATTCCGCTCGCGGAATATGCGGATTTTCCGTGATTTCGCGATCTGCGATTTCGCGATCCGCGAATCTCGCATAATCGGGGTAAAATCCGCGAATCAGCAGGGACGAATTTTCAGCCAAGCACTTACAGGTTTACAGCAGCAGGTGCAAAAGTTGAAGCTAATTTTTTGTAACCTTTTACAAAAGGGTTACAAAGAAATTAACTTCAAATTGGGCACCTGCTGCTGTAAGCCTGTAAGTGCTTCCTGGCGCCTCGTTGCCTACTTGCAACTATTCTCTGACCCTGCTCTGACCCTTGAAGCGGGTCAGAGAATAGTTACAAGTAGGCAATGTGGCGCCTGTCATGAAAATTAAACTTCAACAGGAAGCACTGACAGATATAAAAACAAGCATTTGCAATGCAATAGGTCTCGCATTAGGAAAGTTTGAGCTATTGGTCTTGTAAATGACAATTTTTTTAATTTATGTGTTGGTTTTGAAAATAGCTAAAATTAATAGCTTTGTCATTTACAATGCCAATAGTTATAACTTTCGCAAATGTGATATCTATAGCATTTGTAATGCAACATGTTTTGTATTTACGTGACTTAGCTGTATTGATATTACAAATGACAATGGCTTTTAATTTTTTCAAATAATTAATACTTAAATAAAAGTGATTTTAATTTATAATGGCAATAGCTTAAACTTTTGTAAATAACTTTTGTGAAGATTATGTTCAGTGTATTTTATTGTGACGAAAATCCAAGAACAGAAGTGAAATATTAACATCTTTTGGTGACATTTGTAATAATGTTTGAAACATTGAGGGAACATATTAGAACCAGTTGTTGTTGAATGGTTCTGCAGATTGATGCTGGGGTGGCGCTGAGTGGTGCTGTGGTGATGCTGAGTGGTGCTGTGGTGGCGCTGAATGATGCTGTGGTGATGCTGAGTGGTGCTGTGGTGGTGCTGAGTGGTGCTGTGGTGGTGCTGAGTGATGCTGTGGTGGTGCTGAGTGGTGCTGTGGTGGTGCTGAGTGATAATGTGGTGGTGCTGAGTGATAATGGGGTAGCGCTGAGTGATGATGTTGTGATGCAGAGGGCAAAAAAGGCACAAAAAGCAGTCTAACAAAGGGCATAAGGGCAGAAAAACAAGGGAAAAACGAGTCTAACACAGGGAAGAAGGGCACAAAAAAACATTCTAACAGAGGACAGAAGGGCAGAAAAACAAGGGAAAAACAAGTCTAACAGTGGGCAGAAGGGCACAAAAAATGAGTCTAACGGGGCAGAAGGGCACAAAAAACGAGTCTAACAAGGGGCAGAAGGGCAGAAAAACAAGGGAAAAACGAGTCTAACAGAGGGCAGAAGATCAGAAAAACAAGGGAAAAAAGAGTCTAACAGAGGGCAGAAGGGCACAAAAATCGAGTCTAACAGGGGGCAGAATGAATCGCACCCTTCGTGTTTGTCCACGAAGATGCCACCTTTTTGTGCAATACCTCTACTCAACTGGAGTACTTTCTACTGTCTAATCAGTAAGTGCTACCTCGTTGGCTAAATGTATAGGGGCAGATTTACAATAACTGTTGCATCCCCAGGGATGCGCCAGTTATTGTGCGCCGCAGCTCCGCCACCCTTGGTGCGCCGCATTTAAAATGCGGCGCACCATGTGGCAAAAACGGCACAGATGCGTCACGCATCTGTGCCGTAAAAGCAGCGCATTGCTGGAGCTGCGTCGCGCTTGCGACGCAGATCCAGCAATGCTCTAGGGGGCCCTATCTCCCCAATGCTGCATGAAGCCTTGCACCTGCTTCAAGCAGGCGCATTGTTTTGATGCAGCATTGGCCTAAAAGTCACTGAGTGAAATCTTGTAGATTTCGCTCAGCCACTTTTAGGAGGCGTTCCTGTGCAGGAACGCCCTCCCCTGCGCCAGAACGCCTCCTGAATGCGCAGGGCTTTACAACGTGACGCATCTCTCAGAAGCGTCACGTTGTTAATACCCAGCACCATGGCGCATCTTTTGTGCTGCCGCTGCATCACAAAAGGCCTCAGTAGAGGGTGGCAGTGGTGAACCAGAGGGTGGCAGTGATGAACCAGAGGGTGACAGTGATGAACCAGAGGGTGAAAAGTGCTGAAAGAGAAAAAGCAAGCTCTTCGGAAGGCTGAGAGAAGGTGGAGACCTAATTACGGTCAAACGGAGGAAGAAACTTTTAAAACTCTGCTGGCGAAATATAAGGCAGACATTCTGGAGAGAAAGTCAGCCTTCTACAAGGGAAGAATTAGAGAAGCAACTAATTTACAGCGAGAAACCTTTGTGATCCTAAGAGAGCTCACGCATCAGAAAGGGATAATCTCTGTGAATGATCAGCCAGACTGTGACTCATTCTAAACTTTTTTCCTCCAGAAGTTACAGGATATCATCACTGATATCAACGCACGCTCAGTCACTCCCACTTTGTCCATGCTAGGGGCTCAGGTGCCGCCCATGATGTTAAGCATCTTTCCTCCTATTGACGACACACGCCTCGAGGAACTTGTTGGACAGACCAAATCTGGCTCCACTATAGACCCATGCCCCCCAAGAATTTTTAAAATGGCATTGCCAGGCATCCAGCCCCAGGTGTTGAGTTTACTTAATAACGCACTGGAAACAGGGTATCTTCCTGTCCAGTTGAAGGAAGCTAGGGTCTCCCCACTATTAAAAAAAGTTGGCACTGACCCGAAGGCCTTGAAAAATTATAGGCCCATCTCGCAGCTTCCTTTCCTGAGTAAGCTTTTGGAGAAGCACGTCCTAGGCACTTTGGCCGGCTATCTGGAGGAACACCACCTCCTCCACGCCAGGCAAGCAGGGTTCCGATCCCAACACAGTCCGGAACTAGTAATGGCTGCGGTCACCGACGAACTGAGAGTCAGGACAGACAATAAACAGCTGTGCGCCCTGATTCTCCTAGATCTGTCGGCGGCTTTCGATACAGTCATCCACACCATCCTGCTGGACCGTATCGTGAAGCTGGAGATCACAGGCCAAGTGCTAAAGTGGCTGGAGTCTTTTCTATCAGGTTGTACTCAAAGGGTACAACTGGGTGATCAGCTATCGGGGATTAGTGATGTAATATGGGGTGTGCCCCAGGGGTCAGCGCTATCCCCCCTGCTGTTCAATATCTACCTGCAGCCACTGGTTGAGGAGCTCATGAGCCGGAACTGCGAAGTTTTTAACTACGCAGATGATACCCAGCTACTGGTTTAGCTGGAAGACACCATTGAAGCCCAGGAATCAGTGAGGAATCTGCTTAGCTTCACGGTCAACTGGATGACCAACAATCTGTTGAAAGTGAATGCCGAAAAAACAGAGGTGATGGTCCTCAGTAACCTAGGGAACCCCTGGAGTGATCTATACTGGCCCCCAGAGCTAAGTTCTACTCCCCCTCCTGGTAGGGTGGTAAAAAGTCTGGGTCTGAGGATTGATGCAGACCTCTCGATGGCTCCCCAAGTCGCAGCCGTGGTTGGCTCTTGCACGGGTGTACTGAGGCAATTTCGGAAATTGGTACCCATCTTATCAGCCTCTACCCTGCAATCGATTGTATCTGCCACAGTTATCTCAAGACTTGATTACGGCAATGCACTATACCTTGGCTTGCCACAGAAGCTGTTGAGGAAGCTGCAGGTACTACAGAACGATGCCGCAAGGCTGATCCACTCCCTGCCTAGAAGCCCTCACGCCACCCCCCTGCTCCAAAAGTTGCACTGGCTACCGGTCATGTATAGAGTACAATTCAAATGTCTCTGTGTGGCCCACAAGGCTCTCTTTGGTAAAGCACCAGAGTACATAAAACAACGTTTCATGAGATACGTTCCCGGTAGACCTCTGCGCTCAGGGAAGACCTCTAATCTGATTCAACCCAGATTCAAGCTAAAAACCAGAGGAGGCAGAGCCCTGTCTGTTCTTCTCCCACAGTTGTGGAATGCACTTCCGACTACTTTGAAGGAAGAATCTCAGTTACTACCCTTCAGAAAGAAATTAAAAACCCATCTATTTAAAAGGCCGATGACTCCAGCATAGTCGATGGGTAGCCTGAGGGACTTGGGTTAACAGTGTGTTGTGTTGTTCTGTTTCTAAGCGCTTAGAGACCGGCGGTGATAGGCGCTATAACATAACCAGAGGGTGGCAGAGGTGAGCCAGAGGGTGGCAGTGGTGAACCAGAGGGTGGCAGTGCTGAACCAGAGGGTGACAGTGGTTAACCAGAGGTTGGCAGTGGTGAACCAGAGGTGCTGTGATGAACCAGAGGGTGGCAGTCGTGAACCAGAGGGTGGCAGTGGTGAACCAGAGGGGGACAGTGCTGAACCAGAGGGTGGCAGGGGTGAACGAGATAGTGGCAGTGCTGAACCAGAGGGTGGCAGTGCTGAACCAGAGGGTAGCAGGGGTGAACCAGAGGGTGGCAGGGGTGAACCAGAGGGTGGCAGTGGTGAACCAGAGGGTGGCAGTGATGAACCAGAGGGTGGCAGTGGTGAACCAGAGGGTGCTGTGCCCATACACGACCGCATGGGTAACTTCGCCATGCAAGCGGCCCTCGAACATGCAAAAAGCCCCGTGAACACGCACAAATCCCCGCAAACACGCAAAAAACCCAGTGAACATGCAAAAAACCAAAAATCTGCAAATTCGCACGAATTCACGGATTTTGCGGATTGCGAATTCGATTTCGCTCAAATTCGCGGAACGCGAATTCGCACATTTCGCCCATACTTACTTATATTATTATCATACTGTGATTTGACACTTTCCCAGCGGATCTTGCCATCTTTCTCAAGATTTTCGGGGTCGCTTGTTTTGCATTTAATTCTTTTACACTTTGACATGATCGTTAAATTTTGTACGTCAATTGTAATTGTTTGTGCTGTTCCCGTGTCATCAAGGTCAGTTCTTGCGGGAGATGGTCACTGCAGTCAGACGTGCCAATTTTGAAGTCATTTACTAATATGAAAAGAGGATAAGATAAAAAGGTGTAATCTATCGCTGTGCTAGAGTTGAAGTTGTGGAAGGTCGCTGCTTGAGGTCGATCTCCAGGTGATCATCCGTTTATTGATATCAGGCCCAAGTTTGTTAGGTCCTCTAATAGGTTTTTGGATCGATTGGTTTGTTTTCCCCACAAGCACTCTTCCAATAGAGGGATCCCCCTTTCAGATAGTTGATCTTCCGTGGGCCAATTGTTTCCTGGGCTCTTTGAGAGGAACATGTCAAAATCACCAGATACAATAAAATTCGGCGTTTCTCCTTCCGTTATTGGTTTAGTCAGTTCTGACACCAGGGACCTTGTGCCATTCTCCTTTCGGGTGCAGATAAGTATTTACCAGGATTAGCTGTTGTCTATTTTTTCCTAGGGTTGAGATTTCCAACTGTATTGCATTAATTCCATTATCGGATATGTTCCTGTTCAGCAGTTCTTTTACTGTGTTTATTGTTTTTATTGAGGTGTAAGTAGTTAATCCTCCTTTCTGGTGTCCAAACTTTGAGTTTCCACTGGCTGGGAGGTGGTATGTTTTGTAGCCGTAGAGGTGAAACGGCTCTACCAACCAGGTTTCTTGGAGTAAAATTAGGTTCTACTGCTGGAAGTATGACAAAAGATCTTTGTTTGTGGTTTTTGGACCAAGGCCATTTATGTTCCAGGAACATAGTTTTAACAGTGGCTTTATTTTTGGCACATTCCTGATTGGTTCTTCGTTCTGTCATGGACCTTTCTGTCTGAAGTTTTTGCTACCCAATCCCAGTCATGTCTTGAGTCCTGCTCACCTTTATATTTGGGTGATGGGAGTTCTCTGTCCTTTCTTTTGGCTAAGCCTCCTCGGGCTCCTCTTAGTATGGATTTTTTGCGTGCGCCAAGCCAATCCTTTTTTTCTGTTGGGTTGGTATGTTCTTGGAAATTGCGGAGTAGTGGTTTGGGGTAGCCGGGATTGTGGTAAGGTTTTATTCAAAACCCCCAGGCTTCTAGTTGCCTTTCCTCCTTCAAGATTTTTTCTGCTAGTTCTCCTGTAGTCCAGGTAGTTTTTGTTATTTCCTGTTCCAACAGGTGCTTATGACTGATAAATTCTACAGCCTTCAGATCTTTGGTAAATTCTACAGCCTCAAGATCTTTGGTATTTAATCTTCCCAGGTTTGTGATCGAATTTAATACTCGAAGGATGTTACTTCTATTTAGGATATCCTCTCGTCCCTTTGATCTGTACTCTGGGATGAATAGTATTGATTTGTGGTTAACGTAGTTGATGTTATCCAGAGATTGTTTGGATTTTATTTCAAGTTCTGTTCTGTTGGGGTGTTCTGGGGTTTTGAGAGACTTGCCCTCTCTGGTTCAGTGATTCCATGTTGAGCTTTACGTCCGTTTCCTTTTTCCTTGTTGGTGGGGCCGTGACAATGGCGAGTTCCTGGAAGTCCGGGCCCCCTGTTTTTTGTGACTCCATGCTTCCAGCGAGTTTTGTTTCCGCTTTTTTCACTCCTAAGAAATTTGTTACAATTATATTTTTTGTCCCTGGACCTTCTTGCTTTTCCACCTCCGCCCCTGTTCCTTTAATCTTGTCTGCTTTTGAAAGTTTGGTCTGTGGGGAATGTGGGGACGTTATTTCTGATACCTTGGTCCATGTTCGTTGAAGGGACTCTGCTTGTCATGAGACTTTGATTCATCGCTGATGTTTCTTTGTCCCATCTCGGGATCTGTTGCCGTTTTATTTGCCTGTTGAAAGAAGGAATTTATGGTGGGTGTTTTATTTCTCCCTTTTCTCTTCATTTTCCGTCGTTGTTTCATTGTTTGCTTTCTGCCAAACCATTGGTCTCCTCCTTCTGAGTTGTTTGGCTGCTCTGTGGAGTCACTCTGCTGCTGTTCTTCTTGTTCGGGCGAATGTAAGGTTCCCGCTTGCTCTGGGCTCATGCTTTTGTTCCCTTGTTGTGTTTGTCCATCCACAACACCCTCTCGAACTGTGCTCAATTTGTACCTTTCTTTGGGCTGGACCTCTGTGGTGTTTGATTCCTTGGTTGTTTCACAATGATTCGGTGCCTCATTTTTTCGATTTGAGGTACGCTCCACGCTTGTTCTGTCTTCACTTCCATTGGCCTTTGCAACTCCTTCTCTTTGAGTGTTGTTTGCATACTTTATGCCTGTTAGGAGATCGCTAATTAAAGCCAGGAGGGTGGCTAGTTTGTCGATAATTGTATAGCAAGTACAACTTGGAGGGTTAATCTTCCTGATTGGGCTCTTTTAATCAGCTCATTCAGATCTAATAACTTGTTATCGATGTTGATGACGTGTGTTGTTAAGCGGGTTAAAAGGGTTAGTTGGATGCCCATCTTATCCGAGTGGTATTCCATAGCTTTTGTAGAGAGATTCATAGTGTTTAGTGGGGACGCCCATAGACCACTCTCTTCTGTCGTTAGAACCTTTGAAACTTCATGTATCTTGTTTTCTATCTCCTGTAGTGATATGTTACACTTTCCCTGGGAATAAGTATCCACCATTGTTTCCCACTCTTCCGTTGTCTGGAAGGATGAGTTGGTTCCGGCTGTACCGGAGGTCTGGTCCTGCGGGTTGTTGAAATTCTTGTTTTCTAGGCATGAGGTTTTAGTTTGGTTCAGAATGCCTATTATTTTAGTTTTCGAGGATTTGTCTGTGGGCGTGCGTTGGCACCTTCCGTTTCCTTCTTTAACCCATTCGTCAATGTTGTTACGTCCCTCCTGTATTTCTATGGGGTGATAGGAGATCGGAGAGAGGGCTGGGCCTTTTAAGGCAGATGATGCTGTGCCTCTTGTGGTATTTGGCCCATGATGGCAAGATTGAATTAGGATGTTTGGTACCAATGCCACTCATGGGGATTCCAGGGGCCTTAAGAGGTACTTGTTTATATCATTTTGCATAATCTGGTTATAGACCTTCTCTTCCTCTTTTTCATCTTTCTCGCCTGCCCATAGTTGTGGCTCTTCTTTGCTGCCTTCTATGCTGTCCTCTATGCTGTCCTTGTGCCAGCTGGGTTGCTTCCTTTCTTTTTCATTTACTTGATCTCTGTTTTCTTCTATCTTAGATGCGGTCTTTGACTTCAGGGGATGTTTTATTGTTCTCTCGTTGTTCATGGCGCTTTCCGTCGCTGGGTCTAATTTTTCTGGATTTTTTATGAGAATTTTTTCCGGGCACAAGGGAGAAGGAAGGCCCTTTTGTGCTTCACTGGTGAAATTCAACACTGCCCCAGCGTCTTTTATAAAGGAGAATCTAGTGTAAATTTTTGGATTGGAGGAGAATCTTTTGAGTTTCGGTCTGGATTGACACCGACCCCTCTGTTTCTGTTTCTGTTTCTGTTTCCCTATCCAGTTTCACTAGGTTCGTCCTCCATGTTGCACAATACATCGGTTCTCATTAGTTTCTCCTGGGTGTTGGCAGGCACCTTGAGGATCTTATTTTTCTTTTTTCGATTACTAATCACTGTTGTGATGCTCCCCCTTTCTTTGCCTGACCTCATGTCTAGTTGGCTTCCTAGTTAACTACCGGAAGCATCTGTCTGTCTGTGACCTAAACGGACTGTTGTTCCTGTTGTTCCTGCGAGGTGTCGTGAAGCTCCTGTTACTGCGCCTCTTGATTGATTGGCTGATTGGCGTTTTGAGCTCTGTATGCTGCTTAGCGCTTCCAGGTACCAGGTAGCTTTGCCTTCTCCTTGTTTCTCCTTGTTTTCTACGTCACCTTGTCTCCTTAGACTTCCTTGGTTTTTGCCTGGTTTTTGCCTGGCCGCCCCCACTCCACGGCTTAACCTTTTATCTGCCCCCTGCCCTTGTCCGGTCTGCTGCAATGCACTCAGCGCCGCACCCCCAAGCTGCCAAGAACAGGCAGGTGGGTGCTGGGGCGGCTTAGCAGCTTCTGGTGTAGCTTCTGGGGGAGCTGATGCGAGGTGGTGAAGGCGCAAAGGCAGGCGCAAAGGCAGGAAGGTAGTTAAGAGTAGGTGAGGGCTAATGAAGGCAGGCGGGGGCTGATAAGTTGTCCTCACTTGGGCGTTCGCTAAGGCGGACTCAGCTGCAAACAGTCACAGCAAACAGTCACAGCATAGATGAGAACCAAAGTCAATGCCGATATTTATTCCGCAACTGGAGTCGCAGTTAGAGTCACTACTCCCGCTGCGGCTGCTGAGAGGCAGGGAGGACCCGTGGGGGACTAGGGGGGGGGGGCGCAGGGCCAGTGGCAGTGACCGCACCCTGATCCCTGCTCAATCCATGCTGGACTCAGGCTCACCTCCAACTCCGCTGCACTTGCCTCAGCTGATGTGGCCGCATCCGCCGCCGCAGCTCTCTGCCTTCGATCTCTCTTTCCGTGGGGCTCGTTTTCACTCTCCTTCTGCCGATTGCCGCTGCCCTGCCTCTCCCTTCGGCCGCGTGTGGTGACGGCTGGTAATGGCTGGTGGGGGGGGGATGTCGCTCCTCGCAGCTCCTCTGGCATACAGCTCGTACGGCTTGTACTGGTTCCTTCTCCCAGAATGCACAAGGATAGGACAGGGTTTGCTGTGCTGTTGGAGTCAGAGACACTGTGAGAGCTGCAGAAGTCCAAAGTGTGGATTGAGCCTGTCTGTCTCCTAGGAGATTCTGAACAGGAGAAGCAGCTTTCAACTCCCTGGCCAGCAAAACAGTTGTAGT
This sequence comes from Lissotriton vulgaris, assembly GCF_964263255.1. Lineage (NCBI taxonomy): Eukaryota > Metazoa > Chordata > Amphibia > Caudata > Salamandridae > Lissotriton > Lissotriton vulgaris. Next base: position 1,568,820,605 of record NC_141694.1, read on the forward strand.
AAAGGGGATCAAGGGCCCCTCTGCCCCCTGCCAAAGGCTCTGGTGTCAGGTCAAGGAGGGATGCGCAATGTGCAGGAGCTCTCCAGTCTGGGCCACCCACCAGGCCACACATCGCGTCCACTCAAGTCCCCTGTGGTCCCTCGTGCCCGACACTGCAGGGGGTGTGTAAATATCTTGATTGGCCCAAGTCGGGCGGGCTTTCAGTTCCGGTGTTTTTATTTCCTTGCCGGAGGTGCGGTGTGTTCCTTGTCCAGGCCCCAAGTGGGCTCTGTGCCTCCTTGGCCTTCTACAGGTAAAGAGGCCCAGCCGTAAAGAACCCAGTAATGTCCGCTGTCACCCTCTGATGAGGCCGGTGCTGTCAGTCCGGGCGGTGGAATACCCCGGTGGCCGCCTTATGCTGCCCAGCCCAAGGCCGCTATGCTGCTGCTTGCTAGGGCTCTCTTGCAAAGCCCGCCACTCACGTGGGCCATGCTGTACTCGCTGTTTGTAGGCCTCTGTGACCGGCTGTGCCCCTACGGGTCGGTGAAAATTGGGCCTATATATTGGCCACTAGTCCGCACCCTCCGCCACTTTTGTCTTCAATGGGGGCACCTGCTCTCAGCTATGTGGGCGCCCCTGGGGGTTAGTGTCCTCACACCCACCGTCGGCCTACAGCTGCCTGCCCCTGGGGTGCTACCAACTTGAGTTGCAGCTCCTCTCCTGTGGTAAGTGCGTGGCCCTTCCTGCGCTTACGTTGCTGGGGGCTGCTGGTTTCAATCCCTTGCTGCCTTCGCTAGTGCACGCCTACCGGGAGTCACAGCTGGGGTCCCTGGTGCAGCGCTAAGGCGGGTGGCGTCCGTTCTCGCCTATGTAGGCCCGACTCCGCTGCTGTAGCCCACTCACTGTCTGTCAGCGCTGGTGGTCGGTGGTCAGTGGACTTTCTCCGGAGCCTTGGGGACCCACCGCTGGGCTCAATCGTGTTCTCATCGATGCCCGCTTGGACTGGCTGCCATTTTGGGGCTGCGAGCTGTAATCTGCTGCGGTGTCTCACGGTGGCAGTCCACCTCCAAAAATGCTCCCAGTCGCAGCGATTTGTCTCCATTCAGCTCTCCGCCAATTTTAGTGCATATCAGGGGATTTTTATGCGTAAATTGTCAGAGGAAGGAGGCTCGGTTCGAGGAGCATCAAGGTCCCACGTCCTCCTAGGTCGCCATCTTGACCAGGCCCTCGATGAACATTGTTTAAAGCCAACTGCATAGAGCCACAACATTAGCATAGTCGGTAAGTCAGCTTAAAGAAATAAGGGCATATGTCTACAAAATGTAAAGGTAAAGGAAAGAAATTGACATCAGAAATGTGCAGATGTCCCATGTTTCTGATATGATTCAATTCATGTGGCAGTGGAATGCCAGAAAAACAGTCTTAAATTAGGACATTTACTAGTTTTTATTGACAAAGTGTGCTTTCTGAGATTTAAAACTGTTTCCCTCATTATGGCCAGTCTGGTGTCCACCTGAAACTATTGGGGGAAGAACCTGCTCGACATGTAGGTTGGCAGTTCCGACAACCTAATTTCAATGTGACCGCACCTAGGGACTGATTACGAAGTCAGCCGAAATCTAAACCACCAGCCTCCTTGTCGGATTCGGTTCTGACCAACTCAGGGTCGGGGGTTCTGCCTGACCGATTACGATGCTTTAGAACACCATTTGGAAGGACTCCCACTGACTTTATTGGAAGCCTATGTTCCAATCAACAACACAGACTCCTTTGGGAAAAATGGGTGTCTGCGGAAAACCTTGTACCCTGTCACGGCCACCCCATGGTGCCTGCCACACTGTGTATGGTTTTACAGGGAGGTCCCTTGGGTACCTCCTCAACCCCAAACCGAAGGACTCAAGATTAAGGGGGGGCATGCTAGGGACCCCCAAAGTCAGTTTCTGACAGCCTTTTCATGACAGACAACCCGAGTTAGAAAGGCTGTAGGAATCAGTCGGCAAGAAACGCTGTCAGTAGAGCTGAACGAATCAGCTCCAACCGATTTGCAATGACCAAACAGTTCTCCTTCTGACCACAAGCATCGTAATCGGTTGATCGGAATAGTTTCAAACTGAGTTGGGTGAATGGATTCTGACACAGTCTATGGGAATACGACCGTTGGTCGGAGGCTTTCCAACCAATATTGTAATCAGGCCCATAGTGCGGTTAGAAACATCCATTTTCCAATGAGAGCTTGTGTGACATGCTTAAAACAACCACAGCTCAAGATCCTATTGAAAAATGGAAGTTTGTAAACATCTCTGCACCGTGTAGCAAGCACCTCACAGTGCAGGGATGTTGAGGCCCAAATGCGGATTGTCATGTGGGAAAGTCCGTTTCCGTCAGCCAATCTATGTCGGAAAGGCCGACATGGATTGGCTTTGGAAACCGACATCATACGCCCAACGGTGGAAACGCTGTCCTTTAATGGATTTTGAGAAGGTTCAGATCGACCGACAGGGCTCTTTGAGGCCGTCGGAAAGCTACGGTCATCCCTCCAACTGCTGCCTCTGACCACACCCATCCTAATGCATCGGTCGAACAGCAGCAACAGATGGCAGTCAAACCACAACCGACGAGCTGTTGATTGTGGTCCGATCGCTTACATTGTTAGGCCATTTTCCTCTACAGACATTTGCCAAAGGGTAACATAGGGAGACTGGGAGGTCATGATAAGGGCAGAATTTGATTGTGATTCTCTTGAAACACGTTTAATATGGTCCATAGTGAGTTTATGTTTGCAGTAATACCCGCCACATAAAAAGATGGCTTGCTATAGCAATTGCTAGTTTATAGTGTTTCATATGAACATCCAATACAATCTCGAACTAGAATGAATGTTAAGAGCACCAGATACTTTTCAATGAGCATACTTTCCTTTCTCAAAGAGCTCTGATTTCTTCCAGATATAATGGCTGGATCAGTGTTAAGTGAATTTTACATTTTTGAATGGTCTTGTCTAATGTAGCTTTTATCCAGGAGCTCAAGATGTATATACTTACTGTAGGGTCATCGCATGAGACAGTGTGTGAGATAAGTTTCAAGCTAGTGACCTTTGTAAAATTAAAGGTGCTAACCGAGTGATCTGAAGTGAGCAGTACATCTAACTGGACGGGCACATGAAAAGTAAAATGGAGGGCAATTATATGTTACTTCTGCTGTGGGATGGTCCCACAAGTATCTGATCAAGACCTGAGGAAAAAACCTTCAAATTAAGGTCTATGATCCGGTTATTGAAATCACCAGCATCAGTAATCAACTAGGATCAAGTTAAAGTGTCATGGATAGTAAAAATCAAAATTAATATAAAGAGCACCTCATGTTCCACTGTATCCAAAGATTTGATAAATACTGTTTCATGTTAGTGGCCTACATTTTGTCTGGGAATATATCGGTTAAGGAGTTTATCTGTAGAGTATAACACAAAATAGCATTCCTGTTGTCAGTGTCACTGTTTTGTGTAATCCAACAATTTACCTTCCTCATGGTGTGGAAGTTAACCACCACGTGTACCTTTCCTGTAGGGGTTATAAGTTCTCTGTACTTCAGAATATAGAAGCCCCTGATAGTGAAGCTATTCCAAAGTGGTTCTATGTATGACTCACCTTACACTCCCCAATGCTGTCGTGCAAAGTGTCTATAATTTGTACAGTCTTTCTGAGGGCAATGCTTCATCAGCAAATATATACAACTGAAGGAACGAGCTGGTAGCCAACCACCGGTTTCAGAATTTTCTTAAAACTGGATCGATAAATTATGTGTTTCAAAAATTACATATATCCCATGATACGTATACATACTTTCTTGCATATATCTGGCAAAACGCTCTACAAGGTGCCGTATTTTTGTAGGCACACACTGGCCTCTTGACATGAAGACACCTGTACAGCACTAAAAGACGTTTAATGAAGCAAAGCAGTGTAAACAGTATCCATGCTCAATACTCTCTGCAAAAGAGACATTGCCTTGAAAGTTGATACCAAAAAGCTTTGCATCATATGTTGAATGTGGCTCCCAGGGGAAGTGAGGTCGGCAGACCAGTCTTCCCCTGGGTAGTTCGTGGGAGAGGGACAGGGTGTTAGGTAGTGTAGGGGGTGGGCTTAGGGGGTGAGGTTATAGGCTAGTGTTTAAAAGGGGGCAGGGGAGGAAGTCCTTCCTCTTCCTTCCCCAGCGCCTCAGGGAATAGGTCAAGGAAGTTTTGACCACCCTCCCACCCTACATGTTTTAGGAGTGGGGATAAGGGTTGTTGCTTTTACAGAAGCGTGCCAGTTTAGGACGGGTAGAAGGGGGTGTTTTGCAGTACCTGGGTGGGATGGGGAGTCCATGACGGGCATAATCACCCTTCCGGGGAGGGTGATACAGGTGCAGGATGGGGGTGTGGCAGGCAGGAGTGCGATGCCTGGGGATGCTGGAGGTGGTTGAAAGAGAAGTGAGGAAGTGAATGGTATAAGTGAAGAGGTCGTGGGGTGAATTGGGAGTGAGTAATTGGAGTGCAGGAGTGGATGATGGTTGAAAGGCATGAGGTTGGGGATTGTTAACTGTTTATTGGTGTTATGTTTACAGTTGATTGTCAACCCTGTCCTAATAAATGGTCTTTTACGCTAAACTAACATCGTGGAGTTGTTATTGCGCGAACTCCGACAATGCAAGCAACACTGGCAGTTTCAGGGGGAAAAGGACATGAAACAGCACAAATGAGAACCTGCGCAGACCACTTTAAAAAGGCATACATTAAACTAGGAAGTGACTTTGAATACAAATTAAAAAACATAAAAAACGTTATCTTCCCCAGAAAAGAAAGGCTAGAGGTTGTCATATGCAGACAGAAACTGGAACTACTGGAAAAGACCGGGAATGAAGATGGGAGAAGGGGGTACGAGGAAAGGAGGGCGGGATCTGGGGGGTGTTTCTACAAAGTGAAGGTGACACTGCTTGAGCAACTTTAGGAAGTAATCAAATAATGATACATACTAAGCCAGTGTTTTTAACCTGGGGTCCACTGACCCTTGGGCATTCGTGAGGACGATTTTGGGGAGGTTGGGTTCGAATGACTGGTTAGAAAAGTAAATAATTTAAGCAGAAGAAAAATATATATACAGTAAAATTGAAAATGTAATAAAGCTCCTTAAATGTCAGGGAATTTGAAACTGGAGACTGAAAATTACTTTGGTATCCTTAGCTTAATTTATGGGGTAAGCACAAGTACAGCAAACTGAATCCAGCATGGACGATTGGAAGCCTCAATTGAATCATTGCTATGTACTAACAAAATAGAGAGCATTGCTGTTGTTAGTGTCACTGTTGCATTAGGCCCAACACAATGCAAATAATATGCTAGAGTCCGGTATAACTCCTTGAGGCATTTGTAGAAGCCCCTATCGCCATGGGAATGTTACATATTAGGACTTTCCTGTGGTGATAGGGGCTTCGCCTTATTTACAAGGCAGCGTTCAGCCACTTAACATGGCTTAACACTGCCTTGTAAATAAGACCCCCTTTCATGCTATGCTGAGAGGGAAAGGGGAGGGCAATGGGTATTGCTGTGGGTTTTCCACTGAAACACCTATTGATTCTGACGATGCCTCCTATTTACAAGGGAGGCAGTGCCAGAATTAAGACTACGGAAAACCTGGTCTTACCTCGGCATAACGAGGAGAAATGTTTCATTTCTCCTCGTTTTTGCTGTTTTCATGTGTGCTGCGTTGAGCAGCACACATGAAAACAGCAAGAGGCCAATGATTGTTTATGTACCGGAAGGTCCCCCTTCCTGCACATAAACAATTAGGGGCATATGTATGAGGGAAGTGGTGGAGAGAGGCGTTAGCCTTCCTGGCTTACCGCCTATCTCTGCCACTTTAGAATTGCAGGGCTGCACCATATTGACAAGAATTTGATGCAGCCCTGCATTTCCCCCTGTGCTGGCGCTACACGTTGCAGCTTAGTGCAAACGCAAACCATAGTGCAAGGGTGTCTGCGTGCAGGGGAAAATTATTTTTTTGCAGGGAGGAGGACCTTTCTGTACATAAACAATCATTTGCCTTTTGCTGTTTTCTCATGAGAACAGCAAAAGCGAGGAGAACTGAAACATTTCTCCTTATTGTGCCAGGGTAAGACCAGGTTTTCCCTGTTCTTAGTTCTGGCGCTGGCTCCTATTTATGCCTCCCTTGTGAGTAGGAGGCAGCGTCAGAATCAATGTATGATGCGATGGAATGCTCAAAACAACACCCATTTCCCACCCCTTCCTTTCGCACTAAGAATAACCCTGGGCGAAGTTCGTGAAGTAGCGCTACGCGTAGCTACGCAAAGTGCACTTCGCACTACGCGAGCTATGCGTAGCACTACGCAAACTGTGTAGTACCCTGTTCACACTGTGCAAGATGCCGTTTTCAATGATTGCACAGTGCGGACAAGCATCCAGCACTGTACATTCATTGAAAACGGCATCTTGAACAGTGCGAGCTGTAGTTTTCTGCCGCTCGAGTAGATTTTTACTCGAGCGGCAGCTTTCTCAACGCGGACTGGTAGTTTCTCATTGCGAGCGGTGGCGAACATATGCGACAACTTGCAATGAGAAACCTTACCTCCCCACATTGAGAATCTTGCCGAGAGGTTTATTTTGCACGCTCGCGATCGGCAACTTGATGTTGCTGATCGCGAACGAGGAAAAAGTCTCGCGGGATGTTATTTTGCTTGCTCACATTGAGGACTGCGACCAAGCAAAAAATGAACGCTGCACTACCCTACGGGTGTTTGCACTGTGCTATGTGCAGTTTGCGTAGTGCAAAGTAGAGGAAACTTTGCAAACTATGCGAGCGTAGCGTAGTGCTTTGCCCAAGGTAGCTAAGAATAGCGTGAAAGGGGGCCTTATTTACAAGGCAGCGTTAAGCCACGTTAAGTGGCTTAACGCTGCCTTGTAAATAAGGCGAAGCTCCTATCGCCAAAGGAACGTCCTAAAAAGTGACGTTCCCGTTATACATATGCCCCTCATTTTTTTAAACGCTGTTTTTTTAACTTCTGTGTGTGCTGCATTAAGCAACACTCATAGAAGTTACAAAACAGCATTTACAAGTTGTTTATGTGCAAGAAGGGGGACCTACCTGCAAATAAACATTCTTCCCCTGCATGTAGACACCCTTGTATTATAATCAAAATGACACTTTTTGTAGTGTGCTTATGAATTAAATAAACTACTTCATAATTTGTATATCTGTTTTATGTATAAAGGTTTCTGTATTTTTATACATAACTTTGTGGCTCAAAGCTTAGAAATTGCTTAGGCTGGAGTTTCCGAATTCCTGCTGTAATTCATTGGTGGTCCACATAAGTCAAAATGTTAGATACCGCTGTGCTGATTAGTGTCATAATTTTGAGCAAATGTAATCCTTCCTTGAGCACAATACGGATCACATACATGCTCAACAAGCTGACATGACGTGACTTATGGTATTCCATCTACAGTCATCATGACTCTTACAAACCGCATGTGCAGAGTTGGTTTAACTGTTACAAATCAAGCTATCTTCATACCTGCTATGGGTTTCCAGATGTAATCCTATCCACAGCTCCTCAGGTTCCTCAAACCAGGCTACAAATAACAGGGAGTCCAAACAGTCTTCTGTGCCATCAACAACTTACCACATGTCCTGGCTGCTATTCACTGCATGCACTGCCCCCCTGCTGACTTGGCACCACACTGAAACCACAAACATGCACACTTAATAAATCTACGAATAATTAATGTTGTTAAATACTGCTTCACCAACATAGTACCACCAAAAGCACACAATACACAAGACTCATACATATGCAGGCACTGTCCAACAATCAACACCTTGAAAGGGGTCTGTAACAACAAGAACTACTAGTAGTTATGTACGACCTGGATGTCCATGATAGCCCTTGTGCAGATGACAGGTGAAAGATAACATATGAACGCTGTACTCACTTCCGTGTTATAGTTGACCAGGTTTGTGCCTTACGACCATAAGAAGCCTTCTACACAGCTCGCGGGAGGACACATAGCATATTGGATAATACTTTGGCATATTCAAGTCAAGGTTTCACTTGTTTTGAGGTGGAGCTCTTTACAGACCCAATATTGTCTGTGACATGATTGTTACATTTTGCACATTAAACAACCCGTATTAGGACAAATGCCGCTCAATGCATATATAGATGCAGCATTATTTTCTCGAGAACATCACCCATAGATGCTCCAACATTGAAGCAGACTAACAGTATGAATGGAGGAGGAGACATGAAATAATTCTCAACCTCTTTCCATGTACTCCACATACGAAAACTGACACAATGACATCATATGGCACTATGCAGCAACATTACTCGTATATGCTGTCACCTACACCCAGCTCCATAGTCATGATAATTTAAAGCAAAAGAATAGAACAACCAACTTGTCAGAATGTATGGAATGTGATCAATCTGTGTCTCTATTCTGAATGCCAAACATAAATGATTCAGTGATGATGCTGTAGATGAACATGGGTATATCACATATTGATGGACACTCTGACGAGGGCGAGTGTTATCTTTACATCTAGCACACCTGTTATCCTGTAGGGAACTTGTAATGGCTTTACTCTTTCTGCTTATTGTGCAGATTGTCATTGAGAGGGCACTAATCTTGGCACCCAGTGTCCCTGATTATTTCCTCAGAACATAATTGCCTTTGTGAGGGCAATAGTTTCGGAAGGCAATGCCCCTAGTTATTTTCATATTTATTAGATCAAGAAGAATACAATGGTATGAGTCTCCATTATCCACGAGTGCATTATCAGTTATATGCAGAACGTCAGTCTTTCTACCCCGACCATTCCTTGGCCCAGATTAGAATTCGCCAAGCAGATTATTGTCCTTGAAGAATTCGTTTAGTTTCATGTTGACACAGAATATCGGATTTTGGAGCCAAAAAGGTTCTATGAGTGTGTGGCTCTCTATGCATTTCATTATTGAGCTCTCTAGTTTGCCAGGAATGTGGATTTTTGGTCCTTACCCACTTCTTTTAAAGGCAGAGCTATATCATCCACAATAGTCCTGAGTGTGTAGTTTAAAGTGCTGGATGCCGAATTTACTCCCAAGTATTCATTAGGGTGCGAAAGTCTGTATGTCAAACACGTCTCTGTAACAGTGTTGCCCAAACTGGGGGTTTCCAACACCAGTTAGCGACAGCTAGTAGGAGATAACGACCATCTTGGGCCCCACTTTGCATGTCAGTGATATTTATCACTAATGACATGCAAAGTGGGCGTGCCAAGATGTTAGCGACTGGAAACAGTCGCTAACATCGCTATCTCCTATTACCAACTTTTGAAGATATTCGCGCTAAGCGCGAATATCTCCAAAAGCTAACACCTGCCCCTGAGCAGTTCTTAGCCATGTTATCCAATGGTAGGTGGATAACATGGCTAAGAGCATTAGCTCGGTAATGCATGAATATCGCTGACTTTTCAGCGATATTCATGCATTTCGGCCGATTTTTATCGCTTAGGAGATATACCTTGATAATAGCAAGGCTCCTAAGCGATAAAAATCATCGCAGCTCGGCGATGAAAATATCGCCGCTAAACAATCATAGCGATGATTATCGCTAGTTGTTGGTAATATGCACCCTATGTTTTTTAGGAATAGGGTCATTGTTTGACTTTAATGAGAGGTGAGTACAATAACACCTCTATTCTTGTCAAATGAGAACCGCCAACATTAACAGAGGATTGCTTTTAAACGAAACGCTGTCATATTTCAAATAATTGAGAAAAAACAACAGAAAGTATCCATGGTGAGGTAGTTTATAAAAACTTCGAAAGTATCTGTTGCAAACACGTTCAGGTGTTGCCTTCTTTCATGATCTATGGACGTCATTTATGGGATTTTGGCATAGAGAAGTGCAGCAAGGCATCTTGGTACGCTGCCCTATCCCAAATTGAAAGGACAGAAATGTACCATATTTAAGCGATACATCGCATTCCTGTCGTTTCTCCCGGCACTGATACCGCTTCAGCAGCCCAGCACCAACATAGGCACCTGTGCACCATGATGCTAGGGTGCCTTCATTGCATGCAAGATTGTGTTTGTGCAGGAAAAGGCACCTTCCTGCCCAAAAACCTTTCTTTTTGTGTGTGCTGCGTAATGCAGCATACACGGAAAGAGGAAAAAATTAGGAGAAATAAACGTATTTCTCCTCGTTATGCCTCACCTTGGGAGGCGTATGCATTTGGCACTTCCCCAGGTTTACATCACATTGTAAATCTCAGACAGCATCAAATTCCATGGGTGTTGCATGAGAAAACCCACGACAATGCCCCTGCAATGCCACCCGGGTGCAAAGTAAGGTGATCCAGTGATTTGCGCATCGTCACAATACTCATGATTTATTTGGCCACTCAAAGCTAAGCAGGGTGGCTTTGTATTGCTTCACAAATCTTTATGAGGGCCCTGTATTATGCATGGACCACTTAACGTGGTGCAAAAGTGAAGAAGGGCTCTCCTAAATAAGCCCCTACATTTTCAGAAGTGACATTTGGCCAACGGGAGATACTAGAAATAAATTGATGCCGTAGCTAGCTTAGCAGGGCTGAAACCTGGATGAAAGCCTCATCTAGGATCACCCCAGTTGCTTTGTATGAAAAATAATCCTTCACATGCTCTCTTGAGCTGGAAAACAGCTAGGGGTTGATTTAATAACATTTTGCATTGGTTTGCATCACAAAAGTGATGCAATTCAGCCAAAATATTTTCTTTGAGTTTACTTTCCAGTGCAGTGGATACATGCAATGGGCACTCTGCAGGCAGGCCAAAGGCGCTCTAAAGAAAACCCGTCTGCACACGTCCATGACTGGACCGCACCCAGCGCCACAACCCCTGGCCCTCCCACCCCTCAAAGTTACACCATCGCCTGCCTTGCTGCCTGGTATCGCTGTTACCCTGCCTTGCTGCCTGATATCCTTATTATCTCCTGCTTTGCTTTGGTTGTGGATTGTGCCAGCTATCTGCGCCATTGGTCTCCTGCTTTGCTTTGGTTATAAATTGTGCCAGATATTCGCGCCACTGGTCTGGTTTGTGCCGACGACCTGCATTGTGTGCCATTGTTTTGCTCTGGTGACCGCGACCTCCTCTGTGCCTGATATCGCCCAGCATTATTTAGCCAGCTTGTTGTGCCCTTAGCCCGTCCCTGCCACTGCTCCCCCGTGGCCCCACCCCGCTCTCTCCAGCTTCTAGCGAACCTCCTCCTCGACACCCCGCTCCCGCCTCCCAGCTGCTCCTCCCTCGCTCCGTCCCCCTCCACTCTCCACTTATGAATGAGTCACTTACGCGCAGCGGGCGCGCCCTATGCGCGCCGAAAGCATGCCAAAGGTAAGCCTGTATACGCCCGTCTGCGCCCGGACCACGCCCGGACCGCGCCCAGCGCCAGAGCCCCTGGCCCCCGCAAAATCCACTCCACCCGCCTAACATACGACACCGCAACCCTCTCTGCACTCAACACCGGCCATCTCCCCGACTGCCACCAAGCTGCCCCAGGATGCACCCATGGACCCTTCACCTGCCAATCCTGCAAGTTCTGCTGCATCAGGACCCACACTACATCCATAAATGCCAAACAGAGCTCCGACAATAACCATCTGAAGTGCATCCTGCTCAACACCCGCTCGGTCCACAGACACGCCATTGAACTATGGAACCTACTAGACACCACAACACCGGACGTCGCCTTTCTTACAGAAACCTGGATAAACGCCTCATCAGCGCCTGACATCGCCATAGCCATCCCGGACGGTTACAAGATCATCCGAAAGGACCGCATCAACCAATCTGGAGGAGGCATCGCCATCGTCCACAAGAACACCATCCGAGTCACGACCAGCCCCGACGACACCCTCACAGCCGCCGAACACCTTCACTTCCAGATACACACCGACCCCAAGACCACATTTAGAGGCACCCTCATCTACAGACCACCAGGACCCCGCACACAATTCAGCGAAGACATCACTGACTTTATCAGCCCACACGCCCTCCCCTCCGAGAACTACATTCTCCTAGTGGACCTCAACTTCCACCTGGAAAAGAACAACGACAGCAACACCACCACCCTTCTGGATAACCTCGCCAATCTCGGACTCAAACAACTGGTAAACACCCCCACCCACTACCCCGGACACACGCTCGACCCAATCTTCTCCTCCAGCAAGCACGTCTCCTTCAATCATGCCACAGGACTCCACTGGATGGACCACAGCTGCGTTAACTTCAACTTCAAAAAGACCCCGACCCACCACCACCCACAACAAGTCCCCCGCAGAAACTGGAACAAAATTACCACCGACCAGCTCACCACATCGCTAAAACAAAACCCTCCCGCCAAATCATCGGACCCTAATCAAGCAGCCATCAATTTCGCACAATGGATCACCCACTGCGCTGACGAACTAGCACCCTTGAAAAACCATCACAACAAGCCAGGTAGCAAAAAAGCCTCCTGGTTCAATGACGACCTCAAGAACTCCAAAAAGAACTGCCGCACCCTCGAGAAAACCTGGCGAAAAAGCCCAACCACAGACAACATGACCGCCCTCAAGGACGCCACCCGCAAACACCACCAGCTGATCTGATCCACCAAGAAATCAGCATTCAAGGATCGACTCGACATCAACGCCCACAACAGCAAGGAACTCTTCAACATCGTCAAAGAGCTTACCAACCCCAGCGCCGGCACCAACGACATCACTCCCTCTCAAGACCTCTGCGACTCTCTAGCCTCGTTCTTCCACAGCAAAATCGCTGACATACATAATAGCTTCGGCGACCAGTCCACCCCCCTTACCACCGAACCAAAGCCCCCCACCACCACCCTTTGCGCCTGGAACCCGATCAGCACTGAAGACACCATCCGCTTGATGAACTCCATTCACTCCGGATCACCAACCGACCCATGCCCCCACCACATCTTCAACAAGGCCGACTCCATCATCGCACCCCATCTCAGGGATATCTTAAACTGCTCCCTCAACTCCGCTACCTTCCCGGAAAGCTGAAAACATGCCGAACTCAGTGCCCTCCTGAAGAAACCTACAGCAGACCCCACCGAACTTAAGAACTACCGCCCCATCTCGCTCCTCCCTTTTCCTGCCAAAGTCATAGAAAAGACCGTCAACAGTCAGCTTGCCGCCTTCCTTGAGTCTAACGGCTCCCTCGACCCCTCACAGTCCGGATTCCGAGCCAAACATAGCACAGAGACCGCCCTCATCTCAGCCACAGATGACATCCGAACACTACTCGACAACGGGGAAACAGCTGCCCTCATCCTCCTGGACCTCTCCGCAGCGTTTGACATGGTCTGTCATAGCACCCTTGTACAACGCCTCAGCAACGTTGGGATACAAGCCGACTGGACTACGGAAACACCCTCTACGCCGGAACCACAGCCAAATTACAGAAAAAACTCCAATGCATTCAGAACGCCTCCGCCCGACTCATCCTAGACATACCCCGCCACAATCACATCTCCGGTCACCTGAGAGACTTTCACTGGCTCCCCGTCAACAAGAGAATAACGTTCCGCCTCCTCACTCACGCACACAAAGCCCTCTACGACCTAGGACCCAAATACCTCAACACGCGCTTGACCTTTTACACCCCCACCCGCCAACTACGATCGTCTAATCAAGCCCTCGCCACGATTCCACGCATCCGAAGAGCCACCATCGGAGGAAGATCATTCTCCTACTTAGCGGCTAAAACCTGGAATTCTCTCCCTACCCACCTCCGCCTCACACAGAACCACCTCTCCTTCAGAAAACAACTAAAAACTTGGCTATTTGATAAGTAGCGACCCCCCCCCCCCCTCAAGCGCCTTGAGACCCTCTGGGTGAGTAGTGCGCTATACAAATTTTGACTTGACTTGACTTGACCTTTCACTGGCACCCACTGCCACTTCGCCTATTAACGCTGAACCCAATTTTCACCTGCAGCAACTGCTTCAAATACAGCTATGTCACAGAACTCACACTGACTGATCCATTGTCCACTTCAGCATCTCCAGCCCCGCACCACCACCCCCAAGATGACCAATACCACCCACCAGAGGTGGAACAAAATCTCAGAGACCAGCTGGGCAAATGCTTTCAATACATCCAACCCTTCTACTGCAACCAACCTTAAATAGGTAGTGAAAAACTTAAACCCCTGGATCACCAATTGTGCAGACAGCATTATCCCCCTCAAGCGCAATATCCAATGAAAATCCTTCAAAAAGGACAGCTGGTACACCTAAGAACTGAGAACAGTGAAATGAGACTGCAAACAGATGGAGAGGAGATGGCGCACCAGGAAGGACACCTCCGACAGGGCAGCCTTCAAAACCTCCCTCAACCTCTACCACTGCCTGCTGAGGACAACAAATCAGACAGCCCTTACCACATGCATCAAATCCAACACCAAGGAATGTTACAAAAATGTTAAGGAATTCTCCAACACAGCTGCCAGCAAAAACACCATCACACCTGTACAGGAGCTGTGTGACAACCTCACCCTCTTCTTCCATGACAAGATTACTATGATATACAGAATCTTTGAACCCCAACCCACACTTATGGACTTCCTAGACAGATATACCTCCACCGTAACTGACAGGAACAACACACTGACCACCTGGGACATCCTCGCCATCATGGACACCACTAGCACCATGAAATCCATCCACCCTGGAGCTCCCACAGACCTATTCCCACACCACATCTTCAACCTCAGAAACCAAAGAATCAGCTAGAAACTCACGACCCTACTAAACACCTCTATTACCACTGCAACATTTCCTGACGTCTGGAAACACACCAAAGTCAGACCACTACTTAAAAAACCCTTTGTCGACACCAGAGAACTCAAAAACTACCTGACAATCTCCCCGCTCCAATTTCAAGGTACTGGAAAAGTTCATCAACAATCAACTCATGACACACCTGGGACAGAACCAGCTACTTAACCCTCCTAATTCAGCTTCAGCAACAATCACAGAACCAAAACTGCCCTGATTGCAGCCACTAATGACATTGAAACCCTTTTTGACCAAGGAGAAATAGCAACTTTGTTCCTCCTTGACCTCTAAGTAGCTTTCGGCACTATATCCCACCACACACTGATCAAAAGATTTTACCACATCAGCATCCAAGGGGATGCGCTCAGATGGACCACAACTGAGTGGATCCACCTCCCACCTTTTACCTCTGAACCCAAGGGGATCACCTGCGATGTCCTCCAGGGATCATCCCTCAGCCCATGCTTTTCAATGCATATATGACCCTGCTGGCCAACATCGTCAGCCCCAATGGTCTCAACATAATTTCCTTTGTAGATGACACCCAACACATCCTCTCACTTACTGACAACCCAACGACCCCTATTACCAACTTCCACAGATGCATGGCAAACGTCATAGACTGGATGAAGAACAACTGCCGGGTGATGAACACAGATAAGATGGAACTACTGAGCTTTGGCAACAGCAGAAACGACTCCTGGCGGCCATCAGACCTAGGACCCACACCCATTCCCTGCAACCACGCCAGAATCATTATTGACAACAAGCTCACCATAAAATCACAGATCAACACTGTCTCCTCCACCTGCTTCCTCACTCTGTGCATGCTACGTAAGATCTTCAAGTGGCTACCCCTACACAAGAGATACAACATGACACAATCCCTCATCACCGGCCGACTGGACTGTGGCAATGCCGTTTACGTAAGAATCGCCACCCACCTTCTACAGAGACTTCAGACTATACAGAACACTGCATCCAGACTCATCCTCACCCTTCCCGATGAACCGACATCACACCCCACCTCAGGAAACTCCACTAGCTCCCTGTGCAGAAAAGATGCCTGTTCAAGCTGCTGACCCACACACACATGGCTCTACACAACCAAGGGTCCTCCTACATTAACCACTGCCTGAACTTCCACTAACCATTGAGAAGAGTACGCTCCGCCTCCCTTTCATTTATCCATACTCCCTGCATCTACTCAAGCAGAAGGGGATGACACTACTTCTTCCATATTGCAGCAAAGACCTGGCACAGCCTCACCACACACCTCCAGACCATCACTTCACTTCCGGAATTCCAAATGGACGTAAAGACTTGGATGTTTGAATAAGCCTCCGGGCCCTGCTAGCGCCTGGATAAGCTATTGAGTGATTAGCCACACATTACAAATACTGATTTCGGAGTTCGATGGGTCCTACATGGGCATTCCCATGCCACCTCCTATTATTTTTGATGTAAAGTCATATCTACTAACAATAGTAGACAGGGTTTTTGTGCCAAACAATAAACCCTTTTTGAGGAGACATTAATAGGATCAGTGCTTTTATTTCTTCAAACTTTGCCGATTTTGCATGTGTCCTTCATTGAAAAGCACTCATTCATTATAAGAAAAGTTTTAAAGTTAATCTAGGCATAGTATTTTGCACTGAAAGGGAACCCTTCCAGTAAAAAAAACAATGCTAGACATCTCACACACATCCTTGCACTCTGGTTTATTTATTTATTTAATTTCTTGTATAGCGCAAAAATCGACCCCTTACGGGGTATCTCCGCGCTTTGCTCGCTAAAATGATGAAAAGGAGGAGTTATTGCAGATGAGCTGTAGTCTGGTAAGCTGACAGTCTAGTTATTCTTCTAGGAACAGGTTGGTTTTGAACTTTTTCCTGAAGGCGAGGTGGTTAGAGATTTGCCTAATGTTGAAGGGCAGGTTGTTCCATAGGGTCGGGCCCACCAGGGAGAAGGCCCGGCCACCCTGTCTGGTCTTTTTTACAAGAGGGGTTTTTATCAGCAGTTGGTTGCTTGAGCGTAGGGATCTGTCTGTCTGTTTAAAGGTGAGTGCTCACAAAAACGGGGTTATTATATTACTTCACAAATCCCTTCCTTTAGTAACAGAGAAGGATGAGAGGGAGGCAGAGGATTGATGGGTCCTCATACATGCTACTATTAATCATACACCAATTTCCATTTTGAATATTTATGGTCCTACTGGTATTGATGTAAAACTTCAGGAGCAAATGTCAGTTATGCTGCTTTCCTGACCGAATGCAAATCTCATAGGTGGTGATGTCACTCAGATTGTAGACCTTTTCTTAGATAGAAAATCCTAAGTTAAATATGTTCCTAATAAGATGCAAACAACATTTATGCGATTTATTCACTCCAGAGGTCTGGTGGATGCTTGGAGGCTGTATTATCCAGACACTCTGGAAAATACTTTTTCCTCACCCACTCATAAATCCCAATTTAGAATTTAATATTTATTTATTTCCTCTCCTTAAACTACTGCACTTACTCATGCTGAAATTGGGTTGGTATTAATTTCAGATTATGCTCCTGTTATGGTTGATCTTGACATCTTACCTGAATCTTGTATATCGCATAGACGGCACATTAACAACAGTTTATTGAAGGATAAAGAATTTGTTCAGGGATTTGAATGCTTTCTTGAAGAGTTTTTTTTACAAATAATAACACCCCGATCTTCCATTTTATACAATTTAGGATACCTTTAGCGCATCTACCCGAGAACATATAATTAATTATGTTGCGGCCCAAAAAGTCGAAAGCTAGTAAAGAATATTCACTTCTGCTACAATCTACTAAACAATTGGAACATTAATTTTTCACAACCAAAAATTATAAACTGTTACAACGTTTAATACAATTTCTCAAAGGATCAACAGAGGAGGCTACTGGAGTATTATTAAAAATCAATTAAACATTTTATGGAGGACGAAATAACTCAGGCAAATTACTTACTAATTATCTGAAGGTTAAATCTCAGAAGTCTAAAATAGTTAAGAATATGGCAGAAAGTGAGGTTCCGTATTTTAAAAATACTGAAATTTTGAAGTGTTTTTCTGATTATTATACAAACCTTCATACACTAGATCACTTTCCCATGAATGAGGCATTGAATTCCTATTTGCATTCCCTACCACCACTTCAACAAGAGGCACAATATCCTTCCTTTTTAGGTGAGACTATTTCAATCTCTGAAATAAAATCTGCACTTGATAAATTGCTCAAAGGTAAAGCCCCTGGTCCAGATGTTTTTTCAGTTGAATTTTATCCTTATTTTTCACATTTTTCACTCCTGCATTTACCTACTTTATATCAGTATTTTCTTTTGCAAAAAGAAACCTGTCTACTTTCCTGGAAGCTTTGATCGGTTTAATTTTAAAAAAAGATAAAGATCTTCCGTCTGTGCCAATTATAGACCTATTTCTCTTATTAATTTCGACCGTAAACTTTTACCCAAGATTTTAGCTATTAGGATTTCTCCTAATATTTCAGATATGGTTGGATTTGAGCAAACTGGATTTGCAAAAGGTAGGCACATGACTGATAATTCTAAGTCTTTTTGGAAATTTTACATATTGCTTCATCTAATAAAACACCTATGGCTGCTGTAACTTTGTACGTTGAAAAGGCTTTTGACCGTGTTAGTTGTCGATTTATGATGCGTGCTCTCGAATGGCAGGGTTTTTGTCCAACTTTTCTTAAATATATAGCTATATCATATTCTTTTTGCATACATTACAATACTCCTCTTCATTTCATGATTTCAAAAATAAGGATACTGAAATTAAATTCACAACCTATGCTGATGATGTGATCCTTTATGTTTCAAACCGGTCCTAGGATGCTTTGTGTGTCTTTTGCTTTCTTGCCCTAAGGGAGCCTGGTATGCCCAGATGTGGGTCCTGGACTCACTGTGCCACTGTGTTGGTCTTGTAATTCCCTCCCTGGCACATATCTACATATGTTTTTTCATTGTCCACCAATTACAGCCTTTTCGTTTCGGGTATGTAGAACTATTTCTACTATTTATTCTATTAATTTCCCCTTTTATATGCAGCCCATTTTTTGGAGAAGCTCCTCACGCGCTTCCCCATTTCATTCATAATTCGGTACATTTATGGATCTGTCACTTGTCATTGCTTTTTCAAGTTATTACATCCACCTGGAAGAATGCCAATGTTAATGTTACTAGTTGGTGGAATCTTCTTTGTTCTCATTATAGTCTTGATACAACATCGGTTACATCTACAGTGCAGATGATTAATAAAGAACTCTTCTGGTCTCTGCTCACTGATTACTTAAACAAAAACTATAAACCTTTCAAGGAATCTAC
Source organism: Lissotriton vulgaris (assembly GCF_964263255.1). NCBI lineage: Eukaryota > Metazoa > Chordata > Amphibia > Caudata > Salamandridae > Lissotriton > Lissotriton vulgaris. The sequence goes on from NC_141694.1 coordinate 1,568,839,816, forward strand.
CTTGGTTTTCCAGCCCCATGACTGTTTTTCCCTTTACTGCTCTAAGCATACATAGTTTATTCAACCAATGTTAATATATGAAATACATTGTTGTATGACCTATGTTTATTATATGATATGCATATAGGACATGTATTACAATGTTTTTACTTTTCTTTTCCTTATTTCTTTCTCTTACTTTTTGATCTCTTCTCTTTCTTCTTTTTCTGTTTTTCTTCCTTTCTTCTTTTTTTCTTTTCATACAATATAAAACATGAAAATTCAATCAGGTGAGTGCAGAATGATATTATCCTAATCAGTTTATTGAACACTTTATCTCTTCTTTTATTTTAATACTATCTTTTGTAAGGACTTCTTTTTCTGGAATTATTCTATTAGATAACCTTGGATTTTCACTTTAAACAAAAAGAAATGCTGTACATCTGTATCACACTTTATAAAAGCTTTTATTAAACAAACACAAAATAAATGTCTGTCTTCCATATACCATATCAGTATCTAAAGTATCAATGTTTTGTGATCAAAACGACGTTGCAAAACATTGATTTTTCACCAACACCTAAAAGGAGGTGTGCAAGACCTGACAATTTTGGTGTGCTTTTCCCCAAAACTTTTTGCCTTCACTATTCCTGTTTTACTGAATTCATTTTTCTTGGCTTTAGGACTCTGCACACTAGTGCTAACCAGTGGCACTATCCATTTGGCATAGTTAATTAACTTTTAGGTCACAGCCAAAGTGATACCACAAGTACCAACGGCCTGTAAGTTACATAATATTAATGGGCAGGCAGCACATATGGTGTCACCCACTTAAGTAGCTCTTTAAAACATGTCTCAGGGCTACTATTCGAGGCTGTGTGCGAAGTTTGAAACTGCCATTTAGACCTGGCAAAATAAACTGTTAGCCAGGCCTAAACCTTCCTTTTTATTACATTTAATTCACCCCTAATGTAGACCCTAAGCAGCCTATAGGGCAGGGTGCACTGTATTTAAAACGTTGGACATATACTTTTAAGTTTTAGAGGTCTTGATAGTAAAAAAAACTCACCAATTAATTTTTCACTGTGGCAAAACCGACCTCTCTTATAGAATAACATTGAGATACCTTCTTACATTAAATAAGTGATATCTTTTGTTTGGGAGCAGGTATGATTGTCAAGTTTGATGTCTGAAGAATTTAAAACCCCTTTTAATGGTTAAGTCACTGCCCTCTCTTGACCTTTTCAGGAAGTCACTGAAAACTTGGCTTTTTATTAAAGCATACCAGTAAGCTCTGTTCTGACTGCTGACAGCCTGCTATTTGATTTAGGCGCCTTGACGCCCATTGGGCATAGCTGCGCAATACAAATGCCATTTCATTCATTCATTCATTCAAGTCACATTTTAGTTACTGTTCAGATGATGCCACATTTAGACAGTTGACATGTTCTTGTTCTAACCATCACATGACTAAGTGTAGTGGTGTGCTAGCCATGTTGTATTCCCCCAGACAGTATCAGAGTAGAGGGTATGGGTGTTGGCAGGATGGGCCACTCTTGCCTATTGTGCTCCCTTACAGACTGGAATTAGGGCAAGGAGATAGGAAGTTTCAGACACTTTTGTGTGGGGAAAACTCCAGAAAGGGGAACCCAGTATAAAAATTGGACCCTTGGACCTAGTCTTCAGTGCCCCTTCTGGACCTGTAAATACTACAGACGAATGCCTGCCCTGCTGCCAGAGGCCTACCCTGCTGCCTGGTGTATGCCCCACTGTCTGAGAAGTAAGACTTTACGTGCTCCCTTCATCCCAGGCTAAAGTTATTCAAAGGGTCAGCTGAATTACCTCCTATTCTAAGCTAAAAGGACACAAGAAGCTCTAGAGGCCTCTCTGCAACTGCCCAGCTGACCTGTTGCTACTGGACCTGCCTGACCATGCAACTGGACCGGCCTGAGCCCTGCTGGCTTCCACTGTAGTGAGTTTCTGAACCCTAACTGGTGCTCCCTAGGTCCTGAATGCTTGGTGTAGCTCCTCTTGAAGAAAAGGCGAAATCCTGAAGTTTTGGTCTCTTTGTGACCTCAAAGGGGCCAGTTCGCCCCAAGATCATACCACTTGCACCAACCACCAATGTTGAGCTTCGGTAAACCCGACTCTTTGCGCTACGGCAACTGCTAGTGACAGCCGGCAACATGAAATCTGAACTCCACACTACAGCATTGACAGCGCACAGACACTGCCAACGCAAATCTCCAGCAACAGCCGTCTGTGGCCCTCAACTGGATCTTGACGCTACAGTGCGGCAACCTGCAACATTCAACCTGTTCTTCATGCTATAGCAACAAACATCCATGACACTCTCCATGCTCATCGTGTACTTCTCCATCATGAACAGAATGCTTTGTGCTAGACATTAGAAGGTAACCTTTCACCAGGACTAACCTAGTCCCTGTACCCGGCCTGTGTTCCATCGCAGTCAGCTTGAATTTGTGACTCTCGCCCTGTTGCGCAGGACCAGATAGCAGCCAGTAGCACTTTGTGCTTCTAGGTGCTATACTTACCTGAAACCTCTAAAACTGATTATCCATGGTTCTATTAATTGGATTTGCAATATTTTGGTGTCAAATAATTTATGATTTTTTACTCTATTTTTCCAAATGGGTGTGCCATTTTACTTGTGTTTCTGTTCACTTTATTACTGTTTGTGTACTGCATAAATACTTTGCACACTAAGTGAAGCCTGACAGCTTTTCTCCCAAGCTACCAGAGTGCTAAACACAGGATTGATTTAATGATTTGTGTGGTTCACTCCGACAAGAATTGTGGCTGTTGGATGAGAATGGTTCACTTCCCCCCTCAACTAACAACCCAATTTCTCACAAGGTGGTAATGTTTCGCAAATGAATCAGAATCCCCTGGGGACCCCTCCCTTTTAATGAATGTCAAAAAAACACTGTTGAAGAGTAGACAGTGGTCCAGGGGACTGCGTTCAATTAAGGTTTGCCTTATTAAAAAGGAATCAGAGACTATAGTCGTCTGCTGACCCCAGCAGGCCACCTCCCCTGGGGTGGCTTCTAACCATAGCGAGCCGGATTTTGTGACCTACCTGATTATTATGCATAATGAAGGTCAGATTTTGTTACTATAATTCAGAATTTTAAGAACTGACCAAATAGTACATAGGTCGGTTCTTAAAATGCTCAACTTGGCGCAAAAAAACTGGGCACAAATTGCAACATGTATTTCGCAACCAGTAAATGGTACTGTGACCCATATTATGGTGGGCGTATTTTAGAATAATCTACATCCTGCAGCAGTAGTATGCAGATGGTTTTCACCCCCAGTTGTGTGGAGTCTATTGAATTCTGTGGATGGGTAGATGGATTCTTTCTCCCTTCAAAGTAGCTTCAGGCACTTCTCTTTATCACCTTGGTAAAGCAGTACCTGAAACAATGGAAGCACATTTTTAAAGGCTCTAGGCATTTGAATAACTATGTTATCGTGAAATAATCAAGATCAATAGAAATAGATAATCAGAGTTCCAGACACGGTAAAGAAGCAATATGTCAAATATTAGAAAACACACATGAAATGACATGCTCTTGCTCATAAATATTTGATATGTGCATCAAATTCTATGTCAGTAATTATAACTCTCTTGATGTTAATCAACTATTATATGCAGTTCACCTTTGAGGGCATTTACTCTTGGAAAAAAACAGACACGACCCACTATTCAATTTAATTTGCGCTGGAAGGCAGAACACATAGATGACCTTGTCTCACTACACTGTCTCGTAATTCCATGAATCTAGCCTTCATGCGCAAAATGCACTTGGCAGCCTTCCTTCATCACCAATAGCTGCAATCATTTTCCATTAAAACATTATGAATTTAGAAATTATAATATGCATATTGGAGTATATGCAATTAACCATTTAGAGGGGCAAATGAGGGTCACAGAAAACTGACCCTGAGGAAATGATGGCCCCGCAGGAATGCTTGTTTAGCTTCCAGGATTTGACATAAGCCTAAATAAATGCATCCTTAAACGCACTTTGCTCTATGTAAATAGGTGCTAACATTTTACTAACGATTGAATTTAAAGCACCATCCAAGATATGCTTCCGAGCGAGCAATAAAATGCGCAGGATTATAAATCTACACCGGTACACATACCTCTACACAGAGGTGTAGATTGAGTTTATGGGAATACATGTACATTCCCAGCTGTATAGCATTAAAGCTGTGCCATGCCAATCATTGGTTTCCATGTGTCCTATTGGTCGGTGATGTGACATTTTCATTTTTTCCATTGTGGAGTTGTAAGCACAGTACGTTATTGGAGAAAGGCAGTTATGTGCCCAAATGCACATTTCATTTCCATTTTTTCTATATGGTGAAAAGATTTTTAACCATGGATCACTCATTCTTGTTCACTCCCTTGTGATATCTTTGGGGTTATTATGTTTCCCTTTCTACCTTGGAAGGGAGTTACTAAATCAATTTGCTGGAATAAAACACAGACCATTTTCAAGGGGAGAAAAAGTGGGAGAGGAATTTGCTAATAGTAAAAGAATTCACCAGTTTGTGAAAGATCAAGTACTCTCATGGCACGCCAGGTCATCATCCGCTCACTCTCCACATCCTGCAAAGTTTACAATGAGCAACTGCACACAGTTGTGATATACAATTATGCAATATGAAAACAAGGTACGCCTACCATGTTTCATTTTGCATATACCTGACAGGTGTGAGAAATTATACCAGTGGCATAGAAAGTTAAATGTCACCTGAGGAATACTGCACCTATTGTGTCATTCAGTAGGTTAGCAAGGAAACATGGCTTCAGGATTACCTGTGTTGGTTGACTCCTGAAGCTTTTACACCTAGAGGCAAACCTGTCAAAATAACCTTTTTATGGGAAGCAAACCTTAATCACCTACTGGCAGGTTCCAGTAGGATGTTATAGTTAGGACCTATTTTCCACAGACAGTGGGATTTTTTTGCAAATAACTTTGGCGCCGTTTGATGAATCTTCATGACATTTTCAAAAGTAGTGTACTGGTCACTTCAGTTGCTTTCTGGAATGTTCTAGGGTGATCCGTCAAGAGAGGGCCGAGAAAAGGGGGGAGTCCCATAACTTATTTTCCCAATGCAATTTTCCATAGGGATTTTAGATACAACTACGCCCTGAACCAGTGAATGGAATTACATCAAATTTGGCAGAAAGCTAGCTCTCAGTCCAGAAAGAGCCCTTTTGTAATTTCGTGTAAATCTGTTAACTAGACTTGGTGCTTTTAAATAAAAAAAAGATTTTAAAGATTTATAGTTATCTAGGGATGCAAATCCTCAGTGGCTCCAACAGATCTCATGCTGAGATCTGATGAGCTGCCAACACTTCAACCAAGAAGTGTTTGTTGGTAGCCATCTTGGAACACAGACTTGTCCCAGTCACAAGAAAAAGGCAAAAAAAAGAAGGGGGCAGGGTAGAGATGCCCCGACCCATGAGGCCTGGTGGTGGAGTCCAACAGGGACTGCAGCAGGGACCAAAAAGGTTCCAGGAAACCACAGTAAAATAAAAAATAAAACTCTGACTCCCACACTTGTTTTGTATATTTCCCCGATGGTCCAGGTCCCTGGGGTGGATGGGCTGCCCCTTGCAGCTGTCCTTGACCATGGTGCACTTGTTCTTATAAGTCTTTTTGCCCAGCTAACATACCACCCCTTTAAGGTAATTTTGGAGTAGTCAGGGGCACAGTTTGGTCTTCTTATTCATCTTGCGCTTCTTACCGATCCTGCAGTCCACGTTAGACAGTTCTCGAGAGAAGAAAGGAGTGTCAGACTGGAGAGTTTCATCAGCTGCTTTAAATCGGGGTGGGGACAGGCGCTGTGACAGGTATTCTTTAAATAAAGGTCCATCCTGAGGCTCGTGACCCCAATCCAGCCGCGCACCCAGTTCTATGGGCAGAAATAAGGGAATCCAGATGGAGAATTGGTTCATGTCTGAGTTATCACAGATTCCTGTCACTTATAAACAAGCACAAATATATTTGCAGAGCAATTTCCTTTAAAAGTGACTTTTATAAATCCCTGTAACACTTCATACCCGGCAGTGCTAAGAAAGTGAATGCTATGAAGGGAGCACGCACATGCAGAGTGCTACCTCCGGATGGGAGGAAAAGCGGCACTCCGCCATTGAATATCATCCACTTGAAAAATATGCTGTTGGGCACATTCTGCTTGGTCCACAATGTGGTCAGCTGCCCGGTCCTGCAGCACATGCTGCACACAGACAGAAACGTGCACACCACGGGCACATCACACTAGAGGGCTGGTCATGATGATTAATTTATACACTAGCTGCACACGGACAGAAACATGCACATCAGAGGTACTTCGCACTAGAAGGCAGCGGGCTGGCCATGACTCATGCACACATGCTGCCCACGGACATCTATGTACACGTGCTGCAATCAAACAGAAACAAGGACATCTCACTCAAGGACAGCAGGCTGGTCAGCATGATTCACCATGACTTATTATGCACACAGATGAACCCATAAACTGCGGAGGGTTACATACTTATAATACAAGTTAGCTTTGATGTAATCTCACTTATACGTAATGGCCATACACCACAGGGTAAGGTGTGCTGGTGTTATTGTGGCAATGAGAAAGCTTATGTTTATATATTGACTGTCAGTGCCAGGCACAACACAGCCACTGGTCACCATGAGGTAAGGAGTGCTGGGGTTGTAGTGGCCAGACGGTCATTGATAACAATATCATTTGTGTTTAAGATATTGACTGCTAGCTTTTCTTTGGCAGTAGCCATATTGTGCAAGGGCTATTTCGTGTTAGTCCTAACCCTAGGATAATTTGCGATAAGCCATTTTTCATCAAGGCAATTGTGGAAAGAGAGAAACCATCAAATGGACAGAAGCCAAAGAGGACAGACAGTATTAGCTATAAAGGGTTAGACGGCTGTCATGGGTCTACTGCAGGTGAAGTCTGATAGACCACAAGCCACTCCAACATCCGAGCCACTGATGGAAAGACACATGATTATGAACATATGTCTGTGTGTACAAAGATTTAGTGTTATTTCTGGCTCTGTACTAAAGTATTGAGGATGGACGGCACTGGCGGTGCACCTCTGGGGACAAATGAGCGGCCGCAGCCAGATACCAGGCAGAACCCACAGCTTCATGGCACTGCAATGCCCCTGAGAGCTGTACACAAAGCCTCCCACCTGGTTTCTGGGAGAGAAGGATTGCATTTTAATTGAAAATAGTTTCGGAATCTATATTGTAATTTATGGGTCCGAGCCAGGAGCACTCTGCCTTTCAGCAGCAGTAAACAGTATAGGAAATGCATTACAATTTTTTTACTTTTCTTTTCCTTCTTTCTTTCTCTTACTTTTTCATCTCTTCTCTTTCTTCTTTTTCTCTTTTCTTCCTTTTTCTTTTTTTCTTTTTATACATTATAAAACATGAAATTTCAATTTTGTGAGTGCAGAATGATATTATCCTAATCAGTTTATTGAACACTTTATCTCTTCTTTTATTTTAATACTATCTTTTGTAAGGACTTCTTTTTCTGGAATTATTCTATTTGATAACCTTGGATTTTCATTTTAAACAAAAAGAAATGCTGTACATCTGTATCACACTTTAATAAAGATTTTATTAAACAAACACAACATAAATTTGTGTCTTCCATATACCATATCAGTATCTAAAGTATCAATGTTTTGTGATCAAAATGACGCTGCAAAACATTGATTTTTTACCAACACCTAAAAGGAGGTGTGCAAGACCTGACAATTTTGGTGTGCTTTTCCTCAAAACGTTTTGCCCTCACTATTCCTGTTTTACTGAATTCATTTTTCTTGGCTTTAGGATTCTGCACACTAGTGCTAACCAGTGGCACCATCCATTTGGCATAGTTAATTAACTTTTAGGTCACAGCCAAAGTGATACTACAAGTACCAACACCCTGTAAGTTACTTACTATTAATGGGCAGGCAGCACATATGGTGTCACCCACTTAAGTAGCTCTTTAAAACATGTCTCAGGGCTACGATTGCAGGCTGTGTGTGAAGGTTGAAACTGCCATTTAGACCTGGCAAAATAAACTGTTAGCCAGGCCTAAACCTTCCTTTTTATTACATTTAAGTCACCCCTAATGTAGACCCTAAGCAGCCTATAGGGCAGGGTGCACTGTATTTAAAACATTGGACATATACTTTTAAGTTTTAGAGGTCTTGGTAGTAAAAAAAAACTCACCAATTCATTTTTCACTTTTGCTAGAACGCCCTCTCTTATAGAATAACATTGAGATACCTTCTTACAATAAATAAGTGATATCTTTTGTTTGGGAGCAGGTGTGATTGTCAAGTTTGATGTCTGAAGAATTGAAAACCCCTTTTAATGGTAAAGTCACATTTTAGTTACTGTTCAGATGATGCCACATTTAGACAGTTGACATGTTCTTGCTCTAACCATCACATGACAAAATGTAGTGGTGTGCTAGCCATGTTGTATTCCCCCGCACAGAATCACAGTAGAGGGTATGGGTGTTGGCAGAATGGGCCACTCTTGCCTATTGTGCTCCCATACAGACTGGAATTCGGGCAGGGAGATAGGAAGTTTCAGACACTTTTGTGTGCGGAAAACTCCAGAAAGGGGAACCCGGTATAAAAATGGGACCCTTGGACCCAGTCTTCAGTGCACCTTCTGGAACTGTAAATACTACAGACGAATGCCTGCCCTGCTGCCAGAGGCCTACCCTGCTGCCTGGCGTATGCCCCACTGTCTGAGTAGTAAGACTTTGCATGCTCCCTACATCCCAGGCTAAAGTTACTCAAAGGGTCAGCTGAATTACCTCCTGTTCTAAGCTAAAAGGACACAAGAAGCTCTAGAGCCTCTCTGCAACTGCCCAGCTGACCTGTTGCTACTGGACCTGCCTGACCTTGCAACTGGACCGGCCTGAGCCCTGCTGGCCTCCACTGTAGTAAGTTTCTGAACCCTAACTGGTGCTTCCTAGGTCCTGAATGCTTGGTGTAGCTCCTCCTTGAAGAAAAGGCGCAATCCTGAAGTTTTGGTCTAGTTGTGACCTCAACGGGGCCAGTTCGCACCAAGATCATACCACCTTCACCAACCACCAATGTTGAGCTTCGGTAAACCCGACTCTTTGCGATACAGCAACTGCTAGTGACAGCCGGCAACATAAAATCTGAACTCCACACTACAGCATTGACAGCGCACAGACACTGCCAACGCAAATCTCCAGCAACAGCCGTCTGTGGCCCTCAACTGGATCTTGACGCTACAGTGCGGCAACCTGCAACATTCAACCTGTTCTTCATACTATAGCAACAACCATCCACGACACTCTCCATGCTCATCGTGTACTTCTCCATCATGAACAGAATACTTTGTGCTGGACATTAGAAGGTAACCTTTCAGCAGGACTAACCTAGTCCCTGTATCCGGCCTGTGTTCCATCGCAGCCAGCTTGAATTTGTGACTCTCGCCCTGTTGCGCATGACCAGATAGCAGCGAGTAGCACTTTGTGCTTCTAGGTGCTATACTTACCTGAAACCTCTAAAACTGATTAAAAAACGGTTCTATTAATTGGATTTGCGATGTTTGGTGTCAACTAATTTATGATATTTTACTCTATTTTTCCAAATTGGTGTGCCATTTTACTTGGGTTTCTGTTCACTTTATTACTGTTTGTGTACTGCATAAATACTTTGCACACTAAGTTAAGCCTGACTGCTTTTCTCCCAAGCTACCAGAGTGCTAAACACAGGTTGATTTAATGATTTGTGTGGTTCACTCTGACAAAAATTGTGGCTGTTGGATGAGAATGGTTCACTTCACCCCTCAACTAACAACCCAATTTCTCACAAGGTGGTAATGTTTCGCAAATGAATCAGAATCCCCTGGGGACCCCTCCCTCTTTGTGAATGTCAAAAAAACACTGTTGAAGAGTAGACAGTGGTCCAGGGGACTGCGTTCAATTAAGGTTTGCCTTATTAAAAAGGAATCAGAGACTATAGTCGTCTGCTGACCCCAGCAGGCCACCTCCCCTGGGGTGGCTTCTAACCATAGCGAGCCGGATTTTGTGACCTACCTGATTAATATGCATAATGAAGGTCAGATTTTGTTACTATAATTCAGAATTTTAAGAACTGACCAAATAGTACATAGGTCGGTTCTTAAAATGCTCAACTTGGCGCGAAAAAACTGGGCACAAATTGCAACATGTATTTCGCAACCAGTAAATGGTACTGTGACCCATATTATGGTGGGCGTATTTTAGAATAATCTACATCCTGCAGCAGTAGTATGCAGATGGTTTTCACCCCCAGTTGTGTGGAGTCTATTGAATTCTGTGGATGGGTAGATGGATTCTTTCTCCCTTCAAAGTAGCTTCAGGCACTTCTCTTTATCACCTTGGTAAAGCAGTACCTGAAACAATGGAAGCACATTTTTAAAGGCTCTAGGCATTTGAATAACTATGTTATCGTGAAATAATCAAGATCAATAGAAATAGATAATCAGAGTTCCAGACACGGTAAAGAAGCAATATGTCAAATATTAGAAAACACACATGAAATGACATGCTCTTGCTCATAAATATTTGATATGTGCATCAAATTCTATGTCAGTAATTATAACTCTCTTGATGTTAATCAACTATTATATGCAGTTCACCTTTGAGGGCATTTACTCTTGGAAAAAAACAGACACGACCCACTATTCAATTTAATTTGCGCTGGAAGGCAGAACACATAGATGACCTTGTCTCACTACACTGTCTCGTAATTCCATGAATCTAGCCTTCATGCGCAAAATGCACTTGGCAGCCTTCCTTCATCACCAATAGCTGCAATCATTTTCCATTAAAACATTATGAATTTAGAAATTATATTATGCATATAGGAGTATATGCAATTAACCATTTAGAGGGGCAAATAAGGGTCATAGAAAACTGACCCTGAGGAAATGATGGCCCCGCAGGAATGCTTGTTTAGCTTCCAGGATTTGACATAAGCCTAAATAAATGCATCCTTAAACGCACTTTGCTCTATGTAAATAGGTGCTAACATTTTACTAACGATTGAATTTAAAGCACCATCCAAGATATGCTTCCGAGCTAGCAATAACATGCGCAGGATTATAAATCTACACCGGTACACATACCTCTACACAGAGGTGTAGATTGAGTTTATGGGAATACATATACATTCCCAGCTGTATAGCAATACAGCTGTGCCATGCCAATCATTGGTTTCCATGTGTCCTATTGGTCGGTGATGTGACATTTTCATTTTTTCCATTGTGGAGTTGTAAGCACAGTACGTTATTGGAGAAAGGCAGTTGTGTGCCCAAATGCACATTTCATTTCCATTTTTTCTATATGGTGAAAAGATTTTTAACCATGGATCACTCATTCTTGTTCACTCCCTTGTGATATCTTTGGGGTTATTATGTTTCCCTTCCTACCTTGGAAGGGAGTTACTAAATCAATTTGCTGGAATAAAACACAGACCATTTTCAAGGGGAGAAAAAGTGGGAGAGGAATTTGCTAATAGTAAAAGATTTCACCAGTTTGTGAACAATCAAGTATTCTCATGGCACGCCAGGTCATCATCCGCTCACTCTCCACATCCTGCAAAGTTTACAATGAGCAACTGCACACAGTTGTGATATACAATTATGCAATATGAAGACAAGGTACGCCTACCATGTTTCATTTTGCATATACCTGACAGGTGTGAGAAATTATACCAGTGGCATAGAAAGTTAAATGTCACCTGAGGAATACTGCACCTATTGTGTCATTCAGTAGGTTAGCAAGGAAACATGGCTTCAGGATTACCTGTGTTGGTTGACTCCTGAAGCTTTTACACCTAGAGGCAAACCTGTCAAAATAACCTTTTTATGGGAAGCAAACCTTAATCACCTACTGGCAGGTTCCAGTAGGTTGTTATAGTTAGGACCTATTTTCCACAGACAATGTTTTTTTTGTTGCAAATAACTTAGGCCCCGTTTGATGAATCTTCATGACATTTTCAAAAGTAGTGTACTGGTGACTTCAGTTGCTTTCTGGAATGTTTTAGGGTGATCCGTAAAGAGAGGGCCGAGAAAAGGGGGGAGTCCCATAACTATTTTCCCAATGCAATTTTCCATAGGGATTTTAGATACAATTACACCCTGAACCAGTGAATGGAATTACATCAAATTTGGCAGAAAACTAGCTCTCAGTCCAGAAAGAGCCCTTTTGTAATTTGGTGTAAATCTGTTCAGTAGACTTGGGTTTTTTAAATAAAAAAAGATTTTAAAGATTTATAGTTATCTAGGGATTCAAATCCTCAGTGGCACCAACAGTTCTCATGCTCAGATCTGATGAGCTGCCAACACTTCAACCAAGAAGTGTTTGTTGGTAGCCATCTTGGAACACAGACTTGTCCCAGTCACAAGAAAAAGGCAAAAAAAAGAAGGGGGCAGGGTAGAGATGCCCTGACCCGTGAGGCCTGGTGGTGGAGTCCAACAGGGACTGCAGCAGGGACCAAAAAGGTTCCAGGAAACCACAGTAAAATAAAAAATAAAACTCCGACTCCCACACTTGTTTTGTATATTTCCCCGGATGGTCCAGGTCCCTGGGGTGGATGGGCTGCCCCTTGCAGCTGTCCTTGACCATGGTGCACTTGATCTTATAAGTCTTTCTGCCTAGCTAACATATCACCCCTTTAAGGTAATTTTGGAGTAGTCTGGGTCACAGTTTGTTCTTCTTATTCATCTTGCGCTTCTTACCAATCCCGCAATCCACGTTAGACAGGTCTCTAGAAAAGAAAGGAGTGTCAGACTGGAGAGTTTCATCAGCTGCTTTAAATCGGGGTGGGAACAGGCGCAATGACAGGTATTCTTTAAATAAAGGTCCATCCTGCGGCTCGTGACCACAATCTAGCCGCACACCCAGTTCTATGGGCAGAAATGAGGAAATCCAGATGGAAAGTTGGTTCATGTCTGAGTTATCACAGATTCCTGTCACTTATAAACAGGCACAAATATATTTGCAGAGCAATTTCCTTAAAAAGTGTCCTTTGAAAATCCCAGGCAGTGCTAAGAAAGTGAATGCTATGAAGGGAGCACCCACATGCAGAGTACTACCTCTGGATGGGAGGCAAAGCGGCCATTGAAGATCATCCACTTAAAAAATATGCTGTTGGGCACATTCTGCTTGGTCCACAATGTGGTCAGCTGCCCGGTCCTGCAGCAGATGATGCACACAGACAGAAACGTGCACACCACAGGCACATCCCACTAGAGGGCTGGTCATGATGATTCATTTATACACTAGCTGCACACGGACAGAAACATGCACATCAGAGGTACTTCGCACCAGAAGGCAGCGGGCTGGCCATGACTCATGCACACATGCTGCCCACGGACATCTATATACACGTGCTGCAATCAGACAGAATCAAGGACATGGCACTCAAGGACAGCAGGCTGGTCAACATGATTCACCATGACTTATTATGCACAGAGATGCACGCATAAACTACGGAGGGTTACATAAATATAATACAAGTTAGCTTTGATGTAATCTCACTTATACGTAATGGCCATACACCACAGGGTAAGGTGTGCTGGTGTTATTGTGGCAATGAGAAAGCTTATGTTTATATATTGACTGTCAGAGCCAGGCACAACACAGCCACTGGTCACCATGAGGTAAGGAGTGCTGGGGTTGTAGTGGCCAGACGTACATTGATAACAATATCATTTGTGTATAAGATATTGACTGCTAGCTTTTCATTGGGAGTAGCCATATTGTGCAAGGGCTATTTCGTGTTAGTCCTAACCCAAAGAAAATTTTCGATAAGCCATTTTTCATCAGGGCAATTGTGGAAAGAGAGAAACCATAAAATGGACAGAAGACAAAGAGGAAAGACAGTATTAGCTATAAAGGGTTAGACGACTGTCATGGGTCTACTGCAGATGAAGTCTGATAGACCACAAGCCACTCCAACATCCGAGCCACTGATGGAAAGACACATGATTATGAACATATGTCTGTGTGCACAAAGATTTAGTGTTATTTCTGGTTCTGTACTAAAGCATTGAGGACGGCATTGGCGGTGCACCTCTGGGGACAAATGAGCGGCCGCGGCCAGAGGCCAGGCAGAGCCCACAGCTTCATGGCACTGCAATGCCCTTGAAAGCTGTACACAAAGTCTCCCACCTGGTTTCTGGGAGAGAAGGATTGCATTTTAATTGAAAACAGTTTCGTAATCTATATTGTAATTTATGGGTCCGAGCCAGGAGCTCTCTGCCAGGGCTGCTCTCCTTTCAGCAGCAGCAAACAGTCAAGATTATGATGGAGCGATGCTGACTGAGCGTCAGGACCCCTACTGATTGTGGATGATCTGAGGGGCTGGACCAGGAGCTGCCTCTACACCACACATGCAAAAAAGTAACACACGATCCAAAACTTTCAAGTGCCCACTGTTGCTCACAGAGCAGCTGCTCAGTGCACACCCATACTAAAGCACTGCAACACAACAACACGTAAACAGCAACAGGCACCTGCATGTTATGTTAACACAAAGCAGGAGCCCCTTGCTTGCAGTTCGTCGCAGATCAATACCTCACATATATCTGCATATCTTGTTACCATACAGTGCGACAGTCTGATGATACTCAAAGCACTTATGAGTTAGTAAAGAAAAACACTAACAAATAATGTAGCGTTCATCCACCTAAATGCACCTGCAGTCATTTTCATGAAGAAGCAGCTGCAATTAATATTCAAATACAAGTGTTCCATACATGCAAGTGTGTATATACATCTATACTACTATTATAAAGAGAGAACACAAACCTTTGAGCCAGGTAAACTACAAAAGTATAGGTGGCATACAAAAAGCACTTCCCTCCCCCGACCAATACTCCACCCTCTCATAGAAGCACTTGAGTCAAATTTGGTCTTCACAGTGTGTATTTTTATTAGATTACATTTCTGGCCAATTACTCCATTGGCTTCTCTCATTTATTGTAAAATTCTTTAAAATACTTTGCTTATAAAACATCACAGCATTCAAATAAGCCATCAAATATACGTTGTCATTATATTTACAACCCGCTCTCCAAGGGGTCTTTTGCTTTACCTTCGGACTGTGCCAGCAGGCCACAACCAAGATAGCCTGCTCTCCTTAAGCTGACCACCCTCCGGTCAACAGAGCCGCAGGTAAATAATCTGCCACCACTTGTGACAAACCACGGCTTCCAGGGTAGAGCTAGAGAATCCAGAGCCCCCAGCAGGGCAGCCCCAAATCTCTCGCCAGCCTGGTGATTTCCAAGACCTGTTCTGGGATAAAAATAGCACCGATCAAGGGAGTCCCTGTCATACCTCTTGCCCAAGACCCCGCCTGACCTAAATTCTTAACCTCAGGGATGGGTGGGTGGGTAACTTCTCGTGCGACCTCCGACCCCTGGGCAGGCGAGTGGACAAAAGAGGGGTTGCCCACTGGCTCGCTGGCTTTTTAAGCCTCGCGCCACTTAATTACTTCCGGGTCAGCCTTGCTTGTCTCCTTACGTACTTCCGCTTGTGGAAGGTATTCCCTTTCTGGGTCACGCGACCCGGAAGGGATTCCTACACTTGCCAGGCCCTTTGCTGCCCCTAACAGTGCCACACCCCCTAGGTGGGGTGGCGCCCTTCATAGGTGGCATACAAAGAGCACTTCCCTCCCCCGACCAATACTCCACCCTCTCATAGAAGCACTTGAGTCAAATTTGGTCTTCACAGTGTGTATTTTTATTAGATTACATTTCTGGCCAATTACTCCATTGGCCTCTCTTATTTATTGTAAAATTATTTAAAATACTTTGCTTATAAAACATCTCAGCATTCAAATAAGCCATCAAATATACGTTGTCATTATATTTACAACCCGCTCTCCAAGGGGTCTTTTGCTTTACCTTCGGGCTCTGCCAGCAGGCCACAACCAAGATAGCCTGCTCTCCTTAAGCTGATCGCCCTCCGGTCAACAGAGCCGCAAGTAAATAATCTGCCACCAATTGTGACAAACCTCAGCTTCCAGGGTAGAGCTAGAGAATCCAGAGCCCCCAGCAGGGCAGCCCCAAATCTCTCGCCAGCCCGGAACCCCCTGATAATTTCCAAGACCTGTTCTGGGGTACAAATGGCACCGACCAAATGAGTCCCTGTCATACCTCTTGCCCAGGACCCCGCCACAGGGCGAGGCGCTTACTGGTGGACTCGACCTCCCCCCCACGCTCAACTGCCTCAGTAATGGCTCCTAGGACAGTCTGTGTGAACAAATCATTACCTGATTCGGACAGATGCACCCCATCCGCAGAGTACAGTTCTAACCTTGAAGTTTGTATCAACTTGTGCCTATTGGTCCTGATGCTAAATTTCCGCAGGATCTCCGCTACTGATTGATTCAACCTCTTCACTGACTTATTCACTGCCTTCGGAGGTGCTCCCCGCGCCCACACTAGCCTTGGCATGACCTCTGACCATAGCAATATCGCGTTAGGCAACATATTCCTGACTGCAGCCAGCACTGAGAACAAAGACTCCTTAACACCCCTCTTTCCCGCCGGGATCATATCGTTACCTCCTGAGTGTAACACTAATAGATCAAGGGTGGGCATGCCTCCGTTCATGGCCCCCCGCAAATCGTTAGGCACGTCCACTAGATGTTGTCCGCCTATTCCTACCCAATGGTGGAAAAATCCTTTCACCTCCTGTATTACTTCCTCGCGTGAATTCTTAAAGGCCAACCCTGCCCTGCGGATAAAGGAATGGCCGCACCAGCATATTTGGAGCCTCTGAGGTGTGGTACCTAGGGTAATTGAAGATGAAAAAACAATCAACACAGGACGGCGGACGACCGAGGCGGCCGGCGGTGAGACTTAAACTAGCTGCGGGCGGACATAACGCTCGTAACACGCTGACTTCCAATGACCTAGCCGCTTAATTGTTTCCACTGGGAGCCCCAAACCCGCTGCTGTCGTGGCTGCCCCTATACGGAATGAATGGGAAGTGAAATCGGTTGAGTCTGTGCCTAGCTTTATCAAGGCAAGCTTGCATACCCTGGTGAACTGGAATCTGGTGAGGGGCATGCCGTTGCTGGGGAGAAGAACTCTGTTGTCACCCCCCTGGTTTGTAGAAACTCCCTAGCCAGTCCCACCGGGCAATAAGTCATTCCTGCCACTGCTCCTAATTGGAACCATACACCCTTACCTAGTGGGTCTGTCTTAGACTTCCTGACCCTGACTTTCAGAATCCCTTCTGACATAATCAAGTCATTTGAGATGTCATCAGTGATGTCATCAGTGATGTCACTGACCATGTCATGAATGATGTAATATGTGACATCATCAGCAGTGGATTGCGGGTGCGCGATATATAGTTAGTGCAACTAACTATATATGCGAATTTCAATGGTTTTGTGTGAGTAAAATAAGGTTTTGTAAATGCTAACCCCTAACTATATATGGTCTATAACCTATGGTTTTTTCAGTGAATATATATATATATATATATATATATATATATATATATATATATATATATATATATATATATATATATATATATATATATATATATATATCCACACAGTTTTCGCTCAACACTTTGATGCTACAAATAAACGAAATCTAGGCCACAATCCTTTGAGATAGTGCCCTTTATTTAGCAGCAACCTCCCCGATGCGTTTCGGAGCTCAAGTCTCCTTGTTCACGGGTACGGGTAAGTGGTTCAATAAAGTTTAAATAAACACAAACATGTGACACAACACCATGAAAAATAAACAACAGACTCCACCATTGTTCAGGAGCTAGAAGACAGATTCACGGCTGAGATTTCATAATCGGTGTAACAAATAATGTTAAAGGCACATAGTTCATAATATAAACAGTGTATAAATAATAATTATCAACCAAATAGGGAGAGTGAAATGTAGGTATATTTTAAATTTGTTTACCTTTAGCATTATAGGATGCTTTTTCCATTTGTTTTTCATTGAATAGTTACAATGCTGACAACCTTGTTTCTGATAATATGTTTGGTTGTATTTTCTAAGGTACTGTGCATGAGATTATGGCGTTAGAAATAAACATTTCAAAGTTGCACATTTACATCTTACATCTTGTTTTTGACTGGTGTAAGAGTATATTAAAATAGGGTTTTTGTTATCCACTTTACTTCATGTAATCTAAGTCGCATGTTCTGGGTTGACTAGTCATTGGTGTTTTTGCTCTAGGGTGAATGAGTCACTGATTGGTGGTTTGGTAGGGGGTTTGTGTAGTAAGGTGGGTTTTGGTACACCGTAATTCACTGAGGTCCTAAGTCTTTATGCACAGTTTTGTGTATGAGCAGAATTCCTGGAATAGTAGTTACAACAAAAAGGCTCGATAAAGGGATTGCACTTTGAATATGAATATAAAATAGAAGAATAGTTGCTAATCACAGCTAAGGAATGCAGCAATTAGATGTGTGTATGTGTGGATGTTGTGTAGATTGAGTAGAAGATGAAAAACGTGAAAAATAAGAAAGGTTGAAGAGACGCAAACTACCCACTGCTTTGTCAGTGAAGTGGATCTTTGGATTTCCAGGTCATTACACAGATAGGGTGTTGGATTCCGCAGTGAGAGCAAGAGAAACTAGTACAACAACTAAGGAAGAAAGCTAGTGCATAAAGTACACACAGATGGGCAGATTTACAAGGTTGTGGGAAAAATGATGCAAAAGTGGCGCAAGGGGCTTGTAAACCTGCCGCAGTGTGTGGTAGAAAAGACGCAAGAAAGTACAGAAGTGTGCAAATTACCCACTGCTATTCACCGGTAGTAGTTACCAAGAAGGCTGAATAAAGGGCCTGCACTTTGAATTTGAATTAAAGAAGAATAATTGATAAGCTTAGGCAAGAATGGCAGCAAGTAGGTGTGTGTATTTGTGGTTGTTGTGTTGATTGAGTGGAAGATGACTAAGGTAAAAAATGAGAGAGATTGCAGAGATGCAAACTTTCCATTTCTTTGTAAAGGAAGTGGGTGTTATGTTTTCGAGTGCATATATATATTCACTGATAAAAACATAGGTTTCAGGCATGTTAAAGTTAGGAATTAGCATATAAAAAACCTTGGAAATTCACTGAAATAACCATAGGTTTCAGCTATGTTATAGTTAGGAATTAGCATTTAAAAAACCTTAGAAATTCACTGAAAAAACCATAGGTTTCACCCATGTTATAGTTAGCTCGACATTTCTCTCATAGAAAACCATTGAAATTCCCCTGTTATAGTTAGTTCAGCTAACTATAACTCGTGGCCCCCAATGCACTGCTGATGACGTCACATATTACATCACTCATGACATGGTCAGTGACTTCACTCATTACATCACTGATGACATCTCAAATGACATCACTGATGACCTCACTGATGACATCATCCTTGTGAAAGAGTGGCAGACCTCCTCTCACCCTAATATAACCTTTGATACACACATCCAAAAATAAAAACAAACATTTTCAAAAAAATGGAGATACCAATACCAGTTACAACAACCTATTAGGTAATTCGAACATCTACATACACATCCACTCATTCAGCATCAGTTCTATATAGTCACTCATACATGTACTCACTCATCATATGTACTCATACACCTATACATCCTGTTACACAGCGATACTCATCCATAGAGTTACTCACAAACATACTCACACATGCAAATACACTATCAAACATCCATTTACTTGTATATACAGCTATACACATACCACTACACTTACTTCTACAGAAACATACACATACTTACTCTCTTAAACAATCACATATATAAACACATACTTATTTATACAGGAACTCCTCCAATCTCTCACTCTCACATATACTCATTTATATACATCAATACTCACATATACTAGTTTAAAACATATGTAGTTACTCATAAAGATACTATTGAGACAGTGATTCACTTACTAACAAACCCATACACACACTCATCCACCAATACAGTCCTGCACACGTTCTGTCTTCAAAACATATACAAACAGTGAGTCAGTCATTCATGCATCTGTGCGCTAAGTAATACCCCCTACCAAACCATACAGACACTCATTCTGATACTCAAAAAAACAACTAATAACCCATATAGACACTCATGTTGGTACTCACCAACCCATGCAGTCAGTTATATACAAAGTGAGACACTGATACAGATATTTACATATTTAAACATTACTCGCTAAAGTATTCACTAAGGTATACTTAATAAGTCAGCTATACAATCAATTTTACCAAAAAAACATCCATTTAGACACTTACCCATTTATTCTTCCATCAACCTTAAGATATACATATATAAAAAATATTTATTTTTCAGAAAGGCACACATTCACTGGATGATGTCATCAGTGAGGTCATCAGTGATGTCATTTGAGATGTCATCAGTGATGTGATGAGTGATGTTACTGACCATGTCATGAGTGATGTAATATGTGACGTCATCAGCAGTGCATTGCGGGCGCGCAAGTTATAGTTAGCTGAACTAACTATAACGGGGGAATTTCACTGGTTTTGTATGAGAGAAATGTCCAGCTAACTATAACATGGGTGAAACCTATGATTTTTTCAGTAAATTTCTAAGGTTTTTTAAATGCTAATTCCTAACTATAACATATCTGAAACCTATGGTTTTTTCAGTGATATATACATATGTATATATATATATATATATATCACACTCTTCTGTGCGTTGCAGGATTGCCTCCAGAGACGGACACGGACCCAATTATTGTGCAAAACAATGATTTATTGCTCTTCAAAAGATGACATATACTACCAATAGGATCACTGATTGCTAGTGCAGAGAGAATAGTACTATAACTCATGCAGTTGCTTAGTATATCTTTTTTAAGTCTTAGAAACTTTTACAAAACACACTCAGTGGATGATGTCATCAGTGATGTCATTTACCATGTCATGAGTGACGTAATATGTGAGGTCATAAGTAGTGCGTTGAGGGGGTGTAAGTTATAATTAGCTGAGGTAACTATAACTGCTGAATTTCTATGGTTTTGTGCATGTAAAGTGTGAGCCTAACTATAACGTTCCTGTAATTTTAGTTTTTTCAGTGAATCTCATATATTAAGACACCCCTAAGAGGGCCTAGTAGTCCACAAGGCATGGTGCCTGATATGATATTTATAAGTGGAACATGTACAAATGTAATATTTGCATATTTCTACAGCGACCAGTCTTTAAAGGCCATTTTCACAGCTAGGACTGCAACTTGCTCTATGAGGTAAAAGCTAAATGGTCAATTAACATGTTAATCACATACCTTTGGTTTGGAATAAGCCAGGGAGATGTTCAATCACTGTTTCAATATTTATTAAAAATCAAATTAATGGTGAAGTTGGATTTTTTGATAAATTGATAGGACACAAAACTTTGAAAATGTTTTACTTCCTCTGCCTGAAGCCCTTAACGGATAATTAGCATTGGCTTGCCTGCAGCTTACCTAATGGTACTGCTATGACAAGGTGTAAAATGCTGATCACAGAGCAGAGACAATGGCCTGGTTCTGGTTGGATGATTTGGGGAAGGGATGCAGCCTAGGTCAACCCTACTAGAGCTGTTTAGAAGTCTTTAAGAATTTCACTAACTTAAAAGGGACTGGGGGACACCTGCTTATTATAGTTTAATGATAAGAGAACCCTAGAAAAGAGGGGTCTTTTGATCTCAAAACACAATTTAGCCTCATGACTTAGGTGTCTGTGGAGGGGGAATCTGGCCTTAGAACCAGATTGAAGTTGTTGAGGGAGGGGCGGCTATGCATTGCCTTAGGTATGCCACAGAATCTGCTCAGGGAAAGAATGATTTTGCCTTCTTGGAATTTACTGAGAATGGTGCACTGTGGGATAGTTTGCAATGAGGCAAACAAGATATGCTACAAAAGTGGAAAGATTAGTGTTGGAAATGGCCCTTTTTACAGGGTTATCCCCAAACTTTTTGCTTCTTCCTCCCTTATTTTTCCTGACCCGTGGTTGTTGGCAATAGGACTCTGGGCACTTTACCAATGCTGATCAGTGCTAAAGTGCATATGCTCTCTGTGTACATTGTTATTGTGATTGGTTATTCATGATTTTTACAACAAAGGGAGTTTGGCCCATGCGGACAGAAGTGGGGTAAGGGCCCAAATGCTTTATGAAAAAGAGGAACCCACACTTCAATAAGTTTCACACCATTTGAATGTGGGATGAAAGAAGATAAACAAAGCTTAATATGTTTATCTGGGTGATTAGTTGCGCCGTTTTATTTATCAATTTTATCAAAAAATAGAAGTCACTTCAGTCTAGAGAAATCACAATGTCTTGAACGTACTCACCATAAGCGTACGACAAGAAACTTAAATCAAAAAGTGTATCGTAACACAACAATTTAACGCAACATACAAAACAGATTGTAGAGACATACAACTAATGAACAATATAATGTACAAAGAACATGTGATATTGTTTCACAAAGGAAGGGGGGGAAAAAATTATACCCATATATTTTTTCATGACATTATTGAAGAATTGTTAAATTTGACCCGCAAGGAGCCTATTAATGGGTCTCCAAAAAGAACAAAACGACCTCTCGGTAGAAATGTTAGCAGGCTTGTAGTTCCTAGCAATCTAAACAGTTTATCAGAACTGAGGACTTGATCCTGTCCGCCTACGCGTTTCGAGTTTGTGAGGTTTCTTCACAAACTCTCCTCAGGGCCAAATGAATTCTTTTCCCCGTTTGTTAAACCTATTAATAAAGACACAAAAAAAGTTTTTGGGGACACTCGTTACCAATTGCTCCCCTCAACCTGCTCTCGCTTTCTCTTATATACAACTTTAAAATGACACATACCTCTGGGGAATTGAGGTGATTCTGTTCATCCAACCCACTTGTAAAGATTTGTAGGGTCTGTGCGTTTTTCTAAAAAAAACGGGGGGGATTTTTTAGTTGCCGATCATATACATTGGTTTTGTAATTGACAAGGACGGTAAAAAGCGCCAAGTTTCTCATACCTGGATGTATGGTGCAAGGAGAATCAATGGTTTGCTGCAATTTTCAGATTATAAGTTGTTCACTTTCCACATAGTTAACTGCAAGTAAAGCAGACATATTACTCGCTGTTTTCAATGTGGATTCCAATAAACTCCCAGATATTGTATTATGTTGACAAATAATCACTTACTATGTTATATTCTGCTCCTCAAAATTCAAGGTTGCCTTAGTTCTAAGAAGAGACCGGGGTTTGTGCCGGTAACCCTTCTGGAGCGCCCTCCGGTGCCGTGGTTCTGTTTGGAAAAAGCACGGGCGGCAATTAGAGATCACTCGGAAGCAACATCGTCAGTTACAGGGGCACGGAGCGCGCGCTGAGTGTTTTTAAACGAGCCACGCTGTGAAATTGCCTGGGTCGACTTTACAAACAAAGATGTGAAAGCCGTTACCCTATGTGAAGTTATTTACATGTTGTCCAGACATCGCGCTGCCGAGCGCCGCCGGTTAACTTAATGCTAAACGGTTGTTGTACCTTGCAGCTTAGCAGCGTTCTTCACTTCCTCATTCCTTCACACAAAGTGAATGCGGTTTCGGTTCCCTCAGTGTCTCGAAGAGGTGAACTCCTCCTTAATGAGCCAATCAGAAGTGGGATGTTTTGCATTCTCATACTAGTGCATTATGGGGCCTGGAGTCCATTCAATAGTGAAGCCAAATTACAATCTGGAAACTTCACTCATAGAGTTCAGACCGGTATTAATAGTATTAAACCGGAGTATCAAGTAGGCCTCTTTTCGTAGTAGCGCTTTCTCCACATCAGGTGATCGGTGCTGTGGGTCTATACCGGCCAGGACTGTCCATGTAAAGTCTGTTTCTTTATGATTTACAGACACAAAATGTTCAACCATTGGGGCATTTTGCACTTTTTTCTTTAGCCGAGAGCGATGTTGGGTTATTCTGACGTTCACTTGCTGGCATGTTTTGCCTATGTATAATTTGTCGCAGGCGCACAGGATCCCATAAATCACATTTTTACTTTTGCAGTTTGTGTGTAAACTGTGTCTCCATCTTATGCCATTATGACAAAATTCATCTCCCTCTACAACATTTGTACAGGCCACACACGTACCACATTTATGGTGGCCTGTGATGGGTTTGAGGTTCCATTTAGAACTTAGGTCACTTTTGGGTTTTAGTAAAAAGCTATCCGCTCTAATGATTTGTTGACCGATACTTGGGTTTTTCCTCATTGCGAAAATCGGTTTTTGCAGGGGGAAATCTAATCCCTCCAACAAATGCCAATTCCGCAGGATGATCTGTCTGAATTTATTCGTGTGAGCTCCATAGGTAGTGACACACACAAGTTTGACCAACTCTTTTTTGGTTTTTATTTTGAGCAGTTCCTCTCGGGGGGTGTAGCGTGCTCTTTTCTTAGAGTGCTTAAGGAGTTTTTTAGGGTAACCCCTTTTGCTCAGCTCATCACAAAAGGTCTCAGCATGTACATTAAATTCATCAAGGTCCGAACAGTTACGCCTAATCCTAAGTAATTGACCGTAGGGTAGGTTCTGTTTCAACCCTTGTGGGTGGAAGCTCTTATAATGTAAGATTGTGTTTTTATCTGCGGCCTTTTTAAACAAAGTGGTGGTGAACTTGCCCCCTTCGGTGCCAACAGCCACATCAAGGAATGTCATATGCTGGTTACTGCAATCAATAGAGAATTTAATGTCTGGGTGTCTCAGATTTAGCCATTCATGGAAGGCCATGAGCTCCGTCTGGCTCCCCTGCCACAGAAGCCAGACATCGTCAATGTACCTTAACCATTGAATGATGTTAGCATCATAGGGGTTGTCCTTATAGATGAATTTTTCTTCGTACTGTGACATGTACAGTACCGCCATCTCTGGAGCGTAAGGACAACCCATGGCTGTGCCCTTGATTTGTACAAAGAACTCATTTTCAAATTTAAAGTAATTGCTTTTTAGTGTGATTTGGGCCAAGGCCAAAATAAAAGCAGTTGGAACTCTGTGTGGTCTTTCGCGCTGGTCTAGATAAATTTCCATTACCTCAAGAGCCTCATCTTGGGGAATTTGTGTATACAGTGAGGTAACGTCTAGCGTTACCATCAACTGTGTGTCAGAATCAAACGTCATTTCTTGAAGTTTATTGATAAAGTCAATAGTGTCCCTTAGGTACATGGTTATTCATGATTGGCATATTTGTTTTACCAGGAAGTCCCTAGTAAAGTGCACTGAGTGTGCCAGGGCTGGTTATTCAAATGCTACTAGTGGGTCTGCAGCACTGATTGTGCCACCCACATAAGTAGCCCTAAAATAGTGTCTCAGGCCTGCCACCGCAGTGCCTGTGTGCAGTCTGTGAACTGTCTTGTCAACCTGGCCAGAATTTTCACTGACCAGACCTAACCCTTTCCTTTCTGTACACATTGGTCACCCCTATGGAAGGCCCAAGGTACCCCCTTGGGCAGGGTGCAGTGTTTATGAAAGGTAGAGCATGTACTAGTGCAGGTGACATACTCTGGTAGTGAATTACAGCTATTTTTGTTTTTCACTACTGTAAGGCTTTCTTGCCCATAGTCTATCATGGGGAATGCTGGCTACAGTGGTTACCTGCATATCTTCCCATAGGAGCAAGATACGACATAAAAGTCTGGTATCCCTGAACTCAGAATTTAATAACACATCTTTTAGGAAAGGCGTTTTTTAAATCCTGTGTTTGAGAACAGCACTTTTAGAAAGTGGCTGTTCTCTTGTCTGACCTTTCTGTGCGCCTTGGCCTGTTTGTGAATTGACTGTCTGGTTTGTGAGTGACAGGGCTGGAGGATTCCAGGAGACAGAATGAGTCTGCCCAGTGGTGAATAGAGAGATCTGCATCTAGATGGGAGGGAGGAGTTGCACCTGGGACCTAAATAGAACTGTGCCTGCCCCCCACAGTGCTGGCTCCACCCCCTGTGGTGCATCTGATGTCTCTGCACTGTGAAAGGAGAGGAGGAATCATTTCAACAAAGTGCTCCAGGGCTGTGCTTTCCCTCCACAATGCTGGCTCCACCTCCTGTGGGGTGTCTGATGTCTCTGCCTCGCACTCTGAAAGGAAAGGAGAAGCCAGGAAAACAAAGTGCTCAAGGAACACCCAGAACTGGTTCAGACCGGGCTCAGAGCCCTCCTGCACAAAGGGAACAAATACTTTTTGGGGTATAAGTACATGACCCCACATTACAGAAAATAAGATCATGCTGGAATCAAGAAGAAACCTCTGTCAAGGAGAAAGCTGGAAGACTGAAGAAGGAAGACTGTCCTGCTGTTGCTTTGCTGGACTGACCTGCAGGTGCTTTGCTGGGGAGGGAAGGGAGAGGGGAAGGACTGTGTTGTTGCTTTGTCCCCTTGCTTGAGGAGATCTCCAAGGGCCTGTTGTGAGCTGGCCTCCTGTTAAGAAGTCCCAGGAACAAAAGGACTTCACCCCCAGCTTTCCCTGAACTCTGCTGAGAGAGTTCTGCTCTTCCTGATTGCTGAATCCGACTGAGGGGCATCTGGAAGTTGTGGCCTGCTGTTTGGAAAGCTGGAGAACAAGAAACTAAGACTATCTGCAAATTTTCACGCATCGCTCGCTTGTGGAGCGCATCCCCGTCAGTGCGAGGTAATTCCCGCCACTGCTAAGATCGAGATAGTTGCAGCGCCTGTTGCCGATGCATGAACCGACGCATCCTACGCTTGCGGAACGCATCACTCCGGTGTGGGAAAAGTACCATCGCCGCGAGTACCATCGCTGCGAGTATCCTCGCAGAGCTTGTCCTCGCTGGGTGAGATCGCCGCACCGCTTGCTTGCAGACCGCATCACGTCGCTGCGAGTATTGTCGCAGAGCCATCGCATCGAGGGGCCACGAGAGGAGAAGATCGACGCTGCGCCGCACATCGACGCTGCACCTGAGATCATCGCCGTCCCGAAGATCATCGCAGCTTGCCTTTGCGAGACGCTCCCTACGGAACCTACGCACCTGAATCCATACAAGGTATCGCCTCCCTCCCCATACAGATCGGATTTGTCGCAATACGCCTGCTGCGTCCAGCGGGGCTGTCGCATCACCTCCCTAGGGTCTCAGGAGTGACGCATCGCTTGTTTTCCACCGCACCAGTTTCTGTTTTGGAACTTTGTCGCATCTAAAGGTACTGTTGACTAAACGTGACGCAACTGTGAACTATTTTCATGCAAGTGTGGATTATTTTAACGCAACCTTAAGAACTCTTTCGAAACCATAATCTTGAACTGTGTGTGTTGGATTTATTTTTTCGTTTTGGTCTTGTCTAGTTTAGATTAAATACTTCTATTTTTCCAAACTGTGGAGCCAGTTTGTGGTGTATTCACTGTGTTACTGTGCGTGTTGGTACAAATACTTAGCACATTGCCTTTGATAAGCCTGTCTGCTCGTGCCAAGCTACCAAGTGGGTGAGCAGGGGTTATCTAAAGAGTGGGTCCTCCTTACCCTGACTAGAAGCAAGGGTCCCTATTTGGACAGTGGTACCTACCTCTGCCAACTAGAGACCCCCAGTTCAACAATTAGTCATTGGGAACATTTTGCCCATTAGTTAGGGCAAAATGTTTGGGAGAGTTTGGGAGGCATCACCATCCACTGGCTAGTGAACTGAACACATGTAGCACTTCATCCTCAGCTCCTCAGATTACTTTATGGACTTGTGGCAGAACAGAAGAGGACTGGACCTGAAGTCTGTAACGTGTATGGAGACCGGAAGGCCTTGTACCGTGCTGCTTGTACGCAAGACTCCAAGAGTCAGCTGGCTGATCCCCTGTGAGTCTACAGGGATATAAAAGGCTGCAAATTAGATATTTCTGAGGTGATCAGTGTACCAGTTTCACCTGGAACTGAACTGGAACTTGATGCTTGTCTTTACTGAAGTGTATCCTGGTCTATAAGTGTTTTCCTTGAGATACAAAGAGCCTTAGCAGTGGATAAGAGGAACTGCCACAGAAAGTCTGAAAACTTGGGATTTAGAAAAATGTTGGACAAGATCAGCAGGATCTCTTGCCGAACGTGTCTAATTTTAGAAGGACTCAGTCAGATACAGCTTCAGGCTTGCCTTGCTGAACAAGTTTGAGCTCTGAAAAAAGAGATTAAGGGGCCTATTTACAGTTTGGTGGATAGGGTAGTCCATTACAATGGTGACGTAGTACCCTCTCCACCAAACTCTCAGTCCACCCTCCCAATTTAGAGGTATGTTGAGAGGTAGTTGTATGCTAACTAAATAAAATGTACTCCATCCTGTGAAAACCTTCCTCCTACGATCAAAATGAGAAGGGGATGTTGGAGGTAAGTCATCTGACCACCTGCCCTCTTTAGAGTGGGCACCTGGAAGGCTTTTGTTTCACTGTCTGACTCTGTCAGTTATATCCTGGAGATGAGGAATAGTAAAAATAGAAAAATAGCCCCTGCACCTTGGAGAAAACTCTAATTAGCTTTTTATTTATTTAAAAATAAACTCCCACTTTCGGCATACTGATGTTGGAAAATAAAAAGATTTTGGAAAGTTTGATGACTCGCTGTTATGTTTGATTGAGCCATCCTTAAACAATTCTTACATCAACAGTAACCACAATGACAGTGGTTTGTGCAATGTATACAGAACATCCTTGGGCTAAACTTGTTAGGCAGAGTAAATACAGGACGATGGACATAAAGTCATACACCACTCTGCCTGCTTTTAATCTGCCTGCCAAACCCTAATGAGGCCTTAAGTATGAAGGTAGAAATCATGATTGAGTGAAGACATGAAAAGTATCCGCTCGAGAAGGGAGCTTTGGCAGCCACGAAAGATGAATTTTTCCACTCTGATCCCTTTCCTGCCAAAGCTAACTGCTTAGATGGTACCCCTCAAGTGGCTATCCAGATTCAAGGGGATGTTGTGAGATGAAGCCTTATAACTAACCTTTAAGAAGGTTTTCAACTTCCATAAAAAAGACTACGTCAGAAGGTAAAAGCTTTGATCAGAACAACTTACTTGGTGTATCTGAACTATGCTCCATCTATGAAAAGTTTCAGCTCTCCCTCCATCATCTCCTTGTGTTTGCTATGCTCTGTCACTGCCAGAGTGAAATTGTGCCCAAGTTCAGATTAACCATGAATAGTGGGTTCGGATTGGTGCTTTACTTTTTTGTTGTTCATTTTTGACCTATAATAAAAAAATGCATAATTCTGGTCCCCTTTTTAGGATTTTTCTCATTTTAATGTTATTTTCTCTTCTTGTGTCTGAATTTATTCTGAAATTGTGCATGGGATTATAGTTGAACTGTGTTTTAACTCTTTGACTGTTTAGTGCTGGTAAATACGTGATGCATTTACCTAAATTAAGCTTGACTTTTCTGAGACATAGCTACCAGGGGTTGAGCCTAGGACCAAATGATTTAAACTGGGTGTTTGACCAGACAGGATTTTGGCCCATATAGCTTGGGCAGGACTGAGCTAACAACGCATTTTCTTAAAATGGCATTAAGGACTTGTCTAGGCCATTGTGTTGGTTGGGGAGGTGATATGTTTTTATTTACAGCAGTGGTGTGGTATTTTTGCAAATATACTTTTTCTAACTGCGTTTTGTCTTTACATCTTTCTCCATAGCTCGCCTTTATCATTAGGATGTTCTTAATTTCTCTCACTTATATACACCCCACCCCCATTACATATACACTGGTAGCCCTGAGCAGTGTGTTTTTTCACTCAGTTCGCCAAGGCTATTTTCCAATCAGAAGCGTACAATGCCATTTCATCAGGAAAACCCTGATGGCGAGGGAAGGAAGAAAATAATGACACACCCTGGTAGAAATCTCCCAGAGTAAGGAGATCCTTAATTTTTTTGTTTTTCCCACTCCCACTTCGGGAGCATGTTCGGGAGCATGTTTTTGAAAACAAAAAGAATTAACGGTTTGTGAAAGGCTGTCAAAACAGTTGATAACCATCCCCCAAATATTTTCCTTTCAACATACGCAGATCACTGCTGAGTAACAGTCATCTCTAAATAGGATGGATACCTACCTTCAGGGTGCAGATATCCATTTCCAAACTGATGGACGGATGCCCATCCTTCAGAGTCTAAATCAGACTCCAAGTCTTTTCAAAACTGCATGAATTATTCCAGGTAGCAAGATCCACCCTGGGGTGCTCTGCAGGATTTATGATGTGCTAGTTTAACTGATTACCCAAACATCTGTAGGTCACATGTTAAAATTTCGGAGGTCTGACTTAACTGTTCATCTTTTTGTGGCCAGTAATTGTATGAGTTGGGCAACAAAAGCCATTTTAGCCATTGTAGGTCTGATGTGTGCAGACATTGGGGCACCTCTGTTGCATACCCGAAGGTCGTGTGCAGTTGGCATCAGATGTCCATGGATAGTGAGACATAGGGTCGGGCCAAATACCAGGCCCTGTAGCACACCCCGTAGCATGCAGCCAAAGGTCATGCATAGTGATGTTTAGTTGCCAACAGCGGCTTGAGAATAAGGTCTATTTAGACAATATTTCATGCAGGTAGGTTTAGGATCTTCCCATGAGTTATACTCTGCAGCCAATGGCTTTTTTTTTTTGATTTGTCCTCATACGCCAATAAATCTTACCAGAGCGAGGTTAAATTTGTCTACTGAAACCAGCGCAAGCTCACACATTTAATGGTTTGCACTTTAAACAGAACCTCTCGTGCTTTGTTTGTTCTTTATTTCTATCTATGGACCTCAGAACTGACCGAGAGGTGAAGTAATTCCATGTAGAGGCACAATCATTGGACAAACATACCCCTAAAAACAACATGGCATTATCATCTCTCTGTCCATTTGTGACATGGAATCCAAAAAGCTTTTTTCTTGTTTTTTCCTTTTCGTGTAGCCATATCTAATTTCATTACATATTTCAAAGAATTTAACCAGTCTAAATAAACCAGAGGGGTACATTTAATCCAACATTTACAAATTTCTCTACGCGCTAGTAAAATGAGATAAAAACTAAGCTTATTAATATCAAATGACAACAGGTTGTAATTTGGGAAGATGCCGAAGAATATTAAAAGACTGCTCACCTGAGTTTCGAACCCAAATATTTCTTCCATACCTTTCCTTACCAAATCCCAAAATTTCTGTAGACTAGGGCAGCTTCCAAATATATGTACATCATCAGCT
The DNA here is from genome assembly GCF_964263255.1 of Lissotriton vulgaris. Classification (NCBI taxonomy): domain Eukaryota; kingdom Metazoa; phylum Chordata; class Amphibia; order Caudata; family Salamandridae; genus Lissotriton; species Lissotriton vulgaris. The sequence goes on from NC_141694.1 coordinate 1,568,871,070, forward strand.
TTTTCCCTCCGACATTTTGGACAGACAGGGATTGTGCCTTTTGCTAACTTTGATAATTTGAGAGGAGACCCGTATACTCTGTGGAGAGAGAACAGATGATTCCTCCTTAAATTGGCAGCTTGAACTGTACAATATAATAGCTCAAAAGATACTTGCCATATATCTTCTAAGTTTGCGCTTGGCAAGCACTCACCCCACAGTTGTACTGGTAGCATAAAATCCCTGGGGTAGTTTATCAAAATGAGGGAAGAGGAATGGCTGTCCTATCTGTTCCCCAGAACTCAGTAGATTTCATCAAAATGGATAGGACACTTGTAACCACTTTTTCCAAGAGATAAATTGAAAAACCCTCATAAACGTTGTGTATCTCGAGAAGCGGTATATCTTATTCTCCGCCCCACACAAACGTTATGGCAACAGTCATTGGGTTTATTCAATCAGTGTCTTGCCAGCCTCACCCGAGGCAATCTCTGGTTTTATCGTGGCAGTATCCAGAGAAAGTTGGAGTCACCCCAATGAAACTGAAAAAATGAGTAAAATAGTTTCCAGACGATAATGTGCTTTATTTAAATCGCTGGACCACTAATTAAAAGTGTAGTGGGTATGCTCTGGGGATAGTTAGGAATCCTTAGCATAGGTCATATATTGGACAGAAAAAATGTCAACATGTTTCTGCTCTCTTGGCCCGTGGGTCTAAGAGCATTCGTCAGGACATATAACAAAAAACATACACAGTAAAAGGTTGCTGTCACTATTTGTGACATAAATGGGTCAATACAACATGATAGTCTTACCCATGAAGGTTCTTAATAGTCACCTAAAGGATTAGAAAAGAAATGGGGTAACTAGTGGCATTTTAACAAAATTCATGTTAAAAACGTGGTCTAAAAAACATGCATTATGTTTATCCAAAAGTGATACGCTCTTTTTTAGAGACATTATGTGCAAGTTGTGAGGAAACAAACAACAGTGGTGACATCATGGCGAGTTAAATAAGGGATAACGATATTCAGAGACTGATGTGTCTGTAGTATGCAAAGCACAGAAGGTTGTATAGTTGGTGACTTATATAGTTCATAAATCATACCTCTATGTTAGGTGTACACAGATTGAACCTGGATAGAGAAAACGGAGGTAATATGAAATACTACTCTCACGAATTATATGGTGCTCAGTTACCTCAGAAGAGGTCTTACCTTTAAGTAATTTTTACCAGGTCCCGTCAGGAGGTACGGACTTTAGTCCCAGGCTATAAAGACATCAGAGAAGGATTTTATAAAGTCGATGTCTGCCGGTGACTATTAGGCAGCAAGCGGTAAGGAAAACACTCACCCACGTTGGAAGCGTGTTCCGCGTCTTGTGCTGGCTCTGCCTCCTGGACCCTAGGAGCACGCTTCCAATGGCGTTTTCTGCATTACTGGCCATAGAAATAGAAAGAGGGCTGTGTTTACGAGGACAGGTTTAAACTCTAAAATAACGGGTTTACTTTCCTTCAGATACACTCATTTCTATTTTGGCGTTGATGACAAAGGTTTTATATAATTATCACAACGCTAACAACGAAATTTAAAAAATCGGCAAAAAACTCTAATGCTGGGCTTGCCCCTATGTAGCAATGGCTTGTATTACAGAAAAAAGTAAAATCAATGTGCAAAATGATGCCATGAGATGTCATCGTTCAAACCATACTGATTAGTTTTGAGGCGATCCACCCAACGTTGTTCTTTTTCATATAGTACCTTTTCAGCATTGGGTGTCGCTTCTGATATTTTTTCTATGACTGTCCATCTCAAGTCCTCGATGCTATGTTTTTGCTCAATGAAATGGGAACAGAGTTTTGTTGTATTCTTTTGAAGGCGAATATTACTTTTGTGTTCCCCTATCCACAATTTCACCTTTCTGCAAGTCATCCCAATGTATTTCTTTTCACATGGACAGGTGACCATATAGATCACATGGGATGTATTGCAGTTGCTGTGTTGTCTCTGTGTCCAATTAAGTGTAGGGGAAAGTTGCAGTGTTTTTGAGCCGGTGGTTGATTTACAAGCCAAACATGAACCACATGGGTAATGTCCTGTTACTGGAACCATGTGGGCATTTCTGATTGGTTTTGCCAAGATTGTTTGTCTGGGGCGAGTATGGACCAACAGGTCACGTAAGTTCTTAGTTCGTTTATTTGCAAAGCGTGGTTTTGGCCAGTTGAATCTTCCTGTATTCACGATATGCCAATTTTTCTGAATGATCTTGTTCACTTGGTATGATGCTGGGCCAAACGTAGTCACACAAGTCATGAGATCCTCATTTTCTCTTTTTTCGAATGTTGTGAGAAGGTTTTCTCTTGGTTGGTTCATGGCTCTTTTTTGGCACTTCCTTATGGTTGATGCTTTGTACTCCCTTTGCTGCAGTCTGATGCTAAGTTCATTCGATTGCATCTGATAATCACTTTTTAGACTGCAATTCCTTTTGAGGCGCAGAAACTGACTATATGGTAGATTGTCTCTTAGCGGTTGGGGATGGTAACTTTTGTAAGACAATAAGCTGTTCTTGGCAGTGGGTTTTCTGAATGTTTTTGTCTCAATTTTGTTTTCCTTTGAATATATAGTCAGATCTAAAAAGTCAATGCTTTCTTTGTCAGCTATATACGTAAATCGGAGCCAAGGATCACGTGTATTGAGCCATTCCACAAATGTTTTTAAATCTTGATTATTTTGCCAAATTAGGAGAACGTCATCAATATAACGTTTCCAGTAGAGTATACTGGAAACGTAAGGGTTGGTTTGTGTCAGTACGTGATTGGTTTCAAAATTACTCACATACAGACCTGCCACCGAGGGGGCAAAAGCACTCCCCATTGAAGTGCCGTGGCTCTGTAAGAACAGCTGGTCTTCAAATTCAAAATAAATTTCAGTGAGTGCCATGCGGCAACATTCCAGGACAAAATGTCTTGGTGTCCTAAAATCCCAGTTTTCCATGAAGAGAACGTCTTCTAACATTTCTAGCGTCTCTTTTTGGGGTTGGCTAGTGTACAGGGATTCAACATCCAATCCCACTAGGAGCATCGTTGTGGGGTCAAAAGTTTGTTCTTTAAGTTGGTTTAACAGATCTCTGGTATCTTGTAGGTAGGTAGATGTTTTTTTGACCAGTGGTTGAAGGAATTGGTCTGCAAATTTAGAGAGGGGTTCCAGCACTGATCCTATGCCCGAAACGATTGGGCGGCCCGGTGGTGGGGTTCTGTTTTTATGTGTTTTGGGTAAGGAGTAGAAGTAGGGGGTTTTTGGATTGTCTGTTAGTAAGAAATCTGCTTCTTTTTTGCTTACCCAACCATTTGTTTCGGCTTCATACACCATCATAGCAATAGTCGTTTTTAATCTTGGTGTAGGGTCCGTATCGATTCTGGTATAGAATTTATCATCCGCCAGTAGTTCCAGGCATTGGGCTCGATAGCCTTCTTTTCCAAGAATGACTACTCCTCCACCCTTATCTGCGGGTTTGATGACGATGTTTGTGTTTGTTTGTAGTTCTTCCAAAGCTTTTCTTTCTAATCTAGTTAGATTTTGAAAGGGTTTTTTAACATTGTTAGCCATGTTGTCAATGCCAGTAAGGATAGCCTGTTCGAAGGTAAGTATTTCTACTGGTACCGTGTTGATTGGTGGAGTGAAGTTCGACTTCTTGCGGAGATTAGTGCCTCCAAGATCAGTAAATGGTGCAGATTCAGAAAAGTATGCTTTCAGTTTGAGTGAGCGACAGAATTCTGATAATTCACATTTAAGTCTGAAGAGGTCGAGGTTAGGAGTAGGGACATATCCAAGTCCTTTGTTAAGGACATTTTCCTGTTCTTTTGATAGAGTCACTGAACTCAGATTCACTATTAATGACTCGTTTTGCTGGTTCCTGGCTTGGATGATGTCATGCTCCTTGTTTGGACATTCGGCTGTTGGTCTTGCCATGATACGTTTCTTCTCCTTCCTCTTTGGTTCTGGCCCCTCAATAAAAAAGGATCCTGATTCTGATTATTGATCCCCTGAGATGGTATGCCCATAAAGTTCTGCATTTGCTGGGACCCTTGATTGTACGGATTCATCCATCCAGTATATGGTTGCATATATGGTTGGAAAAATGGCATGGGTGGACCCATGAAGTGTTGTCTTGGCCATCTATTGCCTCTTCTCTGTGGTCGAGATCGGAAGTGGCCTCTACCTCGTCTGTGGCCCGAATCTTCAGACCCTGTGTCTGAACCTGCAGAAGAGTCCCAACCGTCGGAGTCATTATCTGTTTTTGAGTCAGTTGGTTTATAATCAGTTTTCGTGTAGGGATGCATTTTTTCATGACTGAACTTTTTTATGTCTTTGCTTAACTTCTGTAGTTTGTTTTGCATCAAGAAATCCTCACTGTCTGATATCTCTTTATTTAAGTCCTCTAGTCTTTTTTTGTAGACTGCTGGTTGTATGCCTTTTTTCAGTTCGGCTTCACAGGCTTGAATCTCTGTTAGTAGGGCTTCTGATAGTCTCTTGGCAGTTTTTACTATTAACACCAGATAGTCAAGGGTGCATTTCCAAGAGATTGCGGACCAGTCGCGCCTAAAAGCCAAATCATGGAGAAAAATTCTTGGTGCATTGGTAATCCAAAGACCTCGAGGCGCTATTTTTGCGCGTAAATATTCTGTCATGATAATTCCGTGAATGGCGACCCTTATTTGTTCCTGCTTTTTTGCTGTAAGACTGTCCCAATCATAGGTCTGGGCCAGTACTTGGACTAAGTCCGTATTTTGAATTAAGGATTGTGCTGCTAGGATCTCGCTAATATCGCTCCCCGTAAAACTCAAACCACTCATATCTTCCATGTTAAGTTTCCGAAAGGGTGTCTTGTTTTTCTTGACAGAAGTCAGAGACACTTTTCCCGCAGCTGTGCGCTGCTTAATATGAGTAGTTTATCAAAATGAGGGACGAGGAATGGCTGTCCTATCTGTTCCCCAGAACTCAGTAGATTTCATCAAAATGGATAGGACACTTGTAACCACTTTTTCCAAGAGATAAATTGAAAAACCCTCATAAACGTTGTGTATCTCGAGAAGCGGTATATCTTATTCTCCGCCCCACACAAACGTTATGGCAACAGTCATTGGGTTTATTCAATCAGTGTCTTGCCAGCCTCACCCGAGGCAATCTCTGGTTTTATCGTGGCAGTATCCAGAGAAAGTTGGAGTCACCCCAATGAAACTGAAAAAATGAGTAAAATAGTTTCCAGACGATAATGTGCTTTATTTAAATCGCTGGACCACTAATTAAAAGTGTAGTGGGTATGCTCTGGGGATAGTTAGGAATCCTTAGCATAGGTCATATATTGGACAGAAAAAACGTCAACATGTTTCTGCTCTCTTGGCCCGTGGGTCTAAGAGCATTCGTCAGGACATATAACAAAAAACATACACAGTAAAAGGTTGCTGTCACTATTTGTGACGTAAATGGGTCAATACAACATGATAGTCTTACCCATGAAGGTTCTTAATAGTCACCTAAAGGATTAGAAAAGAAATGGGGTAACTAGTGGCATTTTAACAAAATTCATGTTAAAAACGTGGTCTAAAAAACATGCATTATGTTTATCCAAAAGTTATACGCTCTTTTTTAGAGACATTATGTGCAAGTTGTGAGGAAACAAACAACAGTGGTGACATCATGGCGAGTTAAATAAGGGATAACGATATTCAGAGACTGATGTGTCTGTAGTATGCAAAGCACAGAAGGTTGTATAGTTGGTGACTTATATAGTTCATAAATCATACCTCTATGTTAGGTGTACACAGATTGAACCTGGATAGAGAAAACGGAGGTAATATGAAATACTACTCTCACGAATTATATGGTGCTCAGTTACCTCAGAGTAATTTTTACCAGGTCCCGTCAGGAGGTACGGACTTTAATCCCAGGCTATAAAGACATCAGAGAAGGATTTTATAAAGTCGATGTCTGCCGGTGACTATTAGGCAGCGAGCGGTAAGGAAAACACTCACCCGCGTTGGAAGAGTGTTCCGCGTCTTGTGCTGGCTCTGCCTCCTGGACGCTAGGAGCACGCTTCCAATGGCGTTTTCTGCATTACTGGCCATGGAGCTAGAAAGAGGACTGTGTTTACGAGGACAGGTTTAAACTCTAAAATAACGGGTTTACCTTCCTTCAGATACACTCATTTCTATTTTGGCGTTGATGACAAAGGTTTTATATAATTATCACAACGCTAACAACGAAATTGAAAAAATCGGCAAAAAACTCTAATGCTGGGCTTGCCCCTATGTAGCAATGGCTTGTATTACAGAAAAAAGTAAAATCAACGTGCAAAATGATGCCATGAGATGTCATCGTTCAAACCATACTGATTAGTTTTGAGGCAATCCACCCAACGCTGTTCTTTTTCATATAGTACCTTTTCAGCATTGGGTGTCGCTTCTGATATTTTTTCTATGACTGTCCATCTCAAGTCCTCGATGCTATGTTTTTGCTCAATGAAATGGGAACAGAGTTTTGTTGTATTCTTTTGAAGGCGAATAGTACTTTTGTGTTCCCCTATCCGTAATTTCACCTTTCTGCAAGTCATACCAATGTATTTCTTTTCACATGGACAGGTGACCATATAGATCACATGGGATGTATTGCAGTTGCTGTGTTGTCTCTGTGTCCAATTAAGTGTAGGGGAAAGTTGCAGTGTTTTTGAGCTGGTGGTTGATTTACAAGCCAAACATGAACCACATGGGTAATGTCCTGTTACTGGAACCATGTGGGCATTTCTGATTGGTTTTGCCAAGATTGTTTGTCTGGGGCGAGTATGGACCAACAGGTCACGTAAGTTCTTAGTTCGTTTATTTGCAAAGCGTGGTTTTGGCCAGTTGAATCTTCCTGTATTCACGATATGCCAATTTTTCTGAATGATCTTGTTCACTTGGTATGATGCTGGGCCAAACGTAGTCACACAAGTCATGAGATCCTCATTTTCTCTTTTTTCGAATGTTGTGAGAAGGTTTGCTCTTGGTTGGTTCATGGCTCTTTTTTGGCACTTCCTTATGGTTGATGCTTTGTACTCCCTTTGCTGCAGTCTGATGCTAAGTTCATTCGATTGCATCTGATAATCACTTTTTAGACTGCAATTCCTTTTGAGGCGCAGAAACTGACTATATGGTAGATTGTCTCTTAGTGGTTGGGGATGGTAACTTTTGTAAGACAATAAGCTGTTATTGGCAGTGGGTTTTCTGAATGTTTTTGTCTCAATTTTGTTTTCCTTTGAATATATAGTCAGATCTAAAAAGTCAATGCTTTCTTTGTCAGCTATATACGTAAATCGGAGCCAAGGATCACGTGTATTGAGCCATTCCACAAATGTTTTTAAATCTTGATTATTTTGCCAAATTAGGAGAACGTCATCAATATAACGTTTCCAGTAGAGTATACTGGAAACGTAAGGGTTGGTTTGTGTCAGTACGTGATTGGTTTCAAAATTACTCACATACAGACCTGCCACCGAGGGGGCAAAAGCACTCCCCATTGAAGTGCCGTGGCTCTGTAAGAACAGCTGGTCTTCAAATTCAAAATAATTTTCAGTGAGTGCCATGCGGCAACATTCTAGGACAAAATGTCTATATATTCAAAGGAAAACAAAATTGAGACAAAAACATTCAGAAAACCCACTGCCAAGAACAGCTTATTGTCTTACAAAAGTTACCATCCCCAACCGCTAAGATACAATCTACCATATAGTCAGTTTCTGCGCCTCAAAAGGAATTGCAGTCTAAAAAGTGATTATCAGATGCAATCGAATGAACTTAGCATCAGACTGCAGCAAAGGGAGTACAAAGCATCAACCATAAGGAAGTGCCAAAAAAGAGCCATGAACCAACCAAGAGAAAACCTTCTCACAACATTCGAAAAAAGAGAAAATGAGGATCTCATGACTTGTGTGACTACGTTTGGCCCAGCATCATACCAAGTGAACAAGATCATTCAGAAAAATTGGCATATCGTGAATGGAGGAAGATTCAACTGGCCAAAACCACGCTTTGCAAATAAACGAACTAAGAACTTACGTGACCTGTTGGTCCATACTCGCCCCAGACAAACAATCTTGGCAAAACCAATCAGAAATGCCCACATGGTTCCAGTAACAGGACATTACCCATGTGGTTCATGTTTGGCTTGTAAATCAACCACCAGCTCAAAAACACTGCAACTTTCCCCTACACTTAATTGGACACAGAGACAACACAGCAACTGCAATACATCCCATGTGATCTATATGGTCACCTGTCCATGTGAAAAGAAATACATTGGTATGACTTGCAGAAAGGTGAAATTACGGATAGGGGAACACAAAAGTAATATTCGCCTTCAAAAGAATACAACAAAACTCTGTTCCCATTTCATTGAGCAAAAACATAGCATCGAGGACTTGAGATGGACAGTCATAGAAAAAATATCAGAAGCGACACCCAATGCTGAAAAGGTACTATATGAAAAAGAACAACGTTGGGTGGATCGCCTCAAAACTAATCAGTATGGTTTGAACAATGACATCTCATGGCATCATTTTGCACGTTGATTTTACTTTTTTCTGTAATACAAGCCATTGCTACATAGGGGCAAGCCCAGCATTAGAGTTTTTTGCCGATTTTTTCAATTTCGTTGTTAGCGTTGTGATAATTATATAAAACCTTTGTCATCAACGCCAAAATAGAAATGAGTGTATCTGAAGGAAGGTAAACCCGTTATTTTAGAGTTTAAACCTGTCCTCGTAAAAACACAGTCCTCTTTCTAGCTCTATGGCCAGTAATGCAGAAAACGCCATTGGAAGCGTGCTCCTAGCGTCCAGGAGGCAGAGCCAGCACAAGACGCGGAACACGCTTCCAACGCCGGTGAGTGTTTTCCTTACCGCTCGCTGCCTAATAGTCACCGGCAGACTTCGACTTTATAAAATCCTTCTCTGATGTCTTTATAGCCTGGGACTAAAGTCCGTACCTCCTGACGGGACCTGGTAAAAATTACTTAAAGGTAAGACCTCTTCTGAGGTAACTGAGCACCATATAATTCGTGAGAGTAGTATTTCATATTACCTCCGTTTTCTCTATCTAGGTTCAATCTGTGTACACCTAACATAGAGGTATGATTTATGAACTATATAAGTCACCAACTATACAACCTTCTGTGCTTTGCATACTACAGACACATCAGTCTCTGAATATCGTTATCCCTTATTTAACTCGCTATGATGTCACCACTGTTGTTTGTTTCCTCACAACTTGCACATAATGTCTCTAAAAAAGAGCGTATAACTTTTGGATAAACATAATGCATGTTTTTTAGACCACGTTTTTAACATGAATTTTGTTAAAATGCCACTAGTTACCTCATTTCTTTTCTAATCCTTTAGGTGACTATTAAGAACCTTCATGGGTAAGACTATCATGTTGTATTGACCCATTTACGTCACAAATATTGACAGCAACCTTTTACTGTGTATTTTTTTTGTTATATGTCCTGACGAATGCTCTTAAACCCACGGGCCAAGAGAGCAGAAACATGTTGACGTTTTTTCTGTCCAATATATGACCTATGCTAAGGATTCCTAACTATCCCCAGAGCGTACCCACTACACTTTTAATTAGTGGTCCAGCGATTTAAATAAAGCACATTATCGTCTGGAAACTATTTTACTCATTTTTTCAGTTTCATTGGGGTGACTCCAACTTTCTCTGGATACTGCCACGATAAAACCAGAGATTGCCTCGGGTGAGGCTGGCAAGACACTGATTGAATAAACCCAATGACTGTTGCCATAACGTTTGTGTGGGGCGGAGAATAAGATATACCGCTTCTCGAGATACACAACGTTTATGAGGGTTTTTCAATTTATCTCTTGGAAAAAGTGGTTACAAGTGTCCTATCCATTTTGATGAAATCTAGCATAAAATCCCCGTCTGCCAGCTCTATCAAGAGCCAGTATAGTGTTGCGACTTCTTTTTTATTTTGTTGTGCAGATCTTAACAGGTTCTCGAACTCATTAGTACTACCAACCACAACCACTTGCGACCAGCTTTTAATCTGCAAATATTTAAATTTCGCTATTTGATTGTCCGTATTCAATCCTAGATCTTCGCAGGATATCAAAGATCCCTCTGGCATAAGTTGTTCCCAGAGATTTACACCAGCCTGTTTTAGCTGGGTAGCTAATGAGTCTTTTGTCCACTCCGGTGAGCTAGGTGTGTCCCATATAGGCGCCTTAGCGCTATAATAGCTGATTTTTAAAAGCTTTCTAATTGTGCTCCATGTAGTCGCCAAATCTCTTAATGTTTTTAATCAAATCTTTTTGAAGTAGCGAGGGTCTCCAAATTGATATAAATAAGCATGTTCTGCTCCTTTTAAATCCTGCAACATTTCTCTGTACATTATACCTATATCTGAGAAATTGGGCTCATCCAACAGCATCTTACCAGCCTTCATTAAAAAGATCCATGCATAAGTATATCCAGTGCGGTCAAGCCGCCCTTATTTTTCCTCCTTCGGAGCTTCTTCCAGGAGATTCTCGTCTCTTTTGAAGCCCATATGAATGAATTAATTTTTGAGTGAATTTTCTTCAGACTTTCTTCTTTGAATGCTAACGGTGTATTTTGGAAGATAAAAATCAATTAAGATAAGAGCATCATTTTTACTAAATTCACCCTGCCTATCAATGTTTTTTTTTAAACAGATTTTATTGATAGATCACAGAGAAATGGCGGAGCTCTGTTACCCAGAGACTACTGCTAATCATGCACATATATATAACGCATTACAATCCATCATGTCTTTTACATCAAAAACTATAAAATGAATGTAATTAACCACCCTCCCTCTGCCCCCCCCAACATCCCCCCAAACCCCAGCCCTCCAGGTTCTCTCCCCCCGCACGGTTCCATACAATGTCTGCAATTTGTGTACACACAGCCACCGGCACAGCACGCTCAAACATCCAATACCGGGTCCTGTTCTGGCGGAGGCTCGAACCAAATGCCCCTGAAATCATCCCAACGTTTCCAGATTTTATAATGTTTCCGAGGGCAGCCCAGGGCAAGAAATATGGGCTTCTCTATCCCCATACAAAAATCCAGCCCCCTCTTCCATGCCCCCAATGTCGGGGCCCTCAGGTCCTTCCATGCCTGCGCTGGATCACTGACACAACATCGACAGTCAAAATATCGAGAGGACAAAATATTGAGGTAAAAATATTGACTGCAAAAATATCGACTTTCTATCTTCAAACAGGTAAGTACAAAAATATTGACTCCAAAATATCGAGTGTAAAAAATATAGACTGTCAAAATATCGATTTTTTTAAATGCCTTAAAAGTAAATAAAAAGTAATATAATAATAAATTAAATTAATTTAAACATATTTAAAATATTTAAATAAACGTAAAATTGAGAAATAATTCATGTAACTAAAAAAATGTTTTATATTTTAAATACATATATATATATATATATATACATATTATTTGCAAAACATATACAATATTTTTACTGTAGGATAGCGAAAGGGTTAAATTTACTGTAACGACTCCAGTGAGTGCAACAGTAGGGAAAGCATTGGATAGCATAGGGGTAAAAATTTACTATTCCCACTCCAGCGAGTGCAACAGTAGGGAAAGCGTTAGTTAGCGTAGGGCTAAAAATTACTATTCCCACTCCAGGGAGTGCAACAGTAGGTAAAGTGTTGGATAGCGTAGGTGTAAAAATTACTATTCCCACTCGAGAGAGTGATATAGTAGGGAAAGTATTGGATAGTGTAGCAGTAAAAATTACTATTCCTACTCAGAAGAGTGCAACAGTAGGAAAAGCGTTGGATAGCGTAGGGATAAAAATTACAATTCCCACTCCAGTGAGTGCAACAGTAGGGAAAGCGTTGGATAGCGTAGAGGTTAAAATTACTATTCTCACTCCAGGGAGCGCAACAGGAAGGAAAGCGTTGGATAGCGTAGAGGTAAAAATTACTATTCCCACTCCAGATAGCATAGGGGTAAAAATGACTATTCCCACTCCAGTGAGTGCCACAGTAGGGAAAACATTAGATAGCGTAGGGGAAAAAATTACTATTACCACTCCAGAGAGTGCAAACAGTAGGGAAAGCGTTTGATAGCGTAGGGGTAAAAATTACTATTCCCACTCCAGCGAGTGCTACGGTAGGAAAAAGATTGGATAGCGTAGGGGTAAAAATTACTATTACCACTCCAGAGAGTGCAACTGTAGGAAAAGCGTTGTTTAGTGCAGTGTTTTAAATTAGTATTCCAACTCCAGTGAGTGTAACAGTAGGGTAAGCGTTGGATAGCGTAGGGATAAAAATTACTATTCCAACTCCAGAGAGTGCAACAGTAGCGAAAACATTGGATAGCGTAAGGATAAGAATTACTATTACCACTCCAGAGAGTGCAACAGTAGGGAAAGCGTTGGATAGCGTAGGGATAAAAATGACGATTCCCACTCCAGTGAGTGCAACAGTAGGGACAGCGTTGGATAGTGTATGGGTTTAAATTACTATTCCAACTCCAGTGAGTGTAACAGTAGGGTAAGGGTTAGATAGCGTAGGGGTAAAAATTACTATTCCCACTCCAAAGAGTTGAACAGTAGGGAAAGCGTTGCATAGCGTAGGGGTAAACATTACTATTCCCACTCCAGTGAGTGCAATAGTAGGGAAAGGGTTGAATAGTGTAGGGGTAAAAATTACTATTCCAACTCCAGTGAGTGCAACAGTAGGGAAAGCGTTGGATAGAGTAGGGAAAAATTACTATTCCAACTACAGTGAGTGCAATAGTAGGGCAAGTAAATATTTCTTTTTTAAATATAAATAATATAAATAGTAACACCAATTACAAATTAATTCAAATATTTTACAATTGTGTTAAATATATCAAATAATCAATTTAAAATACAAATAAAAATTATTTAATAATAAAAATTACCTACTAATACTAATTATTTACCTATTAATAATAAAATAATTAACAATTTGAAAGTATTTTGAAAAATTAACGCAATAAATTTTTTATTCATAAATGTAATTACTTACAATTAAATTACTTCACAAGCTATTCCCCTAAAAACACTCAACCCACTACAGAAATTAATCTACTAGAAGTAACATAATTATCAAATAATCAATTACAATAAATTACAAAATATATTTTAATTAATTAAAAATTAATAAATAATTTACAATTAATTTTAAATAAATACCAATAATTAAAATACCATATTTAAATAATTATAATGAAATTACTTCCAACCCTATTCCCCTATAAACCCACAACCAGCTACAGAAAATAAATTACTAAAATTCACATATTTATCAATTATTCTATTAAATTTAATTAACAATTATATTTTATTTATTTGCCAATCAATAATTAATTACCAATTAAGTTTAAATAAATACCCACAAATTAAATTACATATTTATTAATTATAATAACATTACTTCCCACCCTATTCCCCTATAAACTCACAACCCGCTACAGAATTTGTTTTAATAACATTAACATATTTATCAATTAATCAATTAAAAATATTTACCAATTATTTTTTAATTAATTACCAATTAATAATAATTTAACAATTAATTGTAAATAAATACCAATAAATAAAAAAACATATTTAATTAATTATAATTAAATTACTTCCCACCCTGCTCCCCTATAAACCCACAACCCACTTCAATAAATAAATTACTAAAAATAAAATATTTATCAATTAATTAATTAAAATTAATTAGCAATTATATTTTAATTAATTACTAATTAATAATAATTTAACAATTCATTCTAAATAAATACCAATAAATAAAATAACATATTTAATTAATAATAATTAAATTACTTCCCACCCTATTCCCCTATAAACCCACAACCCGCTACAGAATTATATTACACAAAAATTAAATATTAATATTAACTTATCTTAAATTCGATATTTTTGTTTTCTATATTCTGTCTAGTCGATATTATGTCCATTCTATATTTTTGATTCGATATTATTGCTATTCTAGTCGATATTTTTGTAGTCTATATTATGTCTAGTCGATATTATGTCTATTCTATATTTTTAACTCAATATTATGTCTAGTCGAAATTAAAAACTCGATATTTTGACTAGTTACCATCCAACACATGCAACAGTCCCAGGCGTGGCGTGCGGGGGAGCACTCATCCAAGGACCTCATCTAAACCATTCCAAACCCCATTCCAGAACCTGTCTAAGTGGCCACAACTGCACACCATATGAAAGAAAGTGCCCTCTTCACATCCACACCTAGTACAGATCGGGGATACAATGAGGCCCGCCTGCCACAGCCTCCGCCAAGTGAAATATACTTTCTTCAGTCAAGGTCTGCCACCACCCCATTTGCCGCAGGGCTTACCTCCAAACATCGAATACTACCTGCGTCACTGACAGCAGTGTCCTGCGCCTCTGCGTCGCGTACAGCAATGTATAGAGTGTGTGGGGCTCCATAAGGAACCGCTCCAGCGCATAGGCCGGGTCTCCCCTGTCCCCGTACCACCATTCATTTAGTACAAGGAGATGCGTGAGCGAACATCGGAGGTCGCCAAACCCCCAACGTACGTTGATCGAAAGCACGTGCGTAGTGCCACGCGGATCACACCACCCACCCATAGGAATTGTCCCAGAATCGAGTCCGCTTGCTTAAACCAGGAGGGTGAGATAGGATAAGGATGGTTTTGCAACTGATAGAGTAGTCTAGGCAGGGCCACCATTTTAAAGATGGCCGATCTACCATAGATTTTCAGCGGCATGCGGGACCATACTTTAATATCCGCCCGGGTGCGCTCCCAAACTGGTGCCACATTGCGCTCCCAGGATACAGCAGAGATCTCGGACAGGAACACCCCAAGGTATTTAATGCCTCCCACTGCGGTCTGGAGGGCTGATGCTTAGTCTCTGACTGTAGGGCCATCCCCCAGCACCCAAAGGGTAGATTTGCACTGTTTAACATACGGGCCCGATGTCTCGCCGAAAACGTGTAGGATGCGCATAAGACGGGGCTCCGACTAATTGAGGTCCGTTAAGAAGAACAGGACATCGTCCGCATAGAGCGCAATTCTGTCTGACCAACCACGCTCCTACTCAAACCCCCGCAGCTGCACATCCACATCCTAGCCCTCAACCCCGGCCGTTCCCCCAACTGCGTCCAAGCCGCTCCTGGACACACCCATGGACCCTTTTCCTGCTACTCCTGCAAGTTCGACGGCACCAAGAACAACTCCTCATCCACGAACACCAAACAGAGATGTGACACCAACCACCTACAATGCATCCTGCTCAACACCCGCTCGGTCCACAGACACGCCATTGACCTCTGGAATCTACTCGACACCATCTCTCCGGACGTCGCCTTCCTAACAGAAACATGGATGAATGCCTCTTCAGCCCCAGACATCACCATTGCCATCCCGGAAGGCTATAGGATCATTCGCAAGGACCGTACCGGCCACACAGGAGGAGGCATCGCTATCGTCCATAAGAAATCCATACGCATCTCAACCAGCTCAGACGTCAATCTCGCCAACTCTGAACACCTTCACTTCCAGATCCACATCGACCCCAAGACCACACTCAGAGGCACCCTCCTTTACAGGCCACCAGGACCCCGCGCACAATTCAGTGAAGACATCACGGACTTCATCACTCCACACGCGCTCCCCTCCGAGGACTACATCCTTTTGGGAGACCTCAACTTTCACCTTGAAAAGAACAACGACCGCAACACCACCACCCTCTTGGACAACCTCGCAAACCTCGGACTTAAACAACTGGTCACCACCCCCACCCACCTCGCAGGTCACACACTCGAGCCTATCTTCACCTCCAGCAAGCATGTTTCCTTCAGCCACACCACAGCTCTCCTTTGGACTAACCACAGCTGCGTTCACTTCACCTACAACAAGCCCACATCCAACAACCACCCCCAACCCACTCTGCAAAGAAACTGGAACAAAATCACCATCGACCAGATCTCCTCGCTTCTTCAAAAGCTCCCCGCCCACTCGTCAAACACAGACCAAGCAGCCACCAACCTCCCCCAATCGTTATCCAACAGCGCCGAAATCCTAGCACCACTGAAAAAACGACAAATCAAACTAGGCAGCAAGAAGGCCTCCTGGTTCAACGATGACCTTAAGAAATCCAAGAAACTCTGTCGCTCCCTCGAGAAGGCCTGGAAAAAAGACCCAACCACCAGCACCAAGGACGCCTTCAAAAACGCCATCCGCATACACCACCAACTAATCCGAAATGCCAAGAAAGCAGCCTTCAAGGACCGTCTAGATAACAACGCCCACAACAGCAAGGAATTATTCAACATCGTCAAGGAATTTACCAACCCCTCTGCCAACTCCAACGACATCACCCCCTCTCAAGCCCTCTGCGACTCCCTAGCCTCATTCTTCCACAACAAAATTGCAGACATCGACAACAGCTTCGACAACCAACCCGGAGACCAACCCACCCAATCCCCTGCAGGACCCCCACCCCCCCTGAACATCCTCATTGACTGGAAGCCAATCTCCACCGAGGACACCATCCGTCTGATGAACTCTATCCACTCAGGATCCCCCACAGACCCTTGCCCTCACCACATCTTTAACAAAGCAGACTCCATTATTGCTCCGCACCTCCGAGACGTCATCAACTGCTCCCTCAACTCCGCAATCTTCCCGGAAAGCTGGAAACATGCCGAACTCAGCGCCCTCCTGAAGATACCCACAGCTGACCCCACCGAACTCAAAAACTATCGCCCTATCTCACTCCTTCCATTCCCGGCCAAAGTCATCGAGAAAGCTCTCAACAACCAGCTCGCCGCATTCCTCGAAACCAACAAATCACTCGACTCCTCACAGTCCGGCTTCCGAGCCAAGCACAGCACCGAAACCGCCCTCATCGCAGCAACAGACGACATTCGAACTCTACTGGACAATGGAGACACAGTCGCCCTCATCCTCCTCGACCTCTCCGCAGCCTTCGACACAGTCTGCCATAGCACCCTTCTACAGCGCCTCAAAAACATCGGAATCCAAGGAAAAGCACTGGAATGGATCACCTCGTTCCTCTCCGGAAGAACCCAGAGAGTCCGCCTTCCACCATTCAAGTCAGAGGCTACTGAAGTCATCTGCGGAGTACCTCAAGGGTCCTCACTCAGTCCCACCCTCTTCAACGTTTACATGAGCCCCCTCGCGACCATCGCACACCAACATAACCTCAACATCATCTCCTACGCCGACGACACTCAACTGATCCTATCACTCACCAGAGACCCTAACACGGCCAAAACCAACCTACACGAAGGAATGAAAGAAGTAGCCGAATGGATGAAGCACAGCCGTCTGAAACTGAACTCAGACAAAACAGAAGTCCTCATCTTAGGTACCTCCCCCTCCGCCTGGGACGACTCCTGGTGGCCAGAGGCCCTTGGAAAAGCACCCATCCCGACGGACCACGCACGGAACCTGGGCGTCATCCTGGATTCCTCACTCTCAATGAACAGACAAGTCAACGCCGTTTCTTCATCCTGCTTCAACATTCTTCGCATGCTCAAAAAAAACATTTCGCTGGATCCCTACCGAAACTAGAAAAACAGTCACCCATGCTCTGGTCACGAGCCGACTGGACTACGGAAACACCCTCTACGCCGGCATCACCGCAAAACTCCAGAAAAAACTACAACGCATCCAGAACGCCTCAGCCAGGCTCATATTAGACATTCCGCGTAAAGAACACATCTCTGATCACCTGAAAAACCTACACTGGCTCCCCGTCAATAAGAGGATCACTTTCCGGCTCCTAACCCACGCACACAAAGCACTCTACGAAATCGGACCCGAATGCCTCAACACACGACTATCCTTCTACACCCCCTCCCGCCAGCTACGATCCTCCAACCAAGCCCTTGCCACTGTTCCTCGCATCAACAAAACCACCATGGGAGGTAGATCCTTCTCCTACCTAGCAGCTAAAACTTGGAACTCACTTCCCACTCACCTCCGCCTTACTCAGAACCACCTAGCATTCAGAAAGCAACTCAAAACGTGGATATTCGACAAGTAACTCCCCACCCTTCTTCAAGCGCCTTGAGACCCTCTGGGTATGTAGCGCGCTATACAAATCTTTTGACTTGACTTGACTTGACATTTCGTAGCCAAGGCGAATAAGTAGGGCGAGAGGGGGCAGCCCTGCCTGGTTCCCCTCCCTATGGTAAAGCTCAGGGACGACACCCCCGCCACACGAACGGAGGCCGCCAAATCCGAGGCGACCCGACAGTAGATCTACAGGCACAATTGTCCAACATCTTACAGCGAGGCCTAGAAGAAAGGTTTCCTGGGGCCTAAAGAATTTTCCTTTCTACAGAACAAAAATCCACGAACACCAATTTTTTATGCTTTACCCAAAATCCATAAGAATGAAACTAATCCACCTGGCAGACCTATTATTTCGGGTTGTGAGTCACTATGGGAGCCAGTTTCTAAATACATTGATTTTTTCCTTAAACCATTCATCTTATCAGTTCCAGCACATCTACAGGACACCACTGCATTCATTAACAGATTAACCAATATTGAGTTCGATCCATCCACACAGTTGCTAGTCACCATGGATGTGGTTGCCTTGTATACCCAGATACCACAAGAGGAAGCACTGGAGGTTCTAACTTATTTTTTAAACACCAGAGAACAACCGGTGAGAGTACCCACAGATTTCATCATTTCACTGGCCAAATTAGCTTTACAAAAGAACTTTTTCACCTTTGGGGCTGATTTTTATTATCAAATTAAAGGGGTGGCGATGGGCTGCCCCTTTGCTCCAGAATTGGCGGTACTTTTTATGTGTCTTTTTGAAGCAAAATTCATTTGTGGCGATAATCCATTTTCTTCATGCATCAACCATTATATGTGTTACATTGACGACGCCTTTTTTATATGGAATGGGACTGAGGAAGAACTTAAGGTTTTCCTTAATTGGTTAAACTGACGCACCAGAGATATCAAGTTTACCATCAGTTCCAATGCACGCCAGATTACGTTCTTGGATGTCAAAGTTTATGCACTTAATGGCACACTGGCAACAACATTATTCAGAAAAGGTACTGATCGAAACCGGGCATTACACTACAAAAGTAATCATCCACACAGCCTCCGTCAAAACCTTCCATTTGGCCAATTCCTCCGAATTAGGCGTAACTGCCCAGTGAAGGAGGAATATTTTGGACATGCTGAAAAGCTATTGGAACGCCTTATGGCTCGGGGATACCCGAAAAAACTTGTTAAAAATGCAATGCGCAGGGCCTGGTGGATGCCGTGTGAAGTTCTTTTGGACAAACAGGTAAAACCGCCTTTGGAAAGACCACATTTTGCCCACTGGCTAATCAACTCAGGAAGAAAATTAACCAGAATTGGCATCTAGTGAGGAATCTAGAAGAGAGCCTATCCCAACCACCTCTGATAGCCTTCAAAAAAGAAAGTAGCATTGGCAATGCTTTGGTTCGAGCTGCTTTACCGACAAAGGAACCAGCTACTCTATGCAATTTACTGGGACTGGCACCAGTCCGTGGCCACCACAAATGTGGAACTTGTGTCTGCTGCGATAAGACCATTGAAGGTGACTTATTTTCCTATAATGGTACACACTGGAAACACACAACATTTACCAACTGCAAAACTAGAAACGTTGTTTATGGGATCCTGTGCCCCTGCCAGAAACTATATGTGGGAAAAACCACTCAGGAAATTCGTCAGCGTGTCAGCCAACACAAATCTAGGATAAGAAGATCTGTGGCCAATGCTCCGCTAGTGGATCACTGGAGTAAAGAGGGTCACACTGAACATGATCTAAAATGGACTGTATTGTGTAAATTGGAAATGGATTGTAGGGGAGGCGATTTGGAAACAAAACTTTGTCAGCGTGAGGCAACTCTCATCTTGAAATTTAACACGGTTGATAACAGATTAAATGAATTATCTGAAATCTCTAGAGCTCTTTGAACCATGTATGCATTAGAACTACAATTCCCACAATCATAGTAGGCATCACATGACTTGCATCGGCCAATGAGCCGCCACGTTATTACCATCCACACGCGGTAGCCGGCTACCGCCTCTGACTGATTGCGCCCCTGGCTTCATGAGCGACCCGTGCAACACGCCTGGCGAGTCTGACTAAAGGTAACCCTCCTCCCATGTTGGGAGTTCTGCTCCCGTTTGATATGTTGGTCCTGGGACACGCTTATTAAACCAACTCCTTTTTGCTTCCAGCCCGCGGTGAACGCGATCGCCCTCGCCTCCCCCTCCTTTCTAATTAATTCCTGCCGCCGAATGCTGCTTCTCTTGGACCTTTAAGCAGCCCGTGCTAATATCCTGGCGTGACTCACTGAAGGTAAGCCCATTCCCGCAAAAGAAGTAATTTATCCGCCTTCTACGCTGTGACCCTACATTAAATATATCCATTCCTTTCTCCAGCCCGCGGTGAATGTTCCCGCTCCTGATCCGTTTTTGAAAATTAAACCCGGGCCGCATGCAACCCTTCTTTTGTGACAGGTAAGACGCTGTCACTGCTGTCTGTGTAAGTGCCCAATAGACTCTCTGGCAGACGTTAGGCTGATTGATATTCTACATGTGCATTCTCTTCTTAGAAATTCCAACCCCTACCAAGCACATCAGTTAAACTCGAACGAGCACTACAAGCCCTCCTGGACCCACGCCTGCGTTTTTAGCGCATGCATGTACTTTAAGACAAACAATCCTTCCCGTATTGAGTTTAATCTGACTGCAGGGAATATCTGTGTCCTCATGTTGTGTTTAATTCTGTGTTCACAGACTTCCTCCACTGTCTGCATTGTAATTATCTTCACACTCAGGTAGGAGCCCGTGCAGGCCCATTAGTCGCTTTTCTCCTTCATAGTTTCACTAAATACTAAAGGAAATGTTTTTCCTTTTTCAGATTTGATGATCTGGTCCTGATGAGAATCGGACAAAGGGTCCGATTCGAAACGCGTCAACCTTATTAACGCTTTTGTATCTTATGTCTGCTCTTGGGTTTAAATAATTGCATTTTGATATAATTGTTTGATATTCAGTATCTGTAACAATACTTGTGTTTTCAACATTGTGATTGGTTCTGCACTTTGCTATTGACCCACTTCCTATTTCTTTGGTTGTTGTCTTGTGCCATATGTTTTTTTGTTTTATGGAGTTGAAGGAGTGTGAGTGTGTATGAAGAACGGTTGTGTCTTGATTGAAATGTGTTCATTTTTTGTCTAATGTCTAAAAAGGGTGTTTGGTTTCTTGTAAATATCTCTCTGTCACACATGTATATATAAAACAAGGTTCGTAACTGGTTTGTTGTGTTTCCTAAAAGTAATTTTTTTACCAAAACTAAAATAAATAATGATGGATTGATTCCAGTCATCGGCTGATAATTGAATACTTGTTGGCTTTGGATATAACTGTAATTCTGTAATAAGACTCAGTACTAGCACTTTTTTTGTTCATTCTACTTTCAGACTCTGCTTTACTGCAGGTGAGTCTAAGCCCTTCTTTGTTGTACTTAGTCAAATCCTTGTATAGCAGCCACACATAGGACACGAAGATGGGTCCCAGATTTAGTCGGGGCAGGAGTGAGAACAAATATATCCAACTAAGCGAATCAAACGCCCTGTCCATGTCGGCCAGGAAGAGTGCTGCCCGCACCCCAGTGGAGCGAATTGCTGCCACCGCAACATGAGCCCGCCTAATATTATGCCGCGTCGCCCGTGTGGGCTTGAAGCCCGCCTGGTCAGGGTGTATGAGATCAGTAATATATGGTAGGCGACCATGCTCCCTAACCTCTTCCACCACCGCTCTATAGTGGGACCCAAGTTGTAGGTGACATTTCTTAAAGAATTCACTTGAAGAACCGCAGCCTTATGGCCCGGTGGCGCAGGGTACGCCTTAATCGCCGGGATTCACCTGCCTTGTCAATACAGAGACACGGACTCTTCGTTTGGCGTAGAAGATGGTATTTGTTAGCTGCAGCTAGCACAGTGGTCTTAGAAGTCGTCAATACAACGAGGTTCAAAAGAGACTGCCATTTAACTCCGTGGCGCACAGGTTTATATATCATACCGCACAATGCAAAAATGCAATCACACACGAGCATGAGCTATAGGCAAACATTATAGACAATACTTTAAGTCCAAAACAATTCAAGTTCCTGAGTATGTTTGTCACATGACCCTTTAAGTAAACCACAAGTGAATCCACACAGTTCGATTTACAAGCAGAGAAAAACACATCTGTGTGTCGTAGAAGGACAGTCGAGAAAAAAGGAGAATGCATGAGATGTGTAACGAAGGACAGCAGATAAGATAACTTAAAGGAAACAATGGTGTGAAATGACATGTAGTCCGGACGGGGATTAATCAGCTCAGACAGGAATTAGTGTACTCGGCCAGACCCTGACACTTAGTAAACATAGGCGAGGAAGCCACCTGACACGCAAAGCAGAAAAGAAAAAAACATCACGTTCGCCGAGCTGCCTGAGTGAGGGCAACATAAAAAGGCGGTGATCTCAAAATGGAGGCTGAGCACGAACGAATTCGTGATCTACAAAACCTCACACTGGGAAAGCCACTAGGGCCTGGGGCTTTACCTGTGTACAATTCCTTCAAAGCAACACCCAACGGATCCTCCGTCACCGGAAGATCAAGGCGGTCACGAGCCTCATCCGAGACTGCTTGCGACGGCAGATCAGCTATAAATTTGTCAATCAAATCCGCGGAGATGCATTCAAGTGGGGTATATAGATCGGCATAGTACGTCGCAAAGCTCTCCGCCAGTGCCCTAGGTTCTGTAATCCGGGAACCAGAGCCATCCACAACCCTCGGGAGGGCCTGAGCCTGAGTCAGGCCCTGGCACAGTCTATGGAGCATTGTCCCCGATTTATCGCCCCATTGGTATATGCGACTGTGGGTCTCCAACCACATCTGCCGTGCCTCATCCAATAATAACGAGGCGTAAGACTGTTGAGCAACCAACAACTGCCCCACTGTCTGGCCTCCACCCTCCAGGCCACTACGTTGCTCCAGGTCCCAGATCTCTGCCTCGGCCTGATCCAAGTCCTCCCTACGCTTC
Organism: Lissotriton vulgaris; assembly: GCF_964263255.1. NCBI lineage: Eukaryota > Metazoa > Chordata > Amphibia > Caudata > Salamandridae > Lissotriton > Lissotriton vulgaris. Next base: position 1,568,894,255 of record NC_141694.1, read on the forward strand.
CTCTTAGCCGCCGCACACCAAGCGATGTCTATGCCTCTCAACGTGGGCTTCATGGCCTCCCATAAAGTCGACTCGTCCGCCACCGTCCCCACGTTCTCAGCCATATAATGGGCGCTGGCCTCCTTCATATGTATCTGATAATCCACTAGTTGCAGAAGCAAAGCTCTCCCAACCACAAATCAGTATGATCAGGGAAAGAAAAACGTTTCAACAAAGTAATTGACAGTTCAGTAATAAGCAACGGCAGATCCTTGTATCTTTATCCTTAGGAAGGTTGTTTATTTGATCCACATTCAGCCGACACGTGTTTCGTCGTGTTTAAAGTTGAGTCAACACGACTCTTCAGGGCTAGTGGTGTGACCCACTGGTCAGTAGGTCGGACTTTGACTTCGGGTGAATAGTTCAGTATGTGAAGTTACTAAACATCGGAATATAAACAATGATTCTCTGCTCTGAGTTTAGAGCAATCGGTTCTTCATCTGTTTATAAGTTCTCCAAACCAAGTATGGTGGATGAAAGCAAAGGTATACTGGATACGTGTGTGTACCAAGCCGTACCGGGAGGGGATCCAATTAAGGTTTCATGAAAGTGGATAAGGTTCGATCCCTCTGTGGATTGCGAACAAAGTTGTGGTATCCCTCCTCTGTGTGTTCCCGGTCGCCGTCTTTCGAAACACGGCGACCGGGAACACACAGAGGAGGGATACCACAACTTTGTTCACAATCCACAGAGGGATCGAACCTTATCCACTTTCATGAAACCTTAATTGGATCCCCTCCCGGTACGTCCAGGTATATATTCTCAGGTCTGGTGCACATAGCCCACCTTTGCCTTTCCTTCTTCTGAGCTTTTTGCATGCGATCCTTATGCCCTTTGAGGACCAAATAAATGAGTTCCATTTAGCTTGGATCTTACTTAATCTAATTTCCTAAAAAGCAAGTGGGATATTTTGAAATATAAATATTATTTTAGGTAATAGCATCACTTTAACAATGTTAACTCTTCCAATTAAGGTCAGAGGAAGAAGTGACCAGCTTTTTAAGGATTCCGCTATTTCCCTCTCAATTTTTGCGAGATTTTTATCGGCCAGTTGGTGTATATCCTGCGTGATTTGTACTCCCAGAAATCTGATTTCATGTTTTAGAATTGGAATTAGAGTTAAAGATGTTATATTCCAACACATACATTCTGATTTAGATTGATTAATCTGATATCCAGAGATTTGACCGAACTGCTCTGCTGCACTATATATAAGAGGGATTGCCTTGATGGGGTATGATGTATATAACATCAAATCATACGCATACAGAGAGACTTTTTTCGCCCAGTTATTATGCTTAAATGGTAGAATATTCTGATCTTGTCTAACCTTTTTAGCGAATGATTCAATGTATAGATCGAAGAGCAAGGGTGAGAGAGGACACCCCTGCCTTGTACCTCTTTTAATTTTTATGGGAGAAGATAAGCTTCCATTTATTAATATTCTAGCTGTTGGAGCTTGGTAAAATGCAGCTATTGATCTACAAAAGTTCCTACCCAAATTAGACCTTTCTAGTACTTTAGCCAGAAATTCCCAATTCACGTGGTCAAAAGCCTTAGCGGCATCTAATGTAATAACCGCCAGTGGAGTTTTGTGGAGAGAGGCAACATCAATTGCACCAACTAAAGCTTGTATTAAATCTTGTATAGAGCGACCTCTAATAAAGCCCTTTTGATCTAAGTGTAAAAGGGAACCGGCTACCCCATTCAATCTCTCAGCCCAAATTTTTGCCATAAGCTTGTAATCTCAATTAAGCAGAGAAATTGGCCTATATGAATCACACTGCGACATCGGATTCAATGGCTTAAGGATAAGAACAACTATAGCTTTGTTCCAGGAAGCGGGAATTTTGCCGCCTTTCTCGAATATAAACGTAAAAAGCTCATGGAGAACTGGTGTGATTACCGGTGCTAAGACTTTATAGATCTCAGATGGCAACCCGTCCAGACCCGGGGCCTTGCTTCTTTTAGCAGAGTCAATTGCTGAAGCTATTTCGGTCAAGCTAATCTCTCTCTTTAGATTCTCAGATGACTGGTCATCTAAACTGCGAACCTGGTATTAATTAAGCCACGTCTGAATTAATTCTTGATGTGGAACTAAACCCTCTTTATATACTTCATCAAAGTGATGGAAAAAATCCTGTTCAATATCAGCACTGTTCTCTGAAACCACATCAGTATTACTCAGCTGTACTCCTTTAATATTATTCTTCTTCTGTTCCTTTTTCGTCTTCCAGGCTAAGAGCTTCCTCGCCATATTCAAAGTGTGCCAGAGAGCTAGCCTGCCATAGTTTCCTTAGTCTTTCATCTAATATCTCCTCCAGCTGCAATTTACATGCTTTCAGATCTTCTTTGGTATTGACTCCTGCTTTTAGAATAGGATAAAAAAAAAGCGTGTTCTAGGACCTTAATTTTTTATCCAATCTGCGAAATCTGTGCCCTGTATGCTTTGTTTAGCGAGTTGAAATGCCAATAGCCGCCCTCTCAAAAAAGCTTTATATGTATCCCAAACAACCAGAAGTGTGGCTGTACCTAAATACTCCTATCTACAGTCCATATTTTGGTACACTGTGGGCCTGACAATTTAAGAGTTAAAGTAACAGCGGAATGGTCTGAGATGTTTTACCTCCTGAACTTGCTCACATAGATGTTCTGCAATTAAAAAAAAGTCTAATCTGGATTTATGACTCAGTTTCTTATTGTGGAAAGTACATTCTCTTTTTGTGGCATATTTCTTTCGCCATATATCATTCCAACGAAACTGGTTGATTGCATTTAATAATACGGATCTAGTTTTAGGGTTATGAGAGAGCTTTAATTTATATGACTTATCCAATTGGGGATCCATTACCTATCTTGTGCACCGTTTACAACATTGTTCCAGTCACCACCCACTACTGCTAGTACATCTGGGATAACCGCCCACACCGCAATTCTCTTTCCATCAGAGACCACTGTAATGAGGGTGGGGCGTAGACACAACCAAACACAACCGGGTCCTCTCCCAGGACGCCCTGGACAAATATGTATCGACCCTCCGCATCTACCCATTGAGTTGTATGGACGTATGGAACCCTACAATGTATAAGAATGGCCAACCCTCTGGAGCCCCTAGCGAAGCCAGCATGAAACGCCTGAGTATATCCATATCGTTGGAGGCAAAGGGTTTTGTTACCTAAAAGGTAGCATTAGCATTACTACATCCGCCCCCGCTTGCTTGGCCTGCTTCAAGATCACCCCGCTTTATTTTGTCCAATACTAACCTAACATTCCAACTGAGGCCTGGGGCGAGATCCGACCGGTGACATTTGTATGAGTGCTCTATGCGCCCATTCGATCACAAAACAGCGTGAGAGTGAATCCGGCAGGAGCCAGCTCCCCAGCCACTGGGTCAAGAAGGTCTCCATGTTGCCCTTCTAGCAGCCCTCCGGGAACCCCACGAATCTTAGATTGTTCTGCAGAGCCCGCCCTTCCGCGTCTTCTGCCCGGAGTGCTAGGCCTTTCTGAATCCCCTCCATACTGGCCACCATTCCTCTTCAAGGTCGCCACGTCATCCTTCCCCCCCGATATTCTGGTCTCGGCCTCCGTGATGCGAGCCACAGCATTTCGCAGGTCTTGGCGCAGAAGTGTGACATCCACCACTACTGCCCCTATCTTCGCATCCAACATATCCCTGGATTGGGTTATCGCCGCCATAAGTGCTGCATTGTCCTGTCCTGGGGCCTGATGGCCCCCTGAAAACCCAGCGCCTCCACTCGGCCCCGTGTATTTGTCGATAGGGCCCTGCTTTGAGGCCCCTCCGCCACTCCCGCCCCTAGTCATGGCGGGCTGTGTCCGGGGACCCCCGCCCCTGGATCCGCTGTTTTTGCCCCTGGAAGTCTTCTTCTATGGTGCCGGGAAGTCGCCGGCTCCCACCTGGACTGGCCACGAGTGTGGGTGAGCGCTCTTATTCGCCATCACCAATCCGTGTACCAGGAGGACCAGCCGTGCCTCTCACCGCACGCAGTCTCCGCACCCCCTAGCCTGCGCCACGGCCCGGTCCAACCGCCGATAGGGGAAAGCTGCCAGCCCAAGTGTCACAAGCTGGGCAGCGCCGGTTCAATGTAGGATCTCTGGGGCAAGGGCAGTGTATCAGCCGCCACCACCTGACTGTTGATCCGATAAATGGCCTGCATCCCAATGTGGAGGACGCCCATGGACCACAGGATTCAGGGCAGGAGGACCGGAGCCGCCCGTGTCCGGGCCCACCACCTACTTCAGCCCCGCAGAGGCCAGCAGAATACCCCAAGGGGGCACCCCGTCCGCTCCCAGTCACTGCCGTGGCCCGATCCGACCGCTCGAAGGGCCGCCGCACACCCCACTGGTCTTGCCGCTTCTCTGGGCCCCACTTTGCACCCCCGGGGGGGACACACCTCCCTACTGTCACCGCCTCGGGCCAGTCGCCCCCAGGGAAGTCCGTCTCAGCAGACGGTAGTCCGGCCTCCAAAATCTAGTCCCCGGCTCCACAATCCGTGCCAGGCCGCTCCGCAGCTTTTCCCCCAAAGGCTGGTCGCCCGGCCAACGTCTGCTGCAGGTCCAAGGCACCCAATGTCTGCGCTGTGTGAGCGCCGATTGGGCGAGCTCGGGATCGGTGTCAACCGCCCACACTGTCTGCTCCTCCACTGCAGCCGCCGCCAGGACTCGCGCCGGGACCCACGAAACTCGAGGTCCCTGGCGTCACTGCACTGCGTAGGCCCCACCGCTGCCGGTCTTGTTCTTCGGCCGCCAGCGCACCCTGACAGCCGAAACCTCGCCCAGGGTCTGCCGCCGCCCTCCGCCACTGGAAAACCCCTCTGGGACGCAGCATGGTGGGGGAGAACCAGGATAATTCAAAGGATCTTTAGGCGGCGGGACGGAGCTCTTCTAGGCTGCGTCCGCCATGATGGCTTCCTTGGCCTCGCCCCCCTGCCTATCAATGTTAAGGGTAAATATGTCCAACTTTTCAGAGACTCAGCAATTTCTTTATCTATTTTTTGTAAATTTGTACTAGGTATCTCTTTATGTCTTGAGTGATTTGTATACCTAGATACCTCATTGCTTTCTTTGGTTGAAGCAAACAAACTGTATAATTCCACGCGATGCATTCTGTTTTTGACTGGTTTATCTCATATCCTGAGATGTTACCGAATTTTTCAGCCAGGCTATATATGCTAGGAATGGTTTTCTCGAGATCTGATGTGTAAACCATAATGTCATCAGCATATAGTGAGACCTTTTTTTCCCATTTACCAAATCTAAAAGGCAAAATTTGATCTTGTCTTCTTATACTCTCTGCAAAGGACTCAATATACAAGTTAAATAATATTGGTGATAGAGGACACCCTTGTCTCGTGCCTCTTTGAACAAGTATTGCAGAAGAAGTATTACTGTTAATCAAAACTCTCACTATAGGGGCACGATAGATGGCTGAAATCACCCTACAAAATTTCCCTCCCCGGTTTGATTTCTCTAATACTCATCAGATAGCTCCAATTAACCCGATCAAAAGCCTTTTGGCATCTAACATAATAACAGCCAAGGGGATCTTATACTCCGTTGCTACATCAATGGCACCAATCAAATTATAGGTTAGGTCTTGAATCCCGCTGCCTCGCACAAACCCTTTTTGATCTTGATGTACCAACCCCCCCATAATACCATTCAGTCTCTCTGCTAAAACCTTGACAAAGATCTTGTAGTCTAAGTTAAGCAGGGAGTCTGGTCTATACGAGTCGCATTGTTTCGCTGGCTTCATAGGCTTTAAAATCAGTACCAACGTTGCCTCGTTCCTTGAGGGAGGCATAGTCCCACTCTTGTCAAGTATACAAGAGAACAGCCTTTCCATTATTGGGGTCAAAACTTCAGCCATAGATTTATAAAGCTTGGCTGGGAGGACATCCGGCCCGCGCCTTATTTCTTGATTTATTGATTTACTAATATTTTTAGAAGCCTCATCACTTACTGCTACCGGTGGATAACTCTGAAGCCAAGCTTCTATTATATCGTCCTGAGGCGCAAGTTCCTCTCTATAAACTCTATCAAAATGCCTTCGAAAAGCTTCTTCGATATCCTCCGAATCCTGACATATTTTTCCTGTATAATTGCACCTTACTTCTCTAATATTACATCTAGTTAACTCTTGCTTCATTTTCCACGCAAGAAGTTTGCCAGAGCGTTCCCCGTATTCAAAATGCGCCATTTTACTGGCTGCCCATTTCTTCCTCAATCTACCATCAAGTATCCCTGCTAGGTTCAGTCTACAGGATAATAACCTATCTGTTAAATCCGTCCCTATTCTTTCTCCTTGCATCACACTCCTTTGTTCTAGTTCTTGAATTTTATCCTCTATTTCTTTTATCTCTGCTTTGTATCCCATCTGCCTAACAAGCTGGATGGAAGTGATACATCCTCTTAAAAGGCCTTATAAGCGTCCCATACAATCTCTAGGGGGGCGCTATCTATATTTTGTAGAAAAAAATCTTTCGTCTCTCCCACCAGTCTTTTGGAAAGGGGCGACCACTCGGTCCCCCGAACGTATGGTTGGGTGCCCCGATCCCCCCGGGAAACCATTTTGGGCGGGGGGCGTGGCTCGGCTGGTATGCCCGAAGCGGCGTAGCCGGGGCGCGCCTTCTCCCGCCCAAGAGGGGTTGTCCTAGACACCTACACAGAAGACCACGCCCAGTAGGCGTACCCGAGGAGGGTACACGCCCTCCCGCAGAAGAATAAATAGAGCGGGAATATGAAGAAGCGTCCTCTTGTTCCTGTGCTCTGAAGGCTGCACCCACTCGTTGCTCGTGAGCTCTCGACGGAACAAGCGGCAATTTTGAGAACTTGTAATCTTGTTGTTTCTCTTTCAGTTATCTGGAGTACGAAGGATCCAGGACCTCGTTGATCGACTAGGAGCGGAATACTCGAAACCATGGCTGGCAAGAAAGCAGGAAAGGGTTCCGAGATGGATAAGGTATTACGCCTATTGTCGAACCGGATGGCTTGCATGGACCGAAAACTCGGAAAGGTCCAATCGATCGATCGAGGTTTGGCGGAAGTCAAAAAACAGCTGGCGGCACTGAGCAACTCGGGTCACCCTAAGAAGGTAATAGGCCCGGCCTTGCCGGGAGTCGTCCCCGAGGGTAGAGGGAAACGGGTCAAGAAGAGGGCGGTTTCGGGGGAGGTCCCGGTTCCAGTGGTACCCCCAGTCGCCCCCGTCACGCCGGCAGACAACCCGGTACCAAACCCAGATATAGGTCTGCCGATCCCGGTTGTGATTACTCTGGCTAATGATGAGGAGATGCCTCCCGAATTGGCCATCCAGTTGGCAGCGGTGTTGCCATGGCTCAAGAAAAAAGCAGGGGGGGCAGTGGCCCCGGGAGACCCGGCCGAGGAGGCCAGACTAATAATCGAGCAATTGCGGCAGTCGAGAGAGGCCGCAACAGCGATTGTTCCTCTTGTTTCCCCACAGGTGGCACCGGTAGGACCTGCAGTTGGTAGCGAGAAGACGGCGGGAACAACGGCCGAACCTGGTAAGCTCGCATTGCCAATGGCGGGGGAGGGTTCATTACCCTCGAGGCGGGAGAAGGTTGCACAGCACATCCCTATGGCCACGAAAGAATTAATATGGGGAGACAAATATGTTAACATGTTTTCATTATTGACTGACCATCGCGGGATGGAATATGCTAAAACGCAGAAGGATTTATGGCACCCGAGCGTCTGGCGCGCAACGATGGCGGGGCTCAGGGTGGATGAGACAGTAACGAACTGGGTTAAGGCCTTTTCTATATTTACTGCAATCATGGGGGAACGAAAACCCTAGCTAATGACTGAGTTAACTTGCTATCAAAATCGTATTATGGATTTTTATTCAATGTATGAGGGGGATGAATGGAAAGGTTATGATATGAAATTCCGGAAAGCGAACGAATTCGATGCTACTTTGACTTGGGATTGCCTGGACTCGGTGTCATGGCACAAACAGCTCTTGCCAGGGGCGGCAGGTATGTCCTCGCCAGGCGGGAGCGGGTCAGGGTTCGTCCGCCAAAAGCCCGCTGTGCCCTTTCAAGGGGGCGCCGGTGGGGATTCCCAGCCCAAGACCGGCGGGAATGGCGGCAAGCGTGGGGTTTGTTGGGGCTTCAATCGAGGCACCTGTAACAGACCGCAGGGAACATGTAGGTTCAAGCATGCGTGTGCGGGCTGTGGGAATTCCTCACACCCGGAGAGTACCTGTAGATCTAAAAACAGCGGGACGGGAGGTAAAGGAGGGTCTAAGCAGGAGTGAGGTAGGACGTTGTGACCGATTGCCTACACCCGTTGATATCATGGCTCTGACTCCTTGGTTGAACAAATACCCTGATCATGTATCCGCTGGGGTGTTGAGGAAGGGATTCTTACATGGCTTCCACATCCCGGCGGGGGGATTTTCAGGGCGACTCCTTTTGTAAAAACCAGTTATCGGTACAGCACAAACCAAGCGTGGCAGACAAGAAAATTGCGAAAGAAGTCAGCTTAGGGCGGGTGGCGGGGCCTTTTCATCGCCCGCCGGTGGCGGAGTTCATATGTTCCCCGTTAGGGGTTGTCCCGAAGAAAGACCCTGGGGAGTTTAGACTTATTCATAACCTGTCTGCTCCAAGGGGTTCCTCGTTGAACGAAGCCATTGACCCAGAAGTTTGTTCCGTGCGGTACGCATCGTTCGATGATGCCGTGGCCATGTTAAATCGCCTGGGCCCCGGGGCGCTGATGGCGAAATCAGATATCGAATCAGCGTTCTGGTTGCTCCCGGTACACCCAGAGGATCAGCGCTTGCTAGGTTTTGCATTTCAAGGGAGTTATTACATGGATAAATGCATGCCTATGGGTTGCTCCGTTTCTTGTGCTTATTTTGAAATGTTCAGCTGTTTTTTAGAGTGGGCATTCACCGAGGCCACAGGGCATAGGCATGTTATGCACCATCTGGACGACTTCCAGTTCTTGGGAGCAGCCGGCGATACGAAATGTGCGTAGGCGCTGCAGGACTTCTGCATTCTCATGCGGGAGTTCGGAGTCCCATTGGCACCAGGTAAGACGGTTGGACCATCTACTTCACTGGAGTTTCTGGGAATTGAGCTCGATTCTGTGGAGGGATGTTTCCGTTTACCGATGGAAAAGGTGGCCAAGTTTAGGGCTTCCTTGACGCAATGCCTGGGCAAGGTGAAAGTGACCCTGCACCAGTTACAGCAAACAGTGGGTCAGCTTAACTTTGCCTTGAGGGTGATACCAATGGCCCGCCCCTTCTCACGCTCTATTGCACAAGCTATGGTTGGTCTCAAGGAGGGACACCACCGTACGAGACTGTCGGCAGAGGTTCGCCAGGATATGCGCATTTGGTTGGCATTTCTGGCGGACTTCAACGGTCGAGTTGTGTGGAACAAGCCACCAGCGTCTTCAGACGAACTAGGTCTGTGGACTGACTCAGCTGGGAGCGTGGGATTTGGCGCCATCTTTGGTAACCAATGGTCGGCGCAAACATGGCCGACGTGGTGGCACTCCAGCGGTCTCACAGGTAACATTGGGTTCTTGGAGTTATTCCCCATTTGGGTTGCTCTGATGGCATATCCAGACGACTTCAGGGACCGCTCGGTGGTGTTTTGGTCTGATAATATGACTGTTGTCGAGTGCATTAACCAACAGGCAGCACGCTGCAAATGGATCTTGAGATTGTTGAAGGAAATTGTACTGCTTTGCATGAGATTGAATGTACAGTTCAGGGCGAAACATGTGCCAGGCGTACTGAATCATGCAGCTGATGCACTCTCTCATTCAAATATGCAGGCGTTCAGGGGCTATCTACCTTCAGCGGACCTAGTGGCGGCACCATTCCCCGAAGCGCTATGGCTAATCGGTGCCCCGGATTACAAGACCTCGTGGCAGCAAGCTTAGCCCCCAGGACAAGGAGGGCATATGAAGGAGCGTTTCGTTCCTACTGCACATTTTTGGGTCCCACAGGGAGTCAGAACTGGGGTCAGGAGGAATCCTTCCTGGGGTTCCTGGTAGCGCTGCACAAAGAGGGCCGATCAGCGGCAACGGCCAGTAGGCATAGGGCGGCCATTTCATTCATGGTGCAGGTGCATGGCATAAAAGACCCGACGGGTTCCTTTTTGGTTAAGAAAGCCCTTCGCGGTTGGCAGCGCCTCGAGGGTCGCAAGCAAGATGCGAGGCGCCCGATTGGCTTAGACAGGTTGTCTCTACTCGTAGCAAAACTGGAAGAGACGTGCTCCTCCCATTTCGAAGCAGTTCTGTTTCAGGCAGCCTTCGCGTTGGCGTTCCATGGGGCTATGCGGGTGAGCGAACTGGTCGCAAGGAATAAGAAAGATGTTGAGGGAGGCTTGTGCAGGGATCACGTCCAAATTAGGGGTGATTCGATAGTGGTCTCGATAGCCAGGTCCAAGACTGACCAGGGGGCTATGGGAAATAGTGTTGTCGTGCAGCGCGCGCGAGGGTCCCCCACGTGCCGGATAAAGTGTATAGAGGAATATTTGGCACTAAGGGCGGCTACATGGGGGGGAGTTTGCGGAGGCACAAGGATGGCACCCCACTGACGAGGTTTCAGTTCCAGAGGGTGCTAGCACTGACAATCGCTGCAGCGGGCATGGACCCGTGCGATTTTGGGACCCACTCCTTTAGGGTAGGGGCTGCTACTGAGGCTACAGCCAGGGGTCAGAGTGCGGAGGAAGTAAAACAGTTGGGACGTTGGTCCTCGAATTGCTTCAAGAGGTATGTGCGATTGCACATGTTGTAAGGATCAATTGACATGCACTCACGCTTCTTGACTTTTGTTTGAATTACAGTTTCGCGAGCCTGTCACGCGGGGCGGAATTTGCAGTCAACCCAGCACCAGGAGACCAGCGGTCAAGGATCACTGTCTGGAGAGAGAGTGGTATGGGTCGTGGGCCACTCATATGTGAGGCGCGCCGGGGACGTATTCAAAGCAGGTGCCGCGACTCGCGCAGCTGGGGAATACGGGTACAGAGTGGCCTCCCATGGGAAGGGCGGGCTCTGTTTTGACCAATTCGAATCATTTTTTGAGGGTCTCTTAGGGCGGCAAAGGTCACCGCCATCTGTAGTCATAGTACACCTGGGGGGCAATGACTTGGTGACACTGGGTAGACAAGTGTTATTGGAACAAATTTTGTCGGCTGTTAGCTGGTTGGCTAAAAGAATCCCGGGGTGCACGATTGCCTGGTCCCACATGATTCCCAGAAAGGTATGGCGGGGGGGCCTTTCGGTGTCAGCACTGAACCATTCGGTGAAAAGGGTTAACAATAAAATTGGTAAATTGTTTCGCTCTTCGCAGTTGCATAGCATTCCTCACGGGTGTATTCGGGGTGATCACATGTATCTGAATGATGGGTTTCAGCTGTCCAGGGATGGGAATGACTTACTCATAGGAGACTTCATAGCATGGCTAAGGGGTTTAAGGAAGCATGACCTTTAGGAGGAGTAGGGGGGGCCCGATAGTCGGTCAACTATCCGGCCTGTGGCGGTAAGGTCATGATCGGTGAGCAGTAATTTCAAGGTCCCTAGAGGGGGGCGCCACCCAGAATGGATGGGAGCGCCCGGGGGGAGGTGGCCATTGGCCCCTTCCACGGGGAGGCGGCACCCACTAAGGATGGGTCGCCTAGGGGGAGACGGCCATAGGCCCCTCCCAAGGGAGAGGCGGCTAGATGCCCCTCCTATTAATTTCCCGGGGGCCGGATATCCGCGATGGCGGATAGAGAGTGTGGGGATGGGGGGAGTCCATGCTGTCCTTCCTACAGATACCTCACACGGGAACTCGGATGACCTTTAAGATGGCGTCGAGTGGAAAGGGGGCCCCCACCACAACAAGGGAAGTTACAGTTGGCAATGAGGGTAGAGTCCTCTGCGCATGCGCCACTCACACCACCGTGAGGGCGAGAGTGTTGGTAGTAGGGATCTGACACCGGTTAAGACCTTGCCGTTGGCCCTTAATGCTAGGATGTACAATTTTAATTTAGAATGTATGCATTTTCAGGATGTTAGACTCGGCTAGGAAACCTTTGTATTAGAGATCTGTTAAGGTTAGCCAAAGAACATGTCTTCATCGAAATGTAATAAATATAAAATTGTACATAATGATGAAACTTTTATTTAATGTTTTAAATTTTGTTTCATATTTTAATAAATACGGCCGGGAGAGTGACTCCCTCCCGCCTTCCAAAAGTTCAAACCTGTGTCCGACTTCTCCCATCCTTGGGGATTGTGTTGGGAGGGGGTGGCGGGCATCCCGGCCATACTACTATTTTCTCCTCTCCCAAAACCGATCTCTCCAACGTCCATCTTTTACTTTTTGGTTTAGAGAAGTCTTAACGTTAGAGTTACAGCAGTATGATCAGATAAATGGCCTCCTAAATGTTTCACTTCTGAAACCCAACTTCTCAGAGTCTCACTAATCAAAAAAAAATCTAGCCTGGATCTATTGCTGTGTTTCTTATTATGGAATGTACATCCTCTTCCTCCTCCTTCTCTCCAAATATCTACCCATCCTAGTTGTTTCATCATACTTATTAATAAAGACCTTGTTCTACAGTTTATTAGTGCCCTACTATTTAAAGATCTATCCATTACGGGATCTAGAACTAAATTAAAATCTCCTGCAAATGCTAATGGATCTTAAAAAGGTAATAGCTGAATACCCAGAGTACTCAAAGGTTCAATGACATCCAGATTTGGACCATAATATCCTGTTATCGTGAATTTATGAGAATAAAATGTTATATTTGCTTGGCCCATCATCCCAGTTTATCCACTTTAGACCCTTCAACTACTAATGCAGGATGATTCTTTAAAATTATTGCCACCCCCTTTGTCGTAATATCTTGAGAAGTACAAATTACCTCCTTAATCCATTTTCTGTTTTTACATATAGACCTCATCTCTTCCTCCACTAAGTGTGTCTCCTGCAAAATTAAGATTTGTTCTGGGGCATCTTTTAAATATTGAAATATCCTCTCTCTCCTTTCTTTTACCCATTTACATTCCATGTCAACACCTTCATATAGACTGCTTGATCACCTAACACCTGTGTCATTAGGCCTTAAGCTAAGTAATGTTTTCAGAAGATTTATCATGGCGTTTTGGACAAAAAAAATTATTTTCTTTTTTTCCCCAATGCTCCCACCCAGTGCTCTTTCCTGAAACTTCCCCCCACACCCCCCTGTGCTCCCTTGGAGAACCCCCACTATATCTCTCTAAGGCCCTATCGGCCCTTGAGGCCACCCTCGGTCGGGACAAAAATTACATACCCTTAAGCCCCTAAATAGCTGCTGAATTTGTATTTCTTGGCATCAATTCTATTTTTTTAAGAACAATTTTCCTAAGGCTCATGGTGATCTTACCCTATCCTTTCAGATGAGAATTCCTAATTTTTGTTGCTCCATTAATATTACGTTCTTATCTGTAATCTGCTGCAAGAACCCTTCTGCATCCTCCACCCATCTAAATGAATGCATTTTGTTTTTAAACATCACTTTCAATGTAGCTGGAAATTTAAGTTGAGCAGTTGCTCTTGATTGATTAAATGGTTCCAGTAGCTTACCTAGCTCCCACTGCCGAGAAGCCGCTATAGAAGAAACATCAGACCTGATCTGAAAGGTAAATCCCTCTGCGCTCAAAGCATTCAATTTTAAAGCCTTGCCCAAAATCTCATCTTTTAAATTATATGTCAAAAAATGAATCCGTATTTTTCTGGGTGTTTTTTTGTTCGGGTTTAGCATAAAAGGGTCTCTATGTACTCTTTGAATGTCCACACTTAGCACTTGTTCTGAACACTCTATATTAGTTGTCTGCTTAATTAACTTGATTACAAACTCCTTTATATTTTCTCCTTCCGCTTCCTCTGGCACTTTAAGTAACCATAGGTTATTCCTTTGTTGGGCGTTTTCAATGGATTTCAACCTGTCTTGGAAACTACTCTACTGTTCTTTTATTCTTGTTAGGTCTCTCACATTTTTATCCACTTTTCTTGTTAACTCTCCCACCGTAGTTTCTAGTACTTCTGCTCTGGCTGATGGTGAATCCAACTTATCTTCCATTTTCTCGCAGAAGACTTTAATTTCTGCCTGATTTTTCTCTGAGACCTGAAACCTATTTCTCATCTCATCAGAGAAAGTTTGGAGGATATCTACTGGGGTCTTTTGAGTGTTGAAATCCCTAGCTCCTTCCTTAGATGTTTCCTGTAATTTACACTCCCTCTCCTTTCTCACCTTTTCAGGAGCAGCTGGGAGCCCCCCTTCCTTTTCTGAAATTAACATTCCATGCTTTCCCATGGCTTCTCCTTCTGCTCCTGACTCTTGTCGTTCTGAGAGACACGGGAGATCTGGACAGTCTACTACTAACTGATACTTATTCTGTGTTGGTATGCTGTCCAAATAGACACGCAACACCTTAGTACCACCAATATTATCTTTTGTAGTCCCTGCCACAACGGCCTCCCTACTGTCTTTAGACATCCCTTCGACTGGCTCAAGTATTAATGTATTAGGCACTACTTTAAAGAAGTCCTTCAAAGAGGGTGTAAGAGAAATGCCTTTTTTTTGCTTATGTTCCTGATTTGTAGAATTGACTTTTTTCTTTGCCTTAGTCTTCAGTTTTTGTTTTACATAATTCACCTGAGCCCCAGCCTTCTGACTTGGAGAACCATTAACCTGATGGAATTGTTACCCAATTGTATCAGCTTCCGTTGTTTCCACGTCTATTGTCTCAAAAGATAAGTCACATCCTGAGCTCCTCAAGAGATAACGTGATGTTAATCTACAGGGTATCCCCCCTTCTTCCCTAGTGCCCCCTTGTACTCCCACCTTTTCCTTGTCCAACATCTACTACAGGTGTCGCTCTTACTTTTGCTGCTTTTGGCGTCCTCACAGGGTGCAGTTTTTAAACCACTTCTCTTTGCCAGTTGGTTACAGATCTCTGATGCACTTCGTGCTCCACCTCTCCCCATTCCTCCATGAATCGGGAAACTCGCCAACGCCCTCCACCCCCTGCGCAGCTGTGAAGCTGCCCGAGACCAAGTCGTGACCTGCTCCTCCTGTGTTCCCACTGATCGCTCCACGGGGAAAATGCCACGATCGAGGCAGCCTGGGAAGTCTCGAAAATCCCTGCCACCTCTAACGCCACTCCAACTCCCAAAGTGTGACTGCAATCTCATTTGTGACTGTCGGCCGCCCGCCTCCGAGCCACCATCCACGGCCCCTAGCCGACAACACCGGCCCGCTTGTCGCCGCACTTGCCGTTCCTACCACTGACTCCCGCAGCTCCAGGGCCAGAGAAAAGGACGCCCACCCCTGCTCCACTCAAATCGGCTACAGTTCCTAACTCCGGTCTTGCTCCAACTCCACACGTGCTGTTCCACACTCACTGCTCCCGTTATCAACCGCTACAACCCCCTTACAGGTCCAGCAGGGGCCAGAAGAAAAGAGACCACCTCTGTAAGTCTCAAATCTCAATTTCTCTTTTTATATTCCATATACGCTATTCAGTTTCCTTATCCAAACTCATCAGCAGTGCACCGATTATAACTGCATTATTATTCCTTTCGGAAAGTTTAGTCCATACTTTATAAATCCAGTCCCGACCTCGGAGCCTTGCGACCGCGTAATCGTCGGCCGCCATGTTCTCCCCCTCTGCAGCCAATGGCTTGTTCACATGGCTTTGCAGTGATGGTTAGCTGTAAACAGATATTGTGGTCCAAAAATAGGTCCACTTGGAATGTAATTAAAAACCCAGCTATTCAATGAAGAAAATAAATATATAAAAGTGCAGTTATGGCTAGGTTTGCTTAGATCATCGTACTGAATGTTTGAGAACCCCTGAATATCAGTAAAGGTCTCTATTTATGGGTAAGTGAACTAACCATAACTTTCAATGTTGTCATGCACTGCTGATGACCTAATGTATTAGATCAGAGCTTTCCAAAGTGTGTGCCGCAACACCTTAGTGTGTCCCCTCCACTCTGTGGGTGTGTCGCGTGACAATGACCCCCTCCCTCGTGTGTGGCAGCCCGGGCTCAGACAGCTTCCGGGCACACACACAGCCGCATCCGAGCACTTCACAGGTCATTAAAAGACTGTGTGCTTGTTAAAGAGGCTTTGTTGATTTTTCATCCCTTCTAAGAGCCCCTGCAGCGCCTCCCTACCTACTGCTAAATGTTTCAGCCCCCCCCCCCCTGAAATGTGGCTCTAGTTGCGCCTCTGCGCTGGGGGGTGTCTGCTGCTGTTAATTTGCTCTGTAGCGCCTCCCTCCACCCTGGGCCCAGCAGGCACCAGTCTCGCCTGCCAAGCACCAGCCTTAGCCAGGGGCACCGGCTGCTGCGAACATGATCCCTGCTCCTTGACCTTGTCGGACACCTGGCAGTGGCAGCTTCCG
This sequence comes from Lissotriton vulgaris, assembly GCF_964263255.1. Taxonomy (NCBI): domain Eukaryota; kingdom Metazoa; phylum Chordata; class Amphibia; order Caudata; family Salamandridae; genus Lissotriton; species Lissotriton vulgaris. The sequence goes on from NC_141694.1 coordinate 1,568,910,728, forward strand.
AGCACTTTCGAAAGGAGTCTCTGCTTGGCGCACCGGTTCAAGGCGCTGCATCTTATTAATTAGAAAAATCAGGTGTTAGCAGAGAGGTGGGGACTCTGTCCATTGTATTTGTCTATTTTGTGGAATTTATTTCTCAGTAGTTGCATTTAATAATAATATCACAACCAACTGCTCCCTGTAATGCATAAACAGCAGAGGCAATGCTTTTCCAGGGGCGGCTCACGCGAGAAGTTCCTGAGAGAAGGGGAACGGTGAAAGGGTGCCACATAGATATGGGGGGGGGCAGAGATAGAGGGAGTGATAGAGAGGGAGAGAGCAAGAGAGCTGGGAGAGAGAGAGAGAGAGAGATACTGAAGGATGGAGAGAGGGTGCGAGAGACTGAAGGATGGAGAGAGAGAGATAAAGATAGATAAAGAGAGAGGAGGGATATAGAGGGGGATAGAGAGGGGGAGAGAGACTGAAGGATGGACAGAGAGAGGGCGAGAGAGACAAAGAGAGGGGAGAGAGAGAGACTGCAGGGAGAGGGAGAGGAGGGAGAGGAGGGAGAGGAGAGGGAGAGGAAGAGGAGTGAGAGGAAGAGGAGTGAGACGGAGAGGAGAGGGAGGGAGAGGAGGGAGAGGAAGAGGAGTGAGAGTGAGAGTGAGAGTGAGACGGAGAGGAGGGAGAGGGAGGGAGAGGGAGAGGAGGGAGAGAGGGAGAGGAGGGAGAGGAGGGAGAGGAAGGGAGAGGAGGGAGAGGAAGGGAGAGGGAGATGAGTGAGAGGAAGAGAGAGAGGAGGGAGAGAGAGAGATAAAGAGAGATAAAGAGAGAGGAGGGATAGAGAGGGGGAGAGAGACTGAAGGATGGAGACAGAGAGGGCGAGAGAGATACTGAGGGAGAGAGCCAGAGAGAGAGAGAGAGAGAGAGAGAGAGAGAAAGAGAGGGGGAGAGAGAGAGACTGCAGGGAGAGGGAGAGGATGGAGAGGAGGGAGAGGAGGGAGAGGAAGGGAGAGGATAGGGAGGAAGAGGAGTGAGAGTGAGACAGAGAGGAGGGAGAGAGAGAGGGAGAAGAGGGAGAGAGGGAGAGGATGGAGAGAGGGAGAGGGGGGAGAGGGAGAGGAGGGAGAGGGAGGGAGAGGGAGAGGAGTGAGAGGGAGAGGGGTGAGAGGAAGAGGAGTGAGATGGAGACGGAGAGGGAGAGGAGGGAGGGAGAGAGGGAGAGGAGGGAGAGGAAGAGGAGTGAGAGTGAGAGGGAGACTGAGAGGGAGAGGGAGAGGAGTGAGAGAGGGAGAGGGGGGAGAGGAAGAGGAGGGAGAGAGGAAGAGGAGGGGGAGAGGAAGAGGAGGGAGAGAGGGAGAGGAGAGGGAGAGTAGTGAGAGGGAGATGGAGAGGAGATGGAGAAGGAGAGGAGGGAGAGGAGGGAGAGGGAAAGGAGTGCGACGGAGAGGAGGGAGAGAGAGGGAGAGCAAGAGGAGTGAGACGGAGAGGAGAGAGAGGGAGGGAGAGGTAGAGGAGGGATAGAGGGAGAGAGAGGGAGAGGAAGAGGAGGGAGACAGAGGGAGAGAGGGAGACGAGGGAGAGGGAGAGGAGACAGAGGGAGAGGAGGGAGAGGGAGACAGAGAGGAGGGAGAGGAGGGAGAGAGGGAGAGGAGGGAGAGGGAGAGGAGGGAGAGGAAGCGGAGTAAGTGGGAGAGGGAGACGGAGAGGAGGGAGAGGGAGGGAGAGAGGGAGAGGAGTGAGAGAGGGAGAGGAAGAGGGGGGAGAGGGAGAGGAGGGAGAGAGGGAGAGGAGGGAGAGGAAGAGGAGGGAGAGAGGGAGAGGAGGGAGAAAGGGAGAGGAGCGAGAGAGGGAGAGGAGGGAGAGGGAGAGGAGTGAGAGGGAGACGGAGAGGAGAGGAGAAAGAACCCCCTGTAGGAGGATCGGCTCGCTCGCTTTACTCGCTAGCATTACCGTGTCACAAGATGAAGATTGTCGAAAAGGTGTGTCACCGACGTAGAAAGTTTGGAAAGCTGCGTATTAGATCATTGATGACATGTTAAATTACTTTATTGATGACATCATTGATGACATATCAAATGATGTCATTGATGACATCACTGGTAATATCACTGCTAGCATACATCCATGATCCCACTGTAGACACTTATTTTGATTTTTTAAATGATGTGAATGACAAATGATTATAAATTCAATTATATACAATATAAGTAATACACATATGATTGGGTGGGGTGGGTAACATAACAAGTGTCTGGCACTACGTTTGGAGGTAGTATTTTTGGCACTTATTTTCAGTTATTCTAGGTTGGCAGTTTTTTTGGTATGGGTTTGTCACATTATATATTTTCCGATCAGCCCTGAAGAAGCCAGATTCCTCAGTCCATGAAAAATGTTGGCTAAGTTCTGAATTAATGGGTAATGAACTGCAATTCTTAATCGGGAGACCAGCAAACAAATATCAATGAATACCTATCGACCTTTTACAATGTTTGATTTCCGCACTTGTAAACCCTGACCCTAAGCATCAATTGCTAATAAACGGTTTAATTGTATCTTATGAATGGTGATTGTGCACTTTATTTGCCAACTTTTGTAGAGCGTTGATTTAATCACACAATAAGGCCTGAAGCAAAGTTGTGTGTTGGCACCTAAGTTATTCAATCTGTATCTAGCAGACTTGTCGTCATAACTGATTAGGGTTACTACCATTCACCTAAAATAGGTACATCAGGAATCTAATCTTCTTTATGCTGATGACTTCATCATAATTAGGAAAAAACTAAGTTGGACTCCAGTGATTAATACATTTCTTAGAACTGTATGCGCTTGAAAATGGAATGGAAATAAATGTTCCAAAACAAAGTTGATGGCGGTGGTCAAGAAATGTATCCAAAGGAGGGAGATTAGAGAAGGAGATCAATCGATCAACGGACACAGTTAACCACCCACGGGGAGGGTGGAAGGTCCAGCTACAGCTTGTGTCCGTGTTTTACACTGAGGAAACAAAAGGGGTCGCTGTACTGTTCCTATGGGAATTGGGGAAAGTGTCTAGCTGGCATGACCACGGATGTTGGAGTAACATCCTGGGGCATCCATTTTGTTGGATATAATGGCCTCACACACCCCGAAGGATGTCATGCTTCATCATCGGCGGTTGCTCCTCGTCGGGGAGGCGGTGCAATCCCCGACGGGCTCACCTCAAAGAGGGGCTCTTTGGCGGAGATCTTTTTCCAACTGCCTTATGGTGAGGTGGGGGTCTGTGGACCGGGCTAGGTGTGGTGGTGTGTGGGGTATTAAAATGTAGCAAGGGGTACCGGAATTCAATTTATTCAGGGGGTCCCCTGGCTGCAGTTAAAAAGAGGGGTTAGGCTCACTATGAGTCAACAAGTTAGGTCAGGTGACCCTAGATGAGGCTAAAGGTGATGAAGGTCGACATGTTTCACGCTATGGGTATAGTCTCCCGCGATTCATCAGGACCGTGTAAAAGTGCAGTGTCAAAACATGCTAGTGTCATGTGTGTCTTATGTTTACCTCTGTGGGTACTCCTATGCCTAGACATAAGGAAGAGAAAACAAGGAAAAACATTAGATGCTGCTATGCATGTCAGTAGTTCCAGTCAACGCCAGCGTGTTGATATAGTAAGGCATGCCTTTAAAGTTGAAAAAACATGACTTGCAACCAAGTCTGTGTGCAAAGTGTCCAGTGAAAAGCACACACAACTCTTGAGCTAGTGAGGAGGTTGGTGATGGATTGTGGGCTAAAAGCAACAATTAAAACCAGTTTCTTGAAGGAATTAAAAATTAATCAATAAACCGCAGTTTTAGAGGATTTGGCTACTCCTGTCTTGTAAAAAACAAGCAAGTAAGATTTGGCGACACCACTTGTCAATACATGCATCTACAACACACCAAACACACACTGTGTCCCAAACGTGTAAGATCTTGGGAAAATATCTATGCCCCACTCACCTAAAGGTTGAGGACTACATGCCACATGAGGGGTCGGCGGGATTAGACATCAGGGAGAGCCCAAGGTTAACGCTGAGGAAGTAAAGTAACATAGCGCCAGGGAATGAAGATTGACTTGGCAAGTGCAACACCAAGCAGCGTAGTGCTTACTCAGTGTCTATCCATGTTGGAATCCTGTCTAGCGAGACTCACCTCGTACCTCCTGTGTCCGCGCTGATAGACCTACCCTTCACCGCCGAGCTCGAGTAGATGTCTGAGCTCGGCGGCCGGAGGAATTTAAAGCGCAATGGACAAATCGGAGTGTTCCGACGCGTGGTCAAGAAATGAAATGACCCACAAACTGTTCCTTGGGAGGAACAGAGATAGAATTTGTGAAGAAATATACGTTTCTCCAAGTTGTATTTGACTCAAGGGACCTATTAACACCGCATATGCGCCAACTAAGAAAAAAACTGCAAAAAACACGTCTGATGGACAGAATGTAGAACAATGTCATACATTCACCCCAGTACAAGAATCTGGGCCTAAATCCATCGTTTTTTTGCACTCCACACCACCCTGGGTTAGACACTGGCTATATGCAAATCAGCTCTGACCCTGTGCCTCATGGGAACAGTCCAGTCTGAACTACCAAGCCATGTCTATCCCAGACCGGAATCAAGCATCCAAGGACAGGTTTCTGGCTATCAGCCTTCATTCAGCCTGGATAGCTTGACTCCAGTGGTGTGGAGAGCCTGGGGCTCACGTCTGAGCATACCCAGCCCACTCGGGATGAAAATTGCATAAAACACAGTTGATGGACAGAATGCAGGGTGGTGTGGAGTGCAAAAAAACGATCGATTTAGGCCCAGATCCTTGTACTGGGGTGAATGTATGACATTGTTCTACATTCTGTCCATCAAATGTGTTTTTTGCAATTTTCACCCGAGTGGGCTGGGTATGCTCAGACTTGAGCCCCAGGCTCTCCACACCACTGGAGTCAAGCTATCCAGGCTGAATGAAGGCTGATAGCCAGAAACCGGTCCTTGGATGCTTGATTCCGGTCTGGGAAAGACATTGCTTAGTAGTTCGGACTGGACTGTTCCCATGAGGCACAGGGTCAGAGCTGATTTGCATATAGCCAGTGTCTAACCCAGGGTGGTGTGGAGTGCAAAAAAACGATGGATTTAGGCCCAGATCCTTGTACTGGGGTGAATGTATGACATTGTTCTACATTCTGTTCATCAACTGTATTTTTTGCAATTTTCACCCCGAGTGTGCTGGGTATACTCAGACATGAGTCCCAGGCTCTCAACACCACTGGAGTCAAGCTATCCAGGCTGATAGCCAGAAACCGGTCCTTGGATGCTTGATTCCGGTCTGGGAAAGACATGGCTTGGTAGTTCGGACTGGACTGTTCCCATAAGGCATAGGGTCAGAGCTGATTTGCATATAGCCAGTGTCTTACCCAGGGTGGTGTGAAGTGCAAAAAAACAATGGATTTAGGCCCAGATCCTTGTACTGGGGTGAATGGATGACATTGTTCTACATTTTGTCCATCAACTGTATTTTTTGCAATTTTCACCCCGAGTGTGCTGGGTATACTCAGACGTGAGTCCCAGGCTCTCCACACCACTGGAGTCAAGCTATCCAGGCTGATGAAGGCTGATAGCCAGAAACCGGTTGTTGGATGCTTGATTCCGGTCTGGGAAAGACATGGCTTGGTAGTTCGGACTGGACTGTTCCCATGAGGCACAGGGTCAGAGCTGATTTGCATATAGCCAGTGTCTAACCCAGGGTGGTGTGGAGTGCAAAAAAACGATGGATTTAGGCCCAGATCCTTGTACTGGGGTGAATGTATGACATTGTTCTACATTCTGCTCATCAACTGTATTTTTTGCATTTTCACCCCGAGTGTGCTGGGTATACTCAGACGTGAGTCCCAGGCTCTCCACACCACTGGAGTCAAGCTATCCAGGCTGATGAAGGCTGATAGCCAGAAACCAGTCCTTGGATGCTTGATTCCGGTCTGGGAAAGACATGGCTTGGTAGTTCGGGCTGGACTGTTCCCATGAGGCACAGGGTCAGAGCTGATTTGCATATAGCCAGTGTCTAACCCAGGGTGGGGTGGAGTGCAAAAAAACGATGGATTTAGGCCCAGATCCTTGTACTGGGGTGAATGTATGACATTGTTCTACATTCTGTCCATCAACTGTATTTTTTGCAATTTTCACCCCGAGTGTGCTGGGTATACTCAGACGTGAGTCCCAGGCTCTCCAAACCACTGGAGTCAAGCGATCCAGGCTGATGAAGGCTGATAGCCAGAAACCGGTCCTTGGATGCTTGATTCCGGTCTGGGAAAGACATGGCTTGGTAGTTCGGACTGGACTGTTCCCATGAGGCACAGGGTCAGAGCTGATTTGCATATAGCCAGTGTCTAACCCAGGGTGGTGTGGAGTGCAAAAAAACGATGGATTTAGGCCCAGATCCTTGTACTGGGGTGAATGTATGACATTGTTCTACATTCTGTCCATCAACTGTATTTTTTGCAATTTTCACCCCGAGTGTGCTGGGTATACTCAGACGTGAGTCCCAGGCTCTCCAAACCACTGGAGTCAAGCGATCCAGGCTGATGAAGGCTGATAGCCAGAAACCGGTCCTTGGATGCTTGATTCCGGTCTGGGAAAGACATGGCTTGGTAGTTCGGACTGGACTGTTCCCATGAGGCACAGGGTCAGAGCTGATTTGCATATAGCCAGTGTCTAACCCAGGGTGGTGTGGAGTGCAAAAAAACGATGGATTTAGGCCCAGATCCTTGTACTGGGGTGAATGTATGACATTGTTCTACATTCTGTCCATCAACTGTATTTTTTGCAACTAAGAAAAAAAGGCAAAAGACTAAAGTTAGCATTCCAAGCACTTTACCGAACAATGAAGAGGCTCTCTCTTCTACCAATGCTGAAAGTTATTTCCACAAAATTGCTCACCACACTGGCAGTGAGGCACTCAATAGGGGAAATGTGACGGTCTTGGACCTTATAGTAGCAGAATGTACAGATACAACTTTTCATTCCCCAAAAACGTATCCCTGATCCGGATAAAACTGGAAATCAACATTCTTAAACAAACAGTAGCCAGGTAATGCAACTTTGTGAAAACCTCTGGAAGAGAGAAGATACAATTACAAGAAAATAACACTGGTTTTAGCAAGATTAATGTGCAGGCTTCAATACTGCATAAAACTGTGAGCTGTCCTATTTACTTGTACTAGACCTCAAATTGACGAAACAATGCTGCTTGAAAAACAAGTTTGAATAGAATATGCAGAATGCACATAAAAAGTTTGATTACCTCCTGGTTAGTCTTCCTCGCCGAATGACTAACAAAGTGAGCTTCCTCACCAGAACCCTTCAAAGCAAATAAAATCAGCCTCCCATGCCTCCCATCCCTTCCTAATATGGCCGATCCATTACACCCTTGACCCCTCTAAGAGGCGGGCAGGCTCAACAGGTCAGCCTGTTTTTTTAGTTCTGCGCATGTTTACTCTCCAGATGCGTTGTCAGGTAAGTGATGCCTGCTGTAGCAGGTACGTGGGTCTGGGGTTGTAGGTCCTGTTCCCCCCCTTCCTTCCCCTGGTGTGTTTGGGCCGGTTAGGCTCTGCTTCTGTGAGCCAGGGATAACAGCGGGGGGGGCGGCTGGGGTTAGGAAGGTGGGTGTCAGCGCTCTGCCACTCCCCTGCTCGCTTGGCTCTCTGTGCCTGGTTCCTGCTTTGTGACCAATCATTTCTGCCTGCCTGCCCGTGGTGGCACTTTGGTGGTGGTATTGCGCGGCGTTTGTGAACCTGCTGTTGCCGCACTTGTTCTTTGTAACACGCAACCCACCCGCCTCCCCCTCGAGGCGCTGCTGCGGGTGGCGACTGTGCTTCCCAGCATTCTCCCGGCCTCTGTACTGGGTCGGTGACTTGTTCCCTTTGATTCTTACTGCCCGCCTGTCCTTTGGGGACTGCGGCTGTGCTGCAGAGCATTCTCCCGGTGCACATTCCCTTGGTTCTCGCCACCCGCCTGCCCCTCAAGGCGCTGCAGCAGCCGGGGGCTATGCGGCCCAGCGTTCTCCCTGCCCTCGTTTCCTCTGGTTCTCACAGCTGCCTGCCCATCCAGGCGCGGCGGCGGGCGTTGGCTGTGCTGGGTGGCGTTCTGTTTGCCCCACAGTTTTTTTATTTATTGCTTCTTGCATCTCGTGTGGCCCAGGGCTATTTCATCACGCTGCCCGCCTGTCCTTCGAGGCGCAGCGGTGGTGCTGCGTGGCTGTGTTTGGCCCTGACGCTTATCGGGTCACCACGGAGTTCGCGGTCTGGGAGTGTGTGGCGCCTGTGGTCGGTCTGGTCCTCCTGTGGCGGGGTCACTTGCTCGTTCCCGCGCTGACTAAGGTAGCAGGTCATTTTCGGCCCTTTCTGCCTACCCGGGAGGTTCCATACTGGCCCGTTCCTCCTGGCTGGTGAGTTTCACTTCTTTTTTTGTCTTCACCTTGGTGGTCTGTGTTGTGTGCCTGTGTGATGGCAACTTTGCGTGCCTCATGCTGTCCTCCTTGTGACTTTGCAGGTGTTTGTGGATCAGGGTCTTTGTTTTCATGTCCCGCGCATATGTGCTCAATGATTTCCTCATGCTGCTTGACTATGATCCTGGTTTAGAAGTGTGGGTGTCTGTAGAGCATTGTTTGTTGTGTGCTCTCACTCTACTGTCATGTTGCAGTTTCTTGCTACCTGCTTTGCTGGTTGTCTGATCCACTCGGTGTGCGCTGTGGTTTTGATTTCCCCCGGTATGTCCTGGGGTTGTTGATCCTGCTGTTATGCGCTGTATCTAGAGGATCCTGGGGTTCGGTTTCTGCCTTGCTCTGCGCCGTTGTGGTTTGGTTTTCTGAGTCCCTCTCGCCATTTGGGTGGTCTCGCTCATGGGTGCGTATTGGGGTGTTGCACTCTGTCCATCTGTCTGGAGCGTTCACTCTTGAACCTTGCTTCATGCTGCTTGCTAGTGTGTTTTGCAGGTTTATTGTTTTTTGTGGTGCCATCCCGGCGCAGTGCAACCGCTGGCAGGTGACCTGCTTGTCTCAGCTTCGGCCATTCCTGGGTTTCCGTTTTGGGGTGTTCGTCCGTCATTGGTGATTTTGCTCCCTGATTGGTCTTGTACCTCTAGTTGCTCAGGCTCGCACTTTGGGCTTTGGGCCTGCAGTCCTTACATCCTGTGGACTCCTGCTCCCGCCTGCTCTCCATTGTTTAGCCTGGTCAGGTGGCTCAGTGGGCTACTGCGTCTTCTGCAGGGTTCTGTGTTTAACCTCTTGGTCACAGGTTCGACTCCCGGTGGGTTCACTTAGCCTTTCATCCGTCTGAGGTCGATGAAATGTGTTTCATTGAGTTGGATGGCAACAGACAACTTATTGAGCACCAAGAACCCTGTAGTGGTGTACGCACTCTTCACAAACTGGTCTGTCCTGGTTGATACCTTGTTGGACGTCCTCCGGGGGTTTCTGGGTCTGTGGGCTTTGGTGTGTCTGATGGGGCTGGCTGCGGTTGGTGCCTGTCCGTCTCTGAGTTGCATGGGTGGTCGCCTGGTGGTCTCTTGCTTCTGTTGCTGCTCCTGGTGGGCTCGCCCTGTCTTGTCCACGGCCGCAGCCTTGCTGCTCCCTCCTCCTCCTGCTCCCAGTCTCAGCAGGCAGCTCCTGCACCCCCTTCCTGAGGGCTTCCTGCTGTCACCAAACTCCTGGACCAGCCCATGCCATGGAAGTTTTCAGGCTGCTTGTTAAATAGGAGCATTTCTTCTAATAAGTCGGGCTTTGTTGCAATCCTTTCTGTTGCCTCTCCTCTTGTCCTGGTTGGCACAGTTCATTGGGTCCTGCCCTCTTCTTGGTCGCTCTGGTTGTCAGTTATTGGGCACCCCTGCTCCTGTTCCTGGAGCTGTGGCTCTTTGGTTGCTCTGCTACCTTTGGGTGGTGCCTGCTTAGTCGGGCCGGGGGTTCAGCGCCCACCTCTGCTGGGGTGTGCGTTCTGAACTTCTCGCTGCTCCTTCTATGGGTCCTGGTCATCACGTATCAATTTGCCCCCTCGGGTGTTCCAGTTGGGATTGTCTGCCTTGGTTGGGGCCTTCCCCAGGACGTGTTTTGGGTCTTGTTGACTGGTGGTGTTTCCCCTGTCTGTCCTTTGCAGATTCTCCCCTTCCTGTTGGTCTTTTTGCCTCTGGCCATTTTCCTTGCTTCCTTTCTATTCCTTGGTGACTCCCTTCCCACCCTGTCTCCTCGTGCAGCAGGTGGTCTGTCTGTTCTGGTGCCTCCTTCCCGTGTGTTGGCGGCATTTGCCATCCTGAGGGGCACGCTTGGGTTCCCGATCTGTACTAGGTCGGTGAGTTCTCCTGATGGTGGGTTTCCCGTCTGGCTTCTGTTTGCCGTTCCTTGTCTTTTCTGGGGTTTTCCCCTACCTTCCTGGGGCTTCTTTTGTTGTTCTTCTGGAAGGTTTGTCCCCTGCCTCTTGCTCCTGGGTTTTTGCCGGGTTTGCCCCTGTTGACTCTTTAGCACAATGGTGCTGTCCTGGCCTGGGTTGCTTTTGACTACGGCAATGCCTAAATGCTCATGTTCTCGTCAAGTGGATGGGAGTTCTCCTGGGTGCGTGTGGTGCTGTCTGCTTCCTTTGGGTCCCCTGTGTTGGCTCTTCAGCCTTCTCGTCCGGGCTCCCGGCTTTGTGCTTTCCTGTGATCCTTTTTCTTCCAGGGCCTGGTCAGGACTTTTGTCCTGTTGGTGTCTGCTGCTGCTGTGGTTGTCTTGGGGGCTGTTGCTCGTTGGTCCGTGTTATGCCTATATGGGCACAGATTTTGTGTCCTGCCCCTGCTTTCTGGCTTTCCCTTGCTGGTTTTTATTTTCAGGGGTGCTGTTGGATGTCTGGTGGTGCTGGGACTCCCGGTTCTCATCTGACTTTCGGGGCCCTGCGCTTCCGTTGTGAATTTGTATCCTCCTCTTTAGTCCCTGGTTTTGGGGTCCCAAGGCCTGTTGGCTTAGGTGGCTCCCTAGGAGTCTTGACATGGCTCAGGCTCGTTTCGCCCTTCTGTCCTTCTCGCCTTTAGTGTGTTTCTGCCTGTGCGCTCCTGTTCCTGTTGGTTCTTCGTTGTTCGGCTGGGCAGGGCCTGGCTGTTGGCTGGCTGGCTGACTGTATGGCCACCTGGGTGCCCCCTTCCTTCATGTGGATCGTTCCTGGGTTGGGTTGGTCCCTGTACGGGGCGGTCTCGGGCCACCCGCTTCGTTTCCCTTCCTTCCCACAAGTGGGTGGCCCTATGGGCTTTCCGCTTTTCGCTGTTGGCCTGTTGGGTTCCCTTGGTGGCCGGGTCTCTTCAGTGTCGTTTCCGGCTCCTTCCTGGGTCCATTTTGCCTTGTGCCTGCCTGGGTTCTCTCCTTGGTGTTGCGATCCCTTCCAGGCGGTCCTTGTTCGCGTGGGGCTTGTGTCCCACCTGTTTCTCTTCTTGTGGGTGTGGTGTCCCTCGTTTGTTTGGTTGTTCGGTCAGCGTGCTGGTCTTCTTTGCACCCCTTTCCGTTCCTGCAGCTCTTGCCAGTCTGTCTGTTTGCGTCTGGTCTCGCTGCCCAGTTCCTCTGGTGGTTTTGTCTCTCTTGCGAGTGGTGATTAGCCTTGCGGTGCTGCTATGTTTGTCAGACTGCGTCTCTCTTTCTGCCGTGGCTTTTTTTGTTAGGTCACTGTGGTGGGATGCCCTCTGTTCATTCTGTTCCTCGCTCTGGGCTTTTGCTCCCCTCTCATTTTTAGCCGGCCGTTGTGCGGTCTTGGTGTGTTTGGACCAACTTGCTGCTTTCTGTTCTGGGCCCTGTTTGCTGTCACTTTTGGCTCAGTGCGGTCTGGTTCCGTGCCTCCTCTGTCCTCCTTCGGCTTTTGTTTGGGGCGGATAATTCTGATGGCACTTCGTGTCTCTTGAGTCTGGGTTTTCGGCCTTCCCTGTGTCTTTCCTTCCCGGACTGGTTCTTCCGGCTCTTGTTGCCTCTCTCTTAGGTGGTCCTTCCGCTCGTTCTGATCTGTTGGGTTTGCCCTCTTTCGTGGGCATCCCATTCTGGTCTTTCAGTTCTTGTGAGTTTCCATGAAGCTGTTTGGTTTTGGTATATGCTCACTTTGTTAGTCATGTGGCGAGGAAGACTAACGAGGAGGTAATGCCCCGGTTAATTACCAGTAATCTTCATTACTCCGAGAATAGTCTTCCTTGCCACATGAGTTCCCATCCCTCCCTCCCTGTCTGGTTATCGGCTTCATGTTTGTGCTTGGTAGTTTCAGGCTGATGGGCTGGGCCGGCCCGCCTCTTATATGGGTCAAGGGTGTAGTGGGTCGGCCATATTGGGAAGGGATGAGAGGCATGGGAGGCAGATTTTTTTTGCTATGGAGGGTTCTGGTGTGGAGCTGAAGCTCACTTTGTTAGTCATGTGGCGAGGAAGACAATACTCGGAGTAATGAAGATTACCGGTAAGTAACCGGGGCATTCTCGTCCATTCCATGAACCTGTTTCCATAATAATTAACAAATTGCTTATATATTGTCAAGTATTCTCCAGTACTGTTTCTACACATACAAAGACCACTGTTTATAGATAAAACATGTTTGTCATTTAAAGGGTGAATGAATAGTTCATTCATTGAAATGAGGTTTAAAACATGAATTTGACTTTCTAAACTACTTCTTTTCCCGCTTAATGATGATCCTGCAGAAATGTTTTCTTTTCCATTTAAAAAAATGTTTCGACTTTTAAAACATTTACTTTTTAGAAAATGTATACCTTCTTGGGTTAAAGACTCCGTACATGTGTGGGAAAGCAAGCCTAAAAAAAGCAAACTCCACATGAGCACATACTAATATAATGGAGTGGTGTGGCTCACTGGTTAGAGGCGGCAGACCCGGAAGCAGAGGTCAGCCCGGGACCAGGGTTCGATTCCCGACGCGGCAGGGTCTTGGGCCATGATCAGCGGACTTGATAATTCTCGCCTCGGTGCCTACTCAAACCATGGGTCCCACTCATCAATAGCTTGCTTAATCTCTACTAACGGCCCCATCAGCGCCGGGGATGCTTGTCTTCACCTTGGAGATGCCCAGGAGGGACCATCTCACAGGGAAAGCCAGGATGGGTTCCCCAGCGGTATACAGCGCCGGGACGCCCCTTTGCTGGGGCAGCTGTGCGCTTTACAAGTATTTAACATTTAGTTGCAAACGTAATATTGTTGTCTGAGGACTATTCGATTCATGTGAGAAGGTGAGGAGTGATCCTGTTCCCAGGAGAGCATCGAACGATGATTAGCTGATGGAGACGAGAAGAGCAACTTGTTGCAAAAGTTTTGTCAAATGTGATGTCCATAATATTGTGTGCTTCTAGAGTAGGTGAAGACAGTTTTTCCAGAACCTTTTTGCCCCTATAAAAGTCTTTTTCATTTTTTACCCAGATCCAGATATTATGTCACATTGCTTTGAGACTCAACTGACTGAGTTTTTTGAACATCTGTTTACGGGAAGTTCTTTGCTTTGATATTTTTTTATCTTTTTGACCTGATTTAAATGCTAAAGGTTCATGCTTTTCTCACTTTCTCAGACTAAGGGCCTGATGTGGGTAATAGTGAAATACAGAATTCTTTTTTAAGTTCAGAAGTGAGTTTATTAGGGTAAATATAATATTAATACATAATAAATAAGAACAATGGATAATAGAAAAATTACATACAATATATCAAGTATATAATCAGCAAACAAGTGTGGTTCGAGTTAAATAGAATGGAATATATCATGCATAAGAAGAAAAACATCAACATATAACCAAAAGTGCATCATGTATAAGATATAGAAGTGCAAAGGATAAAACAAGATACAAAACAAAGTATATAATATCAATCTAAAAAATTTCATGGGGGTTTAGTTACTTCTTGTTGTAGGGGAGCCGGATGTAGAGAGTGTTTTGCACTTGTGTCAATGAAAAGTGTAACAGGTGACCATAGGTCTAAGCGCTTTGGTGCCATGTGTAGTGGATATACAAAGGTTGTATCCAGTCTGTGATTATAACAAACAGCAAACCACCATGCTGGGTATGATAGTTTGGTAAAGTCCTTCCAGTTCTTGGTCATTTGCTGAAAGGCCACTACCAACAACAAAGCTGTGATCTTAACATTGGACTCAGAGTCTTCCCAAATAGGGGACAGACTACCTAAAAATATGTGTGAAGGAGCAAGAGGATGTTTGGGATTAAAAATGGAGTTGATTTGAGACCATACCCTTTCCCAAAAACTCTGGACAAATTTACATGCAAAAAGCATGTGAAATAAGCCAGCATGTGGTAGCGAACAGGACAAGCAAACATCTGGAATATGAGCGTGTCTCATATGAAGTGTAGGTGGAGAAAGTAGGAGTCTATTGTATATGAAAAAGAGCGTTTGTGTGGTATTAGCTTCCCTAGAGGATTTACGAATTTTAAGCCAAATTTTACCCCAAACATCTATCAACCAGGAAGTTTCTAAATTGGTTTCCCACATCAATTCTACCTTGGTTTTGTCTCTGGACGGAGTGAAGTATGTAAAAATGCATAAATAGTAGATGCCTTGGAGGCATTAATAACAAGGGTCCTTAGCTTATCTGCATGAATCAGCTCATGTGAAGCAGTTAGCTCGAACGACATGAATTGTGCGTGGGCATTTCCAATAGCTACCGATAAAAGAGAATATTTGTACTTAAAAGATGGAGGTAAGGTAAAGAAAGTGCCAGCCCATTCAAAGGACATGATATGTTCTTGACCATAAAGTTGATGAACCCAAATTATATCACGTTGTCTCCAGGATTTCCAAAAGAAAGGTTTATTATTGATCAAAATATTTTTATTATGCTAGAGGGGCCAGATAGCCATTTTGACGCTTGGTGTAAAAGGAAGGATTTGTGATACGTTGGGAAATCAGGAAAATTCACCCCACCCTCTGATTTTAGACGGATCAATTTTTAGATAGACATGCATGATTTTTTGTTGCTCCATAAAAAGGAAGATAAAATGGAGGTGAGTGTCTTAAAATATTTGGAGGGAATGGACAGTGGGATACTAGAAACTGTATATAATACTATGGGCGAAAGCATCATTTTAATGGTGTCCAAACTGCCCCACCACAATAAGTAAAGGGGGTGCCATTTAACTGTTAAGGACGAAAATCTTTGTTTGCAGTTTTCCAGACAACGGGAGATTGTCCCGGAGATAGTCGGAGTTAAGTGTAGACCTAAGTACTTAATGTATTGGGGGCTCCAAGTAAAACCGAAGTGATGAAATCAGCGCTGAGAGTGTATTTAGTGAGAGGCAAAATCTCACATTTATCTTTGTTTTACTTTTAACCAGAGACAAATGCAAAGGAATGAACCTCTGCTAAAAAAGCAGGAAGAGAAATCTGAGCACGTGATAGAAATAAAAGGGCATCATCGGCATATGCTGCCATTTTGACAGAGGTGTCCTTAAGAGTAAACCCATGAATATTGGCATTTTGGTGAATACTTAACAAAAAAGGTTCCAAAGCAAGATTAAAAAAAAAGGAGAGAGTGGACATCCTTGCCTGACACCTCTACCTAGGTGGAAGTAAGAAGAAAGGTCACCATTTGTTGATACAGCTGCCCGAGGATTGGAATATAGAATAGATATTAGAGTAATGATCTTTGGGCCAAAACCAAACCACTGAAGTACGCGAAAAAGATAAGGCCACTCAACTCTATCGAATGATTTTTCCGCATCCAAGGCTGTGGCTGCTAGAGGATGGGAAATATGCGAGGCTTTAGACAAGATATCAAAAAATAGGCGGGTATTGTCCTTGATGCGGCGCTCTTTAACGAAGCTGGACTGTTCCGTGCCTAACAGATAACGTAACTGAGATTCTAAACTTAGAGCTAAAGCTTTTGCAAAGATTTAATAATCGATATTAACTAAAGAAATAGGTTGATATTTTTTACAATATTTTGGATCTTTGCCCTCTTTAGGTATAAGACAGATGAGAGCATCTGAAAAAGAACCAGAAGCTTTACCAGACTGCAAAAAAGCAGAGATAAGTGTATGTAATGTAGGGAGAAGTAGATGTGCAAAATGAGTGAAAAATTCCACAGTGAACCCATCAGGACCTGGGGCTTGGTCCTTTTTGAGCGTTTTCAAGGCAGCTAAAAGTTGCTTCTGCGATAAATCAGTTTCCAATAGTGAGAAATCCGAGTTGGTATTGGGATTACCTTGTATGTGAGATAGAAATTGAGATATGTCATGGTCAGAGGACAAGGTTTCAGATGTATAAAGTAATTTATAAAAGTGGAGGAATTCATTAAGAATGTCTTCATCTTTAAATTTTAGTTGATTATCTCGGCCAAAAATAGATTCAATATTAAGTTTGTTTTGTTTGACCTTTAAATAGTTGGCTAATAATTTACCTGCTTTATTCTGACGACCATAATATTTAGCACTAGATCTTAACAAGTAATTGGAAGCATTTTTAATTGTGTCCTGATTAAATTGAAATTTGGCTTTAAGAAGATCGGATAGGCAATCTTTAGATTTAGAGAAGTAATAGGAGTGTTCTAATGCTTTAATTTTGGTTAACAATGCATTAGTGGTGTGTCGTGCTTTTTGACGCTTATTTGAGACATACCTAATAAAAAAGTCTCTGGCTGAGGCTTTAAACGCGTCACAGACTACATGAATAGGTGTACTCCTTACTTGATTAAAGAGAAAATATTCATTAAAAAAGAGGTAAAAGATGATGTGAAAATTGGATCTAAAAGCAAGGTGTTATTAAAGCGCCATTTACGAGTTAGTTTAGGTTTGCATAAGACATCAAGGTGTATAGTGACAGGCGCGTGGTCAGATATTAAAATGGAGCTGCCACAAGTGACTGGGCGAGGTTATGAGATATGAAAAAATAATCTATTCTGGATTGGTTGTGATTCACCAGAGAGTAAAAGGAGTATTCTCTCACTGTGGGGTTACAAAGTCTCCAAGCGACTGTAAGTTTGTGTTGTTTGATTGTTTTTGTGAATAATTTGTAAGATTTGTGGGGAACAAAGAGTTGTGATCAATGAAGGGATCAAAAACTTCATTGCAATCACCTGCAAGAATAAAGTTATCGTCGTAACATTTTGTTATTTGTGATGCCAAAGATTTCCAAAAGGAAGGATCACCTGCTATAGGTGCATATATGTTCAATAAAGAGAGTGGGACATTATCTACCAGAAATGTAACAAATATCCATCTGCCTGCTTGATCAGAACAATGAGGCAGTATCTTAATCGGAAGGGACTTACGAAAGAGAATTAGGACACCATTACGTTTACCAACACCTGGGGAAAAGAAAACTTCATTTACCCAACTTCTTTTCAATTTTACAGACTCTTCAGCTGATAAATGAGATTCTTGTATACATGCAGTATCCGTACCCACTTTAGCCAAATGAGTTAAAACTCTCTGTCTCTTAATGGGTGAGTGTAAACCCCTGACATTCCACGAAACAATTTTTAAAGGCATAAAATAAAATCATAACAATATGATGCATACCAAAGAAAGCAGCATTTCAGACAAGTAGAACCATATTGAACAACGAACCAACTGTACCCAAAAGGAATTAATGGATGTGAATAGAAAAGGAAGGAAAAAGGGAAAGAGTAACATTAGAACAGTATTGAATGAAAAGCAGAAGAATAATGGATAGCAAGAAAAAAATGCTGTGATAAGTAGAGACAAAGACAAAGAAGAAAGAGGAGAAAGGAATGAAGAGAAGAATATAATACAGGAGAAAAAGAGAATAAAGAAGACAAAAGACTTACAACGAATCCAGAAAAGATACGGAGGATGGAGGAATGGAAGGCCACAGTGAATGATGACGTACTTGAGATCCATGAGGGAGGATGGGGAGGAGAACACACAACCATCGAGCTGTAAAAACATAGGGGAAGGACGAAAAACATTGGAGCAACCTGTGGAAGGAAAGGAAGAAATATCAAATGTATGTTAAAGACAATAGGAGCATAAGTCGTTGTAATGCATGAACCTTAATAAGCTATGATTAAGACATGACTAGAGTATAAGCTTAGGAGAGAATATAAAATACTAAGTAAAATACAAAACGTCTATTTGAATTGTGATGAAGAAGCAGTTTCCATTGGATCAGCCTGATACGAGTAAAGGAAGCTCTTTAATTTAATTGTATTGGTCTTGTTATTCATGGTCACCTTAATAAGGCAGGGGTGAAAGAGGTCATATCGTGGCCCTATGGAGCATAGTTGAGGTCTTAGTGACAGGAATTCCTTACGACGATCTTCCGTTGGTTTAGCATAGTCTTGAGTGAAAAATAGGGAGTTACCAGACCAAGTAATTCTATTCAGTGCTCTAGCTGCAGACAAAACCTTTCACAAATCAGTATATTCCAAAAAGTATATGATCACTCCTCTTGGTTTTCTAACTGAAGATGAGGATGCCATATGTGTCCTTGAACCTAACCGGTGAGCTCTTTGAATATTTAGAACGGTTCTTTCCGGAATCTTAAGGAGTTGTGGAAGAAAAGTTTTAAAGAAGACAATTGAGTCTGAGCCTTCCGTTTCTTCAGGTAGCCCAAAAATACGGAGATTATTCATTCTATTTCTGTTTTCCACATTTTCTATTTGCTTATGCAGCTGTAATACTTGAGAAGATAAGGATTCCACTTTGGAAGTGGAGGAGGATAAGGAATCTACATTTTGTTCCAGGTTTGTGACACGCTCCTCCACACTAGACCACTTGTCAGTGAGAGCCTGAAGCGTTGAATCAGTCTCTTCAATAAATGGGCTTAGAGCCCTAATTTCCTCCAACAGCAGATCCATTGGGACCGAAGAGGTTTGTTTTGGAGGAGAGGGAGGATCTTTTTTCAACCTCATAGTGGACGTCTTCATTGTGTAAGAGGATGAGGTAGCCGCCAACTCTGATGAACTTTTAGATGAGATGCTGGCTGAATCATCCATAGCTAGGCACTGATAGCGTGAGCTAGTAAACCCTTTATCTTCCCATATAGAAAAGAAAAAAAAAAGAATCAACAGTAGCAAGCTTCTAGTTTTGCATAAAATAAAAGTCGCTCAACAATTTGGTAATTAGGTTCCCTTTAAGCCTCAACAATAACTGACCGCAAAGAACAAGTAGAATATCATTTACACAAAGGTGTAGACATTGCGGTGTGGAAAATTCAGGGAGAAAATAACACAAAAATTACCAATGCTGGATAAAAGGCTAAACATATATTGTAAAAGATATTAGGTGCAGTAACATCAAATAAGCAACATATATTTGTGTCATGAAAAGGATATATAATGTCTTTGGGGGAAAAGCTCTGTCAATATTAAATGAGAAACTGGAAGGTAAAATGGTGGACAGACTCTCCTCACAAATATGCGAAGCTTTGGTTTGAAGACTGAGTTTTTCAAACCTTGAAAATTATAGTGGTGGTTAATGTCCTCAATAACCTTGGTGATTGCACAGTTCAACCATGAAGTGGACAATAACAATGACACGGTAAGCACCACATTATAATAATCTGCGTCATAAAATATGGTATAATTGCATCCACTGGGATCACTGCCTAATAAATATCACAGAAAACACAGTCATAAGTAAGCTCCAAAATATTAGATTCCACTGAAGGCATGAAAAATTCAATACAAGAAGTACCACATAGGAGATGGGCTCCGTCAGTGGTAAAGGAAACATGAAGCAAAAAAAAAGATGAAAGCTCAACGGAGCTAAAATGCATTATGCAATGAAAAGTAAGGCGCGTTAATAAGAAAGCCACATTGGAGCAAGCGCAGTCAGCGGCATCGTAAAATGGCGGGCGCAACGTTTAACGAGCCGCGCCACTACTCACACGAGGGACAATGATGAAGGCAGAGCGGGAGAGGGTATAAAAAGTATCCACCTACGGTCCCGCGACGTTGCACACCTCATACTTCAATTTGAGGTCAGTGCATGAAGGGTTGCGGCGAGTCTTTTCATCCCTGTCAACCCTGGAGAGTCACAAAGGCGCCGCCATCTCCACTTGGCGCAAGCCACGCCCCCGAAATACCTAATTCTTAATACCAAATTTTACCGATTCGGTATTAAGAAATCGGTATTTCAGATGTAGGTAAGAATTCGGTAAACAATACTGAATCCTTAATATTTGTTATTACTGAATTGAGACTCAATAATAACGAATACCTACCCGTTCATTCCTATGGGCTTGGAGGCCCACAGGAATGAATGTGAAGACATTCGATATCACCGATTCGGTATTACCATTTGGAGACTGGTGCATCAATATTGTAAACGGCACACTCAATTTTTCCCAACTAACAGCCTGATTCATGTACGGGCCGTTTTGCGTGTCCCTAATAGCGAATCATAGCGATTCGCTATTGAGGACACGCAAAACGGCATTCATGTAGGAATTGCTACTTAAATAGCGATTCCTACATGTTCTTTATTTGCGAGTAGCAATTTGCTACTCGCAAATACTCCCCATTCATTCCTATGGGCCAAGAGGCCCATTGGAATGAATGGGGATTTGCGAGTAGCAATTTGCTACTCGCAACTGAGATAGCGATTTTAAGGGTGACAGGGGTGTCCAAAGGACGCCCTGTAGCACCCCTAAAATGCACTTTTGGACTGGTGTTGCGCACACACATGTCCAAAGGACATGTGTGTGTGCTACATGCAACTTTGAAAAATGCTTTTAAAAGCATTTTTCGGAGTTTTTGCTATTTACCGACAGGTCTGACCTGTCGGTAAATAGCGGCCCCAAAAGTCCAAAATCGCTATTTTGTTGTGTGTCATGAATAGCATTTAAGGAATCTCTATTAGAGATTCCTTAAATGCCATTCCACGCAAATATGCGAATTCTTAAATAGCGATTTTTGCATTTGGTATCATGAATACCAAATGCAAAAATAGCGCTCGCAAAGGGCCAGATTCTGAGAATCTGGCCCTTTGCGAGTGCAATTTAGCTACATGAATCAGGCTGTAAGTAACTGCTGAATCGATTGTGAAAGAAGATGTCACCTGAATTGGCAATGGGCACTGTTAGAAATGAGTTCTCTATGTGGCAGTGGTTTGCACCTTGCCCAAGTGGGGATCTTAACTCTAATCAGGGTTAGGGAATCACACAGTTAAGATAACCCCTTCTCACCTCCTTGGTAGGTTGGCACAAGCAGTCAAGCTTATCCCAGAGGCAATGTGAAAAGCATTGGTACATACACGCACAGTAACACAGTGAAAACACTATAATATGAGTCCACACGAGTTTAGAAAAATAGGCACATTTTTATTTGAATAAAAGAAGATCAAAAATGACTAAAATCTAACATACACAAGCAAAGGTATTGCTTTTCAAAGGTTAAGCAAATGTAGCCCATAGAACTCTATGGATGATTCACTTTAAGTACGAAGTACCTTGGACGTTTTCGAATTCAAAGACAATGCAATGTACAGGGGAATTTAGGCACTGGAAAAGGAAAGTAATGCTTCAGTTCCTTACTCCCAGAGCAGGTGATGTGTTGATTCCGTACTGTCAGGTAAGGTGATGCATCAGTTGCATACTGCTGCACAGGGGAGGTGATGTGTTGGTTCCTTACTGTCAGGGGAGGTGATACGTCAATTCCTTACTAAAACAGGAGGTGATGCATCGATCTCCGAACACATGGCCTCATTTCCTTATTGCTGGGAAATGTAGATGAAGAAAATGGCGACCTGGGAAAATGTGTCAAAAACCTAGATGCGCTGCTTCAATTCCACAGCCACAAAGCAGGCACTGCGTTGTAGTTGGAGTGATGTATCAAGGACTTTGTTGATTTGGTGCCTGAAATTCACCTGCAGCGGTTCTTCTGACATGCTGCAATAGAAGGCTGGGGCCTGCGGTGAAAGGCATGGTCAATGAGCCAAACGAAAAGCATTCTTTGTTGCTGCCAGCATTGATGCTGTGAAGTTTGTAGCAATGCATCAATAAAAACAGATGCTGGGAGTCAATGAGGGAATTTTCTCCTTCATTTTACCAGATTCCACTTACAAGGGCACATGGACTGGGTTTTGCAACACTTGGCAAGCCAGGACTCTTGGCCGAAGAGCAAAGGCACTGGTAGGTGAAGTCTTTGATGGCCCTGACACTTCTAAACAGGAGGCAAGCACAAACAAGCCCTTGGGGAACCTTGGTAGCAGGATACAGAAAGCAAAGTCCAGTCGTTTCACTCCCAGGACAGAAGCAGCAAGCAGCAGGCCTGCACAACAAGCAACAGGCAGAGTGTCAATTAATTTAACCAAATCTAACTGTTCTTACTGGCAGAATGTCCTTTATTCCACAAGTGTCCTCATTTTGGGGTGTCAGAGATCCAATACTTATACCCTTTTCTGCCTTTGAAGGAGACATACTTCAAAGGAAAGTTTTTGTAGTGCACAAGACCCTTCCTTTCCCTGACTTGACTGCAGACACACCACAAGGGGGTGGAGACAGCTTTGTGTGAGAACAGGCATAGCCTTATTCAGATGTCAGTGACAACTCCTCCCACCACTCTGGCTCAGGATGGACCATCAGATCAGGATATGAAAGGCACACCTCAGCTCTCTTTGTGTGACTGTCTACAGTGAATGCTCAAGAGCCCAACTGTCATCCTAACCCAAACGTGGATTCTACAGACAGGCAGAAGAACATAGGGGCATATAACCAAGCAATAGAGATAATTATCGCTATTGCTTGGTTAGAGACAAATATTTACCGCTGAGCTGCGGCGATTTTTATCGCAGATAAACCTTGATATTACCAAGGTTTATTGCAAATGCGATAAAAATCGCCCACAATGCATGAATATCGCTGAAAAGTCAGCGATATTCATGCATTACCGAGCTAATACTCTTAGCCATGTTATCCACCTTCCATTGGATAACATGGCTAAGAACTGCTCAAATATGTAAAAATGTCATTCCTCGATGTCGAAGTATATCCTACAGATGAAGGTTTGGTGACGACATTATATAAGAAAGTGACAGACAGAAACAAGGCTTTACACTTTACAAGCAATCATCCGCGAAACTTAAAAGAAAATCGGTCAGTACTTGCGGATAAAAAGGAACTGCCATTTTAAAGACGAATACATGTTCCACGCTTCCAACCTCACTGACAATCTAGCATCAAGAGGCTATCCCGTCAAACTATTAAAAAGAACTATGAAGAGAGTATGGTGGATCCCTCGAGAAACACTTCTAGTAAAAAGGACAAAACCATCTCTCAACAGGATAGTATGTGTCTCAACATTCTGCCCCAATTCCAACCAACTCAAGAAAACCATCCTACAAAATTGGCATCTAGTAGAAAATGTAGCCGAGACACTAAAAGAGAAGCCATTATTTTCCTTTAAAAAGGATCAGAGTGTGGCCAACCACCTTGTACGAGCAGCAGTGAAGCAGAACCCGCCCACAATTAACACCATGCTAGGCCTACCACCTATACAGGGTCACCACAAATGCGGATCTTGCATTTGTTGCGCAAGCACAGAAGAAGGATGCTTGTTTCAACACAAGCAACTTTTCTGGAAACACGAAAAGTTCACGAACTGCAAATCAAAATATGTCATCTACGGCATAAAATGTCCCTGTGACATGCTATATATTGGAAAAACAAGCCAAGAGATTAGATGCCGCATCACTCAACACAAATCCCGAATAAAAAAGAACGTCACAACTGCCCCCCTTGTCAATCATTGGATCAGTCACGACCACACACTAGACGATCTGAAATGGACAGTCATTGCCAAAATCGAAAAAGACCCCAGAGGAGGAGATATTGAGGCTAAACTATCTCGCCACGAAGCCATGCTTATAGTCAAGTTTAATACAGCTACAGATGGCCTTAACGAACTCTCTGAGATCTACCGTCTATAAACTCACACATGGAAAGATTCGAGTTACCGTCTCCTGCGCAGACTGTGAGCCCGACTACACTAGGTCACATGACAGACACAACGTCTCCATGACGACGAATCTCCAAAAAACTACAATCCCCACAAATCCTACGACCAGGAAGTGAGTTAAAAACTAGGACACACGAGACAAGAGACATCGAACTGGATGATGCCGGCATCTGCATTCACTTGACAGAGACCGAAGAGCGTGGACCCCCAGATATACTCATCATACTACAAACCAACAGGTACATCGGAACAACTTGACAGAACCGTGATAGAACAGCAACCCTGCTCACGCAGTTCTCACGAAGAATTCTGACAGTAGCCTTCACTTTTCCTTTCAGGAATCAACCAATCTAACAAGGCGTTTCACCGTGCGGATCCGGGAAACAGCCCCGTCTCCACGCTTCATCTACATGTAAGTAGTCTCCGGTTCACTGATAGCAACTGCCACCACCAGCTAAACCACTAGATCTCTTACTAGTCCTTCCATTTTTATAGATCTCCACTTCCTCCACTAATGGATGAGAACAAAACCCTTTGAGAGCGCGCCCCGCGCAACACTATGTAAGTACTCACGAGTGAATGTGATAGTCAGGAAAATGCGATTGCGGTTTTTTCTGCGTTTTTAACCATTGGTTAAAACAGGTTCTGTTTTTATTACAGTCTAAATCTCAAAAGAGAACCCAGCAACTCTAAGGTAGGATTAGTTCCCTTTTCCTTTCTGATAGGTTGAGAGGTAGAGTCCGGTCCCCTTAGTTGACCCAATCTTGTTTCTTCATTCACAGGCTTTTTGGTCCTGACGAGATTTCCCCACAACAAGGGGTCATCGAAACGCGTAGACCTCCTCTATCCAGCATTAGGAATTGTTGATTCACTCTTAAACACATGAAAACTGTTTAGTTGTTTGTTCCAATGCTTTGTTTTTCAAAAATACATGCTGTAAATAGAATCTTTCTAAAGTGTATATATGTATATTTATCCGTGTGTTGTCCCGTATGAATGTTGAATGCAAGTTGTCAATTTGTTTACAAAGTGTCTTTTTTACTCGTTTTCATTATTTGTTGTTTTGACATACTTCTGTGGAGTTATCCAAATGTTTATCTAAAAAACAAAAAAATTGCCCATTGAAATGGTATATGTGATATAAAAAATTAAAACATTTTGATTTATTTCGGACAAAACTGTTCTCCGAGAGTCACTGTTTCAGTCAGCGATTCGAGTGATCATCCGTGGTTCAAGTGTAATTAAGTTGGCAATACTGGTATTGTGTTTTGGTTTATAGTTTATTGATAGTGAGGCTTGTCCTTATTGCCAGTGAGCCCAGACCCTGTTTTGGTTTTGGTAAGAACTGCTCAGGGCAGGTGTTAGCTTTTGGAGATATTTGTGCTTAGCGCAAATATCTCCAAAAGTTGGTAATTGGAGATAGCGATGTTAGCAACTGTTTCCAGTCGCTAACATCTTGGCACGCCCACTTTGCATGTCATTAGTGATAAATATCACTGACATGCAAAGTGGGGCCCAAGATGGTTGCTATCTCCTACTAGCTGTCGCTAACTGGTGTTAGCGACAGCTAGGTAATAGGGAGATCATTTTATCTCCGCTTTCTTGGCTTTTAAAGCCAAAAAAGCAGAGATAAACCTCCTTGATAATATGCCCCAGAATGTTTAAGCAAGAAAATACTCACTTTTTAAAAGTGGCATTTTGAAACATGCAATTTAAAAAACAATTTCACCAAAATATGTATTTTTAAACTGTGAATTCTGAGACCCCATACTCCAAACCTGTATCATCTCTCAATGATAAATTACACTTAAACGGCATTTCAAGGCAATCCCCATGTGGAAGAGATTGTCCTTGCGATAGTGAAAAATATAATTAGCTGTATTTCATTATTAGGACATGTAAAACACGCCAGCACATGTCCTACCTCTCAAATACACTGCACCCTACTCATGAGCTTGCCTTGGGCCAACCTTAGTGATGCTTAACATGAATGTTTGTACCTGACAAGTGGGTGCACTTGCCAGTCAAAATCAGGGCCGGAATGGGAACCAAAACCGGCCCTGGAAAAGCGCTAGGTAGGGGGGGGCGTTGGAGGTGTGACCGAGCTCCTTGTCGGTTTTCGGACGATTTTGTTACAGGGCAGATTTTTCAGCTATGATGCAAAAACGGCCCTGTAACAAAAATGGCCCCCAGGGGCCCCAAACCGGCTCCTCACCCGTGCGGCGCACCAGGGGTTTGCCCGGTGCCCGCTATGGCCAGTCCGGAGGCAGTTCAAAACTGCACAATCAGACACTGCAGTGGCAGGTCTGAAACATGTTTGCAGGGCTACTCATGTAGGTGGCACAATCAATGCTGCAGGCACATTAGTAGCATTTGATTTATAGGCCTCAGCACACCTGGTCCACTTTACTAGGGACCTGTTAGTAATTCAAATATGCGAATCATTGATATACCAATAATCAATACAACGTACACAGTAAGCAATTGCACTTTAGCACTGGTGAGTAGTGGTAAAGTGTCCAGAGTCCTAAAACCAGCAAAAACGAAATGCAGCACAGAGTCAAAACCAGGAGGTCAGAAGCAAAAACACAGGAGAGATCATGCCAAAAAATGTCAGGTTTAAAAGGCACAAAAAGATCAGTGGCTTCATCTGCACTGACAGACTAGTTAGCTACGTTCCATTCATAACTGCAAAATGATTCATTTTGGCAGTTATGGTTGTGCATTTTAGGTGTCACTAACCATTATGTACAATCATATATATATTTCAATATAATTTTACTTAACAGGAACATTCAATCGATTTAAGCTGTGCATAGCACATGAAAAAGATGATTGATAGACAATGGAAAAGCAGGCAGCATTGTGAAGTGCAAGCTAACATAGCGAAAATCTCTTGATGTCAGCTGAACTTCTGGGCTGCCAAAGCCTCTCTACCATCAACTTCTTCACATCCGTAGCAACAAAGGCTGCACAGATTTTAAAAGTATGTGCCTTTATGGTATATTACTCCTAAACTATAGTGCATGTTCAGATCTCTAATTCATAGCTACTGAAAGTGGTATTGTCAGTTTATCAGGTCTGCAGGGAATGTGTCCTCCTGCGGATGAAGGAAGAATGGAGGCAACAAAAGGAGTGATAACCTAACATACAATCTTGGCAAGCTTTAAACGTTAGATTGCTTTTAAGGTCGTAATAGGGCATAGCATGTTGCCTTTCTGCCACTTTAGAGAGCTTTTATTTTCTTGGCCTTTGGGTGTTTTTCTCCATTCTTGAAAAGGTTTTAAGGGTGGGTTGGTTGCAGCCACATAATAAAAATTGTACTTATCATGGAGTAGAACATCCTTCCATATTATAAGAATGTCTCTCCGCCTTTAAATATGTGTGAAGTCTGGGCATTGTTTAATTGATTTTATGTCAAATACACTTCACCCTCAAGCTGTAGGAAAATGTGTAATGGACTTCCCATACTCCATTGCAGTCACCTTAAAGAAATGTGAGTTGTAGTTTTGTCTGCATGTTTGGATGCTAATCTAATATTATATTTTAGTTGAAATACAAATGCACTCTGTAGCAGTACCATCAAAGTACTCTGTACACTGTCACAATCCACTCTGTGTAAGCAGATTGGATTGGGACACTATATGGAGGACTTTGAATGGAACTGGTTCTATTCCTTTTATACATGAAAACTGAGTGGGACCATTCTTTTATTTTTGTATATTGAACTAATTACTTGTGTGACCTAGTCTCATTTTGTGATAGACTGTCTTATATAAAATTCGGAGACCAAATTAATCAACGTTGAGCTACCTAAAACTGGATCTACCTAGACATTACTCTTTCTATTTATGAGGGTTGCCTGTTGAGATAAAGGGAGAAATGCTGTAATTTTGTAAGAGGGCACAATTAACAGTTTTCACAAGGTCAATTTAGGAGCGACTTATTAAAATTTTAAAAGGAGATTTTAATCTTGCAAAAAAGGGGTTACTTTGACAGGTTGGATTGCAGTTAAAATCGGCACCACTGTTCTCCACATGGTATGCCTTCAGTCATGCTTGTCCCATCCTCATTGGGTGGCACAATGGGTCCTACAGTCCTCTACTGATATTTAACTTTCTGGCCCTGTTTACTATTTGTACCATACACAGGTGCATTTTAGGTCATGTAAATATGCTTTAGGAGTTAGAGCACATGCACTAGGTCCTGGTTAGCAGGGTCTCAGTTCACAGAGTCAAACATCCAGCAACATCAGTTCGATACAATTAGGGGGTGAGCATGCAAAAAGAGTGCTCCATTGCTTTACAGTTAGGTTTTCTCTAAAGAAATATTATAGACATACCAAAATATCTGTAAATACTCTCAAAGATTGGGTACTCAGGTACAGATGCAGGTGGAATTTAGATCCCAATACAGTACATGCAACTACCTAATATCTTTAAACTTGATAATTGAAAGGAAGTTAAATCAAAAAGTGGGCACTGCCTATGGTTCTATTGACGTGGGTAATGCCTTTGACAGAGTAGATTGAAATACATTTTGCAGCAAGATCAATGCCTTGCAAATAGATCTGATGCTATTGTGTTTTATTCAAAAATGTAATGAATCGACTTGGGTATATATTCAAATTGGCAATCATTAGTTTAACCTTTGAATAAATTTTGGCCATAATTGTATTTATTAACTTTTTAGTTGACCTATTTCCTTTAGTTTGACAGGTCAATTTTTGCCTCACCAAATTGGGTAAAAACCCCAGTTGATGGACAGAATGTAGAACAATGTCATACATTCACTCCAGTACAGAGATCTGGGCCTAAATCCATCGTTTTTTTGCACTCCACACCACCCCAGTTCAGACTTGGCCATATGCAAATCAGCCTTGACCCTGTGCCTCATGGGAACAGTCCAACCCGAACTGCCAAGCCATGTCTTTCCTGGACCGGAATAAAGCATCCTAGGACCGGTTTCTGGCTATCAGCCACCTTCAGCCAGGATAGCTTGACTCAAGTGGTGTGGAGAGATGGGACTCACGTCTGAGCATACCCATCCCACTCGGGTGACAAATTAAAAAACCACAGTTGATGGACAGAATGCAGAACAATGTTATACATTCACCCCAGTGCAGAGATCTGGGCCTAAATCCATCGTTTTTTTGCACTCCACACCACCCAAGTTCAAACATGGCCATATGCAAATCAGCCTTGACCTTGTGCCTCATGGGAACAGTCCAGCCCGAACTGCTAAGCCATGTCTTTCCTGGACTGTAATCAAGCATCCTACGACCGGTTTCTGGCTATCAGCCATCTTCAGCCAGGATAGCTTGACTCCAGTGGTGTGCAGAGCATGGGGCTCACGTCTTTGCATACCATCCCACTCGAGGTGACAAATGCAAAAACCACAGTTGATGGACAGAATGCAGAACAATGTCATACATTCACCCCAGTATATAGATCTGGGCCTAAATCCATCGTTTTTTTGCACTCCACACCACCCCAGTTCAGACATGGCCATATGCAAATCAGCCTTGACCTTGTGCCTCATGGGAACAGTCCAGCCCGAACTGCTAAGCCATGTCTTTCCTGGACTGTAATCAAGCATCCTACGACCGGTTTCTGGCTATCAGCCATCTTCAGCCAGGATAGCTTGACTCCAGTGGTGTGCAGAGCATGGGGCTCACGTCTTTGCATACCATCCCACTCGAGGTGACAAATGCAAAAACCACAGTTGATGGACAGAATGCAGAACAATGTCATACATTCACCCCAGTATATAGATCTGGGCCTAAATCCATCGTTTTTTTGCACTCCACACCACCCCAGTTCAGACATGGCCATATGCAAATCAGCCTTGACCTTGTGCCTCATGGGAACAGTCCAGCCTGAACTGCCAAGCCATGTCTTTCCTGGACCGGAATCAAGCATCCTAGGACCGGTTTCTGGCTATCAGCCGTCTTCAACCAGGATAGCTTGACTCCAGTGGTGTGGAGTGGTGTGCATTTTGTCACCAAATTGGGTGGCATAACTATTCCTATGTAAACATTTAAATAAATAAAACAAATTTTGTTGCGTTCACTACATTGCATTTTGCGATGCAGAGCGCACAAAGAAATTCATTTTATTTATTTAAATGTTTACGTACCTCCGTTCATCCATATTCCGGTGTTTACCACCCTTGCCCCACCTCACCGCCCCACGGAACTCCCTCCACAAGCCGCTACTGGTGCACTCTACAAACCTGTATAACATACACGTTGCATTTTGTTGTTGGTGATATGTTGTTGTAGTATCTTCATCTATGCCATGCATTTTCCCTCTTAGTGTTTTGTACCCTTCTGCTCAGCCAGAAAGATTGTGATGTAATTTGAATGCTGAAGTGTGACTGGTTGAGTGACTGTCCGTTGAAATGCGTGGGCTGAGCAGCAAGGATGATGCTCCACGTAGGGGCTTCTTTATTACCATCTTTACCTGTAACCTGAAATTACTATCTTAAGAATAAACCTTATCCTGTTATCACCTTACTACTGGCTACCCTACATCATCATTTACCACAATGGAGATGGGCGGAGAAAAGACCAGCATGAAGACTTCAGCACTACTGCAGTAACAGGAGAGGACAATGGAACCATTACAAGAAACTAAGGAACCTTTCTTATACTGTTAAGAAAAAAATGTCAAACTGAAGGATTTGAAATGTTCTAATGCCCCACAACTGACTGCCTGCAGTCTTGAGCATTCATCCTTCCTTTCATCTATTCAAGTACCAAATAATGGGCCTGCTGAACTTCTGATTTATGTGACACTGTCAAGAAACCTAAACTGTTTTTGAACAGTGAGTCAGCACCTGCAGCACTTTACTATGTGAATTCTTATGAATTACATTTCTGATGACTAAGTCCATTTCTCCCCAAACAAAGAGATACAGCCCACTACCAAAACAATCTTGAACATTTGTCTTGAATAATCTTGAACTGTGTACTTATTACTGTGACTACTGTGTCAGTATTGCATTGCATTGAACAACTTGCCGGTGAGATTCGATCCAGCAACATGTGGAGATGGTAAATGGTGAGTCATAGTGTGAAGAGTGAAAACGTAGCCATCCTAAACATAAATTAATTGTGTTGCAGGCGTTTAGAGCTGTGGTCGTTCACTACCATTATTTGAATGAGACATTGCATGCTGTCCTCTGCATTACTTCGGAGCCTCTGAGCGTGTGTTTCCTTACCATGTTGACTGTGGTATCCATGGCAGCATTTGAATGGGCCAAAAATAAGAGAGCCTGAGTCACAAAAGTAAACTGAGCCGGAGTCTAACTTGATGACTTTCGGTATTCACAAAGGCCATTTACGAGTAGTAAATGCCCTTTGTTTAGACTATCTTTTC
The DNA here is from genome assembly GCF_964263255.1 of Lissotriton vulgaris. Classification (NCBI taxonomy): domain Eukaryota; kingdom Metazoa; phylum Chordata; class Amphibia; order Caudata; family Salamandridae; genus Lissotriton; species Lissotriton vulgaris. The sequence continues at coordinate 1,568,942,002 of NC_141694.1, forward strand.
CTTTTTTTACCTTTGTTAATCGAGCCCATAGTATCTTCTTTGAGCTGACTCGTTCTGTCAAGATTCCTCTTGGCACATCCTGCCCAGTCCCCCACTGATAAGGAGGAGCTTGTTTCCCTGAGTTGGAATGTCAGCACGGCCTCAAGCGATGCATGGCAGCTGCTATGTACCCCTCCTATCAATGTGTTGTGGTTGCTAAGTATGGCATGGTTTGCAAAGTTTAGACGTATGGATGTTGGCTTCTATCTTCCTGCAATTCAAGTATCCGCACCTTCTTCAGCAAGAAATTCACCAGTGTGACACAGGAACAGAAAAAAAACCTCTATCATACGTTGAGTTGAATTGTTTCTTGGAAACCTGTTCCATTTCTATGTCTGCAATATTAATTTTTAAACTGACTTGGGTGCTTCTCCTCGGCTCACCCAAGGTACTTTCCTTAGCTTTACAACAGAGAGTGTTAATGATATGCTGTATACAGGATGTTTTCTGGAACTGTGGGAAAGAAATCTTACAGTGATGCCAGTATGTCTGCTGCTGGAGGTTATTTGCTACCAAAGGGGGCTGACTGTCATTCTTACCATGACAACAGCTTTTCCTGTTAATCTTCTATTCCCAACAGGTGGATGCTCGGGTACTGGGTTCACGTACTGGCATTTGGGAATCAGTATATGTCTGATAATTTGACTTAGCTTGTGTATTGTATTCGTAGGATTACCATGCTTACTTGTCAACTCTGTATGCTAAGGAGCAAATTATGGGTGCTGCATATGTGTTTGGCAGTATAGAGTGTGCGTGTTGCACTTTGTGCAGATTTTACGTTCTTTTACTTGTTGTGGGGGTTATGTTTTCCGTCTATATGTTACTTACTTTTACTTGAGCTGGGGCATGGTTTGTGTATCCCAATCAAGTCTCACAGTTACTGGTGATGGTGCAGGGATTCTGGAACTCAAACCGTACTTACTAACCATTGCTGTTGTTGGGCATTTGTGTTGCAGCCCAAACCGTTCTGGCATTTATATATTATGGGACGTAGTTCCTGCACCCAAGTGTTGCTTTGTGTTGGAGTCTGTTAGTTGCTACCCAAACAAATACTTACTTTACAACTACTTGCAGTTGTTGGTTCTAAGGCGCCTGTTCTTGCGCCCAAACCGTAAATACTTTCTTGTTGCTGGTGATAGGCATTTGCATTGATCCTAAACCGTACTTACAATTATATGTATTAGCACATTTTTACTTGCACTCAGACGTTGCTTTGTGATGGGCTTGTAAGTTGCAACACAAATACTACTTAAAGTTATTGGTGGTGGGGCATTTACTTTGGGCTTAAACCTTTCTGTGGGGTATATGTATTGCGCCCACAGGGGCATATGTTTTGCTTGTGGCAGGTGTATGGCACCCGTTGGGCCACACATATTGCACCCTTGTGCTATGCTGTGTGTTGCGAACGTGGGCCATATATTTTGCACTGTATTATTAGGCAGGTGTCTGGCACCCGTTGGGACAAAAATATTGCACCATTCTCCTCCTTATTTTATTTTATGCGGAAGGGGGAATGTGTACATGTCGCTCTAGAGAGATGTATTTATGTGTTACTCTTAACCTTGTTTCATTATTTTCTTCTCTGGTTCTTTTATTTTTATGTATTGCTTGATTGAATTTGTACACTCTTGCTTTATTCTCTCTTTTATTGATGCTGTGTATTATTGTCTTACTTAGATTTATATTTTCTATTTTCTTCATAAAGAAGGGAAGTGTGAGGTATCTTCATCTATGCCATGCATTCTCCCCTTAGTGTTTTGTCTCCTGCTGCTCAGCTAGAGTGACTATGATGCAATTAGAATGCTGATGTATAGAGCTTCTTCCAAAACTTCTCAACAACTTATTCATAAAGAAGCCCTCTGGTCGCCACTTACCAATTATTTATCTACTTCTGCACTTCGTAATCAAGATAGCGCTTTCATTTTTCAACCACCATAAGTATTGTACAATTATCATTTTATTTCTTTTTGGGATACGATATGTTTACTGTAACTTTAATGCTACAATATAATAACAGCTGAAGATACTGCTGTGTATTTGTTCCCTTTTTTCTCTTCTTTCTCGTTCCTTTTTCTTTCCCCCTTCTCAGTTCTCTTTTTCTTCTTCCTCTTTTTTCTTTCTCTTTTTTTCTCTTTTCTTCCTTCCCATTTTCTCTAGTTCTCTCCCTTTTTCTGCACAAAATTCAGAAATGTAAAATGCTATTTTGTCTTCAGGTGCAATCATTTTATTACTGCTTTTATTTTTTCGGAATATTTGTATACTTAGTATAGATTTTTATTTGTCATTTATTCCATCAAATCATGTATTCAGTTTGTTTATCTAATGCTATTTTTTCTATAAACCTTGCTATATATTGCACCTATGTTTCTAATCTTTTCAATAAAGCTCCTTAACACCATCGATGCTCATGGTATTCTCCTGCGGTGCTGCAGATTTGGGAATCCCATTGTTCATGACGAGCTCAGCTCGTCATGAGTGTGTGGAGGTTTACATCATGACGAGCTGAGCTCGTCATGAGCGTCCAAGGGGTTAAACTGAAAAAAGAGAGTGCTGATGTATGACTAGTTGAGTGAATGTCAGTTGGAGTGCTTGGCTGAGCAGCAAGGATTTTGCTCCCGGTGGGGCTTTGTTAGTGTCATCTTTATTTGTAACCTGAAACTACTATCTTACGAATAAACCATATCCTGTTATCACCATACTACAGGATTTCCTGCATCTTCATTTACCACAGTTGTGCTGTGTTGTTTTTCTGCCTCTGCGTTTTTGCACTGAATTTCACTGAATTACTATATTGTTTTGTACTGTGGTTGTAGTGTGGCTTTCTGTTTGTTGTGTTATACAGTACGATTTTGCTGTGTTGTTATTTTGCTTTGTGTTATGCCATTGTGCTGTGTTTATATTTTTAACTTTAGAGAGGTCAACAAATGCTTCAACATTTCCACTCAAATACAACACATTCTTTCAAGGTATCAGTGACAAGTAACTATTTACCACTATCTTAGTTGGCAAAATAGCACTGCTCCAGCTCTTCAAATATGTAATACCAGTTAGCCCAGAAGTGTGGTAGAGTCCTCTTAAATGATTGCTTCCAGTTCTCACGTTATGTGATAGCGCCCACATCACATACATCACATACTAACATTTGCTCACAGGCGGCAAAGCCAGTCTCACCATTCACAACCAGTCTGAGCATTCTAAAGTTTACCACATACTGTAGAAGGAGGACCCCAGGCTAGTTATACGTGCAGTATAAATAGATCACATGGAATTCACATTGCTAAACCTTACCCACAAATCTTTCTAATTGTTAAAACAAAAATAAAAAAAGATAGAATTCTGTGCAAAAAGAAGATTCATCTAATCATCCAATTGGCATCTGCAGCTGTGTTCACGACCCAGCAAACAGCACTATGGGCCAGATGTATGGACAATGCAGTTGATAAAAGTGGTTGACATTTGCTAGGTCAATTTTACCAAATGCCCTTGTTTTTTTGCGAACCAACCTATGTATTAATAGGTCGGTTCACAAAATAAAGAATCATAGTGGGTGCAATTCAACCTACCTCATTAATATTAATGAGGAAGGTCACAAAGCCTGGCGCAACGACCAGACCACAGACAACATGACTGCCCTCAAGCACGCCAACCGCAAACACCACCAGCTGATCGGCACCACCAAGAATACAGCATTCAAAGAACGACTGGACAACAAGGCCCACAACAGCATCGTCAAAGAGCTCTCCAACCCCAGCGCCGGAAACAACGACATCACTCCTTCGCAAGACCTCTGCGACTCACTAGCCTCGTTCTTCCATCGCAAGATCGCCAAAATACACAACAGCTTTGGCGCACCAACCATGTACCCAACCACCGAACCAACGCCCCCCACCACCACCCTTTGCGCCTGGACCCCGGTCAGCACCGAAGACACCACCCGCACAATGAACACCATTCACTCCGGATCCCCTACCGACCCCTGCCCCCACCACGTCTACAACAAAGCCGACTCCATCATCGCACCCCAACTCCGGGACATCATCATCGCCTCCTTCAACACCGCCACCTTCCCGTAAAGCTGGAAGCACGCCAAGCTCAGCGCCATCCTGAAGAAACCAACAGCGGACCCCACCGACCCAAGAACTTCCGCCCCATCTCGCTCCTCCCTTTTCCTGCCAAAGTCATCGAGAAGAACGTCAACAGACAGCTTGCCGCCTTCCTCGAGACGAACAGATCCCTCGACCACTCGCAGTCTGGTTTCCGAGCCAACCACAGCACCGAGCCCGCCCTCATCGCAGCCACTGACGACATCAGATCCCTGCTCGACAACGGGGAGACAGCGGCCTTTATCCTCCTGGACCTCTCCGCAGCGTTCGAGACTGTCTGCCACCGCACCCTAGTGCAGCGCCTCAGCAACATCGGAATCCAAGAGAAGGCACTGGAGTGGATCATCTAGTTCCTCGCCGGAAGAACCCAGAGAGTCCGCCTCCCCCCGTTCAGATCCGAGGCCACTGAAGTCATCTGTGGCGTACCACAGGGATCATTGCTCAGCCCCACCCTCTTTAACGTCTACATGAGCCCCCTCGCAGCCATCGCACGCCAACACAACCTCAACATCATCTCCTACACCGACGACACCCGGCTGATCCTCTCCCTCACCAACGACCCCGCCACCGCCAGAAATAGCTTACACGAAGGGATGAAAGACGTCGCCGAGTGGACGAAGAACAGCCGCCTGAAACTGAACTCCGACAAGACGGAAGTCCTCATCCTGGGTCATCGCCCTCCGCCTGGGACGACTCCTGGTGGCCCCCTGCCCTGGGCAAATTTTAACAGGAGGGGGGAGAGAGAGAGAGAGTCAGTGGATTCAGTCTCCCAAGTTATGTAAATAAACAAAGTGGAATCCACTCAAGTGATAGTGATCCCTAGAGTGATGGGGAACACACAGTGTTGTTTAAATGCCCCTCACACACCAACAGGCCCCTTGGTGTCATGCTTCATCATCGGGGCCTTCGCACCCCTCTACGGGATGCGGCGTGCTACGACTCGCGAATACGCAGGAGCACTTGAAGTGAACTATGTGTGGGGGTGTGTGTTATATACCAAGATGTGAGTGAGGTGAGGTGAAAAAGAGTGAATTAAAAAATACCTGGCACGTGGGAAGAAAAAAACTTTATTAAATCCCCGGCTGGTATTATTAAAATTAAAGTGCAGGGCGTGGTTTCAAAAGATACGTGTTAGGGTATCAAACCACTGTGTTAAAAGTCAACATGTTTCGGAGGTCAAAGCCCCCTTCTTCAGGACAAGGGTGAAATGCACTTATCCTCGCCTTACTCACATGTAAGATGTAAAAGTGAAAAATAAAAATTACCACAATGTGTAATGTTCCTTACAATGTTTTATATGTAAGTGAGTGTAGTTGCGCCCAGTTGGCGTAAGAACCTGTGAAAACAAAATCATAGATAAACATACAGGTCTCAAAATTACAGTTTATAAAGGAGAAGAGTAATGCTTCTCACAAGAAAAAATCAGGTAGCTCCCAAACAAATTAGTTGGAACCTGAAACAAAAATAAGGAAAAATGGACACTACACACATACACACACGCAAACCAACACAGCTCTCTGCTCAGATGAAATGAGAGCAGAGCAAATGAGGGCATGAAGATCTTACTTTAAGTTGCCAAATACAGGACTTCATGAGCCTTTTAACGTATATTGGGGAATCCTTCCTTTCTAATCAGAAACCTAAGAGATCAATATCAGGGTTTTAGTAGAGGAATATAATCAGCAGAGAGCAAAAAACTATAATGTAGAACTACTTCCCAGGGTGATCTCATAACTCACGGTTACAGCAACAGCTAATCGCCTGCCTTCCCTCAACGCGGCTCCGATGAAGTGAGCTGCTGAAGGGCTAGGGCCTTTATATATGCTTGCCTGTAGCCGATTAGTAAGAATTGATTGAATAATGCAAGCCGGTATATGCCCAAATACGGAGGGAAACTCCCCTCGCGTCCGGTAAGACGCTAGCGCCATACGCTGATCCTTCGCGCATGCGCACAGTTATCCCCGATGGGCGCATGCGCGGCTAATCACGCAAACGCGCATGCGCGGACGGAGACGCTTCGTGAACCACACGAAGCTGACGTAGATGTTTACAAACGTCTAAAAAAGGAGTGGCGATAGGGATGTCCCGGGAAAATACAACCACCAGCCCTGAATACATTAAAAGGCGCAAAAGTGATATTGGGCTAAGCTCCAGAGAAACTAAACAGGGGCGCCCTAATTAATTATGGAGGTGTACCTATAAATGGGCAAACTACTCTCACAGATGTGTGGAATATACAAATAATCAGAGGGAGCACTAGATCAACTCAAAACAGGGTACAACATATGCCACATTCTGCTGATAAATAGAACCCTACAAGTCCAGTAACAAGCATGAGACCATGCGTATACTGCAGACAAAAACGTTTTCACCTGAGAAGGTTCCATGGAATGGAATCATTCAGTCCGGTGGTGTCTGTGCCCAGCCGAAACACCCACCGTTGTTCTTTTTCAAGGAGACCAATCTCAGAGGGTAATTGTTCAATTATTGTCCACTGTAGCTCATTCACACAGTGTTGGCTCTCAATGTAATGGGTTGACATTTTTGTAGTTTGTTTTCTGCACCTGATGTTGCTCTTGTGTTCATTCAGCCTGACCCTGACGGGTCTGGTGGTCATGCCCACATATTCCTTTCCACATGGGCAGGTGATTAAATAGACCACATTTTTGCTATTACAGTTAGTAAAAGCACGTTGTTCCCATGTGGTCCCATTCGAAAAAGTGAGCGTCTGTGTCTTTTTGGTGAGGTGGCAATTATTGCAGTTACCACATGGGTAATGCCCATGTATGCCTTGTAACCTCGTCTGATCTTTTACAGGAGGAGGTGGTCGAGTATGAACGAGCATATCTCTCAAATTCCTACCCCTTCTGTGAGCGAAGAGAGGTTTCTCCAAAGTTAAGCCACTACTTGTTAAAGTGCGCCAATGTTTGTGGACCAATTTTGTCACTTGGTTGCTGACCGGACTGTATGTGGTGACACAAACAGTCCTGTTTGCGGCATCCTCCCTACATGGATTGTCCTCCAAAAGGGCATCTCGGTTATTGTTTCTTGCTCTGGTAAAGGCTTTTCGGATCACAGTTTCCGGATACTTTCTCTGTCTGAGTTTTTCACTCAGATCCTTGGCTTGGGTCTTGTATCTCGCTACGTCAGTACAGTTCCGCCGCAGGCGTAAGAACTGCCCATAAGGGAGGTTCTCTCTCAGATGACGAGGGTGAAAGCTGTCGAATCTAAGGAGACAGTTCTTAGCCGTGGGTTTAAAGTGTGTTTCCGTTTTTAGTATGCCGCTCTCGTGGTAGATATTTAAATCCAGGAACACCATGTTGGTATTGGATGCTTGGAAAGTGAATTTCAGAAAGGCATTCTGATTGTTAAGCCAGTCAATGAAATCACTTATCATGGTTGCATCTCCATCCCAAATAACCAAGATATCATCTATATACCTTCGCCACATGCGAATCCTCGCCTTGTGGGGATTGTTGGGGTGCAAGATTTTCGTGGATTCCAAATGGTGGACGTACAGTCCAGCCAAGCTCGGGGCAAAAGTACTGCCCATACTGGTCCCATGCTTCTGCCAGAAAAGGGTGCCCTCATACTCAAAAAAATTTTTTGTGAGTGCCAGAGAAATGCACTCCATCACTACATTTCGTGGGGTGTGATATTCCCAGTTAGTAGAGTATAGTACCTCTTCAATGATTTGGATGGTTTCATCATGGGGGAGACTCGTATAGAGGCTCTCCACGTCCAGGCTCAGTAGCATCTGGGAAGTTGGGTCAAAAGGCTGATCATTCAGCAGTTGTAATACCGCTTTAGTGTCTCGTAGATAGGTGTCAGTTGCCTGTACAAGGGGTCTCAAGAAAGCATCCGCAAACTTGGATAAAGGTTCCAGGATAGATGATATTCCCGAAACAATAGGGCGACCGGGTGGGCTCGCCAGATTCTTGTGCACCTTCGGGATGGTATAAAAATAAGGGATGCGAGGGTTCCTCTGGGTCAGAAATTCAGACTCCTTTTTCGTGATCCAGTCATGTGTAAGGGCCTCTTCCACCATACCACCTATGTGAACTCTTAAAGATTCAGTGGGATCCTCCGTCAGGATCTGGTAGTTCCTATTGTCCGAAAGGAGCCGCCTGCATTCTTGGTCATAGGCTGCGGTTGTCTGGATAACAACGGCGCCCCCCTTATCTGCTGGCTTTATAATCAGGTTTTTGTTCGTTCTCAGTTCCTTGATTGCCTCATTTTCTGATCTGCTCATGTTCTGAAACACCCTCTGTCTGGTTTCTAGTCCCTTCAATTCCTGCATCATTGCTTTTTCGAAGGCCAATACTTCCACAGGAAGTTGATTATCCAGTGGGGTGAATGTCGATTTGGGTTTTAGACCAGTATCGGAAGTCTCTGTTGGTATATCCTTATCTTTAAAGAATGCCCGTAGTTTTATAGTTCTTATGAACTCCTGCATTTCCTTATGTAGTAGGAAAATGTCTGGTCTGTTGGTGGGAACATAACCCAGGCCTTTATTCAATACCTCTTTTTGCAAATCTGTCAGAGGCCACGGGGTTATATTAATCACTTGAGTGGATTCCACTTTGTTTATTTACATAACTTGGGAGACTGAATCCACTGACTCTCTCTCTCTCTCCCCCCTCCTGTTAAAATTTGTTTATAGACAGCGTACAGCTGTGGGAGTCCCCTTCCCCTTTGGAACTACACTCCAAGTTTTCATGAAAATGAGGCAATCAAGGAACTGAGAACGAACAAAAACCTGATTATAAAGCCAGCAGATAAGGGGGGCGCCGTTGTTATCCAGACAACCGCAGCCTATGACCAAGAATGCAGGCGGCTCCTTTCGGACAATAGGAACTACCAGATCCTGACGGAGGATCCCACTGAATCTTTAAGAGTTCACATAGGTGGTATGGTGGAAGAGGCCCTTACACATGACTGGATCACGAAAAAGGAGTCTGAATTTCTGACCCAGAGGAACCCTCGCATCCCTTATTTTTATACCATCCCGAAGGTGCACAAGAATCTGGCGAGCCCACCCGGTCGCCCTATTGTTTCGGGAATATCATCTATCCTGGAACCTTTATCCAAGTTTGCGGATGCTTTCTTGAGACCCCTTGTACAGGCAACTGACACCTATCTACGAGACACTAAAGCGGTATTACAACTGCTGAATGATCAGCCTTTTGACCCAACTTCCCAGATGCTACTGAGCCTGGACGTGGAGAGCCTCTATACGAGTCTCCCCCATGATGAAACCATCCAAATCATTGAAGAGGTACTATACTCTACTAACTGGGAATATCACACCCCACGAAATGTAGTGATGGAGTGCATTTCTCTGGCACTCACAAAAAATTTTTTTGAGTATGAGGGCACCCTTTTCTGGCAGAAGCATGGGACCAGTATGGGCAGTACTTTTGCCCCGAGCTTGGCTGGACTGTACGTCCACCATTTGGAATCCACGAAAATCTTGCACCCCAACAATCCCCACAAGGCGAGGATTCGCATGTGGCGAAGGTATATAGATGATATCTTGGTTATTTGGGATGGAGATGCAACCATGATAAGTGATTTCATTGACTGGCTTAACAATCAGAATGCCTTTCTGAAATTCACTTTCCAAGCATCCAATACCAACATGGTGTTCCTGGATTTAAATATCTACCACGAGAGCGGCATACTAAAAACGGAAACACACTTTAAACCCACGGCTAAGAACTGTCTCCTTAGATTCGACAGCTTTCACCCTCGTCATCTGAGAGAGAACCTCCCTTATGGGCAGTTCTTACGCCTGCGGCGGAACTGTACTGACGTAGCGAGATACAAGACCCAAGCCAAGGATCTGAGTGAAAAACTCAGACAGAGAAAGTATCCGGAAACTGTGATCCGAAAAGCCTTTACCAGAGCAAGAAACAATAACCGAGATGCCCTTTTGGAGGACAATCCATGTAGGGAGGATGCCGCAAACAGGACTGTTTGTGTCACCACATACAGTCCGGTCAGCAACCAAGTGACAAAATTGGTCCACAAACATTGGCGCACTTTAACAAGTAGTGGCTTAACTTTGGAGAAACCTCTCTTCGCTCACAGAAGGGGTAGGAATTTGAGAGATATGCTCGTTCATACTCGACCACCTCCTCCTGTAAAAGATCAGACGAGGTTACAAGGCATACATGGGCATTACCCATGTGGTAACTGCAATAATTGCCACCTCACCAAAAAGACACAGACGCTCACTTTTTCGAATGGGACCACATGGGAACAACGTGCTTTTACTAACTGTAATAGCAAAAATGTGGTCTATTTAATCACCTGCCCATGTGGAAAGGAATATGTGGGCATGACCACCAGACCCGTCAGGGTCAGGCTGAATGAACACAAGAGCAACATCAGGTGCAGAAAACAAACTACAAAAATGTCAACCCATTACATTGAGAGCCAACACTGTGTGAATGAGCTACAGTGGACAATAATTGAACAATTACCCTCTGAGATTGGTCTCCTTGAAAAAGAACAACGGTGGGTGTTTCGGCTGGGCACAGACACCACCGGACTGAATGATTCCATTCCATGGAACCTTCTCAGGTGAAAACGTTTTTGTCTGCAGTATACGCATGGTCTCATACTTGTTACTGGACTTGTAGGGTTCTATTTATCAGCAGAATGTGGCATATGTTGTACCCTGTTTTGAGTTGATCTAGTGCTCCCTCTGATTATTTGTATATTCCACACATCTGTGAGAGTAGTTTGCCCATTTATAGGTACACCTCCATAATTAATTAGGGCGCCCCTGTTTAGTTTCTCTGGAGCTTAGCCCAATATCACTTTTGCGCCTTTTAATGTATTCAGGGCTGGTGGTTGTATTTTCCCGGGACATCCCTATCGCCACTCCTTTTTTAGACGTTTGTAAACATCTACGTCAGCTTCGTGTGGTTCACGAAGCGTCTCCGTCCGCGCATGCGCGTTTGCGTGATTAGCCGCGCATGCGCCCATCGGGGATAACTGTGCGCATGCGCGAAGGATCAGCGTATGGCGCTAGCGTCTTACCGGACGCGAGGGGAGTTTCCCTCCGTATTTGGGCATATACCGGCTTGCATTATTCAATCAATTCTTACTAATCGGCTACAGGCAAGCATATATAAAGGCCCTAGCCCTTCAGCAGCTCACTTCATCGGAGCCACGTTGAGGGAAGGCAGGCGATTAGCTGTTGCTGTAACCGTGAGTTATGAGATCACCCTGGGAAGTAGTTCTACATTATAGTTTTTTGCTCTCTGCTGATTATATTCCTCTACTAAAACCCTGATATTGATCTCTTAGGTTTCTGATTAGAAAGGAAGGATTCCCCAATATACGTTAAAAGGCTCATGAAGTCCTGTATTTGGCAACTTAAAGTAAGATCTTCATGCCCTCATTTGCTCTGCTCTCATTTCATCTGAGCAGAGAGCTGTGTTGGTTTGCGTGTGTGTATGTGTGTAGTGTCCATTTTTCCTTATTTTTGTTTCAGGTTCCAACTAATTTGTTTGGGAGCTACCTGATTTTTTCTTGTGAGAAGCATTACTCTTCTCCTTTATAAACTGTAATTTTGAGACCTGTATGTTTATCTATGATTTTGTTTTCACAGGTTCTTACGCCAACTGGGCGCAACTACACTCACTTACATATAAAACATTGTAAGGAACATTACACATTGTGGTAATTTTTATTTTTCACTTTTACATCTTACATGTGAGTAAGGCGAGGATAAGTGCATTTCACCCTTGTCCTGAAGAAGGGGGCTTTGACCTCCGAAACATGTTGACTTTTAACACAGTGGTTTGATACCCTAACACGTATCTTTTGAAACCACGCCCTGCACTTTAATTTTAATAATACCAGCCGGGGATTTAATAAAGTTTTTTTCTTCCCACGTGCCAGGTATTTTTTAATTCACTCTTTTTCACCTCACCTCACTCACATCTTGGTATATAACACACACCCCCACACATAGTTCACTTCAAGTGCTCCTGCGTATTCGCGAGTCGTAGCACGCCGCATCCCGTAGAGGGGTGCGAAGGCCCCGATGATGAAGCATGACACCAAGGGGCCTGTTGGTGTGTGAGGGGCATTTAAACAACACTGTGTGTTCCCCATCACTCTAGGGATCACTATCACTTGAGTGGATTCCCCTGCCCTGGGCACCACTCCCAAGCCAATGGACCACGCACCCAACCTGGGCTTCATTCTGGACTCCTCCCTCTCGAAGACCAGACAAGTCAACGCCGTCTCATCATCGTGCTTCAACACCCTGCGCATGCTCCGAAAGATCTTCCGATGGATCCCCACCGAAACCAGGAAGACGGTCACCCAGGCACTCGTCACCAGCTGACTGGACTACGGAAACACCCTCTACGCAGGAACCACAGCCAAACTTCAGAAAAGACTCCAACGCATCCAGAACGCCTCCGCACGACTCATCCTAGACATCCCCGACACAGCCACATATCCGGCCACCTGAGAGACCTGCACTGGCTCCTGGTCAGCAAGAGGATCACATTCAGACTCCTCACCCACGCACACAAGGCCCTCCACGACCTGGGCCCCAAGTACCTCAACAACCGCCTGACCTTCTACACGCCCACCTGCCAGCTACGATCGACCAGCCTCGCCCTCGCCGCCGTTCCACGCATCCGCAGAGCCACCGCCGGAGGAAGATCCTTCTCCTACCTGGCAGCCAAGACATGGAACTCCCTCCCCATCCACCTTCGGCTAACCCAGAACCATCTCTCCTTCAGGAAGCAACTCAAGACCTGGCTTTTCGAGCAGTAACGGACCCCTCTCCCCCGGCGCCTTGAGACCCTTCCGGGTGAGTAGCGCTATACAAATCTCATGATTGAAGCCCCTATGATTCATTGCCATTACATTGATAGGGGCCTGGCTGCTATCAGAAGAACCTCTTGTCTCTGATTAGTTTTTTAAATAAAGTAATGTTTTTTTTTTTTAAAAATGCAGCTCAATGTTTCCTTAACGAAAAACGGGATGCGGAAAAAAAAAAATCCACAACTTTTGATAGGATTAAGCAGTGGCTCCATGGACCACGACCTACTCCTTTTTTTTTTTAAATATATTTTTATTTTCCAAATTATGCACACTTTTACTTTATACATTTCAACATAAATATTTCATATATTATTTCAACAATTCATGGCCTTTATCCGTATACAGTACATTTTCAAAATACATATATTAAACTTTTATCATTCTTATACTAAAACACCACAATATTTTCCCACAAGTTCAATGATTACCCAATCCTTCTTTCCACTGATTTACTGGCTCCCAAATTCTTAGACCCAAGGCCCTCTTCCTCCTGCCCTTCCGAGCATAAATATTCTTCTCCAATATGCGGATAATAGATTAGCCAGCCAGGTTTGCATTTCCGGAGGGTTTTTATCGAGCCCCGCTTGGCAATGGTTAATCTGTACACTGCCATTGCCACAAACAAAAATTTCCGTGGTACCGCATCTCCATCGCACCAACCCCTAGAAGAATCCAGGGAGGAGTGAGCACTATTTGAATTCCCAGTGACCTAACCAGAAAGACCTCTATATCCCTCACTAGTGTGTGTAGTTGAGGGCATGTGGCAAAGATGTGCACACTGTCTGCTTCTAGAGAATTGCATCGGGGACAAAAAATACCCCTAGTACCGCCCCATTTTGCAATCCTAGCTGGAGTAAAATACAATGAGAATAGGGGGGCATATTACAAACAACTAGCGATAATTTTTGTCTCTAACTTGTTTAGAGACAAAAATTATCGCCGCACATCGCCGATTTTTATCGCAGATAAACCTTGCTATTAGCAAGGTTTATCGCAAATGCGATAAAAAACGGCTGCAATGCATGAATATCGCTGAAAAGTCAGCGATATTCATGCATTATCGAGCAAATGCTCTTAGCCATGTTATCCACCTCCCATTGGATAACATGGCTAAGAACTGCTCAGGGCAGGTGTTAGCTTTTGGAGATATTCGCGCTTAGCGCGAATATCTCCAAAAGTTGGTAATAGGAGATAGCGATGTTAGGGACTGTTTCCAGTCGCTAACACCTTGGCACGCCCACTTTGCATGTCATTAGTGATAAATATCACTGACATGCAAAGCGGGGCCCAAGATGGTCGCTATCTCCTATTAGCTGTCACTAACTGGTGTTAGCGACAGCTTGGTAATAGGGAGATAATTTTATCTCCGCTTTCTTGGCTTTTAAAGCCAAAAAAGCGGAGATAAACCCCCTTGATAATATGCCCCAGGGTTTTATAGTGTTGGGATTGTAAAGGGGATGAATCCAGAACCATTCGACCTAATTCTAGGGATTCCTGAAACCAAACCTGCTCACCACCCAATTTCTCCACCCACTTATTACTATGTTTTTCCATGTCATCCTTTTTTCCTTTTACCAAAAAGATTGTATCGTACAATCCACAGTCAGCTTTATTTTCTCAAGATTCTCATTCCTGGTAAACCCAGCGGCCCCACCCTGCTTATTGCCTAAGAAACTCCTAATCTGAAGATATTTAAAAAAGCCCCTGTTATCCAGACCGTACTTATTCCTCAACTCACTGAACTGCATCATCCCATCAGTATTAACAATTTCACCAATTTGTGTAATCCCCCTTGCCTCCCAGTTTGCCATTGTTGTGTCTGAAAATACAGCTGGAGAAAATGACCTATTTTTATACATCCTAACATATCTGTTGTATTGCCCCAATCTTGATTTTTTCAAAAAAGCACTCCAGATGTTTACAGCGGCTGCTACTACCACGACCTACTCCTAAAAAATTTACATTTCTCAACATTCATAAAGGGAAAGTGGTCCATTGGGCACCCCTTCCCGTTTGTGAATGGGCGACCACATCCTATGAGGTGTCAGTAAAATATGAATAATTTGAAATCGGGTTTCTGTCGCAAAACTTTAATGTATACTTAAGCAATCAGTGCTTGGAAGGGACGCCCTAAACTCACACCTTCCAAACATGTTATCACAGCTATAAATGCATTTAGAACTTCCGAAAAAAATCTCACCCCTGTGTTCTTCGTTAATTTAGAAACTGCATCTCAAGTTGACTAGTACACTGCCCCACATTATTTCTGAAAGGAATTACTTTTAGGTGATTTCTCCCATGGTGTGTTTATTATTTTGAGATGCTTGCCAAAAGTCAGGTATACAAATGTACAGAATTACCGTGTATAAAAACAACCTTTTAACTCGAACCACCTCCTTCACGAAGGCTTGAAGATCAGCTGGGGCTTTCGTAAATGACTCCATTGCAGCTGCATTACTGGATCATAACTATTTCAAGATACTGTAGGCTAAGCAAGGATTAATGGCACTGTAACGCGTTCTCATATTATTGACATACTGTGGTGTGATTCGTGTGTTAAAGCTGTCATCTCTGTGCTCGTGGAATGGGATTTGCTGCAGCGCTTGTTTCTTGTGTCAACAGTAATGATATTTTAAATAACTTTAGCCAAGTTGTAAAGGACGGTTTAGTATGGAGGTGGTTTATTGCTGTTGTATTTTAAAGGCCTGGTATCATTTTGTTGACAAACACCAGGGCTCGGTTCTACTCTTTATGGAGGCTTGGGAACGTTAACACTTGCTCCGGCTCGAAGGGAGCGTTCAATGTACGAAATGGCGCTGTGATGATTGAGGATGCATCGTTAAACATGCATACATTAGGTGAGGAAATTTGAATTTCATGAAACCTTAGTCAAATCAATCTGTGCATCAAGGGAAAAGGTTAGGGAAGCGGGAGACGCCTTGAGCATCGCATATTGCTCAAAGTACAACATTAATACCGAACTCACTAACTACCGTAAGCGTTCTTTCACATTTCCCTTCAAGGTGGATACTTAACAAGATTACAAATCGAAAATCTATGCCGTTTTGAAGTAACAACTGATTAAACTAAACATTATGAAAACATCGTAAAATAAACACGCGGAAGGCAACGTTTCTGAGAAGTTTCTTAGTGTGCTGAGAGAGGGTTTTGAGGAAACATGTAGGTTATTCAAATAAAGAGAGGTTTTTGACTATCTCTAATATAATGACCACAAATTACACCTTTGGGTGTGTATGTAATGTTTATGTATATGATGATTAACAGTAATCACGCAGATTCTTACTATCTTGCAGGGCCAGCTTTAGAGCTGATGGCACCCAGTGCAAAAATCAGTTTTTGTGACCCCCCCCCACACAAACACACCTCCTCCTTGGGTTCCCTGACTACCACCAGGCAAAAGTGTCCCTTATGTCGCCATAGCCCCTCTCTCACATACATCTAATTTATTTTAAAGCACTGGTAAAGGCTGGCTTTACTAATAAGAATGTATATCTACCCAAATGGACCCTTTTTTAGCAACGTTGGGAACAGATAATGAAAGACTGGGGAAAAATACATCACATCCTAAGTATTTTATGCAGTTTGCATGCAGATCTTTGATGACAGTTCTTAACAGCCACTGTTCTACATTAGGAATGCATCTTATGTACTGCGGTAATAAAAGGATCTCAGCGACAAAAGCAGTAATCCCCTCAGCTATCCATACACAATACCCATTTGTGATCTGCACTTTACGTATTCTTTGCAGCAGGCATATTAACAGGGCCGGACTGGTCAGCTGGGCCAGCGGGCAATCCCTCGGGAGGCCGGAGCTCCTGGAGGCTGGTTTTGAGGCATGGAGGCCGGTTTCAGCACCCGGGAGTTCGTCCTGGTCTTCGGAAGTTGTGGTGCGACTTATGCGGTCCCATGTTATCTGTCAATTGCTGCCCGATTTAATTGTTTGGAGCTGTTTTAGGACGCACACACATCCTGCATGTGTGCTCCAAAAACAACAACCTTGGAGCTTGTCCTCATTAAATGTGAGCAAAGGAAACAGATAAATGATGACAAATAGTAGATGACAGGTAAAACAGTCCGACACCTGCACTCCCGCATCATTGTGCCTAAGTTAGATATGTGACTCAAGCATATAGGCAGGCATTGGTGCTAGACATATTCCTTGCTTGGGTGACTGAGGCCATGGGGGGGTGCTCAGGGCAGGTTTGCCTCCCAGTACAGTGAAGAGTGCATGCGAGCCGAGCTTTAAAACAAAATGAAAATCCCTTGATTTGAAGCACATGCGGTCAGTCGCTGTCACTGTGCAGCAGGCTCAGGCTGCTCCAGCCTCCCACAGCACAGCAGCATCAGGGGCTCTCACTGCTGGCCTGGTGGTCTCACTAAGGGCTAGGAGAGCGCTTTGAGAGCTGCAGGTGCATACTACCAGTGAGCTGTCTGTACAGCAAAAACACACCGGCAGTCCTTGTTGGTTCAGGCACATTTGTGCAGCCTCCCTCCCTCTTGTATGAAAGGCCACTTAGCAGTAGAAACAGGCATCTCATCTGTGTGACGGGCTCTGAGCAGACAGACCTCAGGCTTTTCTTTTGTTCCCTTGAGCAGAACTGACCTTTTCCTTTGTGGCCTGGTACACCATATTCACAATTTTTTCCCAACATTTATTGGGAGTAATACTCCCCAAACCCCACCTTGTAGTTGTTGAGCTCGCTCCTTGTTCTTACTTGCTGCAGGCATTATGGGGACTGGTCTGATAAAAAAAGTCCCAGGGCTGCTTTTGGTTCCCAGTCCGGCCCTGCATATTAACCTCTGCACAGCTTAATGTCATTAGACAAAACTCTGCTCTCTCGCTCTCTAACAGGAACATTAATCACAAGAATTATCTAGACATTTTAATTGTTGCCTGAAAGCCGGATGCATAAGGAACTCTGCAGAAGATGTTATTCAATTGTAAGTTATTGCTAAGTACAGCCCCCTGGCAAGGTCAGCACCTAGTGCGGCCACACCAGTCGCATCCCCCATAAAGCCATCCCTGCTATCTTGTAACAGCTGACTGTTACATCGTAAGGCAGTAGAAAGCTCATTTACCTTACACAGACCCTCATTATGTGGGGCCCAGTAAATTGGCTGGATTCTTCATAACACCTTGAGCTACCAATACCAGCGGGTACAAGCAACTCTGGGGTGGGGAAAATCCCAGTTGGAGCCTGACAGTCGACTAAGAAATGAGGAATTACCCAGAAATCCGTAATTCCAGGCAAGTCCAGTCGCCCAGTAATTCCCCATTTTGGGCCAGACTTTAACCTGAAGAGTTTGGCTGATTTCAGGGTGAAAGGTAAGAGATCTGCGGTGGTTCCAAAGATCTCATAATTCTGATGGAGCTGGAAACCGCTATCGGCCCCTTCAGATTCAGAGGTCACTAAGAATGAGGACCTTAATGAGCCTGCACTGGGAGTCATGTTCCTAGAGGAGACAGATTTAGAATCATTCAGTTTTCTGTGCAGAATGGTGAATATATATATGAAAAGGGTTCTCATCTCTGCAGCTACAATTTCCTGAAATAATGAGGCCTCAAGACATCACTTTCCATGCGTTTGTATTATTTATTTAAAGTGTTCCAGCCTCTGAAAATTGTGCAGCTTTCACTGTGCTTAAAAATAGTTGTATCATTACTCTGCTTGATCTACACTGGGTTAAAAATAGCTGAATATTTATTCTGTCTAATCTGCAAAGTTACTTACTTTAAAATATGTTTTAAATGATACTCTTGAATGTAGTTGCTTGCAAGTTTTACAGTGAAACGTTTTTAAAGAAAATGATATATTAGCAAACATTTTTATCATTCCGATATATTTAACTCTCAATAAGAATACATTTGTAGCCAGATTACGTTCAGGAACAGAAAAGCAAGGTGTTGGAAAGAGGATTATTGGTAGGGGCAAATGTTGGTCTGCCACTGGCAATGATGCAACTAACACATGATAGGACTCATCATAGATCTTAGAAAATTATTCCTATGTTCAACCCTTGGTAGCTTGGTTGTGAGCAGGCTGGTTTAACTTCACAGACAGGTATGTACAGCATTTAAATAAAAACCAGTGCAGTAAATAAGACACAACACATAATAAAAATTCAACACCAATTTATGAACATAGTAAATATTTTTATCTTTAAAATGACACCAAAACGACAAAAGTCCAATGTAGGGAACTGGATATATGAATTTTCAAAGATTTAGCATTATATAGAACTTAGAAACATATAGAACCTTATTGGGAAATCTGGTCGCGATAGACCGGCTTCTTAACTAATAACTCTTGATAGGAAAGGGCTAGAAGTACAATTCAAAGACTTCCCCGAATGGTATTAATAAACTCAAGAATATGATATGGTTGAATTTCTTTTTTGGTATCAAAGAGGAGGAGTGATGGGCTATTACTGCTCTAACGGAGTAGAAGGTCCAGTCATGACGTGCCCAAATGATATGTCTATACAAAAAATTGTCGTGCTGTTCCTAAAGAAGTAAAGAAAATGAAACAGTCTGTGATGCAGATGATTTAAGGCAGGGTAACCAGGAGGTAACCCTGGAAATCCATTTTGTTGGATTTAATGCCCTCAGACACCCTTTCAGGTGTCATGCTTCATCATTTGGGTCTGCTCCTCGTTGGGTCGGCGGTGCAATACCCAATGGGCAACACCTCATAGAGGGGCTCTTTAGCGGAGATCTTTTTACAACAGCCTTATGGATGAAGTGCGGGTATGGGGCCAGAACTAAAGGGTAGACGTGGTGTAGTGAGTTAAAATAAAGCTAGTGGTACCGGGAATACTTTATTCAGGAGGGCCACTGCTTTAGTTAAAAACGATTTTTCTAGAGGAGAGTGATGGAAAGTAGTTTCCAGCTATCATCTAGAATTTATTGTAGTCTGGTCAACATGTTTCTCACTACTGTGAAGTTGACTAGCGATTCTTCAGGACCCAGGAGCCTAATTAGCAAGTATCTAATGGTGCAGGCAACTGTCTACGCTAATACCCTAGAGTATGGTGTATGTATGCTCATATGGCTACCACCCTAGTGGGTTAAGGGAAGAACAATACTATATTACCCTTCTTCTAGTTGTGACTGTCAATACCTAAAGTTAAAAACAATCAGACAACGACAGTGTCCAGTGGGTAAAGCTTCAGGGAGATCTTCCACCGCAAGGTTGGTAATGCCTGAGCTTTGCTGTATGCACCTACCCTTCGCCGCTGGAACAACTAGAAGAAGGGTAATATAGTATATATAGAATCGCTAGTCAACTTCACAGTAGCGAGAAACATCTTGACCGGACTACAATAAATTCTAAATTCTGATAAAATGAGCAGGGCACCTCCAGCAAAAGGTTTATTGCTGTGTCTACTTGCTCCTTTTCGTGAAATCAAAACTAGACATTCTCTACAATGTATTTTAATAGGCAGCGACTTATCACCTGAAATATTTACAAAAGGTATTCTTCTTGTGTACTTTGTCAGTGCTTTTGCCATTAAAATGGCCTACGAGATGGATGAGGGCTATTTGTGAGTCCCAACGCATGAGAGCCTAGACATAAAATTACAGTAAATCCCAGGAAAACCATATAAGAAACTCCACACAGGACATCCATGCTGGAAAATCCACATGGGACAAGGTTCAAGTAAAAACCATGAAGTTGTATTTAAAAAAAGGAACTCAGTGCAGAAGCCAACATGCAATGGTTAGTCAATTCAATTAAAAATACTCAAAATGGAAATAACCCCGAATCAGCATAGGCAGTGGAAGCTGCTGAGCCCTATTCTAGTCAATACCCAGAACCGAATATGTTCTAGCACTGGGCAAATAATTAAACAAATAACAAATAGTAATAAAGACTGCTCTATTTAAAGGCAGACTCATTAAATATATCTAGGTATTGATCCAAAAAGTAGACTAACATGACTTTTGCCTTCAAGGGGAGCAAGGGAAAGGCTCAGCTCCATTCGCAAATGCAAAGTATTTTGTTATCTTTTAGCAGGATTCCAATCCCTAACCATAATGTGAAGTGGCACCATGTTCTGTATACTAAAAATTGCAAAAATTCATGGCAATAATCATTTAGAAATTACACTACATAATGCACGCTTATTCTAAAGATCAAAAGGACCCGTAGACTATTAATTTTAGGAGGGTTTCTAAAAACCCAAGTAGAAATGATATAGTATTACTAAACCATAGCTGATTAAAAATATGAATAGGCCACGTTTCTCCAGCAAAACTAAAACCTAGAATAATTAAACATTGTCTGCATGTTCGTCCAGCAACAGGTTATGAGCATGTTGATTCAGCAACAATGTATGTCTGCACAGAATGGACACATTTTGATTATTTAATGACATAAGAAAAAACACTATGAATGTAGTTTGCACTGCAACAATTAAAAGCCACGTTTTCAGTGCAATCAGGTTTAGGCACAATATTAGTTTTGCAGCCTACTTATGCTAACCTAAACACATCATTTATTAAATACTGAAGGACATTTTATAACACTGGCTCCACAGAAAGAGAAACGAACAAGTGCATTTGAAATGTACAATGTATGACACATAAAACATTGATTTCAGACCTTGTCATCTCAACTGTGAAACTTAATTATGAAAACACAATGGAGTTACATTTATTTGGGACTCGTCTATGTTAAGATAGGACATAAATGTATCAGTTCTAAATTTGCACATTCGCCTTTTACCTGAATATACAGTGAAAAACACACCATCTTTCAATATTGTGAATTTCACCCCACATTTGAAGGGTCTAATTTGCAATAGCAATTCTATGGAAGGGGAGAGCGCTACCAGGTAGCTATTCACTGTGATGAGTGACTTCCCTTGGTCCATAACCACCTCTGAGAGCTCTCTCCATTAGATGATATTAGATAATATTGCTTAAGTGTTATTTAATTAGCAGTGGCGTCCTTCCTTCATGCATTACCCTTTGCAAACCTTTTCTGTTCACACCATGGATGATAATGGTTACATGATATGAAATGCATGTGCACATCACAGGTCTCCAAAACACCAACATTATTTGGCAATTAACTCTCAGAGTCTTTTGGCATTCTGATTATCTCTCTGTATCTAGGTTTAATTTTCATAATGTTGGGTCTGTTGAAGTTGTTTACAGCCATAAGGAATGGGATTTACAAAATCAAGGGCTTTGACACCACCAAAAAGGTAAGTAGCAGTGACACATTTTCAGTAAGAAAAGACATTCTGATTTTTAAATTGCCCTTTGCAACTGATTGTGATTTGGTAAGAAGAGGGGTGTTATACACGGTGTGACTACTCTTCCTACGAAATCACAATGGAAAGTGTCAATGGATTTGAAACCTTTGTACTGATACTCATTTTTAAAAGAGGATGCTATCCCATTCGCATAAGTGGAAGCTGTCTATGATGATAGCCTCCGCCTTGTGTGTGTGTGTCAGATATTCGGGCCCTCAGAAGCCCACCTGACTTAGAAGCTCATCTTCAGGGAGCACTGACTGTGTTAGAAATGGCTGAGGTTTGAAGTAGCCAGAAATGGGAGAGGGGCCTAAGGAGGAAGGAGCTAATTGAACCACCAAGAGGACATACAATGGTGGCTTCGATTTGGTGGAGTTGCCAGATTGAAAAAGGATTCAGCGAGGAGTGTGATTTACATTGAGTCTGCTATTTCATCTGCTTGTTTGATCTGGGAGAAAATACATCAAACTACTGTGACAAATGTAGCTTGGAGATATACAAAACAAGAATTTCAACATTTGTTTCATTTTGAGAAATGGAGATCTTTGTAATAAAAAAGTTGTGGACCAAGGGGCAAAAGATGAGTTTTTAATCCAATGGAAACGACCCATAATCCTTTACTGGACCGGGCACTATGCCGTTTCTAACTTCTTGTTCCACATCCTTCCAGCAAACAGTGGTTAAACTAAAAGAGAAGACTAAACCTTCATATCCTTCAAAAATTCTCCATCAACAACAGAATGCAAGAAGTTGTGTCCTCCCTGCTAAATCCCTGTCCAATGCCAACACCATCTGATACAACTCTAATGATATTTTAGGAAACTATGAGAACATCCACGCTCCCAAAAGAATACACAAAGCCAAAACATTAAGCACCCTGATGCTTCTGAAGACCTTGCTTTGTGTTTTACACTTGTCCATGATCATAGCTTTCGCCGGGGAAGGTCTCCCAACACTGCTCACTGCTGTCAGCACCTCCCTCACTCACAGTATCGTCTCAGAATCTCTCAAACTGGCCAGCTTCTCCCACATCTAAAGAGACCTACATTTGGCACTGATGACCTCACCAACTACAGGCCTATCACTCAGCTGTCCTTCATCGAAAAGATCATTGGAAAAGTAGTCTATATTCAACTTCAAGATCACATCACTGTTAAACATCTTCTGCATGACTACCAATCTGGCTTTAGATCACATTGCAGCAAGGGGACCACCTCTTTACACATCATAAATGATGATCTCTGGACCACAAGTGATGATGACGCTTGCCTATTGGTTCGGCTAGATCTTTCAGCTTCCTTCAGCACATTTGACCATCCAACCCTCGCCTCGCCGCACCCTTTAGTCTTGAATAGGATTCACTGGCAGTGACCTTCACTGGTAATCCCCCTTTCAAAACAGCATTATTTTGTTCACATTGGTACCCCTAGATCACCAAAGATTCATTTTAGCTGTATAATCTCCCAGATCCCGATACTGTGACCTGCCATCTTAGGGCTTTACTCACCGATAACCCATCAAGATTCACTAATATGACAACTCTATTTGAATGCCTTTTCTGCTCAAGACAAGCAATGCCTTTAATAGAGCCTGCATCTCATTCACAAATGCATGTCCAGCACCTACCTGAAGCTGGGCGAAGATCTAATCTCTATTGCTCCTCAAATCTCCTAAAGGAGGTGTGGTTAAAAAAACCTCCTCAGAATTTCCACGGTAAGAAGATGTAGTTCTTCAATAATAGTATGTAATAAGCTTTTTATCATTAGAGGATAAACTTCATGAATATTATAATTCGCCTTGGGAATTTTGTCATCCGAGTGGAACCGCAATTGCCCTGCTTTGGCTTGTTCAAGGGACTTCCTTTTTACAACCCACCTTATTCATTCTACTCTATATTGATCTCTGGAAAGAAAGTGGGTTCTTGAATATGTGGCATTCCTGAGCATTGAAAGTATTGTATTTTAGCCACAGCAGTGTCTATTTAAAAAAGTGAAAATGGTTTTGTATAAAGAGAATGTTCAAAAATGAAATTATCAAGACCTGTGTTTCTATAGAATTGAGAAACGGTTTTAACATATGCTTGGGTGTGTGGAAAATTGAATGTAGATGTGGTATGAATGTTTATAAATTTAATTTTTTATATAAATGAAAATGTATATTTGCATTAAGACCTGCAGAAATTAGGACAAATTGTCTTATTATCTGGTTAATGATTTTGTACAATAAATATGTTAAACATTGAGATATTTTTGCATAGAAAATAAAGAATATGTAGAAAGATCGGTCGCCCAAGCCGGACATTTATGTTTATATTTGTTTAAGATGTATGTACAGAATTTGAATTGAACGGTTGACAGGGGCTTTTGTTTCAACTGATTCTTTCCTTAAGGACCACCCAAAGCTGATCCAATATAAGGACGAATTGAAGACTCAACTGTTCGAAGAACATTACATTATAATACAGTAATGATTTATTAACCTGCCCCTTTCAGTCATTGACAGCATACTTGCTTTTAACCCTGTACATTGCCCCTAAACTTTTTTTACTAGCTTATTGCTATTCAAATGTTAAACACAAGCATTTGTTTGAAGTCTCAAAACCAACCAGTGAAAGAGGGAGTAAAGTGGTGAGTATTTTTCATTATAGAGTAGTCAACCGTAGAAATATAGTGTAATGTAAGTGTAATCCCAAAAACTATTATAGCCAGTAACAGAATCAGTCAAAAGGCAATTGAAAGCAGGCGTAGACTGAAACGCGTCAGTCGTTACTTTCTTCTAATTTCTTGTCTGTTGAAATGAAATCGGGGTGAATGATATAACATTCAAAATAACAAAGAAATATTAATGAAGCAATGATTAAATCAACAAAAAAGATCCATACTGGTAAAAGAAATAATGTAAGGAGGCAAGTAGAATGTCACCATATGACGTGCTATGCGTGAGGCCCTCAATAAGTTTTGCTAGACCGCAGGAAGTGAACACATATTAAAACACTGGAAGAAATTGGGCTGTCTGCTTCGAAATTAACACCACCTAGAATAATTGAAAATGAATTTTCATGGCTAGAGTATGCAGCAAGTTCCTCAAATTCAAGAGTTAGGTGAAGCTGAAGAATTGTAGTATTATGCACCTCAGAGTAAGCATGGTATCAGCTCTGGAAATCAGAATGCTGCAGATGTTGAAAGAGAAGATAATAGATTCAAACGTCTTGGCCATGAGTTGCCTATTTTGACTCAAAGACGGTCTGTTATAATAGTAGCCAAAAGAGGAACACTATCTGATAACTAGTATCCAGTATTGGGCTCATCTTCAACCACGTTTCTATAAAATCCCTATTGTATAGCTTTTGAAAGGAGCCATTACTCCTTTATGTGACAGGGGCTGCATTAAAAAATAAGCAAATAGATGTTGCATTTTGGCTTTGCCAATGTTCTTTGCCGATGCTGTTCAGCATTGACTAATAGGGAAAAAAATGTTTTCGCCGATTTTGAGCACATTGGCAAAGAAAACAGTGAAATAAACCAAACGCCTGCATGCCTCATCACGCATGTGCCAGCATGCATCATGACGCCACCAGTGCAACTAAGTGACATAATGCTATAGCTGCTGGGTGTTTTCTTATTCATTTGCCATTCTAATATGATATAGGCCAGTTTTAGAGAGGTTGCCATGGTTCCACCAACTTGGCAATCCAGCAGGAGTGAATCCAGTATACGCACTTCTCTGAACTCATAGGCAACCATGAGAAGAATATTGATGCAGGTCAGCAATAGATGGGGGAAGGGGAATAGGACAAGAAAAGAAGAAACAGAGACACTGGATAACTTCACCTAATGTTCTTATTGCTAGACTCAACCTGTGCTGCAGAGGTGTTGCTAATTACAAGAAGAAATTATTATTTTAGTGTTTGGTCAATGATATTACAGTTCACTAATTATACTATAACAGCTGTAACATAGTGAATATTCATAAGTATTCTGCTTCACTCCCAGCAGTAAACATTCACTTCCGGACCACTGACAATACCGCAATACTATACATAGTTCAAGTTATATAAACAAAATGTGTAGCCTATGGAGGATTCACTAGCTACTCTTGTGACTTGGTGCAGCAGTATTTCTAGACCTAGAAAGGGTGACTACTATGTATAGGGTTCATAATCCTTTAGTGGAAGGCTCTAATACCAAAGTACAAATATAATTCTAAATACATGGTCACTAATATTTATCCAGAATATTTCTCTAAAAATTAGGTCCTTCACAACTCTCAAGGGAGGCACCAGCAATTCCAGTCTTTTGGCAACAATATTCTGCTTGCAGAAACTAAGGGGCATATTATCAACAACTAGCGATATTTATTGCTAAATAAGCTAAGCGGAATTTTCTTTATCGGCGTGCATCGCCGGATTTTATCGCAGAGATAATGTGCTATTAGCAACGTTTTTCTCCAAAGCGATAAAATATCCGGCGATAGCGGCAAAATGCGTGAATATCGCTGGAAATGCATAGATATTCAGGCATTATCGCTAATAGGGACTTAGCCTGAATATCCACCTCCCATTGGATATACAGGCTAAGAACTGGTCTGAGCAGGCGTTAGTTTTCAGCGATGTTTGCGCCTAGCGCGAAATTTTTTGTCACTACGCCTATGTTGATTGTTCAGTCGCTAACAGGTTGGGTACACCCACTTTGCATGTCATTAGCGATAAATATCGCTGACATGCAAAGCGGGCCCCAAACCGCTCGCTATCACCTAAAAGCTGTCGCTAACTGATGTTAGCGACAGCTTGCTAAGAGGGCGATGAATTTATCGCCGCTTTGCGGCCAAAAATGGCTGCAAAAGCGGCGATAATTTAATTTCGTCTGCCTTGGTAATATGCCCCTAAGTGCCACAGCCAAAACTTTGCTGAAGACAAAGAGCTTAAACTCAGTGGATCTAAGATAGCCTCCAAGATATCAAGTCTCCAGCGACAGCGTCCTGTGTCACTCCGGAAAAATGTGGTCTGTCTTGATTTTACTTTACTGTTTACCATTGTGCAGGTGTTGCGGGTACAAAGCCTGACATGATAAAGCAAGATGACATTATCAACACTAGTTGATATTGGAAGACTGGTCTCGATTTTAGTGATGAACGGTTCTATTTGAGCTTTTGTGGCTTTGTTAGTTCCCTGGTGATCTGTTTTTTAAGTCTGCTTGTTCATTGAAGAGAAAAATGCAGGGTGGAAAACCAGTACTAACTATGTCTTCATGTGGGAAATCCACCTTTAAACCTAACCTCTTCTTTTTCTGTGAAATATATATCTAGATAGTGCTGCCCTGTTTTTTCCCTACAACTTGCTTATAGATAATATTTCCAGCCAGGTGTGTTGGCTGTGACGTTTCCTCCAAAAGACATTTGTGCTGCCAATTTCTGGATAGCCCTGGGAATAGCAGGCCTCCTCCCATGAATCACTTCTCTGACTATAAAAGAAGGGAAGAGAAGGGGCCATACATCAATTCAGTGGGTATGTAAAATAACATAGGGTAAACGTGACAAAAGGAAACAGAAAAGGAGAACGAGCAGGCAGGAGACTTATAAATCAAGGGATCAGAGGAGAGCCTGATAGCAGAGTGGGTGAGAAAACTGGGCACCAAGAATGCGCACATTTTATTGCAATACCATGTCTAGTGTCTGTTCACTTGTTTACACAAAACACAGATCTAATACTATACTGAGGACTATCTTAAGGATGAATATGATCCCCAAGACATGTAATTGCCCTTCTCTGGAACACCTCCTCAAGGTCATCCATCCGTAATGTCCAATGTGTAGTCCATTATTAGGAACCGAAACCTTTAATGCTTTGTTTTCAGCTACTGTGGAGTTGGTTACTGTGGGCCATCAGCACCATATCTATCCGTAAGGAAAATTAATCAAAATAATTCTTTTCATACCACACGTCAATTTAAAATAGATGGTATGTTATGTTGTGGGCAAGTCTGAAGTGTTCTTTTTCCAGCTGTTTATTTCCTTGTGATTGCTACCTCCTGGATTATTGAAAGTCAATAAAATATTATGATATTTCCTCTCTACTTCCTCCCTGATGTCTGGGGACAATGTGTAGATATTGTTATAAGTAACAGGCAGGTCAGTAACAAACTGCAGTACTAGCTTCACAGTTTACCCTACATTACTGGCTCACCCACAGCTCTGCCCAGGGCCGGTTCTAGGATTTTAGGGGCCCCAGCGAAGAGGAATGTGCGAGGCCCCTCTAATTTACATAAGTGACACCTTCAGGGCTCCAGGAACTGCTCAGTGCAGACTCCTCCTGGGCTGCAGCTCCTCTCATGCCACCTACAAACACCTCTTTCACAGCTCATATGGGGCTGAAGGTGTGAGAAAAGCTTGGGTGCTGAGAGTTAAAACTGTACAGACAGTAAAGTGCTCACAATGGGTATCCTGCATTGTCCCTCAATAGGCAGCCAGGCAGAAGGCCTAATTGCAGGACAAAATGTGTCTCCTTGCAACTGACACAAGATGAAGTGTCTCCCGCCTCTAGGTCTCCCTACACCATCCCTGAAAGGCCGAGGGAGGGGACCCCTCCTGTAAGCTCAATTGCAAAACAGAATTCTTTCTTCAATGGGCTCGGCAGGGGCACAAGAGATTTGGTGGTGTGTTGCATTGGTGCAGACCCCATGCTGGTGGGCTGAGTGCAAGGCCCTGGGCAGCTGCCCACAATGCTCATGCCTAGCTCCGGCCCTTGCTCCGCCCAACAGTATGAACAACACTGATGACACGCACTACCCCTCCATGCACCCTAATAACATTCAACATGATTTCACTCACAGCATTAGCTGTACTAACCTCTTAGGTGCTCATGACATCATGAATAACGGTAGACATGTGTTCATGACCGCCGGGAGCCGTCTGAATGTTGCCACTCCTCCCATGCGGTGTTAATTCCCCGCCTGTGAGGGAGAATTAATCAGTGGGCAGAGCTCGGATGGCTCCTGGCTGTCATGATCACATGCTCACCGTGATTTATGATGGCCAGGAGCCGTCATGAGTACCGCAGCGCCACCCCCCCCAACCCCCATGCCCCCCCGCACCGCAGAGAATTTGCGCCGCAGTGAAGGGGTTAATGTATCGCTTGTTTTGGAACAATACTCACATTCTTATGTTTCTGTGTCGCTTTTGTTTACCTATCCAAAAAGATTTCAGAACAAAGACAATGTATTTTAGCTGGCAGTGGAAAACACACAATAATAGGAGCTGTATTGTTACTCTCTGCAGTGTTGATCAAAGAGACCGCAGATTTATGTTTCATTGAAAAATCACCCTATTAGTTTCAGCAGTAAATGTCCTCCCTCTGGTATCAGACTATCCTTGGGGACCAGAGGCCACGTCAATGGGCTCTCGTGTGGTGGCTTCTCATCTGAAGCGACATGATATGTGTCCAGATACTGTGCCAGTGATTGCAATTTCAGTCACTTTAACAGCCGGGGCTCGCAGAAGTTTTATGCTGGAGGAGACTATTACAAATCACTAAAAAGAAAGGAAAGGATATTTGGAAGAAGAAAAAAAAGGAATTTTGAGTGGTAGGTAGGCAAACGGAGAGATAAACAGGCAAGCAGACAGACAAAAAGTTTGTCAGACACTAACACAATTGAAAATGTAGATGTGTTCCTCACCAAGCAATTATCCTAAACTGAAGAGGGCACCCTCTCTGTTGTGAATCACAAAGATAATGTGCAGCATCACAAAAAAAAGTACTCTGAAGATCTAAAAAACCAAGCAAAATTCTTCTGGAGTGTATTTTTTGTCACAGTTAAATAAAAAAATGTCTTTTTTAATCAGAGTAACATCATATGCACACTCACATACAATATACTTTTTTTTAAAGTTGTTACATGTAGGCAATAGTAAATATAAATCAGTCTCCAGTTGTAATACATTATAGGGAGTTTTCAAACAAAACATTTAAAACTTCAATTTATGTATTCTAAGACCTGTTGTCACTAATATGTTAGCCCCTTGCTCTTGATTGGATGTCTGTCTTGCCTATCTCATTCCTGTGCTTCTTATTCAATGGATTTCCTCAATATTCTTTGTTTATCCTGCCTCTGAAGCATTTCTTCTTTACTGTGTTCAAACTGGATGTTGTGTCCTTCCGGGGCTTGCATTCAGGGAACTACTTTTCTTCTTTTTCTGTCAGAAGTCCTTAGGAATGCATATATATTTTTGCTCTCTCCATTAGGTCCTGCTTTCCACCTGATCCATTGCTTTTTTCCCCTCCTTCCTTAATGTCTCAAACTTCTCCTTTACTTCCTCATCCCTTACACACTCTTCTTGGTAATAGATCAGAAGCTGAGCTCTTCCCCCACCCTCTCCCATATTGCCCTGTTGTTGAGGTGTTAGTCTTTTTTAAAAAAACATTCATGAAAATAATTTTCTAAAATGACTTGCAGCGGTAACTTGATGCTGGAATGCTATTTTATTAAAACATACTTTCGTGCAGGTTTCATTAGGTTTTTTATTTGTCGCTGCAAGATTGGTGTCCCCCATTTTAGAATGGCAAGTAAAAAAATGTGGCCCTGTCATGTGCATGCCTGATGAAACATGCGTGCATCTATATCTCATCTCGCTCAGATGCCACTGTGTTACAATGCATACGTGTGCAAGTGAGATGATACAGCTAGACCATGTTAGTGTATTGTTATTTAAGGCAATGATTATTATCCTAGGTGACTTCAATATGCGTTTGAAACCACTTGAGGAAGAGCCTTTTTTTGGGAATCTTTTGAGAGCATATTCAATAATGAAAATTGTTAAGATTTTTAGTGGGTGCTCAAACCTTTAAACAGGGGTATCTCAAGAGCCCAATTGATTATATTTTCTAACAGGCATGGCCTAATAATCTCGGGTTTTCACATTTTTGCATTAGCAGGAAGTAGTCATTTACTGTTAAAATCTACAATTAATTTCGGAACCTGACCTAGAGTCACAATTATGCCTTCTGCATATGGAGTTTCCCTCACATATTTCCACCAGCATTTGTGCTCACCATATTAAGCTACTGTATAAACTGCAAAAAAACACACATATTTAATATGTATACCCTCATCTCATAGGAAACCTATTATTGACTAAGATACTAAGATAACATATGTGGTCTGTTGTCTGAAATTGACATGGCAAAAGGCCTCTCTAGCAGCTCAAGTCCTCCGATTATCGGGGAAAAGGAGGGTATCATGGTATAATGCCCAGTTTCAGGGGCTGAAAAAAGATGCTGAGGAAAGTGAAATGGGCAAACTCTTTACTAACCAATTGCATTTCCTATTGTGAAGTCCTTAAACTCTACAAAGCAAGGATAATACAGAACCAGGTACACTATTTTAATAATAACTGGGATGAAATGATGGCTGTAATTACTTCTAAGAATCTTCTGCAAATTCTGGAAACTAGTGAAACTAGAAGTACAAGGCAGGGAGACAAGGGCCAGAAGTATGGTGTCGGAAGAGGCTTGGGGTAATTACCTACAATCAATGTACAATGGTGCAGGTTGAGAGGTTGATATAGAGGAGGTCCGGTAGATGCAGCTTTTATTTATTTTTTTATTTTTTTATTTAATGCGATTTTATATAGCGCAAACTTCACCCAAAGTTGTCAGAGCGCTTTACATAAGAACCAGTTGCAAAACATAAGGACTAAGGATTATATGCGTTACATAAAAGATACAAACAGAAAAAATTGCAAATGTACAAGATGTAAAGTCACACAAAGAAGAGACTGGTGATTATAGGGAAGGGCTACGGATGGATATACTCTAAGAGTCACATAGGAATTGTAGAGAGTGCAAAGGTCTACTGCATATTCTAGTGATTAGAGTTATCTCTATATACATAGGGAAGGGATACAAATGGATACACTCTAAGAGTCACATAGGAATGGTAGAGAGTACAAGGTCTACTGTATATACTAGTGATTAGAGTTATCTTTATATACATAGGGAAGGGATACGAATGGATATACTCAAAGAGTCACAAAGGAATAGTAGAGAGTACAACGGTCTACTGCATATACTAGTGATTAGAGTTATCTCTATGTACATAGGGAAGGGATACGAATGGATATACTCTAAGAGTCCCATAGGAGTGGTAGAGAGTACATAGGTCTACTGCACATACTAGTGATTAGAGTTATCTCTATATACATAGGGATGGGATATGAATGGATATACTCTAAGAGTCACATAGGAGTGATAGAGAATACAAAGGTCTACTGCAAATACAAATGATTAGAGTTATCTCTATATACAGAAAAGCAGAATTCCATTAAGTGGGGTCGGAGGGGGATGCAGTCGGAGGGGGATGCAGTCGGAGGGGGATGCAGTCGGAGGGGGGATGCAGTCACAGCACCAAGGGAGGGACAGAGAAGGGCAGGAAAGTGAGACAAACGAGATAGGGAAGCAGATAGTAATGAGTAAGACAGCGAGGAGTGTGTCAGAGGCAACAGGAGAGACAATAGAAGGGTCGCTAGGATAGAGGGGAAGGTCAGAGATTGCTAAAATGGCAGAGGAGAAAGGTAGAAGAAGAAGCGAGTCGTAAAAAGAAAATGCCGGGGAGCACAAAGGTCCAAGTCCGAAAGTCCAGGAAGAGGGCTGCCATAGCCAGCAAGTCCGGGGGAGAAAGGCAGTGCGCAGTAAAGTCACAGCCCCATCGTCCATGAGGAGCTGGGGCAGAGGGGTTCGATCCGGAGATCAGGCCCGTGCTGCAGAACCACTGGGCATTCAGGTAATGGCAGTGGCCCCAAACAGGCAGCAGGTCAGGAGGCAGGCCAGAAAATCTGAGAGAGGGCCGCAGGATTAACAGGAGGCCGGAGAGAGGTTAGGGCGAGCCAGTGGAAGCGCTGATCGCCATCTGAAGGTCGCCTGCTGCCGCCGGCCGCCATCTTAAAGTCAGGCAGGCGCTGGGAGGATTCCCTCGGTGGGGGTCGCCGCCAAAGTGAAGCTGGATATTATGTCCCGTCAGCTCGAAAATCGGTGAAAGTCTCGGCAGGCCCGGAGAGCGCAGGTTGCAATCCTACCTCCCAGCGGTGGCCACAGTCGGTGGAGTCCACGGCGAGGTGCCGCCCGCCAGTTGGAGCGCCGTTCTCTCTTCACCACCTCAGGGAAATCGAACATGTCCGCAAACTCAGGAGCGATCACTGTTGCTCCGCAAATGCCCCACTTGCTCCGCTTCATGTGGGGAACATGAGCGATAAAAAAGAAGCGCTGTAGCCGCCTAGAGCCGGGTTGGAGCAGCGCGTGGACCGGGAGCCGAGACGATCTACATCCGCTCGGCTCCCGGCATGGATCCCCCTGCTCCCGCAGGGCTCCCAGACCCTGACACGTAAAGCTCATTAGCATTCAGATGTAGCAAAATACAAAGCCCCTGGTCCCTACCTTGTTGTCTGTGTCTGCAGTGAAACACACAATTTCATTGATTAAGCTTACAAAAGCAGCAGGTACGGATGACCTACAAGCTGTAATGAAAAAAACAACAAAGAAGGTCACATTTGTCTCTGAAGTATTTAGGTGGTGCCCAATAACTGGGTACGTTTAGAAATATTCAATCATAAAACCTATCTTAAAAAAGTGACTGGTGGATCCCAAGAACTGTTGTTTAGGTAGCCTATGATGTGGGTGCAAAGATATAAACGAAAATGATGTTACGAGCATTGCAACGGTGTTACAGTACTGTACAGTATCTTTTTATTTGATTAGTGAACAATAATCATAAAAGAACAACAGTAAAAAGACACATCATAAATTCTGCTAAAATCCAAATATAGCCATACACAGTAATAACATATCCTAACCATCAGCAGACAAGTTCAAGTAAAAAGCTAAAAACGAGTCTAAAAATTCATTGTTATGCCTGAGCAAAGCTCTTTTTTAAAATCCTGCCATGGAGTGGCGGTTGGCTCATACATCATTCGGAAAAAATAAAAAGCCAGTCTGTATAGACGAAACCCATAAGCTTTGAGAATAGGTAATAAATATATTCTCCTGAAAAGGCTCATAATAGCAGCAGAAAAAGTAAAGTGCTCTAACATTTGCAAAGAGGTACTTTCACAGGGGCAAGCTAATATACGTCATACTGCCTGTTGAATAGCAGAGATGACTGCAGATTGAGCCTAGCCAAAACTTGGTTAGAAGTGACCATTCCCAGACATTCCTCACCAGGGAGAGATACGGCTTAGGCCCATCACCGACTTTGATGGCTAGGTACTCTCTCATGTGGCAGTGCTCGCTTCACTCCCTTGTAGCAGATGCGGATCTCATAAATGATTCCTAGACTTTGATACGCTCCCTCTTACCCAGCCTATGAGAGGTTGGGCCTGCCCAATGCCTCAGCAATTCTCATATATTCCAGCCTTTGGGATATTGTGACCATTGTCATCATCTAGGCCAGGGGTCTTCAATCTGTGGGGCGTGACCTCCAGGGGGGTCGTGGAGTCCTAGGAAGGGGGTCGCAGATTGTCACTTTGCCTTTGTGGCGTCGGGCTGATTGAGGGTGCTCACGGCGGAGGACTAATTCACACCGAGGGGTGAAAAACAACAAAGCCTTATTAACAAGTAAAAGGTCTTTTAAAGACCTGTGAAGTACTCTGGTGCGGTGCGGCTTTGTGTGTGTCCCTGAAGGTGTTTCAGCCCGGCTCACATACACAAGGGGGGGAGAGCTGGGGGGCAGGGGAGGATGGCTGGGGGAGGAGGCTGTAGCCCTTTGAGTTCCATGGAAGTTGCACGTCTGGAGCTGTGGGGCCCGCCTGTAAAGCACAAAGCACAAACCCTCATCCCTGGCGCCTGTGCGGGAGAAATGTGCCTGAGAGTCTGTTCTTCAGGTGAGATGTTGTTAAAGCCTGTCTGCCACCCCCCCAACCCCCGCCGTCAGCAGGGAGGCACAGAGATGCCCTCCCATGAGGAAGAAGAAGGAAGACGCAGAGAGATACTGACCCCCCCTTACTACCCCCATGAGAGAGGCACAGAAAAGGTGGGTGAATGAATGGATGAAAGGATGGATGGATGAAGGATTGATGTATGGATGGATAAAAGGTTGAATGGACCATTATGGATGGATGTGTGAAAAGGTGGGTGGATGAATGATGGGTGAATGGTTGGGTGAATGGATGGATGAAAGGGTGGATGGATGAAGGATGAATGTATGGATGTAAGGATGAAAGGGTGGATGGATGAAGGATGGATGTAGGGATGGATAAAAGGTTGCATGGATGAATGATGGATGGATGGATGTGTGAAAAGGTGGGTGGATCAATGATGGGTGAATGGATGGATGAAAGGGTGGATAGATGAAGGATGTATGTATGGATGGAAGGAAGGAAGGAAGGATGAAACGGTAGATGGATGAAGGATGGATGTATAGATGGATAAAAGGTTGCAAGGATCAAGATGGATGTGTGAAGAGGTGGGTGGATGAATGATGGTTGGATGGATGGATGGATGAAAGGGTGGGTGGATGAAGGATGGATGTATGGACGAAAGGGTGGATGGATAAAGGATGGATGTATGAATAGAAGGATGAAAGGGTGGGTGGATGAAGGATGAATGTATGGATGGAAGAATGAAAAGGTGGATGGATGAAGGATGGATGAAAGGGTAGATGGATGAAGGATGAATGTATGGATGGAAGAATGAAAAGGTGGATGGATGAAGGATGTATGTATGGATGGATAAAAGGTTGCATGGATGAATGATGGATGGATGTGTGAAAAGGTGGGTGGATGAATGATGGATGGATGGATGGATGGATGGATGGAAGGGTGGATGGGTAAAGGATGAATGTATGGATGGAAGGATGAAAAGGTGGATGGATGAAGAATGGATGTATGGATGGATAAAAGGTTGCATGGATCAAGATGGATGTGTGAAGAGGTGGGTGGATGAATGATGGGTGGATGGATGGATGGATGAAAGGGTGGGTGGATGAAGGATGGATGAAAGGGTGGATGGATGAAGGATGGATGTATGGATGGAAGGATGAAAGGGTGGATGGAAGAAGGATGAATGTATGGATGGAAGGATGAAAGGGTGGATGGATGAAGGATGGATGAAAGGGTGGATGGATGAAGGATGGATGTATGGATTGAAGGATGAAAGGGTGGATGCATGAAGGATGTATGTATTGATCGATAACAGGTTGCATAGATGAATGATGGATGGATGTGAAAAGGTGGGTGGATGAATGATGGATGGATGGATGGATGGATGGATGGAAGGGTGGGTGGGTAAAGGATGGATGTATGGATGCAAGGATGAAAGGGTGGATGGATGAAGGATGGGTGTATGGATGGAAGGATGAAAGGGTGGATGGATGAAGCATGAATGTATAGATGGAAGGATGAAAAGGTGGATGGATGAAGAATGGATGTATGGATGGATAAAAGGTTGCATGGATCAAGATGGATGTGTGAAAAGGTGGGTGGATGAATGATGGGTGGATGGATGGATGGATGAAAGGGTGGGTGGATGAAGGATGGATGTATGGATGAAAGGGTGGATGGATGAAGGCTGAATGTATGGAAGGAAGAATGAAAAGGTGGATGGATGAAGGATGAATGTATGGATGGAAGAATGAAAGGGTGGATGGATGAAGGATGTATGTATGGATGGATAAAAGGTTGCATGGATGAATGATGGATGGATGTGTGAAAAGGTTGGTGGATGAATGATGGATGGATGGATGGATGGATGGATGGATGGATGGATGGATGGATGGAAGGGTGGATGGGTAAAGGATGGATGTATGGATGCAAGGATGAAAGGGTGCATGGATGAAGGATAGATGTATGGATGGAAGGATGAAAGGGTGGATGAATGAAGGATGGATGGATGGATGTGTGAAAGTGTGGGTGGATAAATGATGGATGGATGGATGGATGTGATGCGGTCTAACAGGTGCATTTATGGTTGTCGATAGTTGCTGATGATGAGGAGTACCAGTTTCTAGAAACTCTTGCTGGAAGGGGGTCCTTAAGCTTAAAAAAGGTTTTACAAGGGGGTCTCGGCATCAAAAAGTCTGATCTAGGCACTCTAATATCACCTCACTATTAAAGGATGTATGCTGGTGGCTCCAAACCAACATCCATTTTATATGACCTTCCACATAGGGTAAGCTCAGGTCTTCATGGAGAAAAAAATAAGAGCTATTTGGGCCAAGGCCTAATAATCTTCTACAAGAACAGTTCTCCTCCTGCTGAAGTTTTGAACAGTCCCAATAGCCCCGTATGGCTGTCCAATACGTCAAAAATAGTAGAAACGTAAGTCTATAGACCTCTAGCAGAAGTAATTTAGGCTTGCTTCCAACTCTAGCTGCCAGCCCAAGCAACATCCCTGCTGATTGATTACAACACAAACAATGGTTTGCCAGACACTGTAAACAGTTATTCTTTGAATCAAAAGTATTCCCTAGATATGGAAACTCATTAACCCGTGTGACATATTTCCACTTACTAGAAATGTTCTGATTCAAAAGTTTTGCTTCCCTAAACCATGTAATGGGACTTGGCAATGCTCGTTTCTAAATCTAAGTTATCCTCAAATACAACAAATCATTAATAAGACCCCTAAGACCATTTGGTGCTAAGGTAGGGAGGACTGCATCATCGGCCTAGGATAACAATTGACTTCCCCTTGGGCACATCATTCCAATGGCTTAAATGAGTTTAAACCATTGATATATAAAAGATAAAACATATTAGCCAGGACAAAGCCCTGGCGAACTATACAGGACAGGCCAAAGGAATGTGTGCTTTCCCCCTCTATTCCATGAGTTATAGAAGCACTGACTGGCTCTGTAATGCACAGCGTGGTGAAAATGCACCAAAGGGAAAAGAAGACCATTATTTATTAAAAAGCTCCATAGCTTGAAGCTATTGACATGATAAAATGCAAAACTGAGGTCTATAAATGCTAAAAAAAAAATGGGCCTTTATTTGCAATCACGTATTTCTCAAAATAAAACACTATTCCAGGGTCCCCAACCTACCGTAGAACCGTACTGAGTCGCACATAGGGAACTATTTTGATACACCAGTACTCAATTCTGTGCACAATAACACCCCCAAACAATCTTAACCACAGAATCCAAGATAAAAATTTGCCTTAGCACAGAGGGTTCTTTCTTAAAGACAGGCACAATTTTAGCAGTCTGTCAGGAGTTCGTGATGACCAAAAGAAGCTGCAATGTTTAGAATGTTAGTAATTAAGGGGCCCACAATTGAATATTCTCCTTTTAAAGATCCGTGGGCCTGGCGTCTTATATGAAAGTCTAACCGATATTGCAGCTAAAACTTTATCCAAACCAAACCTAGGCCCCCATTAGGATGGCGGGCGGACTTTGCCCGCCTGCCATCCCGGTGCAAAGTGGGACCGCCCACCATAGGAGCGGCGGTCCCGCCTTGGCAATTAGGATGTGCCTGCCACACTTTGTCATATTCTTAGATGGAGTAGAAACCAATACAAGTCAGTCATTGAATTCCAAGTCCGACAAAGGAGAAAAACAGTTTGAGGTTGGAATTGGAGGTCTAAAAAACACACAAACTTGAGAAGGAAAACTCAAGAGGTCAGGTAGCATCCTGGGTTGCAGATGTTTATAGAAAACCCCTAACTGAAGAATGTCAATGCAGCTGACCAAAGGCTTATCCTTCTTATTGCTTGAGATTAAACAGTGAGCCATACTCGGATGCTATCAATTGATGACCACACGGCCTCCTTCGAGGTTCTCGAGCATTGGGCCACTCTATCCTAACAAATATGAGAATATTGTACTCCTTAATATTAAAGTTCAGGTTTTGGGCTAGCCAATGACACATCTTATTCTTAATTTAGATGAATGATTCCTCTGTGTGCGGGGTGCTGGGGCAGCAACCCTGTCATTACTGCAACATATGGGCAACAATCAGGAGGGAGATTAAGAATTGGCTGGTCATGCACATTGGCCTGGGCAGTGTCTTCCATGTTACAAGCAGAAGCGGATCTCCAAGCCGCCAGCCCCCGCAGTGATCCATTCAGCTTAGTCAAGGCTCCTGAGACACCATCTGCAATATGGGCTGGTGGATTAATGATTACAAGCCCATTGTGCACGGAGGATGATGGCACATCCACACTGGTCACACTAGTTGCACAGGTGGCAGAAATCATAACCTCTGCTGATCCCATAGCCCCTGCAAGCTTATCAGAACTAGCAAGGTCAACTGAGGCAGTAGTGGATGTTACCATTTCCCTACTATATTACTATAGAGGTTATAAAAGCTACTACAATAGCTTTACATTTGTCGAGCAGCTCTTCCCAGGTGAGGTTGGAATCTCCTAAAGCAGACAGCTGGGAGAGGTCAGTCTGATGCTCAACAAATGGAGGGTTCTCACCTATACGCCTCAGCTCAAGAGGCTTTGCACTACAGATGTGCTTAGGCTGTAACTTCCTTTTGATAAGGGGCATGCTCATGTAGAATGCAACTGACATGTTAAGATCACCTCTAGATGGTGAATGGTCCTGGAACACTTCAGGCATGTTTCCATTTGATGGCAAACTATGTGTAGCCAGGACATTATTAGGCCACGCACATTGTTTATGATCTAATTGCCCCAGGGAGGGTTTTCTGATAAACCCCCAGGTTCAAGGATAGGTGTCTCTCTGCAAGGTCGATCTCTTTAGAGATGACCCCGGCTGTCCTTTGTAAAAAAGAATCCAGTGTAATGCAATGGGTGATGTTAGCTTTGTCCTAATACCCAGGTAATTTCTCTTCCCAATAAACCTTGACAGTCTCCCCCAAATGGGGTATTGTTGGCTTGTTAGAAAGAGCAGGCAAATATGTACGTTCAATCGAAATAGGGTCAAACTAAAAAGAGTGGGGAAAGGCTCACTCAAGAGAAATGGTAGTGAATATTTAACATCACTCACCACTGGGACAACTGAACCAGGCACCAAAAGGGGTGGCTAAATCCTGCCTCTTCTAGGCAATGATGGGCAAGGATTGGCAAGCTCTTAGCTCGCTTTTTGCCCAGGCACATCTCACATATGTCCTGAGCCCACTGGAAGCATATTGCATTTATGAGCACTTGTCATGCATCAAAGCCCTCCTACTGGGCTCATTTTATTTCTTGGGGGCTGTATTCCCCACTGGCAGCGTCAAGGCAACAAAAGAGGGTCCCGTACATGGGAGGAGCTCATTGCGCTTATAAACACTTGCCATAAATCAAAGCCCTCTTCCGGGGCTTGCCTAGGTTCTTGGGGGCTTTAGTCCCCTCTGGCAGCTCTAAGACAGCAATGCAGCAAATGCAGCTATCTCACCCGCACAGAACACATTGCATTTACGAGAGCTCGCCGTAGATCAAATCCCTCTTCATGGGCTCACAATGGTACTTGGGGGCTGTAATCCCCCCCCCCCAGTAGCACCAAGGCAGCAAGGCAACAAAAGAAGGTCCCACACCCACAGAGAGCACATTGCGCCTATGAGTGCTTGCCTTAGATCAAAGTCCTCTTTCCGGGCTTGCATTGGTTCTTGGGGGCTGTAATGCTCTCTGGTAGTTCCAAGGCTGCAAGGCAACAAAAGCTGGCCACTTGCCTGCAGGAAGCACACTGTGCTTATAAGTGCTCACCAGAGATCAAACTCCTCCTCTCATTCTTGTGCTGGTTCCAGGGGCTGTGGTCCCCTCTGGCAGCTCCTAGGATAGGCGTGTCCTGCATCAGTGTTCTGAGGAGGCCAATGTTATCCTATTAGAACAGGGTATTTTTAAAGCACGGCATTCACAATGGACTACAGCTTTAGCAAATGGGCCTTAGCAGAAAAATCCTCCAAGGTTGGGGGCTCCTTGTATATCTGATTTGTGGATTTCCCAGCAGTTTTTGACCTAGTTGTTTGGGAAATCTTGTAGTCCAAGCTAAAACGTCTTGAGATCCCTGGCAAAATCTTAGAGAATTAAAAGAACTTGACACAGAGAATCAGGCCTCTGTGGAGTTGAACAGTAGGAGTAGTCTCCCAAGCAAAAAAAAAGGACAATAATGGGCTGTGCCAGGGATGCGTGTTGGCACCAAGCTGTGCCCTCTTCATGTGAGGCCTCAACAAAGCATTCCTAGCTACGCATTCCTTCTTGCTGAAAATGGGATGGTCCCACATTCCCTAATTTTTCTATGCAGATAACATCGTAATACTGGACAGAACCACAGTCGGCCTAAAAAGGAAATTGGCAAAATGTGATAAGTACTGCCGACGGAACAAATTAACGATCAATTTTGATAAAACTAAAGTTATGGTCTTTACAAGGTAGAAACATGACTGTATCTGATCAATAGGAAAAACTAGGCTTGAGGAAAACTCAGAATACAAGTAATTAGGGATGGCCGTTAATAATTCCCTTACTTAGGCTTCACATATGACTATATTAAACACCAAAGCACTTCTATCCATTAGCTGGCTGAAAAGGATTAAACTGGACCCTTCATTGTACTCTGTTTTAGCTGTATAGAAAGCATTTGTTCCATCACAAGCCCTCTACAGAGTGGAATTGCCGAGTTTGAGTAACGCCCAAGATTGGGAAAAGTTGGAAGGGTACTGTCTAATAAACTTGCTATCCCTGCCTAAATGTGACATGGCCCCAACCATTAGAATGGGATCATGGCATTATTCCTGGTCCTCCAACTCATTGCTATGGTCACTAACTTATTGGAGTAGGTTGCTAACTTTAAAGTACCCTAAAGGTGCTAAGTTTTGAAAATAAAAAATACATGAGAGTGAGCTTAGCAGGGCAAAAACAGTAAGTATGTGCGTATATGCTATGGCAGCTGCCCTGAACGAAAATCACTTTGTGTGGCTTACCCCTTACCTACATTTCTTGTCAAGAGGACATGCTCAAGAAGATATGCCCAAAAAAAAACAACAGAATACCTTACACAGAACATCTAGTGGAATACAACAAAAAATGGTTAACTATCACAATGCTCCTAACAATGCTCCTAACAGAGATTGCCATCAGTATATGCCCT
The DNA here is from genome assembly GCF_964263255.1 of Lissotriton vulgaris. Lineage (NCBI taxonomy): Eukaryota > Metazoa > Chordata > Amphibia > Caudata > Salamandridae > Lissotriton > Lissotriton vulgaris. The sequence goes on from NC_141694.1 coordinate 1,568,984,309, forward strand.
ATACACATTCGACAGAGCACTGGCACTCAGGTATGCTATGTAGAGGCACAGGAATGAAATTCATATGAGCTCCCAAAATCCCTTGTCAGCAGGATATACCAACAACACAACAATCAACACGAAACCAGATAGAGCATCCCATATGCAAAGCAGCAGATATCCCATGCTGCTCTTAAGTTGTTCACAGCAGAATCAACGAACAAATGAACCAATTTGAAACTTTAGAACATGCTAAATCTCTCACTAATTGCATTCTTAACAACATATTGCTATATTTTTTTACATCCAAAATATCACAATTATGCCATGTAGTGGCTAGACTTAAGAATACCTACAGTTATGAAATACCACACAGACAAAACCCATTAGACAGGCTTCTTACACAGAATTCAGTCAAAATATTGAGTTTGAAATGTCGACTTACAATAATATGAAGTTTTTAATATTGTTACACAGAAATATGGACAGCAAGAATATGGTGGTCAAGAATATCGACATTAAGGTAAGAAATATCAATTTGAAAAATATAGAAGTCATTAATATATCGTTTGCAAAAATATAGCTGTTTAAACTACTGTTTTTTTTAATTAGTGTTATGTATTTTATTTTCTATTTTAAATGTAGGTGATGTATTTTTATATGAGTATTGCCTATGTTTTTGAAAATGTGTTACATTTTTAGTAGTTATTAATTTCATTATAATTGAATTGTGCGTTTTTGTAGTTCTGTAGCAAGTTGTAGGTTTATAGGGGGATAGGGTGGGAAGTAATTTAAATAAAATAAATGAATGAATATATTTATTTATTAAAAAAATGTAATTGAGATTTTATAATGTTAATTGTATTTTTAATTTTTTTGGGTAACTTTTAGGTGCGGGTTGTGAGGCTTATAGGGATACAAGTCTGGGAAGTCATTTATTTTTCAATAATGAATAATTACCAATTAATTTAAAAAAAAATGACAATTATTATGGAAAGGGGCGACCACTCGGTCCCCCCGAACGTATGGCGGAGTGCCTCGATCCCCCCGGGAAGCCATTTTTGGGCGGGAGGCGCGTCTCGGCTGGTATGCCCGAAGCGGCGTAGCCGGGGCGCGGCTTTTCCCGCCCTAGAGTGGGCTGGCCTAGACACCGACGTAGCCAGCCCCGCCCTAGGGGCAGGCAGGGGCGGGTCCTCGCCCGCCCTGAAGATGGATAAAAAGAGACGCAAGACCAGAAGACGTCCTCTTGTTCTTGTGCTCCGAAGCTGCACCTCCTCGCTACTCGTGAGCTCGGGACAGAACGAAGAGCCAATTTTGAGCGTTTTGATCTTTTCTCTTTGTCTTTTAGATACTTCGTCGGAGAGATGCCCAAGAAAGGCGCAAAGAGAATGACGACCGACCAGATGGTGCGGGCTCTTTGCAAAGAGGTGTCCGACATAAAGAAACGGTTGGCGGAGCGAGACGGGGAGGAGGGTTCGGGCTCTGCGCCGGCTGAAGGTAGACCAAAGAGGCCGAGAAAGGTTCCAGCCGGTGGAGACGTCCCGGTTCCCTCTGCCCCGCTCGAGGCGCCGACCCCAGTACCGAGGGAGGGGAATCCAATCCCCGTTGTCGTCACCCCGACATCCAAGGAAGACATGCCCCCCGAGCTGGCAGCACAGCTAGCAGCTTGGTTGGGGGATAGTAGTGATGGCGCCACGGCCGCCGAGGCACAGGCACTGATAAAAGGGCTTCGTGAGAAGAGAGATGCAGCTAAAGTGGCTGCGCCGTTGGCAGAAGCTGCGTCCGGTGCAGGTAAGCGGCCATTGCCGATTGCAAGGGACGAGTCAGCACCCTCTCGTAGAGAGAGATTGGGTCAACATGTGCCTTTAGCTATAAAGGAAAAGATTTGGGCTGGGGAATACGTGAATATTTTCGCCTTGCTTGTTGATCATTATGAGGTGGAGAATGTTAGAAGTCAAAAGGACCTAATGCATCCGAGTGTTTGGCGCGCAAAAATGGCCGCCTTTAAGATAAATGAGAATATTGGCAACTGGGGCAATGCGTGGGGAATTTTTACATCAATTCTGGGGGAACGTAGGCCCGAGTTGCTTCCTGAGCTTCCCATTTATCAATCAAGAATTATGGGTTACTCGACAGCGTATCAAGGTAACCATTGGTTTTGTTATGACAATCTGTTCAGAAAAGAAAAGGAACATAACAAAGGTTTGACTTGGGATTGTTACGATTCGGTAACATGGGATAAGATGAAAGAATCAGGAATGTTAAAGATGCCATTGGTTGGGAGCAATGTTGTAGATTACTCCCGCCAAAACGTGGGGACGCCCTTTCGACCAAGTACGAGCACCGACGATCAGTCGAGGCCCGCAGGTAATACAGGGAGGAAGGGTTTCTGCTTTAATTTCAATAAAGGGAAATGTACCAGACCTCCGGGAACGTGTAAATTCAAACATGAGTGTAGTACGTGTGGGTCGTCCCATCCTGAGTCAGCGTGCAGAGCCAGAACGGGTGAGAACGGGGGTAAGGGAGGCGCCAAACAGGTCTAAACTAGTCCGAGGGGCGCCTTTACCAACCCCGATTGATACCTTGGCAATGATTCCCTGGCTCAGTGAATACCCGGATCGTACTTCTGCTGGGGTGCTGCGGAACGGTTTTTCACATGGTTTCCGCATCCCGGTAGGGGACTTTCAGGGCGTAGGGTTTTGCAAAAATCAACTTTCTGTGTTACAACATACGTCTGTGGTGCAAGAAAAAATTCTGAAAGAGGTTAGCCGGGGACGGGTCGCTGGCCCGTTTAGTGTACCCCCGGTACCGGATTTTGTATGTTCACCGTTAGGGGTGGTCCCCAAGAAGGACCCAGGTGAGTTTCGTTTGATCCATAACTTGTCGGCTCCACACGGCCTTTCGGTGAATGACGCAATTGATCCAGAGGTTTGTTCGGTGCGATACGCATCGTTTGATGAGGCAGTAGCCATCTTGAATCGCCTGGGGCCCGGGACGTTGATGGCGAAATCAGATATCGAGTCAGCGTTCCGGTTGCTCCCGGTACACCCAGACGATCAGCGTCTTTTGGGATTTGGGTTCCAGGGGTCAATTTACATGGATAGGTGTATGCCGATGGGATGCTCTATATCATGTGCTTATTTTGAGCAATTCAGTACTTTCCTGCAATGGGTGTTCACGAAGAAAACGGGTTTCCGAAATGTAATGCACTACCTTGACGACCTTTTGTTCCTTGGTCCCGCCGGAAATCCCGAATGTGCTCAGGCCTTAGCAGAATTCTGTGTGTTGATGGGTCATTTTGGCGTGCCATTGGCACCGGGTAAAACTATGGGTCCCACGACTTGCCTCGAGTTTTTGGGGATCGAGTTGGACTCAAGGGAGGGGTGTTTCCGTTTGCCAGATAGCAAAGTGTTAAAATTCAGGGCAACCCTCCAAGTATGTTTGAGTGCATCTAAGGTTACACTGCATCAGTTGCAACAATTAGTGGGAAAGTTGAACTTTGCCTTGAGGGTGATCCCAATGGCTCGCCCTTTTTCCCGCTCAATTGCCCAGGCGATGGTTGGCCTAAAAGAGGGTCATCATCGCACGAGATTATCGGCTGAGGTCCGCCAGGACATGCGGATTTGGTTAGCATTTTTGGCGGACTTCAATGGCCGAGTCGTCTGGAACAAGCCAGCCGTGTCCTCAGAAGAGCTTGGGCTATGGACAGATTCAGCAGGAAGCATAGGCTTTGGCGCCATCTTCGGCACAAAGTGGTCTGCTCAAAGGTGGCCCCTATGGTGGCACGAGAAGGGGCTAACGAGTAATATTGCTTTCCTCGAACTATTTCCCATTCTGGTGGCCCTGAGAACCTGGCCAGAAGGGTTCAGAGATCATTCTGTCGTGTTCTGGTCCGACAATATGACCGTAGTAGAATGCATCAATAGTCAGGCAGCCCATTGTAAATTGATTTTGAGGCTGCTCAAAGAAATTGTCCTACTGTGTATGCAACTGAACGTGGTATTCAGAGCAAGACATGTCCCAGGGGTGAAGAATCAGGCTGCTGATGCACTGTCTCGTTTTCACATGCAGGCTTTCTCGGGTTTCCTTCCGTCAGCGGACCCGGAGCCGGCACCCTTCCCCGAAGCTCTCTGGTCTCTCGGTGCCCCGAACTTCGTCACCTCATGGGAGAGAGTCTAGCACCCAGGACAAGGAAGGCATATGAAGGGGCGTTCCAGGCCTATTTAGCCTTTTTGGGGGCAGAGAGAGGGGGACTTTGGGGGCAGGAAGAGTGGGTGGTACTTTTTCTGTTGTCCTTACGTAAGGCTGGGAAGTCGGTGGCTACCGCCCAAAGGCATCGTGCCGCCATTTCTTTTGTTGCCAGGGCCCATGGCATCCTGGACCCAACAGCGTCTTTTACAGTTCGGAAAGCGCTGCGTGGGTGGCAACGACTGGAGGGTCGCAGGGTAGACGTAAGACGACCGATAGGTTTAGACAGATTGTCCCAGTTACTGGCCACACTCCCTAACACGTGCTCGTCCCCTTTCGAAACCTGTTTGTTCCGGACTGCATTTACGCTGGCATTTCACGGGGCTATGAGAGTTAGTGAGCTAGTTGCAAGGAACAAACAGGATGTGACGGGGGGCTTGTGCAGGGAACATGTTCAGATCAGGGGTGATGCGATGATTGTCTCCTTTCTCAGGTCCAAGACCGACCAAGATGGGAGAGGGGACTGCACGATCATTCGCAGAAACCCCGAGTCATCCATGTGTCCGGTACAGTGCTTAGAAGATTACCTAGCACGAAGGGTGGCATCATGGGGGGGGACATTGTTGAGGCATGCAGACGCTACCCCACTGACGAGGTTTCAGTTTCAGCGGGTGCTTGCAATGGCCATTGCCGCAACGGGCTTGGACCCGGGCGAATTTGGGACCCATTCCTTTCGAATAGGGGCTGCCACTGAAGCTACAGCCAGGGGTCTTAATGTAGAACAAGTGAAACGTGTGGGGCGTTGGTCCTCCAAGTGTTATAAGAGGTACGTGCGATTGCACATGTTGTGAAGCTGTAATCATGTACTCACGCTTCTTGTCTTTTGTTTGTTTGCAGTTGCGCAAGCCTACGCGGCAGGGCGAACTGTACAGTCGACCCTACACCAGGCCAGCGGTCGCACGTCACCGGCTGTGAAGAAGGAGGTGTGGGTCGTGGGCCACTCATACGTGAGACGGGCCGCAGACGTATTCAAAGCAGGTGACATGATTCACGTACCTGGGGAATACGGGTACAGAGTGTCCTTCTACGGAAGGGGCGGTCTCTGTATTGACCAGTTTCAGGAATTTTTTGAGGGTTTGTTAGAGCGGATGAGGTCACCGCCGTCCATAGTCATAGTGCATTTAGGGGGCAATGATTTGGTCACCACCGGTAGACGACTTCTCCTGGAGGCTATGCTTTCCACAGTAAGTTGGTTAGCGAGGAAAGTTCCGGGGTGCATAATTGCGTGGTCTCACATGATCCCACGAAAAGTGTGGCGGGGGGCTATCTCGATCCCTGCTTTGAATCATTCTGTTAGAAAATTGAATAATAAAGTGAGTAGGTTGTTCCGTTCCAAGACATTGCATTCGATCTCGCATAGTTGTATTAATGATGACAGTATGTATCTGGGGGATGGTGTGCATTTGTCGAGGGTAGGGAATGAGTTACTCATAGGTGATTTCTTAGCTTGGTTAAAATCGTTAAAACATGACCTTTAGGTAGGAGTTTTTTGTGGGGGGTCCGGATAGCCGGTCAACTATCCGGACCTGTGGTGGTAAGGTCATGATCGGTGAGCACTAATTGGTAGATCCCTATGAGTGGGCGTCACCCAACACGGATGGGAGCGCTCGGGAGAGGTGGCCATTGGCCCCTCAGTGGGGAGGCGGTCCCGTCTAAGGGCGGGTCGCCGGAAGTAAAGGAAAGGCGGTCAAGGCCCCTTCCTTTGTAGGAGGGGTTACAGTCCCCTCCTGGGGGAATTTCCCGGGGCCAGTGTCATCTGCGACGGCAGATGCGGTAAGTTGTGTGGGGTGGGGGGAGGTCCACGATACCTTCTAGATACCACACACAAGTCTTCGAACGACCTTTAAATGGCGTCGAGTCTTAAGTGCCCCCGTCAAGTCAAGGGAAATTGTTTGTAGTTGCACTTGAGGTAAGCCTCTGTGCTGTCGCCCCTCCCAAGTGGGAGGGGTAAGTCTGGTTAGGGATCTTGACACCGGTTATGACCTTGCCGTTGGCCCTTAAACGTTAGGATGTACAATTTCAGTGTTTCTAGAGAATGTTTTGTAGGATGCTAGTTCGGCTAGGAGAACCTCTGTATTAGAGAATATGTTAAGGTTAGCCAAACATCGCAATGTGATAAGGAAATTGTACATAATATGAAACGTGTAATGTTTTAATTTTTTTTTTGTTTTAATAAATACGGCCGGGAGGGTCACTCCCTCCCACATCCAAAAACTTTAAGAACTGTTTCCGGTTTCCCTCTTTTGGGGATTGTGTTGAGAGGGGGTGGCGGGTATCTCAGCCATATGGAAAGGGGCGACCACTCGGTCCCCCCGAACGTATGGCGGAGTGCCTCGATCCCCCCGGGAAGCCATTTTTGGGCGGGAGGCGCGTCTCGGCTGGTATGCCCGAAGCGGCGTAGCCGGGGCGCGGCTTTTCCCGCCCTAGAGTGGGCTGGCCTAGACACCGACGTAGCCAGCCCCGCCCTAGGGGCAGGCAGGGGCGGGTCCTCGCCCGCCCTGAAGATGGATAAAAAGAGACGCAAGACCAGAAGACGTCCTCTTGTTCTTGTGCTCCGAAGCTGCACCTCCTCGCTACTCGTGAGCTCGGGACAGAACGAAGAGCCAATTTTGACCCACCCACCAGCCCCTGAGGACAGCAAGTCATCGTGCAATAAAGTGAATTTTATAAATTTGTTTTCGTTTCGTTTACAGGCTGTGAAAGTATCAGTTTGTTGTTGTTCCTAATAAAGTATGGTAAATATTGTGTAAGTTGATACGAATAAAATGATTTGAGGTAGTGTTGCATTTTTAAGCATGTTCTTTCGGTCGTAGCGACCAATGTTTTCTTAGGTTTGAGTAAGAATTGTCGTATTTATTTTTGGTAGGCGGTAAGGTCATGATCGGTGAGCACTAATTGGTAGATCCCTATGAGTGGGCGTCACCCAACACGGATGGGAGCGCTCGGGAGAGGTGGCCATTGGCCCCTCAGTGGGGAGGCGGTCCCGTCTAAGGGCGGGTCGCCGGAAGTAAAGGAAAGGCGGTCAAGGCCCCTTCCTTTGTAGGAGGGGTTACAGTCCCCTCCTGGGGGAATTTCCCGGGGCCAGTGTCATCTGCGACGGCAGATGCGGTAAGTTGTGTGGGGTGGCGGGAGGTCCACGATACCTTCTAGATACCACACACAAGTCTTCGAACGACCTTTAAATGGCGTCGAGTCTTAAGTGCCCCCGTCAAGTCAAGGGAAATTGTTTGTAGTTGCACTTGAGGTAAGCCTCTGTGCTGTCGCCCCTCCCAAGTGGGAGGGGTAAGTCTGGTTAGGGATCTTGACACCGGTTATGACCTTGCCGTTGGCCCTTAAACGTTAGGATGTACAATTTCAGTGTTTCTAGAGAATGTTTTGTAGGATGCTAGTTCGGCTAGGAGAACCTCTGTATTAGAGAATATGTTAAGGTTAGCCAAACATCGCAATGTGATAAGGAAATTGTACATAATATGAAACGTGTAATGTTTTAATTTTTTTTTTGTTTTAATAAATACGGCCGGGAGGGTCACTCCCTCCCACATCCAAAAACTTTAAGAACTGTTTCCGGTTTCCCTCTTTTGGGGATTGTGTTGAGAGGGGGTGGCGGGTATCTCAGCCATATGGTAATTGTGTAATTAATTGTAGGTGCGGGTTGAGGGGTTTATAGGGGTAAACATTAGGAAGTAATTTATTTTAAATTACTTAATAATTAGTTGTTAATATTAATGAATTGATTGACAATTAATCATGGTAATTGTGTAATTAATTTTAGGAGCGGGTTCTGGGGTTTATAGGGGTAAACAGTAGGGAGTAATTTATTTGTAATAAATTAATAATTTGTTGTGAAATTTATATTAATGAATTAATTGACAATTATTTATGGTAACTGTAATTAATTTTAGGTGCATGTTCTTAGGGGTAAAGGGTGGGAAGTAATTTATTTTTAATTAATGACTAGTTGATAATTAATATTAATTAATTAATTAGTAATAATTTTGTGTAATTGTTTACGTTTTTTTGTGTGTGGGTTTTGGGTTTATAGAGGTGATGGGTGTAGAGTAAATTAAAGTTACTTACTTCATAATTAGTTGGTAAATACTATTACGTATGTAATTATAAAAGTTTTTTAATTGTGTAATTAATTTTTTTACAATAATAATATGTGTTTTATTGATAAATAATGATGGTAATTATGCAAATAATTGTTCAATGTGGATTGTGAGTTGTGTGGTGTTATTGGGTAGGAAGTGAATAGAATAAATATTGGTTATAATGTTTTTTTAATAAATAATTTCTAAATAAAAATATTTTTTTGAAAATAATTTTTTAATTTTATTTAACACGATATTTGTAGGTATTTGTGATATATTCTAAACAAATGAGATGGCACTCTTGGGGAAGTCCACAATCTAACTCTTCATATAAGAAAACAATACATAGCAGTGCCTAAGGGTGGAGAGAACCACCACTCTCTCCAATATATGGCCTAAGCCGACCCAACAGGACTACTGAGTTACCGAGCACAGGCCTTTTACAATCCACTTGGGAAAAAAATGTACACATAAGTTCATGTCAATATTAGCTAACTAGTTTAGTAACCCCCAGCACATAAACAAAGGCAATAGCCCTGAAATAGTCGCGAAAGATGCGACGAAACCCGTTTCGTCTGGGATCAAAGAAAAGATACATAGAAGAAAAATAAAAGAAGAGAACATGGACTTATGTGTACATTTTTTCACAAGTGGATTGTAAAATGCATGTGCTGTGGAACTAAGTAGTAATTTTGATATGTATTTACCATTATAATATGTTTCTCTTATTTTTAATATTAAATATATTTTTATTTAAAAAAATGTTTTATTTCCTTTTAAAAAGATTTTTTTTTATTTTGTTGATGATATTCTGTTTGTTTTTAGTTTTTAACTGACTGGAGTAAGAATAGTAGATATAACGACCTTGCAATCCAACACTTTCCTATTGATGCAGTGACTGGAGTGCGAATAGTAAATTTCGTCCCTCCACTATCCAACACTTTCCCTATTGATGCACTGACTCGAGTGGGAATAGTAAATTTTATCCCTTCGCTATCCAACACTTTCGCTACTGTTGCACTCACTGGAGTGGGAATAGTAAATGTTATCCCTCCACTATCTAACACTTTCCCTACTGTTGAGCTCATTGGAGTGGGAAAGGTAATTTTTACACCCCCCCGCTATCCAACACTTTCCCTTCTGTTGCAGTCATTGGAGCAGAAATAGTAATTGTTCCAAACATGTTTCTGGTGCTCACGCGCCCTTGATCACGGGTAGGCTTAGGGAGAAGCAGCGGGCTGATGGCTTATGAGGCAAAGTAGTCCCGCCCCTTTGGCACATTGCCCCCAGGCATTTGTAGTCCTTTGTGAAACTTTTGTGGAAGCCGCTGCCTATTCTCCTCACACAGTTTATATACCACAGTGGGTTGCTTCATCCAACAGAGCTTGCGGCTGTACTATTTCCCCCCGACGAGATCACACACGCTGCTCGTTGTCGCGTTGATTAAGTATCAGTGCACGAACTGCACATCCACAGTGGGATTCCTCCGTGACCTGGCTTGGCTGCAAAATATTTCAAATGAAAAGAGCACACCGTTGGAGTACCTCACATAGCGTGCCTTTATTTTCAATCCACCGGTTTTACAGCTTAAACACACTCGCGGATGCTGCTAGTTTCCAGCCACGATAGTCCCAACATGTTTCTGGTGCTCACGCGCCCTTGATCACGGGTAGGCTTAGGCAGAAGCAGCTGGCTGATGGCTTATGAGGCAAAGTAGACCCGCCCCATGGCACATTGCCCCCTGGTATTTGTATTCCTTTGTTAAACTTTTGTTGAAGCTGCTGCCTATTCTCCTCACACAGTTTATATACCACAGTGGGTTGCTTCATCCAACAGAGCTTGCTGCTGTACTATTTTCCCCTGACGAGATCACACACACTGCTCGTTGTCGCGTTGATGAAGTATCAGCGCACAAACTGCATATCCGCAGTGGGGTTCCTCCGTGACCTGGCTAGTACAGCGGCAAGCTCTGTTGGATGAATCAACCCACTGTGGTATATAAACTGTGTGAGGAGAATAGGCAGCAGCTTCTACAAACGTCGCCTGTAGGTAGTGAAAACCTAGTTTCCATAGGAAATCCGCAACATTCTATTTGGAATAACTTTGGCGCCGGTGGACAAATCTTCGCGAATTTCTCTAAGAAAATGACCTGCTCCACTCCGCTCCTTCCCTGAAAGGTTGGGGGTGATTTGTGAAGCGGGGGCCGAGAAAAATGGGGGGTCCCAAAATGTGTTTTCCCCATGCAATTTTCGATAGGACCTTTACAGCCCGAATGGCTGAACAGAATTACACCAAACTTGGCAAAAAGGTAGAGCTCTGTTCGCAGATGAGCCTTTTTGTTAAATGGTGTAAATCCGTTCGGTAGTTCCTGAGAAAATCAAAAGTAAAATCATAAGTATATTTAGAAGTGCATACGGTAAGCTTACTGTAAGCTTACTGTACTCTGTACCTTCCCGAGCATGAGCTGAATGCTAATGGGCTGTTAACTGTCTGTCAACACTCCAAACCAGAAAGTGTTGGCAGCCATCTTGTGCCTCGGTAGACTGAGGCACAAGAAAGCAGAAAAACAAATGTTTAGAACGCAAAAAAGAAGCAGGGTAGAAACACCCTGACCCCCTAGGCCTGCTCAGGGGGTCCCACAAAGACACCCAAGGCCCCCCTAATTTCTTTTTTTTTTACAAAATTCACGGGGTACGAGTACCGTATGAGTACCATACAAGTACCTTTCTGAGTATGATCTGCATGCTCATTGGCTGTGAACACTCCAAACCAGGAAGTGTTGACAGCCATTTTGTGCTCGGTAGACCGAGGCACAAGAAAGCAGAAAAACAAACGTGTAGAACACAAAAAGGAGGCAGGGTAGAAACAGCTTGCCCCCCTAGGCCTGCTCAGGTGGTCCCAAAAGGACCCCCAAGGCCCCCAATTTTATTTTGTAAAAACCCGGTCTGCTTTTTTCAAATTAGCCCCCAGGGGGACCAAATCCCGGGGGCATAGTGAAAAAGAAGTGTGGGGGCCCCAATCCCCCCCCCCCCCACACTGCCCCAGGAACCACCACCCCCGGGGCAAAGCAACCCAGCCCCCTGGCGCATACTGTAGGTTCCAGGTGGGCTAGTTGGCCCCCATAGACGCCCAGTATGCAAGGGGAATTGGTTCCCCCTCTGCAAACGCACCAGGGGGCTGCGTTGCAGAGAGGTGTAAAAAAGAGGGTGGCCTCATTACACCTCTCTGCAATGCAGCACCCTGGCACTTACTGGAGGTTCCTGGTGGACTAGTTGGCCCCCATGGACCCCCAGTATGCAAGGGGAATTTGTTCCCCCTCTGCAAACGCGCCCGGGGCTGCGTTGCAGAGATGTGTAAAAAGGGGCATGGCCTCATTACACCTCTCTGCAATGCAGCCCCCTGGCGCATACTGGAGATTCCTGGTGGGCTAGTTGGCCCCCAGGTACCCCCAGTATGCAAGGGGAATTAGTTCCCCCTCTGCAAACACGCCTGGTGGCTGCGTTGCAGAGAGGTGTAAAAAGGGGCATGGCCTCATTACGCGCCTCTGCAACGCAGCCTCCTGGCGCATACTGAAGGTTCCCGGTGGGCTAGTTGGCTCCCAGGGACCCCTAGTATGCAAGGAGAATTACTCCCCCAACTTAGAACACTCTACAGGGCGCGTTAGCACAGGGGGCGGAGCTTGAGGTGATATGAGTGCAAACATGCCCTGAGGCGCGTTTTAAGATGGGGAATTAATTTCTGTTCAATCCAGAGGTCCCCTAGGGGGCAACTAGTCCAACAGGTATCTCCAGTAAGCGCCACAGAGCTGTGTTGCAGAGTGTTGTAAAAAGGGGGCGTGCCCTTTGAATGACTCTCTCAACACAGCTGCCTGGCACATACTGGAGGTACCTGGTGAGCTAGTTGGCTCACAGGGGACCTCAGGATTGAAGAGGAATTAATTCCCCAATCTAGCTCACTACTACTCCTGAAAAGTAAATTTAACTGACCTTACCAGTAACTTGAATTTCCTTTTATAGGATATCATTGCCTGCTATATAAAATATATGTACATAAAAAAAATATTGCCTGTTATATAAATTATATATAAATTTTAAAAAAATTACATAAAAAAAAGATATTACAATTTCAATATTTTAAAAAAATCAATTTATATTAAAAATGTGTAATGTAATTTAAAAAATAAAATATCTACAAATAAATAGTTTAAAATAATGTAGTAAATTAGTTAAAAAAAATATAACAATTAATACATTTAAAAATTATCATTTACAAAACCTTTGAAATTCACAGAAAAAAACATAGGTTTCAGCCACGTTATAGTTAAAAATTAGCATTTAAAAAACCTTAGAAATTCACTGAAAAAACAGGTTTCAGCCATGTTATAATTAAAAATTCACATTTAAAAAACCTTAGAAATTCACTGAAAAACAGAGGTTTCAATCGTTATAGCTAGCTGGACATTTCACTCATACGAAACCGTTGATATTCCCCTGTTATAGTTAATTCAGCTAACTATAACTCTCGCGCCCGCAATGCACTGCTGATGATGTAACTCATTACATCACTCATGACGTGGTCAGTGACATCACTCATGACATCACTGATGACATCTCATATTACATCACTGATGCCATCATCCTTGGAAAAGAGTGGCAGACGTCCCCTCAGCATAATTTAACCCTTGATACACACATTCAGAAATAGAAACTAAAATTTTCAAAAAAAATTACCAATTCCAGTTAGAACAACCTATTCAGTAATTCCAAAATCTACATACACATCCAGTCATTCAGTAACAGTTCTATATAGGCACTCATACATGTACTCACTCATCATATGTACTCATACACCTATACATCTTATTACACACGGACGCTCATCTATAGAGTTACTCACACACAAACTCACACATGCAAATAAACTATCAAACATCCATTTACTTGCATATACAGCTATACACCCACCACTACACTTACTTCTACAGAATCATACACATACTTACTCTCTCAAACAATCACTTAAAGAAACACATACTTATTTATACAGGAACTCTTACAATCTCTCGCTCTCACAAATACTCATTTATATACATCAATACTCACATATACTACTTTAACATATATGTAGTTACTCATAAAGATACTATTGAGACAGTGATTCACTCACTAACACACTGATACACACACTCATCCACTTATACAGTCCTGCACACATGCTGTCTTCAAAACACATACAAACAGTGAGTCACCCATTCATGCATCTATGCGGTAAGTAATACCTCCCACCAAAACATACAGACACTCATACTGATATTCTAAAAACCAACTAATAACCCATATTGACACTCATGTAGCTAGTCACCAACCCATGCAGCCACTTATACACAAAGTGAGACATGATACAGATATTTGCATATTTAAACATTACTCGCTAATATATGTATTCACTAAGAAAAAAACATCCATTTAGACACTTATTTACACATTTTTTCTTCCATCGACCTTTAGATATACATATAAAAAACATATTTATTTTTCAGAAAGACACACATTCACTGGATGATGTCATCAGTGATGTCATTTGAGATGTAATCCGTGCTGTCATGAGTGATGTCACTGACCATGTCATGAGTGATGTAATATGTGACTTCATCAGTAGTGCATTGCGGGCGCGCAAGTTATAAATAGCTGAATTAACTATAACGGGGGAATTTCAATGGTTTTGTATGAGTGAAATGTCCAGCTAACTATAACTTGTGTGAAACCTATGGTATTTTCAGAGAGTATATATATATATATATATATATATATATATATATATATATATATATATGTATATATATATATATATATATATATATATATATATATATATATATATGTATATATATGGATGCCTTCACTCCTCTCTGCAAGACCCAGCCGGCGCCCTGCCAAAGGATGAACCACAGACTCCAAATAACGAGGAATGCAGGTCTTTATTTTCAAATGCTTGTTTTTTTACAGTATCCTTACATTTTACATCCATAAGGTAAAGTCGCAGTCAGGATTATTTAAGATAAATAGATTTAATTGACTGAAGAGTTTCATAGTCTTTGTCAAAGTCACTCCTTGACCCGGAAGTGGCTGTACTTAAGTACATTCAAAAACAATATATGAACATAAACAAAATACATGCATGTTGCAGTCTGTAAGTGAGTGAAAACAGACTCTACTCACATTTTTAAAAAACGAAAGACACATCAAAATTAATATATAGACATAATATTACAATACAAATAAATGTGATATTTGATATTGAAAAGTGAGACAACAATATTGAAACACTTTGGGGGTCATTATTGGGGGCAATTAGGATGCGCACACCACAGTGGCGGGCGCATCCTGCATATTTAACATTACGGCGGGTGGTGCTGAAAGCACCACCCGCTGCAATGCTAAAAATGTATGTAGCGCATTCCCATGGACAACGTGACAGGCACCGCACGGTGGCTGCCATGTTGTCTATTGAAATGCAGGGGGGTATCATAGGTACCCCCCATGGGTACCCCCACATCCCAGAATCCCTGGGAGCCCACAACGGGCCCCCGCAAGCTATTCCTGCATTGCATGTTTCCGCCCCCATAGTAATATGGCTGGCGGTGTCTAAGAGGCACCGCCATCATATTAAACTCCTTTCCGCTCAGTCGACTTGTTGACCGGGCGGAAAAGCGGCAGACGGAAAGACCGTCCTCGGCCATAGTAATATAGCGGGGGAAATGGGTGGTGTGCGGGGAAGGATCTCTTGCGGATTGCCACCGCCCGATATTCTAATGACCACCTTTGTGTGTTGAGCGCAGGGATTTACTAGGTCAATAGAAGCCGCCTGACAATGGTAAATACCAGCATAGTGTTATAGACCCGGGTGTGTTATAGTACGCACTCGCACCTCTTCCTATTTGTGTCCCTGTAGTGCTATACAATCGCGTGTGAGATGTACTCAACAAACAGTAGCTACTCTATTCTATCACAACCATCAATGTGCCATGCCATACTAGACTGTGATGAATGGCTGTATATAAACAAGGCATGTGCCTGAAAATACGAGGATCGGTTAGCGCATTTAAATATCCCAGTTGACTGCCAAGTGGCAGTATAGACTGGAGATAAAAAGGAAATAAAAAAGAGAGAAATAAATATCATGCCAAGTGGCATTGTATGGTGTCGCAGTCGGTTTCCATAATAATCATCAAGTGATCGTGGCTAGCAAATATTACACTACCCCACTGCTAATAAAATAATTCTATAAAAATTAAAAGAGGAACATATGAGATACACTAACCATACCCCACCCTAGGTGCTGTTCAACAAGTGCATGGAAAATGATTACTAATGGTCTAAGCAGCCGCTCAGTATGAGTGACAGTCCTGTATAACGGTAAAGATACAGAATGGTAAAGAAGAGGGAAAGCAGTCAGAGGAGTTATAGAAGGGATGTTGCAGAGGGAGGATAAAAGGGGAAAGTGGAGAAGGAGGAGGGAGACAGAAGAAAACAGAGTACAAGAAAGGTGAAGATGTTGAGACATACTAAGACTCATTTGCAGATAGCAATGTATACAGTGTCCAAAAACATGGCAGGGCACCACTGGTATATAGTATCTTCTCTATCCTAAATGGACATGAAGGTCTTCCTCGCAGTGAGGCTCCAGGAATCTTGCTCTGTAGCCGGACAATGTACTCGGATTCCAGATGTCACAGTTGCGTTCGCAGGTCTCTCCTCGTGATGGGCTGCAATCCTGTCAATCCCAAAAAAAGAGATCTTAGAGCTGATGTCAGTAACTCCTCCATTCTCCAATTCGCAATGCTTAGCAACTGTGTAGGTCATATATATATATATATATATGTATATATAACAATTATTAGATATGGGTGTTTAACTTTTTTACATTACATTTTTTGTTATAGTTGTTAAATTGTATATACATTTTATTCTTTCATATATTTAATATTTATTAATTTATTGTGTGTGTGTATATATATGTGTATAAATTAAAACAGTATGTTGTACAGCTATATTTATGACATCAATATTTTTTTCTCAATATTTTTGTACTTATCAATATAAGTATAGGATGTAGATATTTTTTACGTCAACATTTTGGTCACAATATTTTTGTATGTGGATACTTTTGGGTGTCGACATTTTGTCAGTGTACACTCTTACATGCATCAATCAAAGAATAAGAGATGGGAAATTGCACCAGCAACCACTAATGACATCATAAACACAGAGAACATATTGGACAAAATGGCACACACGTATACGGCAGAGCTCAGACAGGCTACATAACCAGTGTTGGATGGCTGATTGTGTGCTTTATAATTGCCAATGACATAGCAAAGTGTCAGAACTAATCCTCATTAACCATTATGCAGTCAGCTACCCTAAAACAGCTATTCATTTGGCAGTAACAATTACATTTTCTACGAATGATCACAGTGTGCCTCCTTCTCCCCGTTTGAGGTGGTATTAGCTCACGTTTGTTGAACTTTCAAGTCAACTAAATCGAAGTGCCCTTGTGCATTCTGTCTACCCCTTATTAAGCTTGAATTGAGTCGTACAGTAGCATGGCTGAGAACGCTTCAACGAGCTCTTCTGACATTTGTCAGAGTACTGGCTTCTGCCTGGTCTGAGCAACGTTCAGGAGCTTTAAGTCGATTCAGCTTTCAAACAGCTAATTTTTCTTTCTACTTGCAAGGCCGGCTTTAGAGCTGGTGGCACCCTGTGCAACAATGTTTGTTGGCGCACCCCACAGGTGCTCCCCACAGACTCCCTCACAACTACCCTTTAACAGTGCCCCCTCAAGTCTCCATAACTACTCTCTCTCAGATGTATTTATTAGCACCACCTATACCAGTATAGGGTGTCAGAGCACTTTACATCAGAAACACTACACAGGTGTGTAAATCAGTGGATAGAAAATGTTACATCAGACAGAGGTTTTGAAGGTATAGGAGTTGCATGTCATCCATACTGGTGGCCAGTATATTTAAGAGTGCCTATTCTGGAGAAGCACAAACTCGGAATTTAAAACTTACACCATGGTTGGGGGTTACATTTAATAATAAGGATTTTTTTTTACCCACATGAATCCTTTTTGAAACATTAGATTAATGAAAGGTGGAGGAAAACATCATAATGCTCTAATCTATACCTTGCAGTCTGCATGCAGCTCTTTGATGACAGCAATTAGCTCATTGTTCCATGTTAGGATTTTAACAGCTACACTGCTAGTAACACAAGGATCTCTCTGACAAAAGCACTAACCAATTTAAACTATATGCACTAAGGAATCTGCATGGTACACATTCTTTGCAGCAGGCACCTTAACCGTCTGTGCTACCATAATACAAGGTAAAACTTCTTCTTGACAAAACTCCTCTCTCCAGGAAGATCATTAATTCCTGAGTTATCTTGACATTTTTATTTTGTGTATGAAAACTGGGGAGGCCAGCAATGCAACAGCAGGTGGTTTTAAAACTATAAAATACTTCCAAACACGGTGCCTCCTTGAAGAGCAAGCACCCGGTGCGAAGGGCACCGGTCACACCGCCCTAGAGCCGGCCCTTTCTACTTGGTGTTATTTGTATAACTCAAAACGTGCAGCATGGTTATGTCTGGAAAAATCTAATGGGGTGGGGGGGTGTATCTAAATCATCTGTGCTTTAGCACACGCAGGCCTTTTATTAACCATTTACTGACAAAAATACCCCACCAATACCCAATATTTACACTTTTGTGCACACCCTGGACCAGAGACTATTAGTCAAGTGTTCTTTTTAGATATTACATTGTGATAAAATATTTCAACTAAGTTACAAATATGAGAATAACTGGCTTTCCAAAAGTTTTTTTTCCACTTTCTATTTCACTTACTCACAGTCATCCATCATGACATTGGAATTGTAAGGAGTAAAATGAATTTGGTGCACCTGGCCTGAAGCATAGCATCCCTCTTTTGAACATATTCTAATTATTCACTGCAAATTGCTAATTAAGAAAGGGGTGGCTTTAATGAATCGCAGGCATGCTGTATTTTAAAATTCAGGGCGCCGCACCTAAGTTTTGGAGTAATCTACCCAAATCCTAATGATTCTGAACATTTATTGATGGTGTTGTTTTTCCACGTTTAATTAGAAATTGACTTTTCCTGTCATTTTGCGTTACTAATTGAAAGTCGTTGTCTCCCTCCTGAGAGTTTAGTGAAAATGTTCAAGGGGGAATCAGATCTTCAGGAATCTCCTCTGCGCTCTTACAATCGATGTGGCTGAACAGCGTGATGCATGCGAACAATTGTTTGCATTTATTTAATCGTTTATGATTATATTTTATTTTTAAAATGCAATAATTATGTACTTTGGAATTTTATTTTGCACTACGTATTAACTCGGCCATTTCAGAGCCCTGAAGCATGAAAACGTATATACCAGTGAGATTGAACCCAGATCTGGCCTTCTTCGGTCTCGTCGATTTAAACTGTTAATATAGCGCTTCAGCTTCTTCGAAATGGGTGTAGTGACGCTCACGCTATACCAGCTTCAGCAGGAGCTAACATAACTTTTTTTATTGCCCAATATTTTTTTTATCTGGCAGGTGTAGGTCACAAAGCTATAACTATTAAAAGTAAGAAAATACATATCAAAGCGTTGGGGTTTAGCAAAGAGGTGCCAAAGGGGGCAAATAAGTGATAGAAAGAACAAGCATTGATGCCAATGAAACAAATTCGTGGGAGGCTAATAAATGAGCAACAAGAAAGAGTATAGGAAATAAGACTGCAAATAATGGAAGATAGACAGATAGAAAACAGGAAGAAAATAGGCACAGCTGAAAGAAGGCACAAAGAAAGGATGGAAGAAAATGTAGGTGGGAAAGAGTAAAGAAAAAAGGAAAGAGAGAAAGGAAGGGAAAGAATGATAAAGAGTGAAGAGTGGCTGAAAGGAAAGGAAGTAACAATAAAAATACAAAATTAGAATAGAGAAGGAGAAAGAAGAGTAGCAGGAAAACAAAAGGAAATATTGAAAAAGATACATGCAAAAGAGGAATGAGAGAAGAAGGTAAAAGGAAGGAAGGGCAATGAAAGGAATCAAAAAAGAGAAAGAAACAATTAAACCAGGAACAAAAGAAAGATTTAAACAAAGAATTGTATGATGAAAAAGGGAAGAAAGAAGGACAGGAAGGTAAATAAGGACTAAAAAGAATAAACGAGCAAAATTGACAAATGGAACAAAAATGGAGAGAAGGAAAGAAAATGAACTAAAGAAGTGCTAAAAAGGTAGTAAGAAGGCAAGATAGGAGGAACGATTAATGGACAGAAGGAAAGCATGATAGAAAGAAGTAATTACAAGAAAGTGGAAAGAAGGAAAGAATAGTATAAAGTAGAACAGAAGGAATGAGATAAAGAAGGAAATAAAGGTAGAGAGATGGAATGTATGATTGAATGACAGAGCGAAATAGCGAATGACAAACGAATGAAGAATAAAAGTAAAGAAATACCATGGAAGAAAGGATAGTGTTAATCCACAGCAGAGAGGAAAGAAGGAAGAAAGAAAGAAAGACTGGTAAACATGTGACTGTTAGGTCAAATTATTTAAATACTGTGTAATAAAAGTATAATTTTGCACTCTTTTTTCCATGTAGAGGGAGGAACAATTAGCACAGCCCTATATAGAAATGGTCAGGATCTCTCACTTTGCTCTCATGTTTTTTCCATGTCGTTCAGGGGAACATTTTATTTTTCTGGCTCCTTCCTTGCTCTTGACCGGCCTTTCTACGTACTTTGGGGTGGCAGTTCTTCGGAGAAGATAGCCCAGGACAAAGATAAATAAATGAGGAGCAGGTATTTTGAGGGTACATTCTGTAAGAAGTGTGGTTCAACAGAGCTGCAACACTTTGGAACAGGGGGGTCAGATTCGAATCCCAGAATCTGCTTGACAGTTGACATCCTGTGATTCCTGGCAAATAACTCAATCTCAAGGTGCCTAAAAGAAACATATAATCCTTCACGAACAATAGCCATTTGGAAATGACTGCATCCATAATCGTATGTCAGAAAATCTAGCAACAAAATATTGTGCATATAAAATATCATAACCTAAGTATTGATTTCCAAAATACATTAAGGTGAGTATATATAAGTAAATATAGATTAAATATTCTTACACCCATATCTTTGTACCTTGAAAAAAATATACATTTATGCGTTTGTACAGATGAATATATATTCAAGGCACATATGTCATGAGCTAATATAGCAAATTCATATTAAACTATACTATATATACTCACCTTAAAGTTATTTGTTAGCCCATATTCTGGCTATTAGACTTTGGTAGCATATTATTTAAAGCTCAATATATATTAAGGCAGTGTACTCTTTCCATATTGCATTGAACTGTCACTTTGTATTTGTAATACTTGCAGGTTGATCGAGGTAAGAACAGAGGTTCACAATGATTGGAGATCACATTTGATCTTAGAGAGTAGAGTATGGTACTTACAGGAGACTGTGCTTGTACAAAAGACATCTTTAGCCAAACGCCCATTCCACCTACAGGATATAGTCCACACTCCTATATGCTAACTGTGAATGTGTTCGAGATTTTGTTGTGGTGTCTCTTATGTCTTGAAACTGTTCAGTTAATAGTATCAGTATCAGAGGTGGCTCTGGAGGTGACTCCGGAATAGCACATCCCTACCAACATAATATGTCTGTTTCCTATTTTTTCAACTTGGTTGGAATTGGATGATAATTAAAATCATTGAAACAATGGGTCAAATGAAACGATAAGCTGAGAGTGCTTGAGCAGATATGTAAAATGTTAGCTTGTCATGATCTAACAGAATGATCACTATGAGGTAAGAGTGCCAATCCTCAAACTTTCATTTATGGTGAAGAGTTCCCTATTAGCTACTGCTTGTTTCCATTCACCTGGGGACCAAGGTTTAGTTGATTGATTTCGGTTGCACTGAGACAAAATACATATAAGGCATCTCGTATGTGGAGGCATCTCCACCAGGAAAGGTAGTGAGGTATCAGGATGGCATGATACTTGTCCATGTTAGATTGAACCCCATTATCACAATACCCCCCCCTTATATCAGATATAACATCACTATTAAAGAGGTGACATTAAAAAACAGGCCAATTGACGTTGTTAAGGGGGCACCACGTTAAAACATCAGGCAAGCCTATTGGCATTGTCAAAGGGTCACCATATTATATGAACAATACCACATGTTAGAAGTCACTATCCTATTAACAACATCTTTTTTAAGTATCTTTAGTGGCATTTTGTTTAGACATATTACACTTTACAGTAATTAAAGGACATTTTGTTATTTCATCCCTTTGAAGCATGCATCCCATATTCTGAAGGCTGTACCTAGCATTGCTGCAGACTACAAATCTAGTGGAGGACGCATACGTCATTTCAGCTTACTATCAAATAGACTATTTCCACTTCTCTCATTGTATCTAAGTGGTACATCGATTTGTGCATTTTGTGTGTTTCCATCTTTGGTACATTACAAGTCCCTCCTTCTGTTGGGTTGCTTCATTTGGACACGAAGTGTTGTATTGAAATCTGATAGTCATATAAAAGAGTAGAAAACAAGGAAAACGAATGCTAAATAAACTTTGTAACGTAACTGGTGCAGGAAAGGGTTACAGATAAGAATTTTAAGGCTTTGCCTTAGGGGGGCTTGCTGTTATTTAGCATGAGTCAAGACTGTTCTAGCCCGTGGCCGGACTTAGCCCGTCTGTGTGATCTTTAATTCATGTCTCGGGGAAGGGAGTCACTACTGGTCCCTATAATTTAGTCCGTTGTATCCCCACTGTCCCCATACACACTATTAGGACGGCTTGGAAGCTCCCAGATAAAAAATGTGTCTTTCCATTGTTCTGTGATTGGACTTTGTCACTGCCCTTTTTGTTGGCAGGACATACCCTGCCAACTTAGAGTGAACAAAGCAAAACCACTTGGGTCCCTTGCTCACTTTGCCACTGGATTCAAGCTAGCCTGGCTTATGATGGCTGATTAGCCAGAAACCGGTCCCAGGGTTCTTGTGCCCAGTCCAGGGAAGACATGGCTTGGCAGTTCAGGCTGGACTGTTCCCATGAGGCACAGGGTCAGACTGATTTGAATATGGCTATGTCTGAACTGGGGTGGTGCAGTGAGCTAAAGAATGATGATGGATTAAACCCAGATCAGTTGACTGGGCGTGGGTGCTTGAAATGTTCAACACTCCGTCCATCATCCCCTTTGGTTTTGCACATGTTCAAACAACAATCAAGAAGGCATGGACAATAAAGAGCATATGCAGGCCTATGGCAAAATCACACTGACTACTAAACAAAATGGCTGCCTGCCACATCTTCAAACAACAACTAGCAAGAGGCATGGAAAACAAAGAACGCATGCAGACCTTTGGAAAAAACACACTAGCTGAGTATACAAAATGGTCAAGAATCACATGTTCAAAAAACAACAGCCAAGAAGGGAAGTAAAAAAGAACACATGCAGGCCTATGGTAAAAGCACACTGGCTGGCTACACAAAAAGGCCGCCGGTCACATGCTCAAACCACAAAAGCCAAGAAGGCATGGACAACAAAGAAAACATGCAGGTCTATGGCAAAAGAACTCTGACTACTAAACAAAGGGCCAGATGTAGGTAAATGCATGTTTGCAATTCCTTAATAGCGATTTTTAGGGAATCGCTATTAAGGAATCGCAAAATGCCATGTAGGTAGGAATCGCAATATTTTTAGCGATAACATAATATTCCTTAATTGTGAATGGCAAATTGATATTTGCAATTAAGGAATACCTTTCCATTCATTCGTATAGGCCAAGAGGCCCATAGGAATGAATAAGACTCGCTCCCGCCATTTGTGAGTCACCAAGAGGCAATCACAAATTGCGGGTGCAATTTCAAGGGTGTCAGGGTTCCAAAATGACACCCTGTTGCACCCCTGAAATGTGCATGTGTGCACATGTGGCGCACATACATGCTCTAAGGGCATGAATGTGTGCCACACGTAACTTGAAAAAGAGCAAAAAAGTGCTTTTTTAAAGTCAATTGCTGATTACCACCAACTTGAAGTTGGTGGTAATTAGCGATTCCTTAAGGCTAAAGTGCACTTTTTTTGTGCCACTTACATTGCATTTAAGGAATCACAATTTGCGATTCCTTAAATACAAGAGCAAAATAAGGAATCGCAATTTTGTGATTCCTTTTTTTGCTAGTAGGTTTCAACTTACCTGCATTTCTCGCTGCCAAATAGAGATTTTCAGCGTTAGCAGACATGGACAAGAAAGATCACATTCAGGCCTTTTGCAAAATCACACTGACTACTAAACAAAATGGCTGCCTGCCACATCTTCAAACAACAACTAGCAAGAAAGCATTGAAAATAAAGAACACATGCAGACTATATAAAATGACCAAGGACCACAACAGCCAAGAAGGGATGTAAAACAAAGAACACATGCAGGTCTATGGTAAAAGCACCCTGGCTGGCTACACAAAATGGCCGCTGGCCACATGTTCAAACAACAACAGCCAAGAAGGCACGGACAACAAAGAACACTTGCAGACCTATGCAAAAGCACACTGACAACTACACAAAATGTCCGCCAGACACGTGTTCAAACAACAACAAGCAAAAAGGCATAGACAACAAAGAACAAATGCAAGCCTATGACATAAGCAAAATTGAGTACTTCACAAAATGTCTGCCAGCCAAATGTTCAACAACAACAAGCAAGAAGACATGGACAAGAAAGAACACATGCAGGCCTTTTGCAAAAGCACACTGACTACTAAACAAAATGGCCACCGGCCACATCTTTAAAAACAATGAGCAAGAAGGCATGGACAACTCAGAACGCATATAGGCCAATGGCAAAAGCACACTGGCTGGCTCCACAAAATGTCAACCAGCCACATGTTAACACAACAACATGCAAGAAGGCATTGACAACAAAGAAAACATGCAGGCCTATGGCAAAAGCACGCTGACTGACTACACAAAATGGCCACTGGCCATATCTTCATACGACAATAAGCAAGAAGGCATGGACAGCAAAGAACACACTGTCTAAATAAACGAAATGGCCACAGGCCACATGTTCAAACAACAAGGAATAAGTCATGGACAACAAAGAAAACATGCATGCCTATGGCAAAAGCACACCGGCTGACTACACAAAATGGACGCTGACCACATGCTCAAACAACAACAAGCAAGAAGACATGGACAACAAACAGCACATGCAGGACTTTTGCAAAAACACATTGGTTAGCTACACAAAATGGCCTCTGGCTACATGTTCAAACAGCAACTAGCAAGAATACATGCAACATAAAGAAAACATGCAGGCCTATGGCAAAATCATAATGGCTGACTGCACAAAATTGCCACAGGCCACATGTTCGAACAATAACAAGCAAGAAGGCATGTACAACAAAGTACACGTGCAGGCCAATGGCAACAGCACAGTGTCTGGCTAAAATAAAATGGCCACAGGCCACAGGTTTAAATAACAAGAAGCAAGAAGGAATTTCAACAAAGAACTCCTGCAGGCCTTTCGCAAAAGCATTCAGGCTGACTACAAAAAATGGCCATAGAGCACACGTTCAAACAACAACAAGCAAGAAGGCATGGACAACAAAGCACACGTGCAGGCCAATGGCAAAAGCACAGTGGCTGGCTACAAAAAAATGGCCACAGGTCACATGTTTAAATAACAACAAGCAAGAAGGAATGGTCAACAAAGAACTTCTGCAGGCCTTTGGCAAAAGCATTCAGGCTGACTACATAAAATGGCCATAGAGCACACGTTCAAACAACAACAACAAGGTAGAAGGCATGGACAACCAAGAAGGCATGCAGACTATCCCAAAAAAGCTGGTCACATGTTCAAATCAAAACAAGCAAGAAGGCATGGACCACAAAGACCACATGCAGGCCTTTCGCAAAAGTACATTGGCTGACTATACAAAATGAACACAGGCCACATGGTTAAACAACAAGAAGCAAGAAGGCATGGACAACAGGGAACACATGCAGGCCTATGGCAAAGCACACAGGCGTGGTACACTGCAAAGTTGTCGGCCACATGTTCAAACAACAATAAGCAAGAAGACATGGACAACAAAGAACGCATGCAGACTTATGGCAAAACACACTCACTAGTAAACAAAATGACTGCTGGCCACATGTTCAACCAACAACAAGCATGGAGTCATAGAGAACAAACATATGCAGGCCTATGGACAATGACTACACAAAATGGCCGCTGGGTAAATTGCCTTGGAGAACACATTTAATGGCCAGACAAAAAAAACAAGCAACCAAACAAGCAAACTAGCAAACAAAAGATGCATGTTATACAGAGAAGAAAACACTACCATTAATTCAGCAATGCTGAAATTAATATTAAGTCATCTATAGAAATTTTTCAACAACCCATATCCTCCCAAGGCATCCAAAAATGATCTCAACAAAATACACGTTAACACTTTGCAGAAAGAAATTGTGAAATATAAAAAAACAAATGTATGTAATCCAATGCCATCTCTAAATTATACATGTTTTAAGACACCATATACCACAGAAACAGCTGTTAAATTAACCTAATGCCTAGTACTGGCTGGACAGTCCATGGGCAAATTTCACAAACTTGGAGAGAAAGTACTTAACTTTGCAACCTATTTCCCCTACTGCAACTCCAGGCCATTCAGAATCACATTTAAAAATGTCATTAAATCCAAAAAAGGTACAGATATTTACTGGTGAATGCCCTCTATCAAACAACACCCTTATCCAAACATTATTTAACTTACTTGATTGTGATGTCCTTAAGATCCAACTGTATAATCTTCAGGAATTGCAGACAAAGAGAGTGAGCCTTTCACTTCGAAATTCAAATGTAAAGTGACCAGGAACTGGACAAAGCACTGGCAGGAGCCTTCTGGAAAGAAAGAGGAAGTTGGAGTCTCTGTGGCATGTCTGTAGCAGGGTTTCCGTTCTCCCACAGAACTGTGCTTAGAGATCTAGAACCTCAGTGAGTTAGGATGATCCAAAACTCATCTCAGTATCAGAAATCCCCTTACCTAGCTAGCTACAGTGTCTCATGGATCATTATGAAATGATCTATGTCTTAGACAAACCAGAACATGATCTTTAGAATACCTTAGGAATCGTGGAACACATGAACACTCTTTCGTTATATAATCATTTCAAACCAAAACTGAGAGTCAAAGAACACACGTGCAAGTTTGAAATATTTATTATTCAATGCAAGGTTCTCAAACGCAGTATCTTGTATAATACCAAAATGCATATTATAAAAATCAGAGTTAGCAGCATAGTCACTAATCCATAGTAAGCAAAAGGTGGTAGCATGTTACAATGCAAAATCTATAGAAATCTATATCACCTATATTTTGCGCACCCTATTTAGCATATTATATTATATCTAAGAAGGTCTCATTCGGGTTTTAGCAGGGCGGACCCATACCTCTAAGTGTCAGTAGGAGTAGATCACATCAACAGCTACCAGCTCTCTTCATGCGCAGCACCAAGTGTCTACGTTCATTCCCTGTAACTCTATCTTAAACCCGCGTAGAGCCCAAAATGTTGGCATCACCATTATTTGTGTTATGTCTAATGTGGTGCGAGGATCAGGCCTCCCAGCAACCTTGTGTTAGGTTATTCTTAGAGTGTGCAGCTCTCAGTGTGCAGACAGTTGTACCAAGTGTACCAGGCAAAGCTGATAGCATAGTAATAACATATTATTCTCAAATAAATCACATCACCGCTTCTAGGGTGAAAGCGACAACAACAAGTAGGTGTCGTGTGCAAAACTGAAGCCGAAGGAAAAATGGCTGTTTAAACATGTAATACACTCATGCTAACTTAACGCAGTATATGTAACGAAGTATCCATATGACACCCCCCCAATGATCCGAGCACCGTCAAACATAAGGGAAAAGGCAATACTAAATCAGATACATAAAATGAAAGCAAAGTTCAATAATCTTGAGCTAAAATAAGCTAAAAAAATATGTATGAATGAATATGTATGAATGCCTACAGTGGCCTCAAATCTAAAAATAAAAACAAAACTTTCGAACCAAAAGTTCTCCGCCAGGTCTCCAAAATATGAAATGTAGGACCAGGTCGCATTAATTCAAATGTCTGTAAGAGAAAAAACAAGGCACTTATCCGATATCCAAAGTCATGTGCCACATTGAGGTTATTCTCAGCGACATCACATGATTTAACTCTCCATCATCTGAGCACAGTTCATCCCTCCAATTCAGCAAGGGGAAAGTCATATTCCATAACAAAGCAATCCTCCCAGGCAACTCACGATTGGACAGTATATGCAAAGTAAGTTGCAATAGCCTCCAGTATGAAATCACTGCCATCATCCGAAAATAGTTCAGCAATCCAATTCAGCAATGGGAAAGAACATCCAGCATCGGATCCTCCTGTAACGTCAGAGGACAACTCGGTGGGTTCACCAGAACGCTGTTTGTCAGAAAGGCATGCGCCGCTGCAGAGATCTCCCATTGACCCAGTACTCCATTTATCGCTGCCAAGGCCATAACTCTTTCGCCCGAACAAATCAGCTCGTGAGCCACTACGGGACGCATTAGCTGATCAAAATCGACATCAGGAGCAGTCTTCAAGCATAGACACAAATCAATGGCCCAATCGAACTCGCAGCTCAGGCAGTGAAACACAGGTTGGACACACATGAAGTCAGTGAACCGAAATGACAATCTATAAGCCGTGCTTAATGCTGCAAACGGCAATGTTCCATAGTAATTGAGCATCCGATTACGGCACAGTGTCAGGAGGCGTTGAACGGCTTCTTGCGCAGGATGGGCATCCATGTTTTATAAAGAAAAACAATAACAAAAAGCCCGCAGCCACAGCCAGTAAAACAGGTAGTCCACCAAACAAACTTGAAAAAATAGAATGGAAAAACGCGGGAATGATACCAAAGATTTTCTCAAATGTAGTCACGAGGCCACTGCTAACCAATTTAAAAAAATGTGCGAGCCCAGTCGTGGAAGATGCATTAAAGATCTGGTGCACCAGCTCACAGAAATGAAACGGCAAGTCAGTATTTAAAAGCGCCTGCACCTCTGTGCGTGTGTTAGCTATGTGAAGGACATAAGTTTCCCGGGCCGAACTCAGGGTCACTTGTTTTTGAGACAAAAGGGCCCTTATTCTGCTTAAACCATTGAACTTCGCCTTCAAGGTTGGTATCCGTGGCCAGATGGAGACATCTGAAGACCCATGCGTGGGTGGGTATAGAACGTTTTTGCAACACACCACACGCTTTGATACAGTTACCACATAAGCCACACCAATTAATAACCCACAACATACTTCGTTGTTTAAAAGCAAATAACTACCATTAGTCAATAATTTAAATGTGGGAACTACTGCTGGAACTGGTGTGCCTTTTAAAACACATGCTAAATTTGGCCGGTCCTGATTACAAGAACCGTGTAACTGGATGTGTCTGCATATTAATGAATGGTCAGGTGACTGTGTGCATTCCTCACCATTAAGATTAACTTCTTTTCCATCCTTCAGACATCTGTATGTGTATGGTAACGACCATGCCTCATGGAGGAATGCATTGCCTAGTGGTTCATATCGTCCTATAGCAATATACCGCATACAATTAGTAAATTTGTATAAGGGAAATGGTAATGTAATTAATCCATGAACAAGCCATGTAGCAGTAGTGGTTTCAGCAACAGAGAAAGGTAAGGATTCTAGCCTTTCAATGTGTAACATAGAAAATGATGCACCACGCATTGAAAGCATGCGTTGTTTTTCAGTCAGATTAAAAGGGGCGAATAGGGGCGAAACGTTCAATGAGTTCCAGGGAACTCGACCAGACTTAAGTGTCTGTAGGGTCCATGCAAACTGCATTACAGAGCGTAATTGATTCTGACCATGGTATAACGTGGACACTTCATCATGTACAATATCAACAATAGAAGAAACAATATTATCCAACGTGTAAATTCTGGAAGAAAGCATGTTAATACTGTTATCGACCACTGCAAGCACTTTTTCCAAATTTGCTTGATCAATAGCTCTCAGGCGTTTAGCTGCCTCAATCTGTGAAAACTTCCAAATTTCATTGTACACAGCATAAAGCCAGCGTTTAGATCTACCCTTAGCCGGGCCTTTTATAAAATCATTCAGCTCTATATTCTCATTCAACTGGGACAGATGCAGTTTAACTGCAGCCAAAGTGGAATGTTGTAACCAGTTCTGACACAATTTGCCCACTGAATAAGTAGTAACAGTGTGATCTGTTTCAAAACGGGGATCAGGCCTGATTTGTGTAAAACCTTCAGACAAACCCAAAAAACGACGTTGGCAAGAATCAGAGCTTCTTTGCCATAAAAGCCACCCCTCCGGATTAAAACTGGTAATATTAAAGGAGGAATTGTGCAATAGGGCTTGTATCTCACTTATGGACAATGTAGTGAAATTATTCCAACCTGAATATTCTTCCAAATCAGGGATGGTTGGTGCATTTAATTTTTTAGATGTAGCCAATCCAAAACATGTTGTCTGGGAAATAGTAGAATTTAAAAACAACATGTGATTCGGGATGAGACATGCACGATGCAAAGCCTCAGTGCTTTGTACCTGCCAATCTCTGGTACCCCAAACTGATTTAAGGTCTATAACCTCCTTCCATAACTCATAGCCATCTACAGCTAACCTGTCTAGAAAGGACTTCGAATACAGTAATTTTGTATCGGTAAGTCTAACTTTGGACATGAATTTCTGTGTCACTTTAAAATAAAACGACTCAGGATTTGATCGATTAAAATCTGTAAAATAAGAGTATTTTCCCAGAAATGTACTTGAGCTCCCTTGCAAAGGAGCAGGACAATGTTCCCACTGTGTGTAGTTCACAGGAACCCTCCTGGAACTTGTTTTGTGTAAGAAATGATTTCCATAATGTTGATAACAAAACAATTCATCATAATTGACAGAATCTAAGTACAAATCCTCAGCATCAAAGGCCGCATAATATTTCAAATCAGAGAACAATGCTTCTACGGCCTGAAGATCCCAATCATCAGAACGAATATTTTGTTTAATCACATCCCCCATGTTTACTCTAAGCACATTAGGAACATTAATAACTTCTGTGGGGCCATGTATCTGAAACCTAACCGCATCCCACACAATCCCATCAAGGACAGGCCAAGCAGTAATCTCTACTGTATTTAAGTCTCTTTTTAGTCTGTGTGCTGAATGTGAGGAGGAAAGAGGGGCCAATGTTCCATTAAGGTACCGAATTCCTGTTCTTTCTTTCACATAATGGCCATCGATCAGGCGGAAAAAATAAAACACAAAACCAATTGACATAAAAAGATAAAATGAAAATAGTATCAGCCAAACGTATGTCCAAGGTGGAATTAAAAATTGTTTTTTAAATAACGTGGTATATTTTGCCATAGTCGATGGTTTCTTTGAAAGTTCCGAATCAGAGTCAAAAGAGAATCTGGACTGGTTAGCCAAACGAGCTTGTAAATCAGACATAGATAAATCAGCAGGTTCTGCATAGGTCAGCTCATCAAAGTTAGTAACAGGAATAGTATTTAATAAAGGACTGGATATAGCAGGCATCTCGAGCGACACCTCCTGTTCTGCACCAGATGTAATAGCCAGCACAGAGTGCCTCACCATGGAAGGACAGGATACAGCCGGTGTCATGCTATGAAGAATCGGCCACCCTGTGTGTCTTGACATTGTCAATAGAAATAAATCTGTTTTCTTTACGACCTGGAAGCGGTGGTAAAATGACTGTTCTTGTGCCCTTCACTCCAAGAACCCGAACTGGTGCACGATATGAGGGACCAAACTCCTTCTTGTTATCGATCTTCTCTCGAACCAGTTCTCCAACTTGGGGTAGCCAGCCAACTACCGGGATCTGCAACGCATCATCCGACTTGGAGGGCAAGTGTTCCTTAGCAAGACTGTCTCTGGTCTTTTGTAGATCCTGTAAAACATTGCAATGTTCATCTACGTCAAAGGCCGCGGCCTGGGCCTGGCAGTCTACACCATCGAGGTCAGGGACGTACATCTTGATACCAAAGAGCATTTCGTATGGGGTCCGCCCACCCAGAGACCTTCTAGGGAGATTATTAAGCGCACGCTGCACGCCATAGGGGTGGGCCAGCCAGTTTCTACCAGTGCCTATAACTCGGGCTGTCAAAGATTGCTTTAAGTCGCGGTTCATTCGTTCTACTACACTATTGCCCTCGGGCTTGTAGGGACTTGAAAACTTGACTTGGACTCCCAACGAAACCATAGCATCCTTATACGCCTTAGAGGCGAAAGCCGGACCCTGGTCCGAATGGAAAGTACAACAGGCAAAAATTCCCACAAAGACACGCAAATCCTTAATGACAGTCCGCGAATCAGCGCTTCGATGTGGCCATACCCACACAAAGCGTGTGCATGAGTCAACTGCTACTAAGATGTATTTATACGCAGTATCAGAGGAAAAAGGACCGCAGTGATCAAAATAAACGCAACCAAGCGGTTTATTAGAGATGTACAACTGTGTCTGAGGCGGACGCGCAGCAGTAGAAGGCTTAATCTGCTGACAAATGTCACACATAAGGACATAATCGAGCGTCTGTTTGTACAGTCCCCGCCACCAGAACCTTTGTTGTAGCTGAGTTACAGTGGCTGAGACGCCCGCATGCGCAGACGCCACACCTTCATGAGCCGCTGTAATCAGAGAAGCCCTGCGATCCGAGTTGGGAACTAGACGTTCGCCAACTTCAGGAATTTTCACATAAGGAACCTTATCGGGACTTAAGTGGTATGTGTACTTCGAAGGGAACCCCGCAGGACATTTACCTCCCCTCTCCGTGGCAGCAACAGCCGCCAAGATGTCATCATCTATTTTGCTTTTGGACCTCGTGACTGCTGCAACTAAGTATTTTGAAACCGCAGACTTCGCTGCCTCATCAGCAAGCAAATTACCAACAGCGTGGACCCCCACGCGCTGATGGCCGAGAGTATGAATCACAAACACGAGCGGCAGCTTCTCTTTTAGTTCCGCCACTCGGACCCAGATCATTTTATGTTTTATTGTGCTACCTTTGAAATCACGAAAATCATTCTGAATCCAAAAGAACAAGTTCTCATTGTAAGACTGGACACAGTAGTAAGAATCACTTACTATTAAAGTCGTCACACTAGGATCAGCGTACTCCAATGCTAGCATTAGAGCGTTTGCGTGTGCACTACACTGGACTTGAACTCATCGTTCACCATGGCACCGACCACAATGGCGCAAGCGGAGACGTAGGCATGTTTAGAGCCATGCGCAACCTGCGCCGAACCATCAGTGTAAATGATACAATGGAAATCTTCCAACGGCCGCATCGCTAAAGGAGCCGGATGAACAAATTCATACTGTAAATACTCCTGCGACCGTAAAGCGGCGTCAAAAATAAACGTGACATCCTGGGATGTCAAGGATGTAGCCCACTGAATCCACCGAGGGTGCAAAGCTTTAGAATTTGGTACACTGGCTTTTGTGACTGCCTCCAAGGCAGGACACGGGGTAACAACCAACATGCGCTTTCCCTGCGACAGGGCACGTTCCTTAAGAATTGCCATCTGCACAGCCGTTAAAACTTTCTCCACAGTGGAAAAACGCAGTTCAGCCGACGTGTACAAGTGTGACTTGTAAGCAATAGGTACTGTATCTCCTTCATTAAAAGTCAGGTACGTGAAACCCACCGCCCCAGGGATAATTCTTATCACCAGGTTGGTCTGGTTATCACGATTCTGTAAGTAGTCAGAAGCGAGCAAATCAGCCTGCAAAGACTGCAGAATGTGTGAATGCTCAGGCAGCCAGCATGATTTGGAAAAAGATGGTTGTATCAAGGCATACAAAGGCTTGATACGCTGGGCATATTCCGGAATGTATGTCCTCCCGAAATTTAAAAAACCCAGCAAAGACTGTAATTTTTTCAGCGTTGTCGGAGAGCGCAACTGCGCGCACTTCTCCAGGAAGTGAGGAGCTAACCCCTTTCCTTCGTGGTTAAGTTCATAACCCAGAAACAACACTGTGTACTCCGCAATGTGTGATTTTGCAAAGTTAAACTTGTAACCCACGTCTGCAAAGTTACAAATTATGCTGTTTACTCGACACAGATGCTCCCAAAGTTCGTCGTCTGTGGGATAAATGTCATCCACATAAGAACAAGCAACTGGATCGAAGCTCTCCAAAAAAGAGACTATGCGGGCGGAAAACACTCCAGGACTATTCTTATAGCCCATTGGGAGTCGTTTAAACATTTTTATGTACGCCGCCGCATGTAAAACTGGTCCATTGGGAACTTAGACCATCTAATCTGTGTGCATAAAAACCATTGGAAATGTCAAGCGTGGTTTTGAACCGTTTACGCTCAAGACTATTCACTAGGGCAGAGCCGTGAGTATTCTGTACTGCACAGTTACGGCAATGCGAGTTCAAATGCCGGTAATCCAAAACCAGACGATAAGAGCCGTCCGGCTTGTTCACAGTAAAAAGGGGATTATTCATTGGTGACACACACGTTTCAATCACACCTTGATATTCCAATTGTTCAAGGATAGCCGCGACAGAAGCTTTAGCTTCACGCCGTATGGGATACTGAGGTTGTGGCTGCGGCTGTGACCGTAAAGGAATCTCATGGCTAGGGGACAATTTATCCCAGCCACACTGATTTCGGTACACAGCCGGCGCAAGCGCCAGAGCCCACTCTTCTGCAAAATGCAGCGCTTCCACTCTCGATACAGTGTGCGCGAAACTGGGGAGGATCACCTCCTCCCCTTGCGGAGCTGCGAGAACAAAAGGTGGGGGCCAGTCAGCCTCCGAAAGCAAAATGTCATACGTAGACGAAAGATTTTCCCAAAATACCCCTTTTACAGTTCGCTGCATGTCACCTTCAATTAACAGGACAATTTCAAAAAGTCGTTCAGGGGGAGCAACATGTGTATCAGCCGTTTCAATCACAACATAAGTGTCAGTCGCTGTCACCTTCAACAGTGGATGGAGGGCCTCTCTCACTATGGTAATCTCCGCCGCGCTGTCCAGCAAGGTCAGAGCCCACGTCAGATTCCGAAGCCGCGTTCTCACTATCTGGGGCATATCGATGCGCCGTTAAGGCTGCGACCTTCTTCTTGGCAAACTGCGGTCTCTTGGGCGTAGAGTCGTCCCGCTGATCCCCTTCACTTCGCGTGTGGGGCTGACCACGTCCTTGCTGGCCACCCCTGCCCCTGCCGCCCCCTCCACCACCGGTTGACGGAGCCGATGAGTCCTGAAAGGAACGAGGAGAGCGTTGGTCAGAAGCCTGAAATCTTTCAGGCGATTTAATCGTTGCGCGATCGCGCAAATCATAAACTCGATCTGACTGCGCAGGCAGTGAAGGCGCAGGACTAGAAACCTGTGTCTGCTGTTGTTGTTGTTGCTTACCCTGATTCTGCTTTTTTGGCCAATTTTGTTTTTTGGACTTGGGTTGTCCACCCGTTTCCGAAGACTGTCCCTGGGGCTGTTTCTTCTCCTTTTCAGAAAAAGCCTTTACACCCTTAGAAGTGCGACCAACCATTTTATAAGCCGCCACAATAATCCTTGCTAACTGACGGGGTTTATCGGCATCGGGAACTAACGCCAGAGCATTGGCCACCTGAAAGTTCACTGCATCCCCCTTGACATTCGCAAGGATAAGATCGCAAACTGTCTCAAACGAGCCACACAGGCGCATACCCAATTCAACCGCCGACTCTGGTCCGTGATCATCTTGAACACGTTTAAGGACCGCAGAAAGGTTTGACACAGACGGGGTGCCATAGCACCTCGAGTAAACCGCTGCAAAAGTCTTACCCCATGTTTCACAGTCAGCAAGTTCAGGGGCTAAATCTTTCGGTAAACTGAGCGTAAGAATCCGGTGTTTTTCACCAGGAGTCGTATTAGGAAACACAGCCTCCAGCTGGTCGAATTTCTCGGCAAGCCAGTAAGGAAAATCATCCTTATCCTGGGGCTTCCTGCCCATAACGGAATTCACCATGACAGGACTGATTTTCAAACCAGCCTGTTCTGCTCGAAGCTGCGCACCTGCGGGGGCTGCGCCATGAACATTACGACCAATGTAATGAACAAGCGCCCTAATCACTCCAACCGCGACCTCATGAAGACGCCGCAGGTCAGCCACATTACAAGTAGCGCGATTAGGGTGAGGAGTAAATCCACCCAAAGCGGGCCAATTTGTGCCCGGAATGGACAAAGGACCTAACCTCGGAGTGGTTAAAGAATGGGGTAGGGCGCCACCAAACCAAACTCCGTGCTGCCAAACATCTATAGGTACTTCCAGTGCCCTGTACGGAGCATAAGCCGCCGGCACAGCCGAGGCAGTGTATGAATGGAACACACCAGAACTAGCGTCCACTGCCGGAAATGTCACCCAGGAATAAAACAATTCGTACGGGTACGCATGTTCCGCACTCACCACTAGAACCACAGCCAAGCCATCCACAGGGACATTATATGCCCGCAAGTGGTCACGAACCGCGATGCGGCTATGCTGCGGTATGTCCACGGCCATGTTAGCACAGGAAGAGAAAAAAGACAAAGAACACTTTGTAGCACAACTGGGTAGTAATTCAAAGAAACCGTTTTTAGTAGAATTCAAGCTTGAAAAGACCTATTTTAAAAATAGGTAGGTTTTTCCGTCACCACCGTTTACCGGAAACGGGAATGAAGGTGTTAAGGTTTGATTGATATACTACTCGAGTGTCATGATATAAGGCCAACAACGTACGGGCGCCATGTAGCAGGGTTTCCGTTCTCCCACAGAACTGTGCTTAGAGATCTAGAACCTCAGTGAGTTAGGATGATCCAAAACTCATCTCAGTATCAGAAATCCCCTTACCTAGCTAGCTACAGTGTCTCATGGATCATTATGAAATGATCCATGTCTTAGACAAACCAGAACATGATCTTTAGAATACCTCAGGAATCGTGGAACACATGAACACTCTTTCGTTATATAATCATTTCAAACCAAAACTGAGAGTCAAAGAACACACGTGCAAGTTTGAAATATTTATTATTCAATGCAAGGTTCTCAAACGCAGTATCTTGTATAATACCAAAATGCATATTATAAAAATCAGAGTTAGCAGCATAGTCACTAATCCATAGTAAGCAAAAGGTGATAGCATGTTACAATGCAAAATCTATAGAAATCTATATCACCTATATTTTGCGCACCCTATTTAGCATATTATATTATATCTAAGAAGGTCTCATTCGGGTTTTAGCAGGGCGGACCCATACCTCTAAGTGTCAGTAGGAGTAGATCACATCAACAGCTACCAGCTCTCTTCATGCGCAGCACCAAGTGTCTACGTTCATTCCCTGTAACTCTATCTTAAACCCGCGTAGAGCCCAAAATGTTGGCATCACCATTATTTGTGTTATGTCTAATGTGGTGCGAGGATCAGGCCTCCCAGCAACCTTGTGTTAGGTTATTCTTAGAGTGTGCAGCTCTCAGTGTGCAGACAGTTGTACCAAGTGTACCAGGCAAAGCTGATAGCATAGTAATGACATATTATTCTCAAATAAATCACATCACCGCTTCTAGGGTGAAAGCGACAACAACAAGTAGGTGTCGTGTGCAAAACTGAAGCCGAAGGAAAAATGGCTGTTTAAACATGTAAAACACTCATGCTAACTTAACGCAGTATATGTAACGAAGTATCCATATGACATGTCCATCCTGTTAAAAAATGTAAACATTTTTAAAAAATGTGCTTTGATCTAAAAAAACTCCTACCTGAACTGTCTGGGTAGACTATTAAAAGTGTCTTTTTTAGTTGATTTAGCTGCTTTTTGAGTAGAAAATCTATTTCAGATGCAGCCCCGACCACTCCCGACCGGAGGTGTGGAGAAATGGCACTGGAAGCAACCCTGGTGACCAGAAATTGTGCCGGGGGCCGGCAAATCTCGCTTGCACTCGCATGTACACTTGATGAAGCCTTGTGTTGTTCCCGTAAACATCGAGCCTGCTAGAACAGGAATAAAATTCCACATACACCGATTGGCCGAATTTGATAGGAGCTCTATGTTATCAGTGTAACAGAGAGTTACCATATTCCACCAATTACACAAGCAGAATTATAATTCTGCCCAGGCCTAGTACTTGGATGACTGTTTTGTGGCAGTTTCCCCTTATCAAGGATCATCTGGATGTCGTCTGTTGCTTCTACATGGGTGGTTTCTATGCTGTGGTTAGGTCTGAATCCTGATTGTGTGCAGTAGCAGTCAGTGGTAGGAGTGCTGCGGGGCAGTGATGTTGGGGGGAGGGGCCGGCTGGGGTAGTAAACTATGGAATACGGCCAAATACAGGTAAGCAAACATATAAATAAATAAAACAAATTTTGTTGCGCGCACTGCATCGTCAAATTCAATGCAGTGCACGCACCAAAATTTGTTTTATTTATTTATATGTTTACTTACCTGTATTTGGCAATATTCCATATTTTACTACCGCCCCCCTGCCCCTACCCACCCTACGCCACCGCCCGGCAGCACTCCCACCACTGACTGCTACTGATTGTGTGGTGTTGAGAAGCTGGTGTTTGGTGAGGTGGTCAAAGAGGCGCTTGTTGATAGATTTTTCAGGGACTTTGGCTGGGCAGGGAAGGAAGATATCAGTCAGGGATTGGCAAGTGTGGCTGGGTCGGCCGAGGACTTCTTTAGGAGGGCATTAATAGAATCATGTTTTCATGGTGCCAACAAGATGGCTGTACTTATTGTGGTGTTAAGGATAGGTGTGGGGCTCCGCTGATAGGGATTGCTCCTTTGTCAAAGGCATGGTTCAGGGAGGGGTCTGCCAGGGCCCCAGAGTGAATGGTCTTCATGATTCTTGAAGTTTGTCTGCGCTAAAGGTGCCCATGTGGTTATTGTTAACCCTGGCCGAGTATGCGGAATGGTGCTCTACGTAGTTCCACAGAGTTTTAAAAAACTCAGTGGAACTACGCTCCGCGCCCTCCCCCCTCCCAAAATAATTAAAAAGGCACTTACCTGCTGTGTCTGGCTTGTCTGCCTCCATCTCGCAATGGCTGCTCTCTCCTGCCTTCTCCTTGCACCGAATAACCCGTACGTTGTACGTCTTGCGTGTGCGCATGCGCATTCGTAAGATGTACAAGGTAGGGGTTATTCAGTGTGAGGAGGAGGCAGGAGAGAGCAGCTATTGCGAGGAGGAGGCAGCCGAGGCAGACATGGCAGGTAAGTGCCTTTTTATTTTTTTTAATAACTTTGGGAGGATGGAGTGGCCAGCTAAATATGCTCTGCCACAAAGTTGTAAAACTACGCAAACTCTGCTGGTGAAGTGTAGTTACCCGCCCGGGGTTAGTTATTGTCACTGGAAGACTTCTGGAGAGGGCAAGGAGGTCCAGTTGTGGGGTGCCGTTGCTGTATATGGTTGCGACTTTGCTGTAGAAGTAATTTGAGAAGTTGTCACACAGATCATGTGATGAGTTTATGTTTGTGGCGACAGACGCTGGTTTTTTAAAGACTTTAACGACTGCAAAGATTTCTTTCCTACTGTTGGATCTTGCTTTTATTTGCTTGACTAGACCTTCCTCGTGGTTTGCCCGATAAGTGGGGGGTTCTCCTGTGTGCACCTTTGAAAGCGTCTTTTTGCACTTCCCCTTTGCTGGTACTCCATTTTCAATCCAGTTGTTTGCAGTGATGCTTGGTCATTTTGAGGTCTTCCGTGTACAAGCTGGTGTGTTTTCTATTTTTTTCTTTGCTGCTTCATTATACAGGGCCAGAGTGTTGGTTCAGTTGGTGATCCACTTGCTGAAGTTCTCGATGTCACATGACAGGATTCTTGTGGGTTCCTGTTTGTTCTTGTGTAAGGTGGTTGGTCAGTCATTCTCTTTTAGGTTGTTCTATGGTTGGCGTGCCGGGCTCACTGTAGAGGCTCTTCTGGGTTGATGGAAGAGAAGCTGATTATGGTGTGGTGTGAAAAGGTGATAGGTCTTGGTGTGTTAATCATGATGGTGTAAAGAGATGTGAAGACGGAGTCTAGGATGTGTCCTGCGGCATGAATGGGCTCTGTAAAGAGTTGGGTTAGTACTAGGTTATCAAGAAGGGTGGCTAAGTTGAGTGTGGTGTGGTCTTCAAGATTGAAATTGTGGTCTCCTTGGAGAATAAATGAGCTGGAGTTGATGACTACGGGCAATGAAGTCTTTGATGTTGTTTGAAAAGCTGGCTCAGGGAACTGGAGGGAAAAAGACTAGGGTTACACTGTGGGTGAAATGTACTGTGATTTGTAATTAGAGGTGTTCCATGTAGTTGGTTCCGGTTGTGGCAGAGAGTGGGAAGATGAAGGTGTCTTTGTAGATTAGGGTTATTCCTCCTCTGGGCCTGTTTAGGTGGTATTGCCTGGTGATCTTGTATCTGTCAGCAATGGTGGTAACAATGTCTGCCATTGATTCTATGGTCAGCAATGTTTCCATGAGGAAGAGGAGGTCTGGGCCGGCATCTTCCAGCATGTTGGGGGAAGAGCGCTGGGTGAAGCTGAAGAGGAGCACATCGGCGGTGAATGAAAGAGTCGCAAAGCAGCAGGTAAGTTGTGAGAGAACAGGCAAGGGGCTGCAGAGAGGGTGGTAAAGGGGTGCAGAGAAGATAGAGAGATGGCAAAGGTCAGAAAAGGAGTACGAGAAATGACACAAAGATGCAAAAAGAGCAAGTGACCAGAACAGAAAAGCTACAGAAAGAGTGAGAAAAAAATGGGGAACATGGCACAAAGAGGAAAAAGAGCATGAGAAACAGCACATACAAGTCACTGAAAGAGTGAGAGTAATAGCACAAAGAATCTGCGAAAGAGTGAGGAAAGAATGAGCAAAATGACACAAAAAAGCAAAAGAGCAATGCAAAACTGCAGAGAAAAGTCATTGAAAGAGTGAGAAAAGAGTAATAGAATGGCACAAAGAGGCAAAGGGTGAAAGAAATGGCACAGGACAGTCACAGAAAAAATGAGAAAAGAGTGGGAGAAAGGGCACAAAGAGCAAGCAAACGTCATGAAAACTTGCGATAAGAATGTGAGACATGGCAAAAAGAGTGAGAGAAATGGCACAGAAAAGTCATGGTATGAGTGAGTTAAAAGAAAGAAAGACTGCAAGAAGTCAAAGAGAGAGAAGGAGGTGATAAAGAGTGAGAGAGGTGAGGCAGGTGTCTCGAGAGACTGATCTGACAGGTCGCAGGTAGGCGTTAAATGACCAGTACCTGCGGCTGCTCCCAGTAGGATTTTCGAATAACCATATTTG
Source organism: Lissotriton vulgaris (assembly GCF_964263255.1). Classification (NCBI taxonomy): domain Eukaryota; kingdom Metazoa; phylum Chordata; class Amphibia; order Caudata; family Salamandridae; genus Lissotriton; species Lissotriton vulgaris. Next base: position 1,569,025,070 of record NC_141694.1, read on the forward strand.
TGTACACAAATTCTCTTCATTTTGATTGCAATGCAGCGGGCTAGCAGTGGGTTATGGGTAGGGAAAAAAAGAAGCCAATCAGGAACCAGGAGGAACGTATACACAGAGGCCAGTGAAGAGGGGGGGTGGGGGTCAGGGTGTTTCGAAGTGTAACAGAGCCGGAGGCCGCCAAATCCCTGCCAGGCGTCGCCGCGCAAATATGTATCCATCCTCAGAGGATTATTATATTAAGGATATATATTGGCGTGGTGGCCCCTGGGGTTTGGCGGCCCTGTGCAGGTGCACAGCTTGCACATGCCTAAGGCTGCCCCTGCAGGGTACCACTGGTAAGCGACAGCAGTTGTTACAATCAAAGCCCAGAAAACTCGGATTTCTCTGGATTAACAGGAACCAGGTCATACACAAGGTTTCAATGGTAGTATGCTTTTCTAAAAAATCTTACCCAAAAGGGAAATCTTCAGTACTACACGGGTAAACCATTTTGATGTTCGGACCTACCAACTCACTCTCAAAAAATGTGTTGAAATAGTGCATTTCACGAAGGATGAGCAGTTTGCCGCGACGTCCGGGCCGACGGCTTTAAATGGACTGGCTCTACCTCGGATAAAGCTGTCTGGTCAGCACATACATCAATGGCGGGGCTACAGCGTCACGGAGGTAAATGCAGCGTTCAGAAGAAAAATAACAGCACCTATCTTTGATCAGTTCAGAGAATACAAATGTAAACCTCCAATATCATTAATAATGCAAAGAGGGCGAGGGCAAGCCTCGGCGCTGGCTTTCATGGACACGTGCTGGGGATGAGAGGCCGAGGAAGCTGATGTGTCCACGCGAGTCAACAATCTGCGCGGATCCCTCATTTCCCTTTGCCCTTTTCAATCACCCCAAGGGCTCCATGAATAAAGATAAGCTGGACAGAGCCGCTCTGTCTTTCTGAGCATCACTGCTAAATGCACGCTTAACAAAACATTATTTTATGGACATGATCAGTGACGTGCAAGATTTGTGAATGCAAACGTTTGAGTTATTTAAAGTCTGTCCGCTCGCATCCTAAACAAAGGTGCAGGGAAGCTCTGAGGACGATGGCTAGATACATACGTATCTAAGAATTAGCCTGAAAGGTGGAATGTTTTCACATGAAGCTAAAAAAAAATAAAGGTGCTTGTTTAACCTTTGTGGATGTCATATGGTAGGATTTACAGGGAGTACTTTGGTATGAAAAGGTTGAACTGCATACAATATTTCAGGAAAATTCCGAAAGTGTTGGCAAGTTGATCTAGATAGTCAGGAACATATTTGAATCTATTGACCATAGGAAATACAAACATTGACCACACTTAATAAATAGCACACTGACATTTAGAACCGTATGTTTTTTCTTACATGACAGAAAGTTGGTGCTGTAACAACACACAGGGGGGCATATTACCAAGCAATAGCGATAATTATCGCTATTGCTTGGTTAGCGTGAAAAATTTACCGCTGAGCTGCGGTGATTTTTACCGCAAATAAACTTTGGTATTACCAAGGTGTATCGCAAATGCGATAAAAATCGCCGCAATGCATGAATATTGCTGAAAAGTCAGCGATATTCATGCATTACCAAGCTAATTCTCTTAGCCATGTTATCCACCTCCCATTGGATAACATGGCTAAGAACTGCTCAGGGCAGGTGTTAGCTTTTGGAGATATTCGCGCTTAGCGCGAATATCTCCAAAAGTTGGTAATGAGAGATAGCGATGTTAGCAACTGTTTTCAGTCGCTAACATCTTGGCACGCCCACTTTGCATGTCCTTAGTGATAAATATCACTGACATGCAAAGTGGGGCCCAAGAAGGTCACTATCTCCTACTAGCTGTCGCTAACTGGTGTTAGCGACAGCTAGGTAATAGGGAGATAATTTTATCTCCGCTTTCTTGGCTTTTAAAGCCAAAAAGCGGAGATAAACCCCCTTGATAATATGCCCCCTGCTTTTTACAATACCACGACTAGTGCACGTACTGGATGTGCAATTTCACAGAAGGTCGGATAATGGTCTAATCTCCTGTGTCCTCCCACATTCCTAAGTGGGCAAATAGGTCATTTGCAACATTTACCTTCACAATATGTTCTAGGTTTTACCTACAAAAACTAATGGAGACAAACAACATCATGTGCTCAATTTGTGCCAATAATGGAATTACAATTTGTTCTTGATTCGAGATATGCACCGAAATTGACAGTTATGAAATGATAAAGCAAAAGAGACTCGTTCTACATCTATTAACTGAATAAAGTTGGGTAGTGACGGTTAAACCTATGGATTTCATCTTAACCTGTGGTCTGTATAGCTAAATTAGCATACAGAAAATGTGGTCTCTGATATTGAGTACAATAGACCCATTATGCTATTTAATAATAATGCTAATCACATTGTGCAAAGGTGAATGTCCTTCACCTGCCTAAACAGGTGTAGGGCCCTACCACTGCAATCACATGATTATCATAGAAGGTATTTACAAAACTCACTGTCATTCATGACTGAGCATTCTGGCACTAGCTAAGCAACAGACATAGTACACAATCATCTAACAAATTGGACTGTCGTATGTATTGAGAACTTTGGAATCAAAAGGTCAAACACCTATATGAATCATCAAATACGGCAAAAAAAACAAGTTTTGAGAAGTTTCCTGAAATCCTTTTACACTGTTGGTAAATCTGAGTGGAACCGGGAGCTGATTCTAGACTGTAGACCTCATTGCATAGAGAGAAACAGTGCTGGCTAGCAAATTAAGGTTGGAAGATCTTAAGGTTCTTGAAAGCTTGTACTGTTTAATATGGTCCTAGAGATATAGAGGGCCTTAGCGATGGAAAGATCTGAAGACCAAAGTCAGAGTCTTAAAAAGAATCCGTTTATGGACCGGGAGTCAATGCAGTTTCCTAAGTCACTGAGAAACTGAACTTTTGCTTGTGAATTTCAAAACCAGCCTAACTGCAGCATTTTCGACCACTTGAAGTTTATGTAATAGATGTTTAGTAATTCCAAGCTATGAGCTATTGCCTTAGTTTAGGCGTCAAGTAATCAGGGCTAGTACTACAGTTTTCCTTTCTGTCAAAGGAAAATATTCAAAGAACTACTTTAATGAATTGATTAGGGAAAAACAAGTACCAGAAACAGATGCTAATTGGGAGTGAACAGAGAGTGAGCAATTCAGTTTAATGACAAGATTGTGAGACACTTTGACTAGAGAGGGAGGAGACAGAAGATTGCAAGGCCACTCTAACAACTGAGGAGAAAATAAATAATCCTGACCCAATAAAAGGATCTCTTTCTTGTCAGAATTGCATTTTAGGGAATTAGGTTCCATGCATCTGATGATGCTTAAAATTCTTTTTAAAAATTGGACTTGGAGCCAGTGAAATTTTTATTTAAAGACAAAACAAATCTGTTTTTGGGTGATTTCAACCAGTGTGTGCTATAAGCCACAAGCACTGACCTCAGGAGTTCCACAGGGCTCTGTTTTGAGTCCCATTCTATTTAACATCTGTGTCCGCCCATTGGCAGACCTAGTTGAGAGTTGCAGACTTATTTTCTTATGCCGATGATACTCAGATCATTTGTTCTGTATTTTCGGCACAGAACCATGACTTTTCGATTCTGAACCCGAACTTGAGTTAAATATTTACATGGAAGAACAAGAACTCCCTCAAACGTAATGGGAACAAGACAAAGGGCATGATTGTGGGTAAGAACTTCTCTCTGTGGAGTTCTAGACACTGGCTGGACTCCGTGGGGACTCTGCCCACCCTGTGTCCTCTGGTGAAAAACCTGGGCGTTCTCATGGATAATCAACTCCCCATAAAACCACAACAGGCTAGATTCACTGTAACTTGCTTTGCAGTTCTCAGATGGCTGAAAAAGATTCTTTGGCTGATCCCATTAGCAGCGCAAAGAACGATCCTTCTTTGGTGGCCTGCGGAAATGGGGAAACTGCTAAAACCAGATCAAAAGGCAAAACAACCTTGTAGTGCTGATTGATAATAATAAAAATGCTTTATTTGATTTGATTTAAATCATACAAAGAGCGGGTTAACCGCTAAAAACACGTAAACACTTGTGACTTAAAATTCATGTATAAACACTAGTTAGTTAGTAAACTTTCCGTTTAAAACATTTTGATCATTAAAACAAAGGAAAGCAAGGGAAAATAGTGCAATTAGTGCCTTTTTGTCTTATGGAGTTGTTCTAGCTTGAGGCATCTGATTCTTGTACTTATATTTGCTTTAAAGTAAATGTCTAAACATTTTCTGAATCAAGTTCTGTGTCTTTCTTTTCTAGCGCTTTTGCAGCTAGACTTAAAAGCTTTAATGATTTGCATGCCTATTGCACTGTTGACCCTCCTAAACATTTTATTACTGCGGATCTGCATGTCCTTATCTGCTCTTTTTTCAACAGCGGCCGCAGCAGTTTTTTCCGTTCGGATAATAGTGCCGGACAAATACAAAGTAGGTGGAGCACTGATTCGTCACCTTGTCCGCAAAGGCGACAGTCCATTGAAAGCCAGGTGCGTTTCCATTTGGGAGTTAAATCTTTAGTTGGGTACACTCCCAATCTCAGTAGAATTAATTGCTGTTTAATTCGGTTTACAAAATGTTCCAAAAGGTATGGTTGGGGCTTTAGCTTTTTATATGTCGGAAGCACCGCCCATGCATTTGTTTTCTTGGACAAGGTGTCTTTATCCTGGTCTTGGGATATTTGGTTAACTGTTTTGTTGACTAATTGTTTAAACTCCGAGTAGGACGGTGTAGTATGCCATGCTTCCTCTAATTTTAAAGCCTCAATCGATTATTTTAAGGACGAATGAACGAACCGAATTAGTGCATTTTGATTGCTTTTCGACCTACAGCCAGCAGTAATGAACCAGGGAGTCGTCCTCTGCTGCTCGCATTCTCCAATAATATTTGACCAGCGCTCCCTATCTTGCCATGGTCTGATTCTTTAGCTCAAATTCAAGTCTTATCCTGTCTTGTGAGATATGGCACGGGATGTTGAACAGTTTTTTGAAGAGGCTGGTTTGGGCGATATTCAAGGATGTTGCATCCTTTGCATTTAGTAGTTCGGAACCGTATGTAATTGCGGGTAAACATTTTGATGCCACGACCTTTAATAAGTGAGTAGTGGAACTGTCACTAAGTTTTTTTTGCAAAGTTTTAAATGCAAACAGTAGTTGTTAAGCTTTTGTTTTCCAATGTTCTTGGTGTTGCTTGTAGTTAAGGTGGCTATCCAGAGTTAATCCCAAGTACTTGTATGTCTCCTCGCGGTCCAAACTATTGCTGTTAATCGTCCAAGTGAATTTTGGTATTTTGTTCTGTGGACTGGAAAAACACATGACCTTTGTTTTTTTAAAGTTTATCTGTAGTTGGTTTAGGTCTGTGTATTCTGCCAATTTGATTATTAATCGTTGTAGGCCACGGGGCGTTTGCGAGAGCAACACAATATCATCTGCGTATTGCAAACTTACGGTTCTCACTTTCCCCAATTATGGAGGATCGCCTAATTCTGAATGTAGGTGGTTGTCTAGGTCGGCTGTGTATATATTAAATAAACAGGGGGCCAAGACACACCCCTGTTTTAGGCCATTGATGGTATTGATTTTATTTGTTAGGCTTCGACCATCTCCCATTTTATTTGAACCCATATTTTTGAATAAAGGTCTATGATTGCATTCAATAAATTTGTAGGTACGCCCCAGGATTCCATTTTTGCCCACAAGGCTTGTCTGGGGACCTTATCAAAGGCCACCTTGAGGTCCACGAAACACGCATACAATACTTTGGAATTTGTGATGGATTGATTAGCCAGGAGTGTAACGGCGGAAATGTTTGCTAAAGTGCCCATTCCGGCTCGAAAGCCTGTTTGTGTGTTGGGGATCAGTTTGATGTTATCTACCCAGTCTTCTAGATCATTAAGCAGGTTTGCAGGGTAGATTTTTGCCTCGACATCTATGAGGGCTATCAACCTGTAGTTTAAGGGATTTGCACGAGCCCCTGATTTAAATATTGGGTGCAATATACTTCCTCGCCAGGAGTCAGGGATAGTGTGGGATTCCAAAATGTTGTCAGACAGTATGGCTAGATGTTTAGACCAAAATTGTAAGTCTTTTTCAAATAGGGCGTTCGGCAGACCGTTGGGTCCCGGCGCCCCATCTGATCTCTGCTTTTTTATGATATTCATTACTTGTTTTTATGAGATCTGGCTATCGACAACTAATTGGTCTGTTCCTGATGTTTCCAGATAATTGTGCTGCAATTTTCCTTCCTTTTGTTTCTCTTGTGAGTTTCTATAATATTTCAGGTACGGGTTGCTAGTCGTATGGTTTGGGGCCTGCGAGGTTCGTAGCAGTGTCTCTACCTTTCTCTGCTCTCTTGTTGGAGTCTCACTGATGGTGCTATGTAGTGTTTGTATCGCCTTCCCTGTTTCGTTTTCAGTGGTAGCTCTGGGAGCTATCTGTGAATTATAAGTAGATTCTATGTGATCTAGCCATGCATGCTCGGTTATATCAGAGTTGAAATGCCGACTTTTCCATTAGATAAAACGTTAATCTGGGCCCAGAACTGCTTAGAATTTTGTTGTTGACTTACATAGAGCATTTTTGTTCAGAGCTGCTCGTTGTATTTACGTTTAGCGTCCCAAGTCTCTTTTTTCAGGTCACTTTTCATTTGTTTAATTGTTGTCAGGGCCTCCCGGGGAGGTTGTTGACCATGAGTTCGCAGTTGTCTCAGTGTTTGTTTAATTTTTGTTTTTTTATCCTTAACGCTTTTGTGTACCATTCTGACACGTTGATCCGGGCCGCATTTTGGTTTTTGGAGCTGTTTATAAACATTCTGTGCAAGCTGTTAACTAAGGACTCCCAACTCTCTATCCCCAATGGTTTTGCACCTGTAGTAGTCAGGAAATCTGTGCAAGACTCCATGATTTTATCTACACTGTTTTCGTTCCATGTTAACCGATTTAAATTGTACAGTTGAGTAAGATGCGTCAGCGCACTTGATGGCAAAGACCTTTCCCTGAAGTCAATTAATGGGAATGATTGGGGGTAGTGATCACTTTCTATTCTTTCTATTATTTGAAAGTTTGTAATACTGGGGAATAAATCTGGGTCAGCTAAGGTGAAATAAATGGTTGCTCCTGATTTTGCCGTCACTCTTGTGAAAGCTGCAGGGCTATCTTGCGGGCCACGACCGTTTAAGGTGTATAGTGCTTGTTTGTCTAACAGTGCAGCGCATTTCTTGCCTGATGTATCACGTCTTGTTGTATTATTACTCCTGACAGTTATTCCATTTGGTAGGTTTTTCTCTTGGCCTTGCATCAAGTTCATATTAAAGTCACCGGACAATATTATATTGGGGTGTGGGTGTATTGCCTTTAGAGTTTTGATGGGGGCGGCCAGTTGTTGGATGTGTCTCCCCATATGCTTGTGGGCTGGGTGGATGTAGATGTTCATTATTATCAATGTGCAAGTGCTGTTAACTTTGAATTTAATGCATTGCATCCAGCTCGAGTCTAAGTCAATGTTTTCTTCTTCCCATCGGATTTCTGTGGCGATATATATTGCTAAACCACCCTTGGCTCTTCCGTCTGCTGACTCCTTTTTAGCTGGGTTTAAATGTTCTTTATAGCCTACAATCGGCGTGTATGCTGTCTGCCAGGTTTCTTGCAGCAGCAGTATATCGTACTGTAGAATAAAGTCAGCAAAGTCAGTTTCCCCTATTTTAGATGCTAGGCCATTCACATTCCAGGAACAGATATTAATGTTTGATTTTGTTTGGGATTTTGTTAATGCTGCTCCTTGTTGTGTTGTTGGTGATCTCCAGTATTGGTTAACTTCTTGTTGAATTTTGTCTGGGTGTAAGATTGTAATTGTGATTTGTCTTGTGAATTTAACATTATCCTTTATTTAATCGTGAGTCTCTGGGCCTTTTGCTCCTTTTAGGATACCCTCTGTGCGGTGGTGGTGTTGTATGGGACTCGGGCACCGGGATGGTTCCACCTCTTTTAGTTCTATGCCCCATTCTGAGAATACCTCCTTGTGCCTCAAAATCTGTGTAGTTTGTCAAGTGGCTATTGTTTTTTCGACTCCTATTTGGCTAGTAGTAGATTTGAATTCAATTCTTTCCAGGTCGCTGGATGGTATATGGCTCAGGGCCGGTAAGGATTTGAGTAGCTTTATAATTGTACTTCGATTTAATATGTCATGGGTACCTCTCGATTTATAGTGTGCAATCAATTCTATCTGACTTTGAGCCGTGGATGTTTTTTTTTTGTTTTAATTGATCGGGATCCCTGATAATGGTTCTGTTGAGTCTTGACAATGTATTTTGCCGAGCTGGACTGATTTGACTTGGTCTTGTTGTATCTTTTTGATATGCTCTATTGTACTTTGGGACATTGTTTTGCGTTTCATTATTCTGATTTCTTGTCCGCGTTTCACCTTTCCCACTTGTTACTCTTTCCTGTGCCTTGGTTTCTTTTTCCTTTATAATTTGGTTCTTTGAGGTTTGCGTTATGTCTGCTTTTACGAATTCTTTGTTTTTTTCTTTGTCCTTTTCCTTCTCAGCCGTCGACTTAAATATGTCATAAATTTTATTTATTGACAAATTTCCATTTTTTGTTTTGTTTTTGCCGTCATGATTTCTTGTGGCTGCGGATTCTTTTAATGCCAAGTTTTTATGATTCGTCATGCTGGGTGGCTCACTGCCACTTTCGTTATTTTCATCTGATCTTTTCTGGGTTAATGTTGGCGAAGCTTGTGAGGTGACTTTATTTATTTTGCTTTTCCTTGCTTTCCTCAAGTGTTTACGTTCCCGTTTTGAAAGCGTTTTTTGCAAAGCTTTCTTGTTCCTTGCTTTGTGCCGGTTCCTTCGATGAAGTGCTTTGATTTGGGAATTGTGTTGAGCTTTCTAATTGCGGATGTTTCTCTGTTCGTTCCCAGTCTTTCTCTATGACTGACAGGTTATTTTCGTCTTTTAATGGTTTAATATTAATGATGAGATTGTCCATTTTAGTTCCGTCTACCTACTTGAGCTCTCCTTCTGTTGAAGTTGTGGAATTTAATTGTGTGTCCCTTACTACCCCCAGCAACTCTGACATTATAGTCGGGACGGTTGCAAGCTTATCTATTATTTGGTGGCAATGGCACGTGTAATAAGTGAAGTCCCATGCTTGTTGCACCTTTGTAGTGCTGATTGATAACAAACTTACCTTACTCAGCAGACCAATGCTATTGTGTCTGCCGCCTCCCATTTTTTGATCAAGAAACTGAAGAAGAGTCTACGTTATATCCCTTTTGACTCCAGAAGGACGGTAGTGACTGCACTCAAAGATAGACTCCTGCAACAGATTCTACTTTAATATGTAGAAACAATACTAAAAACAGCCTCATATGGTACAAAAAGCAGCAGCACGGCTACTATTGAATGTTCCTAAATACGAGTCAATAGCTAAGGAAATACAGAGACTCGACTGGATTCCAGTGGCTCATCGTATCAAGTTCAAATTGCTATGCCTAGCATACAAGGCCCTGAACAACACCAGACCAATGTTTCTTAAAAACCTCTTCTCTTGGTACCATACTGCCAGAGAGTTAGGTTCCGCAGGCGCCAGACTTATGAGGGTGCCTAGGACCCGGACCTCAAGCTGGGGAGGCCAAAGCATTTTGTATGGTCCAGCGAAATTATGGAATAAGTTTCCAATTGATATCAGAAGTGCAAGCTCTCTTACCTCTTTTAGAAAGGGTATCAAAACATGGTTATTTCAGAATTAGATGCTCCTCCTGGGCTTACTGTAGTCTTAGCACCAAGACACCTCCAGGTATTCACACGCTAAATACATTTTATTAACATATCATTCTGGTGGTAATCATATCTAGTATGGATTTTGATAATGTGCTATACCTAGTTGCTGATAAGGCCCTAGTTCAGCTCCTTCAGAGTGTGCATAATGCTGCTGCTATCCTGCTTTTTCGGTTCCCATTTGTTGTGGGAATTGCATTGGTTATGGATCATGAAAAACTGGGTTTAAAGCACTGTGCTTTATGTTTAAAGCCAACCAAGGCTATGGACCTGGTGGTTCCATAGCAGCCAACTCACTCCCTGAGATCTTCAAATCACATCCTGTTCTCTGTACTGAGGTTTTGTTTAACTCATATGAAAGGCTGCCTCTTTTCATATCTTTGCCCTAAACTGTTGAACTCTCTTCCCTCAGCTTTAAGGAATTGCAATTCACTCCTGAGGTTTCGCAAAGGACTGAAAACCTTGCTATTTTAGCCTACTGCATCGGACCTGTATTCTACCCTGCGTTGTGAAACCCTTTGGGTATCTGTGCGCATTACAAGTTGCATCAAACTAATAGAAATAATAACAATAATAATAATAATTCAACAACTTCAAATGGTATTAAATTATTCATGTGAGATGGTAGTGTAACACAAACGTACTGTATGGCAATGCACAAACACATAAGTCCAATTCAAATGCTGAACACCAGTGTAAGAAATTGGGTTACTGGTTGAGGGGTTGAAACCCAACTCAAGCAGTAACCAGGCTGAAGTCACAAGCAAGCCCTGAATTAACCTGTGCCTAATCCATTGGGTAGCTTGGCACAAAGCAGTCAGGCATAACTCATAGGCAATGTGTAAAGTATTTGTGTAACACATCTAACAGTAACACTGTGAAAAACACACCACAAAAGTTTCCGTCACTAGTTTTGAAAAATAGAGTAATTTATTGTAAATAAAACAAGACCAAAACAACAACACTCTAAACAGTAGAACTAGAGATATGCAGGTTTAAATGTTTCCATAAAAATAGCACAAAAAGCAAAAAGTGGCATCTTTGGATATCTGGTTGCGCCGAACCAAGAAAAAGACACAAATTCATGTTGACGCGTGAGCGACTATAGGAACCCATTTAGGCCTGCTGAATGAGAGGGCCTTAAATCAGGATTGTGGATAGTCCTGAATTCTGCGGAGAGCCCCAAAAACTCAGTGGGAGTCTTAAAATGCCAGTTTGAACTACATTTTTAACGCTCAGTAGTGACGTGCATTCTTGTGCTGGAAACTGCATGTGAATGGCACCACACTTAATCTTTTCAATCCTCTCTCTATTCAACTCATTAACCCCTCATTATCCCTTATTGTATCAGTGTATGTTTTTGTGTTTGTGCATCTTAATTTTTTTTGTCTTTTTTTAAATGTTTTTTGTGACTCTTTGTATTTTTTAGTTTTCCCTTTTAAATCTTTAGTATTTTTCTTTTATTCCTTCTATTTATTATTTTTTTTGACCACCAGGCACCATGTCAGAGCAAGGCGAGGGTGGAAGAAGGAATAACAGCACCAGTGAGGCTGCCAGCCACACACCTTACAGTCATCGTAGCCACCAAGGGGTACGGCCCCTCGCATTTTCTCATAGGTGGAGGTTGCTGCACTTGTATTTTATGTGCAGCACAACCTCCCTTCCATGCTGGCAGCAGGCGGCAGGCCTGGCAGTGGGTACGGCCTGCAGAAGGGTCAGCTGCTATGTGGGAGTGTGCACTGGTGTGTTCGCTAGAGCTCTGGGGTCCAGCCCACCCAGTAGCAGTTAATACACCGCCTGCATGATATCCTGGACAGGGAGCAGGACCAGTGGGGTGTTGAGGTTGCCGGGCTTGGTGAGTAATTATTTATTTAGCGTGTGCTTTCTATGCTACTTTTTTTACTTTAGCATGCTACTCACTCATTCTCAGAGGTAAGTTAGGTTTACTTTTTAAATAATATTTGATCCAGCTAGGTGATCGGCACTACATAAACATACTAATTGGCAATTGCTTGGGCTGATTATTTAAGAAGTCATGCCTACTCCTCTGTCCTGTCAGTAAGATATTGGTTGTAGTAGTAATATCAGTGAGTTAGCATTCTCTGTACCTTACTTTATGTTGCTCCCAAGCCATCTCCCAGTAGTGTGTAGTATGCATTTATGCACTGTAAAAAGGGGAGTCTGAGATGGCCCATCAAAGGGGATTGAGATTGAGAATGAGATGAGAAGCAAAGACCATTTGTTGCATTACATTATTAGTTCCAAAATGTAGGATTAAGGCTTAGGTTTAGGAAATTAGTAATAGGTTAACTCGAAACTAGCGCTATAGGCGATCTGATTTAGAAAAGTACAATGTAACTGCCTTTGCATGTCAAAATATATTTGGGAAGATTATTGCCTACCACTCATCTTTTTTTATTTTATGTTCCATTATTTCTCATGCCAGCATCCAGGGGCAAAAAGAGGGCTAGCAGCATGGTGGCAGGTCTGGGAGCCAGGGGTGTCACCACTAATGCAGCAGTGGGTGGAAGTTCCACCACCACCACCCGTGCTGCAGCCAAAAAATCCACTGGCCCCAGTAAGTTCTCCAGTTAATAGTATCATTATTATTTCCTTAACTTTTACCGCTCCACATTTAGAATCATTTTTCCTTTTTTTTTGTTTTACTTTGCCTGTCTCCAAATGTTTCCAACTCCTCTTCGTTCTATCTAATATTCTTGTTATCCCTGAATTAGTCTAGTTATTATCTATATTTCAAATTTCTGTAGTTCACTTCCTCCTGCCTGTAATAGTTATGTATATAACTTCCTTTTTTCTGATTTACCAGTAAGCTTCCCCTCTTCCCTTATATATCTTATGCAATGGCACTGTAAGGCAAAGATAACTTATTTTAGGACAAGTACTGTACTGTGAGGATCGTATGCCCACTTTAACTATTTTATTCATGTTTGTTTAGAAGGCTTTCTTTTTCTTCCTCCTGCTCAAACAGTAAAACTAGAGAGTGGCCATTGTCATGGGTGGACCCCCCAATGTTGTATATGTATTATCATGCATTCATGTAGTAGTATATCAGCAGTTTCAATGATAGTGCTGAATGGCTGGAAACTAGTATGAGACTGTCTCACTCCATCTGCCAACTAAGACCACATGTCCTCCATTGAACAGTTATTCTACCTCTTCATCCGGTTTCAAAGACTCAGAGTCATCACATCTCTGCCCCTCCGTTTTGAAAAGTGTTTGATTGGCTTGGCTACCTGCCTTTTCAAACATTGCTAACCAACAAAATTCCCAACGTGTTACTTTCGATAGAAGATACTGCAACTGAAATGAAGTGATGTATTGTGGTTGTATTTTGTTGAAAAAACTTAATAAGGGGAGGCATATCTAGCATCTAAAATGTGTAATGTTTTTTCTAGCCACACAGACCATCAGTACCGGGGCCAGCGTTAGAGCCAGTGTTGCAGATGCAGCAGCAGTTGAAGGGGAAGCCCAAGCGGTGGCAGGGATGGGCAGTGGTAAGTCACATTGCTTGCTTATTGAAAATTACTGGTATTTTCACTGCTAGGGCATTGTAAACCCCCCACTTTATCAGTTACAGCAGTGGTTGAGTTCTTAATGGCCTCGTCTATCTGCAACTCTGCAGACAAAACTCATAATGATCACTAAAAGTGATGGGTTAATGGAAAAGGGAAAAAAGGATGGAAGAAGAAAGGATGAATGAAATATTGTATAAGTGAAAAAGGATGCATGGGTGGGGAAAGTATTGGTAGGTGAGTGATAGGGTGCATTAGTGGATGACAACTGATGAACGGGTATATGGGTGAATGGATGGAGGCCTGTCTAGGTGGGTGAAAGGGTTGATGGGTAAAAGGAATGCTCTGGAGGGTTAAAGCAGGATGGATTAAAACGTGAATGGGTGAAAGGATGAGTGGGTGGGTAAATGGATGGATTAGTTAAAGGATGGTTGAGAGCCGTGGATAGGTGAATGAATGGATGGATGGGTATATATGGATGGAATAACGGTTTTCAAAGGTGAAAGATTGGATAAAAAAATGTAAAGCTTAAATGGTGGCTTTCAAAAGGTGAAGAACCCTGGAACAATGAAATGAAGAATGGATAATTGCTTGGATGAAGAAACAAGGGAGCTCCTGTGGAGAGGACCGTGGCCACCTACTTGCTTGCTTGGTATGGTTTTATCAAAGCTATGGTTCAAAGTGGGTGGGAGTATTTATGTCTACTCCCTTGACTCACTGTATTTGTTAGGCTAGACAGATAAGTATCCCAGCCATGGTCAATCATCACCTCCCTGCGCATGGTATTTCACTGGTGCCACCCCTGACGTAACTGCTGCATGGTTCAATTTAACTCTGCAGTGTTGACTGTGCAATGTGCATCTGTATCGGTTAGCATGGCATCTACAAAGTTTTTAATGCACTGCAAAGCAAAAGCAATGTATGTTTCCCATCCCTCCCAGTGCCCACTCAGTCACCTACTGGTATTTCACTCCTTTATTCTTTCCTAAATTCTCTCCCTTGGCATGTACCACATTTTTCTGACCAAGTGATATATACATATATATATATATATATATATATATATATATATATAAATATATATATATATATATATATATATATTTATATTTATATAGATATACGGGGACTTGAGCTGTGCCTCGCCGCCCACTGTAGTGATGTATTTGGACTAATTTTGGGGCAAATCCATGGCTTCTCACTGAAGTAATACAAGAGCACTACGATGACCATCAGGCCACAGTTGTGGCCACACCCACTGGGTAGAGGTCTGTTATGAGGTGGGATGCTCTTAAAAATCATGTGCTGCCGCCTCTTCAGTTTGTCTGCCTTTGAGAAAGTGGAAACAACCACGAAACGCGTCAAGCGGGACTTTAATTTCATGAAGGCATGGCTGGTGTTTCCTCGCTTTGAACAATTCCAATAAAGAAATCTTGGGCAAATACTTATCTTGTTGTGAGGCGCCTCCCTTGACAGGCAACCTTGTTTGTGATATATATATACTACAGTGACTAATTGAACCAAATCTTAGGCACCTGATGATGATCAGTGATACCCAACTTTTCTGTAGTTAAACCTCTAATTATCTGGCCTAATCCCTCTAACTTACCCTGCAGTAGAGTGCGTTACATTTCCATTCCTTACTGCCAAGCTAAATTATTTGTTAGAATTATTTATAAATTATGATTGAGGCCGAGAGCAGGGATTCAAGTGGGACTAAGTGACTTGAGGTTTGCAGATGGGACAGTCCATGGCAAACATGCCAAATACATTCTATATATCATATTCCTTTATTATTTCCCTGTACTGTAGTGCCTCCTTTTTCCTAACTTCTACTTACGGCAGACAGAATAACTGCATTTTATATGTGACGTTTGTTAGGTTGTATCATTATTATTCATCGGCCTCTTTGGAGTCAGGGTAATATTTAAAGGCATTTTCAACTGGTGTGCTGTTTATTCTGCCTTCATTCCTTTCAGACTGTTAGTGCATTTGCCTTTTATGTGAGGCATGAATGGGTAAAAAATGTCTGGGACTCTTATACCAGTTAGTTATAGTTAAATATACGCATGTGCTACTGTTTGTGATGGAACTTCTTCGTCTGGCCCTACTGGGGTCAATACTTGGCACCTATTACTGACCACTAGCGCCCCACCCTACAGGACTTCCTGACATTTTTGCATCTCTGCACCTGTGCTTGGCATCGGCATATTCTCTGGGTCCACTGAGTTTTGCTAAGTTTTGTGTTTACTGTATCCTGCTTTGCCTGCACTTTAAAGAATGAGCGCAGGGACGGTGCTATTTTTATTCTTGTGCCCACTTGATTATTTTTACTCTGAATTAGTGCTATGGGTAGGGTGGTTGTGTCCCGGAATTGCCGAGGTCTCTGACTCTCCACTGCCATTTTGTTGTAATTTCTACCCTGGGGGATACTAGGTACAAATATCTTATTCCTCAGGCAATGGCTGATCCCCCGGTTCCCTGTACAGCCCTTATCTGTCTCCCCAATAGATGCATTGTTCCCTCTTTTTTTTGTATCTTTACTATCTCAGGGGAAAACAAGCGTAACAGAGGGGCCTAACAGATCTTTCTTGCTCCCTCTCCGGTCACTTACCGGAGTCATACGTATGGTAGGGGGGGTCATTAAATGCCAGCCCCCGCAGTCCCAAGATCTGATTTGCAACTCTCACAGTGTCTGAAAGCCCCACAACCATCTGGTGGGCCATGGAAATGAACTGTTGCCGCCGCTCACCGGCTCCAGAGTAGCCTTGAGGCCACCTCTACCCATGCGCCGACGCCAACGCTGACGCCACACCCTCTCCACGGCAGAGCTTTCTGGCTTCTGTCGGACAGATTAGCTCTCTCCCGCTCTTGCATAGGTGGGGATATCCCACGGTTCCCCACTTCCTCGACTACTTGGTTAATGCATTTGTTGTTAGATCTGGGGGTCTTTAATTGGCAGAGGTAGGTACCACTGTCCAAATAGGGACCCTTGATTCTAGTCAGCGTAAGGAGGATACTTTCTTTAGATAACCCCTGCTCACCCCCTTGGTAGCTTGGCACGAGCAGTCAGGCTTATCAAGGGCAATGTGTAAGGTATTTGTACCAACACTCATAGTAACTCAGTGAAAACACTACAAATGGACTCCACAACAGTTTAGAAGAATAGAAGTATTTAATCTAAACTAAACAAGATCAAAACGACAAAAATCTAACATACACAGTTCAAGAATATGGTTTCAAAAGAGTTCTTAAAGTTGCGTTAAAATAATCCACAGTTGCATGACGTTTTAGCCCAAAGTACCTTTAGATGCGACAACATTTCCAAGTGAAAGCTGCAGCATTGAAAAACAAATGATGCGTCACTCGTGAGATCCTTGGGAGGTGATACGACAACCCCGCTGGACGCAGTGGGTGTGTTGCGATGACTCCGGTCTGCATGGGGAGGGATGTGATACCTTGTATGGATTCCGGTGTGCAGGTTTCATAGGAAGCGTCTTGCAAAAGGTACGATGCAACGATCTTTGGGACGGAGACGATCTCAGGTGCCACGATGATGTGCAGCTTCGATCTTCTTCTTTCACGGCCCCTCGATGCGATGGCTCTGCGACGACTCTCGCAGCGACGTGATGCGGTCCACAAGCAAGCGGTGCGACGATCTCACCCAGTGATGACAGGCTCTGCGACAATACTCGCAGCGATGATACTCTTCCCACACTGGATCGATGCGTTCCGCAAGCGAAGGATGCGTCGGTTCGTGCAGTGGCAACAGGCTCTGCGACGATCTCGATCTTCGCGGCGGCGGGAATTTCCTTGCACTGACGGGATGCGCTCTGCAAGCGAGCGATGCGTGAAACTTTGCAGAAAGTGTTTAGTAGCTTCTTTTCCAGCTTCCCAAACACAGGTACAACTTCCAGAGGCACCACAACTGGCCCAAGCACTCTAGGAAGGACAGAACTCCCACAGTAGAGTTCAGGGAAGCTGGGGTTAAGTCCTTTTGTTCCTGGGACTTCTTAACAGGGAGCCAGCTCAACTCAGGCCCTTGGAGATGTCTTCAAGCAATGGGACACAGCACAAAGCAAAGTCCTTCCCCTCTCCTTGGCAGCAATGCAACTACAGGTCATCCCACTAGTACAAAGCAGGACAATCCTTACCCTTCAGTCTTCCAGCTTTCTTCTTGGCAGAGGTTCATTCTTGATTCCAGGATGATCTAATTTTCTGTAGTCTGGGGTCCTATACTTATACCCCTAAAAGTCTTTGTTCCCTTTGTGCAGGACGGCTCTGAGCCCGGCCCAGTTCTGGAGCACTCTGTTTACATGACTCCTTCTCTACTTTCACAGTGCAGGGCAGAGACATCAGACGCACCACAGGGGGTGGAGCCAGCACTGTGGGGGCAGGCACAGTCCTATTCAGGTCCCAGGTGCAACTCCTTTCTCCCATTGAGATTCAGATCTCTCTTTACACCACTGGGCAGACTCATTCTGTCCCCTGGAATCCCCAGCCCAGTCAATTCACAAACAGCCATGGGCACACAGAAAGGCCAGACAAGAAAGCAGCCACTTTTTAAAAGTGCTGCTTTCAAACATAGGATTTAAACACCATCCTTCCTAAAATATGATTTCAGGGATACCAGACTTTAATTTTCTATCTTGCTCCTATGGGAAGATATGCAGGTAAATATTATACCCATCATTCCCCATTATAGCCTATAGGCAAGATAGCCCTCTCAATAGTGAAAAACGAAAATGGCAGTAATTCACTACCAGATCATGTCACACACACCAGTACATGCTCTACCTTTCATATATACTGCACCCTGCCCAGGGGGCTGCCTAGGGCCTTCTATAGGGGTATCCAATGTGTACAGAAAGGGAAGAGTTAGGCCTGGTCAGTGGGGACTCTGACCAGGAGGACATGGCAGTTCACAGACTGCACACAGGCACTGGGATGGCAGGCCTGAGACACAGTTTTAGGGCTACTCATGTGGGTGGTACAATCAGTGCTGCAGGCCCACTAGTAGCATTTGAATCACCAGCCCTGGCACACTCAGTGCACTTTACAAGGGACTTCCTGGTAATACAAATATGCCAATCTTGGCTAACCAATCACAATTACAACTTATATAGAGAGCATATGCACTTTAGCATTGATTAGCAGTGGTAAGGTGCCCAGAGTCATATTGCCAACAACCACAGACATGGAAACTAAAGGAAGAAGAAGCAAAATGTTTGAGGATAACCCTGCAAAAAGGGCCATTTCCAACAACTGTATTATCTATTTCATCCTGCTTTCCATCTCTGGTGGATTAATTCCAGTTGTGCTACTGCCTGGTGAACCTCAGTACTCCTGACCGGGCTCTTACACAGGTTGTCATTAATGTTATCTAGGCTGGATTATTCCAATTCCCTGTATTTGGGCTACCCTAAGTGTTTAAATTGCAGACTGCAAATGATATAAAATCAAGCAGCTAGGCTGTCACTTCAATAACCTTGTAACTAACCCCGAGGGATGAACTATGCTCTGCTCGCAGAGTTTGCAAAGTTTCGGTAACTTCGCGGTTCGCGTAGAACACATAGTTACAGAATACTACGCAATATACAATGTAGCATAGCTGTTTTTCTTCTTCGCGCGGTAACGACTTACCGTGATTCTGCATTCGCTGACTCGATTTTTTATCTGTTTACGTGCACCACGAGATTTGGAATCCTGCCACATGATCCTGCGAGACTGTGCAAACACGAGCACGTCTTTTGGACGTGCTATCTTCCTTCTGGCGGAAGTGTTGGTAAGATCGCGATCACAAACATGCAGAAACTACAATCTGGCGAAGAATATCTCTTGAGGACCATAAAACCTTCTCGAAAATGATCATTTTGCTCAGAAAAACTCCTCAGATTGTGATTTGGCTGTAGTTTTTTGTGCAAGGAGTCCTTTTTTTTTACTCTTTTTCTCAAGAGGATGGAAGTACCCCTAAGTCTCAAACTTCCTGTTTCTATCCAGCAAGCTCCTCCAAGTGCTTTGTCAATGAGCTGTTCACTTTCATTTGGATTTGAATCTGGAACAATCACTTTTTGTGTCTGTCTGCTGCATCATATCATTGAATTGGATTTGAGGACTTTTCGATTTGAGATTTAATTTTACAAGTAAGTTGGAGAATTGGTGTACATGTTTGTTTGATTGGGGCTTGTTTGTACCTACATTTCTCTGGGATTTTCATTGTTTTAAATGTATTGTTGTGGGTGGCCTGTAGTTTGAGTAGGGGCCTAGCTGTTTTTCTTAGAAATTTCAGCCAGTAGGGCTGCATGTTTCTCTGATGTGTGTTGAATTTAAACATCATGTAGGGCATGGATGGCATAGGGTTGCATTGCTAACTGTGGTTGTGGTGTATTTCACTGTTTAGGTATGTGTGTGTTAAATACCTTTATTGGATATGTGTGTGTGCTTGATGTTTAACTTCCCAACCTTTCGTAGCCCTGTTGATTTTCCTTTTTGTATTTTTGTATTAAAGCTGTGTTGTTTAGCAGGCCTCGTTTGTCTGGTCATATATTATAGGCCTGCTTCAGTTCATTGCTTTTCATGGCCTGTTGTGACCATGTGGCTTGGGGCCATTTTGTGGTGGTAGTTTAGTAGTGTGCTTCTTTTTCCATATAGACTTGCATGCCTTTTCTTTGTTCCCCTTGGCTTATGCCTGTTGTTGTTGTGGCCTGGCCATGTGGGTGGTGGCCATTTTGTGAAGGGAGGCAGTGTGCTTCTGGCATAGGCTTGCATTGTCTGTCTTCTATTTCTTTTTGTTGTGGGTAGCTTTCAGCCATTTTTTGAGCCATCCAGGCAGAGTGCCTGCTTTTGCCATCGGCTTCAGTTTAAAGCTTGTGGCCTAGTTTGCCAGTAGGCCCACAGGTAGTCATCATCGTGTGTGCATAAAAACAGTTTGTGTGTTGTCTGTAATATTTTAACATCATGTATGGCATGGATGGCATTGGATTGAATTGAAAAGTGGTTTTTGGGGTGAAATTTCAGTTTTGGGTGTGTGTTAAATAAAAAGGGCTTTTCAGCCAGTAGTTAACCCTAAGCGTTCAGCTCGCATAGTTTTGGCAACTCTGCATGGCACGACAACGCAGACTTACATTTTTTGTCTTCTTCGCGCGCTCAATATGCGTGTTCGCGCATGCGATAACAACTTTTTGTAAAGATGGCGATGCTGAACACGTAGAATCTGGCGAAGAATATCTCTCAAGCAGCATAAAACCTTCTCGAAAATGATGATTTTGTTAATTTTGACAATAAAAATCCTCAGGTTGTCCTTGGCTGTAGTTTTTTGAGCATGGAGTCATTTTTTCTTTTTTTTTTTACAATTTTTTAAAAGAGGAAGGAAGTTCCCCAGAGACTTAAACTTCCTGTTTCTGTCCTTTGTATTCACTTTCTTGTTATTTTGGGTGGCATGACATGTGGATGGTGGCCATTTTGTGAAGCCAGGCATTGCTCTTTTGCCATAGGCCTGCATTGACTGACTTGTCTTCCTTTTCTTGTTTTTGTGGGTTGCCTGGCCATGTGGTGGTGGCCATTTTATGGGACCAGCCACTGTGCTTTTGAAATAGGCCTCCAAGCTTGTGGCCTAGTCTGCCAGTAGGCCCAGAGGTACCTATCAATCATCATGGGTGCATGAAAGTTAAACAACTGTTTTTGTGTTGTCTGTTGAATTTTAACATCATGTATGGCATGGATGGCATTGGATTGAATTGCAAAATGTGTTTTTTTTCCTGGGGTATATTTCACTTTTTGGGTGTGTTAAATAAATGCCTTTTTTGCATGTGTATGTGTTGTTGTTGCTCCTTGATGCTGCATCCATCCCATGTGATGCACAAATTTAGGACAAATAGGCGCCACTACATTTATGTATTTATTCTTTGCTATACTTATTCTTCCTGAGTGTACACAGTACAGTACACCAGGAAAGCCCTGGCATTGTTGTCAAAGACATTACTTGAAAAGCTGGGCTCGTTTGCATTGTAGGTGTCAACACTCAATCTATACAGTAGTAAAGACCATTTTTTTTCTCCAAATGGAGCATGCGCCATGCCGATACACGTTGTTCTGGCTGCACAGTGTAGGCTCGGCGCGCATGCCTCGTTTCAATCTGGCCGACACTGCAGGGCCAACTCTATGCCCCTCCGCCTTGTATTTTGTGCACCACGCATGCGCAAGGCAGTGACACGACCTCGCGTCATGCGCTTGGATTAGACAGTTCGAGGCCGCGCCTCTAGCCTGCAGGCGCGTACGATGAATAAACAAGACCACCTATCATTGTGCGCCGCCTTTTACTTTGCACACTACGCATGCGCAAGGTAGAGACTTCACCTCGCGTCATGCGCCCTAAATTGACATTTCGAGGCCGCGCCTCTAATCTTACTGGTGTACACTATTAGCTGGCGCCATTACCAATCAGCGCGCACATAAATACGCGGTTCCTCCTGTCCGCCGGCACCTCCCCTTCGGTTCAGGCTTACTCCTGGAGGTAGGGATGGACAGGTAAGGACACGAAGATACCAGGCATCTTTGTTGTGTATTTTAAGCTCCCTTAACCGCTATAGTCTATGTCTGGCAGTTCTATTCAGGCCATCCCATATGACTATGAGTCTAGTTAGGATAGCTCTGAGGGGATATTGGATACCAACATGGGAATCATTGCCAGCGGTTTAAATGTAGACCCTAGGGATGTTTTTTCTGTACTATTCCCTTTGAACCCTTATAAACCTAACAAGACATGAATGAGAAAATGAATTGATAACTAGAATTCTAGTTGAGTGCAGCCCCTTGAGTGCAGCATTTCGCTTTTTTGTGACCTGTGGGCTATTTTAGAACAACCAAGTTTTTCAGTTTCAACACTAAATACATATTCGAGATAGTGACAGCTATCATGTCCTGAATGTGTCCTTCTCTATATGTTCAATAGAGCGGGCCTCTTTATCCAAGCCGTTGCTGGGTGAGGTAAGGCTTACTTCCCACACAAAGCTGGGTAAGTGCAAATTAGATTTATTACCTTTTTTTACACGGATTATCTGGTTGTGACTTGATATTATGCACAGATTTCTACTTGGCCGTTATAGAATTAACTGTCCCACCGAGTAATTGAATGCCACAATTTCTGTTCACACATCTGTTTATAAGAGAGTTTTTGTTTGTCACAAAATTGTTCCTTTTTCCATGATGTTTACAGGAAAGGATTGCTGTTGACATGGTTATCCACGAGGATACGGTAGGGTGGTTTATTTAGCCACAGAATTCTACTCACCTTAACCATGCCATATCAAAAATATTTTTTCTGATTATGATTTCAATCTTACAATAGTGGATGTTGCAGTAGCTGTTATTCCAGCCTGGCCCTGAAGAATACCGGTAAAATATTACCTTTACGGCAGAAACATGTTGGCCTAGATTCTATATTCTTACTGTACAGTGATTTTTTTACACTGTCATCACACTCTTTTTACCTGACGTCCAGGGTGATATCAATAAAGAAATGTTTCTACCCTGACCGTCATTTTAATTACACATTTATTCCTTTGAGCACTGCACCCTATCAGTACCACTCTCAGTGAGGACACATCTTCTTTCAGCTCTGGATCTATTGGTACCAAGCACTAACACTCAGGCTTGGCCATAGAAAAACCTGCTGACAAAGTCCTAGATGACGATGCTCCGCCATATGGGTGGGCTGATAGGACTTCTTTACAACTGATGGTCCTTCACCGTTAGTCGTGATAGTGGTGTGTGACATTCTCTTGTGGCCACTTCTTTTTCTCAACACTTTGTAGACCCTCAAGTTCTTTTTTGTTGTTGTAATTGTTGTCAAAGTCTCATAAATGACTAAAATGTTGTTGTTCACTGAGTTACTATCAAAATTTAGGCTAAATTTAAGGTAAATATAGGTTTGGTCACTCACGACCCGGTGCTGTGGGCCTGCTCTGTCTTGTTGTTGTAACTTAAAATGGTGTAAACAGAGACATGATGTATCCTATCCATGCCGCCACAGTCTTGAAAGTGTTCTCTTCTCTTGTTACACTCCACCGTAATTGATGCATTTTTTTATTCATTGATTTTTCAATATCCCATTTATTTTTCCATTTACGATTACAGGTCGGTCTTTACCCTGTGCTATACTTAGAAAAACAACGCACACTTACCTTACCAATGATTCTACATCTGCCAGGCAGGCAGTGGCGTCAGCCAAGAATTGTGGATGGAGCATCCATGGAAGGGACTGAGGACCAAGAGGAAAGCTGAGATGCAACTTCCCATTTTGACCAGTAACAGTATCAACTTTCATCATCTTTTAAATAAGTTCATTCATTTTTTGTCTTCAATCATTACTACTGGGTGTTATAGTTATTATTAATGATGTTTGCTATTTGCTTAGTTATAATTCATCCCTAAAGCTATTTTTAAATTTCTTTGATATCTTTACATGTAAGCCCGGTACAACAGAACATTGCATAATATTGATATACTGATGTCCTGTAATGTCTAATTGTCTTGTAGTAGTTAGTAAGTTTTACTTATCATTAACCATCAAGTTATCAATCATCATCATGCATGCATTTCCTTTTTCAACCTTAACCGATTTATGGATATGGTAGTCTACAAAGAATGTGTTTTCTTTTGTTGTTTGTCCATGCGTACTGTTTTTTTCTTTGTCAAACCTTTCCCCAAACCCCCCTTCCCATCCATTCATCAAATCTTAACCCTCTTCCCCAGGCTGTGTTATTTATTGAGGTATGACTAAATCAAATGTACACCGATAATTGTTCACACGCTTGCTGGGGCGGACGTTGCGAAGGCAACACTAATTTAATTTCAAGGCAGGGGGAGGATCTTCTTTTGCTTGCCCATCCAGGATGACAAGTATATTTGCGAGTTAACTTTTTAACAAAGGAACCTAATCCATCATCATTAATTGCCGGCATAGATTGTCATCATTCCTATTACACACAAGCTAAAGCACTAAAGGTTACGCTTGTGTCTAGTGTAGGCCTAGTTGAGTGACTCGAAAACAACTACAGTTTGTAACTTTATGTGCTAGGCTATCCCTTCCACCATTATGTTTTTATTACTTTGCTCTACTACTCCTCCCAGAATCTTTCTCAGGCGACGGACCTTCTCATTTTCCTTTTTTTGTAAATGCTACTGCCAGTGTCTACTACTACTACCACCACACCCATGGCATCTTATTCTGCATTCTCTTCGGAAACCCAACCTGCATCGTCATGCAGCCATCGCAGTGCCTAAGTTAAACGTAAATCACAGGTAAGAAAATAAAATATGTTTGGGGAGGTATAATAATGGACTAGGAGGAGGAGAGACTGACCGTAATAGTAGTACAAGTCACTAAGGGCCAGATGTAGGTAAATAGCATTTACCGATTAGAAAATAACGAATTTTACCGATTCGGTATTTTCGATCGGTAAATGCTATGTAGCAAATCATTTGGTAAAAATTACTGATTCGGTAAAAGGGGAAAACATTGAAGGGTGGCAGGGTGTCACTTTGACACCCTGTTGCACCCCTTAATTGTGTATGGGTGCACATGGTGCAGACATACATGCCCTAAGGGCATGTATGTCTGCAACATGACACTGAAGCAATTTGCATAAAATTGCTTTTCGGGGTGTTTTCGCTATTTACCAGCAACTTGTAGTTGGTGGTAAATAACGAATCCTAATATGGGATAAGCACTCATTTAAGTGCTCCCTACATTAGGAATTCGGTAATTTACCGAATTGGTATTTAAGAAATCAGTAATTTACCGATTCCTTAAATTAACGATTCAGTAAATTACCGAATCGTTAATTTCGGCCCCTACATCAGAAAAGCTTATTACCGGTCGGTAACCAGCGAAATTCGTTCATTTCAGCCGTTACCGACCGGTAATAGCCTTCCTACATCTGGCCCCAAGTGAGGGGTAAGGCATCTATCTTTTTGTGTCTTACAAAGTCAGCCAATTATTTAAATCAAACACAGGCTGTGACCCTGCAGCTGCAAGAAAACAGTGTGACGTAAAACAGTAACCCTACTCACAAAACATTAACTATTTTTAAAAATTGTCGTTTTTAATATCTTCACAAATTGTCCGGCTGTTTCTCACATCCCAATACTCACTCCACTCAGCCGATCGAGGCGCTGGGCAGTGAAGACACCTGACTACCCCAGAGGCGGCCGATGGAGCGAGCGACCATCTTGCAGGTAGAGAAGGGTGGCTGGCTAGTTGTGGGAGCATTGCTGAGGACATAAAAGAGCGTGTCTGTGCGCTCGCGCAGTTCTAGTATCTCCTGAGGCGGAAAGCCGGGATATGTGTTGCTTAATCCTTTACCTTGATAAATGTGCACTGTTTGCTCTATTTTTAAAAATCGTCGTTTTCAATATCTTCACAAATTATCAGGCTGTTTCTCACATCCCCCCACTCACCTCACTCAGCCGATCGAGGCGCTGGGCAGTTAAGACACCTGACTACCTCAGAGGTGGCCGGTGGAGCGAGCAGCCATCTTGCGGGTAGAGAAGGGTGGTGGGCTAGTTGTGGGAGCATTGCTGAGGACATAAAATGGGCGTGACATTGCGCACGCACAGTGGACGTGCGTAGTGGGTGCTCTGCTGGCGCGCCGAAGGCATGCCAAAGGCAAGCCAAAGGCAAGATCGTCTGTACCCGTCCGCACCTGGCCGAGCCCAGAGGCCACACACCCTGCCCGATTTGAGGTAAATATTCCTCTTGCCTCTCATATTTCCTATTCTGGCAATGCCCTACGGAGGCTTAGAAAGAGGGAGTTATGTAGGTAAAGAGGTATGTAATGTGAGATCACTTGCAAAGTACCCTTTTGAAATCTGGAACATGATCTCATCTCACACCCCAGACATATGTTTTTTTACGGAAACATGGTTAAATTCCACTAACTATCCACTGATTGAAGAGGCTATCTGTTGTGCTTCTCATTTTACTGACATCATCTTTGCTGATGTCCCTAGAGTGTTAGCTTGTATTAGTTCCATGTTCTCTAGCCTGTATTAGTTCCATGTTCTCTATTCTGATCCTGGCGGTTCCTGAGGCAGGATAGATTTCACTTGTTGTCCTGTATTACTTTTAATAAATCTACTCTACTCACGATTTTGAACCACGACTCTTCACTTCATTTTGGCGACGATTTGACCTTCCACATCATTGAAGAGTCACAGCTGTCCTGGTCGAGGCGTCCGTCTGCACCCTTTCTCCGTTTCCAGGTTTGCAGTTTGCCGAGTTTGCCGATTTGCAGTTTGCCGTGTTTGCCGATTTGGCTTTGGCTTCTACTCGACTCACAAGGTACTTTTCTGTATTTATTTGCAAGTATCCCTTGACTTTCCTGGGCAGTTTATCTGGCGTGTGAAGACCGACCCCGTGCAATATCTCGTGAGCAACCCACGCGAGCAACAACGCGCATAATATAAGTCGCGTCTTTTAATTTACTGACGTTGTATGCGCTCTGACGTCATCGCGCATAGCGTCAAGCGGCCATCTTAGGTCTCCTACATTTTGCCAACCACAGTCCATAGGAAATTGCCGTTTTTTTTGCCAACCACGCATTTCCTTTAACCGGCAAACTTGTTTTAGACATTAAAACCTTCCCATTTAAAGGAGCTTTCTTTCAATAAGCGTTCTGACTACTCAGTTGCCTTCATTAATTTTTCTTTTACCTGCCTCAGCTTACTTCCGCGATTCAAAGTGCATATTAAAGACATAAATACATATTTACATGGCAACTACAGATAATCATACAATTTCTCCTCCACCTGCCTTTCTGATTGAAGGAGAAATTCCTACCACTAAATGGGAGGAGTGGTTAGGTTTCTTTGAAAATTATCTAGAAGCTATAGATGGCCTTAGGTTTCCTGCAACAAGGAAAAAAGCTATTTTATTGAATTCTTTGGGGAAAGCTGGACAACATGTTTTCAAATTCTTGCCAGAACTTCGTAATGCAGATGGTGAACTTATTGATAACCCCTACAATGAAGCCAAATTGAGATTGGAAAATATTTTGGAAAACAAGTGAATATTGTCATGCAAAGACATAAATTTTACACTGCACCACAGAAGGGTAAAGAGACAGTGGATCAGATGGTTGCTCGTTTAAGGGAGTTATCTCTAAAATGTGACTTTGGAGCTATGGCTGATCAAATGATTCGAGATCAATTGATAGTACAATGTAAAAATAAAAGGATGCAACAGAAATTGTGGGCAGCTAAAAATCCTACGCTGTTGGAAGCTATTACTATCGCAAAAGTTGTTGAAGAATCTGACAAGTGTATGGAAGAGATGCGACTTCTTGAAATAAAGAAAGAAGAGACTGTCAATGTTATCAACAAAACTGACAAAGACCCTACTTCTAGTGTGGACAAATTTAACACTAAACCAAAAGTTTACCTTCCAAAACCTAGGTCTTTTTCTAATAATCCTGGAGGGAAGGGAAAATTTGTGGGGTGTTTTCGTTGTGGTGACATGTCTCATGCTGCTGACTTTCAGGGTTGTTTTGCAAGAGACAAAACTTGTCGTAAGTGTGGTAAGCGTGGTTATATCAGCAAAGTTTGTAAATCTCCTTCTTTTAATAGAGTCAACTTTGTCGAAGATGATTTTGTTCCTCAAGAAATGTCCCTTTGTGTGGAAGGTGATTCTGAGGACAATACTCAGTTTATTTTACAAAGACCAAAAGCTTCTTTTATTCTCAATGGTACTCCTGTTACACTTCTGGTTGATCCGGGTTCTATGTTTTCTATCATTCCTTATAATATGTATAGAGAGTATTGGTCTTCAATTCCACTTTCACACAGTGACATTTTGCCCAAAGGTTACACAGGAAAAGGTATTAAATTGAAAGGAGTCATGGATACTTCTTTTCAATTTAAAGGGAGATCTGCTGTTGGTAAAGTTTATATTTCTGAAGAGGGTCCAGCTATCCTTGGTTGGATACAACAATATGATTTGCATATCATTCTTGACCCAAGGTCCGATGATATAGTACTAGTCGTTGAAGATTTTAATAATGTTCAGACTGTTCTTTCTAAATTTTCTGATGTTTTCCGCCCCAGTTTAGGTAAACTGAAAGGTTATTTACATGAGATTATAGTTAAGGAAAATGCTTCTCCAGTTAGGCACTCTCTCAGAAGAATTCCCATTGCTGTTAGAAAAGAGGTAAAAGAAATGCTTGATGACATGCAAAAACAAGACATAATAGAACCTGTGGAAGCTTCTGAGTGGCTTTCGCCCGTTGTGGTCACACAAAAAAAAGATGGTAAGCTTCCTTTTTGTGTCGACCTTCGTTCTCTAAATCAGAACATCATAGTTGATAAGTTTCCTTTGCCCAATATTTCCGAAATGGTCCTCTTGATGGACAAAGTTAAATTCTTTAGTAAATTGGACCTAAGGTCTTCTTATCATCAAGTTGTATTACACCCTGATTCGAAAAAATTGACTGCTTTTGTTACCATTGAGGAAGTATTTCAGTTCAAAAGGTTGCCATTCGGTTTGGCTTCCGCAGCAAGCGTGTTTCAACGTATGATGCATTCCTTATTTAAAGATTTGAAGCATGTTCATTTTTTTCCAAGATGACATCTTGATCACAGGTATAGATGAACTTGAACATAATTGCAATTTGTCAAAAGTTTTACAAATTTTATCTACTGCTGGTCTTACCCTGAGAAGGGACAAATGTCAATTCCTTTTAACTGAAGTTGATTACTTGGGGTACACGATCTCGCAAGATGGAGGTAAACCTAAAGAAGATTTACTGAAAGCAATTAGGTGTGCTCCAATTCCTTCTGATAAAGACCAGCTGAAATCTTTTCTTGGCTTAGTGGAGTTCTACTTCAAATTTGTACCTAACTTCTCACACAAAACAGAGCCTTTACGAGTGTTACTTAGGAAGGGTGTGCATTTTGAGTGGGAGACTCAACAATCTCAAGCATTTGAATTGATTAAGAGTGACATTATAAATGCGGGCATTTTAACTACTTTTGAACCAGGTAGAGACACTTATGTTACTGTTGATGCAATTGCTTATGGAATTGGTGCTATCTTATCTCAGAAGTGTGGTGGGATTGAGAGAACTGTAGCATTTGCTTCACGTTGTCTCAATTCCTCTGAGCGTAATTATGCTGTTATCGAGCGAGAGGCACTGGCTGCTGTGTGGGGTGTATCCCATTTTTGCACTTATTTATGGGGTATGCAGTTTTGTTTGAGGACTTATCATAAGCCTCTTCTTAAGATCTTGTCGCCTGGTGGGGCTAATAATGGTTCTCCCCGTTTGATGAAATTTGCAGCTAAGTTGCAAGAGTATACATACAAGTTAGAACATATTTCAGGTTGGAGAAACACCCAAGCTGACTGTTTGTTACGCCTACCTATTTCTTCTGAAGCTATAAATGAGGACTTTGAAGATGAGTGTGTGTGTGTGGTTGCTAGTTTTGAGGATGCTTGTTCTACTGAGTTTCGTTCCATTTCTAAAGAAGAATGGCATCAAGCTGTTTTAGAGGATTCTGACTTCAGTGAGCTTGTTAATGCTATTCGTTTAGGTTGGAGAAGAGAAGGGGATGTTAAACCTTCTTTGCGTTCTTTCGTTAAGTTGCAAGAGGAACTTAGTCTTGGTTCCTCAGATGATTTAGTTTTGCTTGGTGAGAGGTTTGTTCCGCCCATCTCTCTCAGAAGGAAACTCTTCTGCTTAGCTCATGAAGGACATCTTGGGCAAAACATGACTCTTAAACGTCTTAAAAGAAGCTTTTGGTGGCCTGGTGTTGACGATGATGTTCGAAGGTGGGTTGAGTCTTGTCTGTTATGTAAAGAGAGCGAGAAGAGGTTGAAAATTATTTCTCCTTCACAGGGTTCTATTGTTTGCATGAGTGATTTACCTTGGGATAAAATCTGCTTAGATTTTATTGGTACAATGGATTCTTTGCCTTGTGATTGTAGGTTTGCCTTGGTTCTTGTAGATGTAAATGTAAATGTAAATGTCAAGGTATTTGTAGAGCGCACTGTCACCAAGCGGTTTCCTGGCGCTATTACTCATACCGCTGTGGAACCCTTCCTGGCTTTCACTGTGAAGTGTCCACTCCTGGGCACCCCCAGGGTGAGGCCAGGCATCCTAGCACTGTTGGGGCTGGTGTGGAGGTTAAGAAAGCTATTGCCCAGAGTTGCAGCGTGGGGCCCATGATTAGAATAGGCACCGAGGCGAGAATTGTCAGGTCCAAGGAAATTGAGCCCAAGACCCGCTGAGGCGGAAATTGAACCCTGGTCCCGGGCCAGAACTCTGCATCAGGGTCTGCCGCTCTAACCATTGAGCCACACTCAAGATGTGTCTTCTCGGTGGTTGTGTGTGGAGTTTATGAGGAATATTACCACTGATGCTGGTATTAAACAATTGAGGTCAATATTTTTAAAGGAAAGTTTCCCAAAAGTTTTAATCACAGATAACGGCACTCAACTTACATCTTCTTCTATGCATTCTTTTCTAGCCAATCATGGAATCAAGCATGAGTGCACTTCTCTGTACAACCCTCAGGGTAATGGCATGGTTAAGCGAATGAATCGTTTGGTCAAAGGGACTATACAGTTATCGTTGCAAGGACAAAGAGATGTGCGCAGAACTGTGGAGGATATGGTTTGGTCTTATAACACCACAGCTCATGGGGTTACTGACCAAGTTCCTTTTGAGCGTATGCGTGGTAGAATTCCTAAAACCAAGTTGGTCCCACAGTGGTTGTGGGAAGGAGCTGTTGTTTCTAAGGTTGTTCCTGGAAAGGTTGGTAGAGTTGAAGTGGGTGACTTGGTTAAAGTTAAGTTGGGCCGTATAGAGTTTGGTATGAATAAGTTTTCTGATCCTATGAGAGTTAAGGAGGTTCATAAATGGCATGTTGTGTTGGAGAATGGGCAGAGTTGGAACTTCCGCAGGATTGCCTTGTATGCTAAGAAAAATGTTGTGAATAGAAGTTTGAATGAGGGGTCTTCCAAGGATGTGTCCTTGAGGGAGGGTCCTCTTCCGAAGGAATCTCAGTTTGCACCTGATCTTTCACAGGATACTTTTGTGTCACCTAATTCTTCCCTAGTGACACCCAACTGTTCTAGAAACTCTTCTTTTGTACCTGAGTCTTCAAAAGAAGCAACTCCGAATTTGGGTCGTGCTTCTTATGGTAGGATTCATCGTGTTCCTAAGAAATTTAATGATTTTGTTAGATATTAATGTCTTTACTTTCTTTTATTTCTTAGTTTTGTTTTACATTTTCTTTCTTTAAGGGGAGGAGATATGTTGGCTTCTCATTTTACTGACATCATCTTTGCTGATGTCCCTAGAGTGTTAGCTTGTATTAGTTCCATGTTCTCTACCTGTATTAGTTCCATGTTCTCTATTCTGATCCTGGCGGTTGCTAAGGCAGGATAGATTTCATTTGTTGTCCTGTATTACTTTTAATAAATCTACTCTACTCACGATTTTGAACCACGACTCTTCACTTCACTATCCCGATAAGTACACCTTCTTGCACCTGGAAAGGGAGGGAAAGACAGGTGGTGGTATAGCGATAGCATTTAAAAATCATCTTTCAATCAATTGGATTACCACACTAAGTAGTGATAGTATGGAACCAGGCATTTTTAAGATTATACCCTCACCTACAGACAGCTGGAATGGAGCCTTATTATATCGCCTCCCGGGCTTAAAGACCGATTTTGCAGACAAACTGACGGAATGAATTGCTATGCATGTGCTTGCTGCAAATAAATTCCTCCTATTGGGGGATTTTAACTTCCACAGTGAAAACCCAATGAGCCTGGAGGTGAACAAACTCATGTCCACTCTTGATATGCTTGGCCTGTCCCAAAGAGTGACTGGTCCAACCCACATCGCGGGGCACATGTTAGATCTTATCTTTTCTAACATCGATTATCTAACCCGCAGACCCCCCAGAGCATGCGATGATCAGTTTTACCATCAATCTGTCCTGCCCGAAGCCGTCTACCTTAGACTCGGGTAACAAACAAATTATGCTTAGGCCTGGCGCAATCTCTCAGTCGAAGCCTTTGAGGAGGTTTTTCAATCAGAAATGGGGAAAAGGGGGATGGGAAATGAGCTAACGCTGAAGGGCTCCAACAAGGCGTTTGTCACTGCCTTGAATGCAGTGATCCATTAAAAAAACATGGTCCAGTTGCAAAGCCACCCATCAGCCCCTGGTACACCAGCGAGCTTAGGACAGAAAAGTCCAAATGCAAAAGATTGGAGAGAGTCTGGTGCATCAGTAAAGGAACACAGGAGAGGACGCAATACAAATAATCCTTAACCACCTATCATCTCAATTTAAAAATAGCAAGATGCCATTTCATCATTAACCACATCGAAGGTGCCACCAATGCCCCTAAATCCCTCTTCAACATTGTAAAAGAATTTGTGTATCCTCACACTTGCAGGCAATCCCCCATAGAAAGTCAAGACTTTTGTGATCAGCCAGCAAGCTATTTTCAAGAAAAGATCATTAGAATCTACGCTAACTTTCCATCTAAAATTGCACAAGCTCCTCAAAGCCCTAGCAGTCACGTGGATCAGGAAATAAGGACTGGAAGGACTGCTTCGACCTAATCACACTTGAGGAAGTCTCTAAGCACTTGCCTCAGCTAAATCGGGCTCACCAACTGATCTCTGTCTACCCAAGACGATGGCTCTCTTAGCCACCAGTTGTGTGCCAGCTATTCTCCAACTGTTTAACTCATTTATACAATCTGGGAATATTCTAAGAACATGGAAGGAAGTATTTGTGCATCCTATCTTGAAGAAACCAACGACAGACCAATGAGAAATCAATAACTATCGCCCGATCTCCCTCCTACCTTTACTGGCCAAGGTGCTGGAGAGCATGATCAATAAACAACTAAGTCAATATTTGAAACAAAACAAAATTCTATACCCTTCACAATTGGGATTTCGACAGGGTTTTAGCACCGAAACTGCTATTTTAGTAGTCACAGACTCGCTCAGACTACAAATAGATAAAGGGGAACGGCAATATTGATACTACTAGATCTCTCTGCAGCATTTGATACCATCTCACATGAAATGCTAGCGAAAAGACTGGCCTCTTGTGGTATGCAAGGAACAGCCCTAAAATGGTTGCAAAACTTTATGTCCGGTAGAACACAACCAGTCATGCTTGGTCCACATCTATCAGACTCAATCAGCTTAGACAGAGGCATCCCTCAGGGTTCCTGCCTAAGCCCTACCCTATTTATTATTTATATGGCCCCTTTAGCAGGGATAGCGGAACAATTGAGCTTCGATATCATCTCTTATGCTGATGATACTCAGTTTATGTTCTTGGTGGGCACTGACATAGTAGCAGAGAAAGCACGGTTTGCAAGAGGAATGCTTGAGATCTCCAGTTGGATGACGCAGAATCGCCTCCAGCTGAATCCTGGCAAGACCGAGATAATGCTAATAGGCAAAGCTACAGCTAGCTGGTCAGATGACTGGTGGCCTGCCCAATTGGGAGTAGACCCTGTTCCTACTCAATGTGTCAAAATCTTAAGACTAAAACTAGACCAGTCTTCATCTATGAAAGACCACATTGGCCCGACGACCAGCTCATGCTACTACAGCCTGCGTCTGCTGTGCAACATCCTCCACTTTATGCCTACTACCCATCGCAAAACCTTGGTCCAGGCTATGGTCATCAGCCACCTGGACTATGTCAACGCCTTGTTGGCTGGGGTAGGAGAGACCCTGCTGAGCAAACTGCAGGTGATTAAAAATACTGCAGCTAGGATGGTATTGAATCGCTCAGTGGGCACTGCATCGGCACCTTTATTGCGCGAACTCCACTGGCTATCAGTGAGAAAAAGATTGTTCTTTAAGATCTGTTGCCTCACTTACACAGCACTCAAGGTAAGAGGTCCCAAATACCTCCAAAAGAGACTTACTAAACACGTACCTAACAGAAACCTTAGGTCTGGGGCGCGGGGTCACCCCCAAGTACTGTGTATAAGGCTGTGTCGTTCTGGAGGAAAATCTTTCTTGTTTCCAGCGCCAAAATCCTGGAATGAGATACCAGATCCCCTTAGCAAAATTGATATCTACAGCACATTCAGGAAACATCTAAAAGCCTTCCTATTCTAATCTCACTTGTCTTCCCCATCAGTCTCAGGAATATTGCTAGTCTAGCGCCAAGATGCCCCCGGTTGAGTCGAGCACTATATAAGAATAATTAATATAACATAACATAACAACCACATTGTATGTAAAGTATATATATAAATATATTTAATCCCCTAACAAAAATAAACTACGTAAAAAAATTGCACAACAACACCTGACCCCCCCAACTAACCCCACCAATGTCCAAAAAAAGTCGCAAAAATCAAATGTCCAATTGTCCATAAACCCCCAACGCCCGATTCCCCCCACCAAAAAAACCTATGAAAAGGGGCAATTGAAGAGGGTCTCTAGCGGCAGGCTCTTAGTCTTCAGATGTCACTCTCCATGACCTTGAGCCTCTTCTTGACCTCCTCTAGCTCCACCTCCAGTCGCACATTCCGTAGGAGCATGCAGCGCGCATATGCCCTGCAGTTGCATCCATAGGGGGGGCAGCAGTAGTGCTGAATGTTGTTAGTGGCAGGCGACGACAGGTGGCTACCTGACCGTGGCGTCAAACAACTGGAGGGGCCTGGCTGGGGCCCAGGGCTTTGGAGGAGGCTGCAGATGCTGGTGCCTCCTCCTCCTCTGCCAGAACCACCAGCCGTCGGTACTCGGCACAAATGGCCTCCAGCTTCCGGCGCTGGGCCATGACTGCCAACTCCCTCCTCGTTGGTTTTGGAGGAGCAATATCAAGAAAGAAAAAATATATATTTTACTAATACTCTTAGCAAAACAGTAGCACAAAATTAATTCAACACATAGTGGCATAGTCGCTGTAGCACTAGCAAGCACAGTACATAACATTTGTGGTATGTATCTGTAGTCCCACTTCCTCAGCCTCTAACATTTGTGGGAGTTGCAAGTCAAGTCAAGTCAAGTCAGAGAATTTATATAGCGCACTACATACCCAGAGGGTCTCAAGGCGCTTAGAAAGGGGAGGAGGATTACTTGTCAAATATCCACGTTTTAAGTTGCTTTCTGAATGCTAGATGGTTCTGGGTAAGGCGAAGGTAAGCGGGGAGTGAGTTCCATGTTTTAGCAGCCAGGTATGAGAAGGATCTGCCTCCCATGGTGGTCTTATTGATGCGAGGTACAGTGGCGAGGGCATGGCTGGAGGAACGTAGTTGGCGGGAGGGGGTGTAGAAGGACAGTCGTGAGTTGAGGCATTCGGGTCCGATGTCGTAGAGTGATTTGTGTGCGTGGGTTAGCAGTCGGAAAGTGATTCTCTTATTGACGGGTAGCCAGTGGAGGTCTTTCAGGTGACCAGAGATGTGTTCGTTGCGCGGGATGTCTAATATGATCCTGGCTGTGGCATTTTGGATTCGTTGGAGTTTCTTCTGGAGTTTAGCGGTTGTACCTGCGTAGAGGGTGTTTCCGTAGTCCAGTCGGCTCGTGACCAGAGCATGGGTGACTGTTTTCCTTGTTTCGGTGGGGATCCAGCGGAATGTTTTTTTGAGCATGCGAAGAATGTTGAAGCAGGATGAGGATACGGCGCTGACTTGTCTGTTCATTGAGAGTGAAGAATCCAGGATGACGCCTAGGTTCCGTGCGTGGTCTGTCGGGATGGGTGCTTTTCCAAGGGCTTCCGGCCACCAAGAGTCGTCCCATGCAGAGGGGGATGTACCTAAGATGAGGACTTCTGTTTTGTCTGAGTTCAGTTTCAGATGGCTTTGTTTCATCCATTCGGCAACTTCTTTCATTCCTTCGTGTAGGTTGGTTTTGGCGGTGCTGGGGTCATTGGTGAGAGCAGGATTAGTTGAGTGTCATCCGCGTAAGAGATGATGTTGAGGTTGTGTTGGCGGGCGATGGCCGCGAGGGGGCTCATGTATACGTTGAAGAGGGTGGGGCTGAGTGAGGATCCTTGTGGTACGCCACAGATGACTTCAGTGGCCTCGGACTTGAATGGTGGGAGGCGGACTCTCTGGGTTCTTCCGGTGAGGAACGAGGTGATCCATTCAAGTGCTTTTCCTTGTATTCCGATGTTATTGAGGCGTTGTAAAAGGGTGCTGTGGTAGACTGTGTCGAATGCTGCAGAGAGGTCGAGGAGGATGAGGGCGACTGTGTCTCCATTGTCCAGTAGAGTTCGAATGTCGTCTGTTGCTGCGATGAGGGCAAGCATTATACTAGCACTATGGCACAATACACCAGTCTTCTTTTCTATTTAGTTTAGCAAAATTACATAACTTTGGTGTAGCTGGCATGCCAGTTCAGTCAGCTTGCGCCCAAGACAAACATACTTGAGTCTGACTCGTGACGTAGACTCACATTAGTTATATTTACTACTATCTGCAGGTGGGGAAGCTTGTAATATTCTATTACGCATGGCACTGTGGACATAGACTCTCTGTTACATCAAGGGCAATTGCTCCATTTCACTTTCACCCTGCCCTGACTACTACAAGAAGGCAAATTATATATCTAATCCAATGAGCATTGCTTATATATGGGATGACACATGAGGTACTTTATTTTGATTGATTGTGTAACCAACAGATAGGCCACCCCCCATAGCAGGCTGGCTGACAGTAAAATTAACATAGGTAGAGAGTGGTCCACTGAGTCGGAGGAAGGTGCTGATATATATATATATATATATATATATATATATATATGTATATATATATATATATATATATATATATATATATATATTACCTACTGGCGATAGCCAGTAGGTATATATAGTTAGGATTTTTTCTCTATGGAACTTTTGAAAATTCTATGCCTAATAACTTTGGCGTTTGTGGACGGAATTGGCTGAAATTTTCAGGAAAATGGCACATTTTGTTTCTGAGCAGCTCCTGAAAATTTGGGGGGGGTTCGTCAAGGGGGGGCTGAGAAAAAAGGGGGGTCCCAAAACGTGTTTTTCCCATTCATTTTTCCATAGGGCGGTTGGACTCACTTTTAGCTCGAACGGCTGAATGGATTTGCACGAAACTTGGCAAAATTGTAGGGACTGTTAGCCCGATGTGACTTTGCTAGGTCTCAATATATGTGCTCCAGTAGTTTTTGAGAAATTAACGTTCAAAACAAGATATATATCTGTAACAGCGCTCCGGGCAGCGATCCGGTCCGCTTACTTTTCGCGAAACGGAACTTTGCGCGCAGAAAGCTGATTGGCTCTCCGGTGTCTGTCAACATTCTAAACAGTCCGGAGCGGCCGCCATCTTATCTCTCGGTAGGATCGAGAGAGAAGAAGAGGTGAAAAACGAAGGGGGAATTTATTGAAAGGGGGCAAGGTATACCCCTCTTGACCCCCTAGGAATGTTGTTGGGGTTATTAAAGAGTCCCGTGGGGAAAATAAAAAAAAAATGATTTTTCACGGTAGAAGCACTTCACGGGCCGCGAACTGGGCCGCAAACTGGTAGCAAAACGGGAATTCGCCATTTTGTGCTTCGTTTTAATTGTTTAGAGACAAAAATTATCGCCGCACATCGGCCACAATGCATGAATATCGCTGAAAAGTCAGCGATATTCATGCATTATCCAGCAAATGCTCTTAGCCATGTTATCCACCTTCCATTGGATAACATGGCTAAAAACTGCTCTGTGCGTGAGCTTTTTTTTTTTTTTTGTTGCGTGACGTTTGTTAACGTTCGATTCGATGGAAATCAGGAAGTGTTGACCACCATTTTGTCACTGCGAGTAAATATTTTGTTATAAATGAATCCTTATTGATAAACATTGTCTGCGCCATCTTGCGTTTTTGTCCAATGCCACAATTTTGTCGTGCACGGCAGCCATTTTAGATGCCTTGACCAGGGCCACTCTCTGCACGCCGCCGATCCTCAGCATGGCTCCCCACCCTCGCAAGCATCTCCCCCACGCACTGGTCACCCCCGCTCTTTCTCTCATGCATGGGCCATATACTTCCCCCCATCTGCGCTGCTCTTCTCTGAGAATCACACCCTGTGCCCGCCCGACACCTCCCTTTCACCCTATTCACTACCGCACCCTCTGACACTCCTCTTCCTCTGTGTCCGATTGTCCAGGCCGGACCTAGGCTATCACCTAGCCCTGCGGATGTAGTTTATGGCCCCAGCTGTAGAGTATCCAGACATGCCAACCCTCCCGATTCAGGCGTGAGACTACTGATTTCAGTGCTAGTCTTTCGCTTCCCGATTTCTGCAAGGAAAAACCCGGGGGCATATTACCAACAACTAGCGATAATTTTTGTCTCTAACTTGTTTAGAGACAAAAATTATCGCCGCACATCGGTGAATTTTATCGCACATAAACCTTGCTATTAGCAAGGTTTATCGCAAATGCGATAAAAAACGACCGCAATGCATGAATATCGTTGAAAAGTCAGCGATATTCATGCATTATCCAGCAAATGCTCTTAGCCATGTTATCCACTTCCCATTGGATAACATGGCTAAAACTGCTCAGGGCAGGTGTTAGGTTTTGGAGATATTCGCGCTTAGCGCGAATATCTCCAAAAGTTGGTAATAGGAGATAGCGATGGTTAGGGACTGTTTCCAGTCGCTAAAATCTTGGCACGCCCACTTTGCATGTCATTAGTGATAAATATCACTGATATGCAAAGCGGGGCCCAAGATGGTCGCTATCTCCTTTTAGCTGTCACTAACTGGTGTTAGCGACAGCTTGGTAATAGGGAGATAATTTTATCTCTTTTTTTTTGGGCTTTTAAAGCCAAAAAAGCGGAAATAAACCCCCTTGATAATATGCCCCATGATTTCTCGGGGGTTTCAGCTGACAGGGCTTGGTATTGTGTTACGTGCTAATTCTTCCAGGAAACGTCAGAGGGTCGATGCAGGGGTTCTAGAAGGGGTGATAAACCATTTAAGCCTCATGAACAAGCGCATGGTCTTTTAAAGATTTGTGAAGTACTCGGGGCGGCGGTGTGTGTGTGCCCTCTTTCAGGAGCGGGCGGGGGGGGCACTGCCAGCAACTTGCCAGGCCAGGCAGTGTTCAACACGTGCATCACCCTTTCTCTGCCTGCTATTGCGCTCCATGCTTCGGAAAGGTAAGAAAAAGAACGTGCATTTGAGTTTGAAATGTCCGATCTTGTAGCAGTACACTTGCAAAGCCCACACATGACAATAACCCGATTCAAGGCCCCATTCACCCGATTTTTTAAACATATATAGCACTCCAACAAAGTTAGATTTTAAAACTTTATTAACTTTTAACTATAATGAACGGAACAAAAACTGTAAAAACATTTAAACATTTTTCACCCAAAAAAGCAACAATGGTCAGAAGCTGTCTTTTGTGCAATTAGTCCCAAGGCAGCACAACGTGCAGAGTTCTGGACGGCACCCAGGTGATGTCGCCTGGGTGCCGCACTGGTTTTGGGATCCTACAATGCTGCTCCGAAAATTGGCGTGGGGCGTCCCGGGTTGTGCGGGGGGAGGCCTCGTCAGTAGCGGTCTGTTGTGCGAATAGTCCCAAGGCAGCAGAACGCGCTGAGATGTTGATGGCACCCAGGTGATGTCCAGTAAACTGCCGCACTGGTTTTGGTATCCTACAATGCTGCTCCGAAAATTGGCGTGCGGCGGCCCGGGGGGGGGGGGGGGGGGCGTGGGGGAGGCGGCGTGAACGGGCCTCCCCAGGTGGCGGCCATCCAGCTGAGTTGCGCCCGCTCTTGCGGCTACAGCGTCTCACTCACCATGTTGTTGAGTTGCTCCCACTCTTGCAGTGCAGCGATAGGCGGCTGCCACATGACTCTTAAAATGGCGGACGGCTCTTCGGTTTTGGGCCTGGTCCACTGAAATGGCCCTGGGACACCTTGGAACTCGGACGCTTGCCTGCTAGGGCTTGGGATCCATTCTCGAAAAGCGTCCCCTCAGCCGTGAAGATTCTACAAAAGTCTTGGGGGCCCCCGACTCCCGCAGGCTTCCGGTGGGGAGCGGCTGCCATGATTGCTCGCGGAATGACCACGACGGAGCCACGAGATGGTGGTGCTCTCATGCTGACGCCAGCTTCAGTCTGAATGATCCAGAAACAAGGTGGGGCTTTCATCGTTTGGGAAAAAAAAATGTTCTAAACCAATGAAAAGTGTTATTTTTAGGTCATATGACCAAGCCTTCCATCTTTAGGAAACCAAAAGTAAAATGAACCAATGAAAAGTTTTATAAACAAGTCACATGACCTGTTATGCGGCGTAGGGCTAGAAAAAGCGTAGAAAATCCGTTGGCACGTGAGGCGGCGTCAGTAGCGGACCGATGTGCGAATAGGCCGAAGGCAGGACAACGCGTCGAGATCCGGATGGCACCGAGGTGGTGTCCAGCAAATTGCCGCACTGGTGTGGCCATCCTACAATGCTGCGCCGAAAGACGGCGTGTCCAGCTGAGTTGCGGTCACTCTTGCGGTACAGTGACTCGAACGCGCCGAGATCCGGATGGCACCGAGGTGGTGTCCAGCAAATTGCCGCACTGGTGTGGCCATCCTACAATGCTGCGCCGAAAGACGGCGTGTCCAGCTGAGTTGCGGTCACTCTTGCGGTACAGTGACTCGAACGCGCCGAGATCCGGATGGCACCGAGGTGGTGTCCAGCAAATTGCCGCACTGGTGTGGCCATCCTACAATGCTGCGCCGAAAGACGGCGTGTCCAGCTGAGTTGCGGTCACTCTTGCGGTACAGTGAGTCGAACGCGCCGAGATCCGGATGGCACCGAGGTTGTGTCCAGCAAGTTGCCGCACTGGTGTGGCCATCCTACAATGCTGCGCCGAAAGTCGGCGTGGGGTGCCCCGTTGGCTTATGAGGTGATGTCAGTAGTGGACCGATGTGTGAATAGGTCGGAACCAGCACAAGGCGCCAAGATCCGAATGGCAAGTCCTGGATGTTGAGTGCCATAGTTGAGAGTTCTGAGCAGTGCTTGTAAGACTGTCTGAAGCTTATTTGAACCTGCTGCAGCTTCACTATTGCCCTGGTGTGGCCAAAGGTCGCACATGACATAGGCGGCCAGCTCCCGAGGTCCGGCGGAACTTTTTTCCTTTTCCTTTCTGCTTCTTTTCCTACAATCCGTTTCATCTGAAGACACTACCAGGTCCCTGAATGTGTGCAGGGGGACGCTATTGATTGAATGAAAATGGCGGCTTGACACAAAGCTGACTCAAGCGTTGCTGTTGATGCTATACAGACAAAAATTGGTTTTCAGTTTGTACATTTTTCAGGATTTTTTTTCCATCCAAGTCTGATTGAGAGTTTGTAGAAAAATGGCTTCAGATTTTCCACATACTACTCTTCAACATTCTTCCTAAATGTAACAATGTGAAACTCACTAGGAGAACGGCTGTTTCTGTTTCCTTTCAAAATGCTGCCAACAATATTTTCTGAATGGAAGACACCATCTTGTAGCATAAAGGGCCGAAAGGGGTTCTGGTCTGGCCGATGGTTGGTGGAGACATTTTGACTATATCTTGGACCTGCCCGGCCTCGCCCAAAATGGCGCCGGTATAAATGGGACTCGTAACTCCTTGCCCGCAAATGTATATCTAGAAAATGTTATTGTAAGTGGCCCTGTCTTATTTTAATTACAAAATGTATGTCCACCGATTCCGCAACTGTTAGACACCTTAGTTCTTGCAACCTAATGGCCCGCTCGTTACGTTCCTCTACAGTGTAAATGTCTCCTCATCATATACAATTTCAGTTTGCGCCGTGGCCGGCCCACGTGGTTATAGGCCCGTATTTGTATACTGACATTTTCACATTAAAGGTTTTTAAAACAAAACACGGTAGTAGTATTTACATTGGTAAAGTTTTTACTTTTAGTCACTGTTTTCGAATCAGTAAAAGGCAAGTGAAATAAAGCAGTCCAATTACATGACGGATAAAAGGTATAATATGTAGGAACGCAGTAAAGATAAATGGTCAAGGGCAGTTGTGTTTTCCACTCCTGCAACATAAAGTGATCGATAAGAATCTGATAATCAGGCGTATCGGCGACTAAGACAGCAGGCCGAGTATCTTTTACTCAACGGCTCCGTCATGGAACGAAGAAACGCCCTTTTTCTCGAAAAAGGAATATATTTTACTTGCAGGACAGTTGTACATTTTCCGGGAAAGTACATTAGCCTGGAATATTATAACATATGTTTTAAAAAAAATAATGTTCGAAAACAATAAAAAGCGTAATTTTTAGGTCATATGACCAAGCTTTTCATCATTAAAATAACAAAAGTAAAATGAACCAATGAAAAGTTTTATTAACAAGTCACATGACCTGTTATGCTTACGTTACGCGCTGCGCGCCGCTCCTCGGATCACTTCCGGGTGCGCTAACGCGGCGTGTCATATAACGCATTACGTGACAACGTAGGTCAAGAATATAGTCAAAAGGTCTCCACCAACCAGCGTTCGGAATACAACCCCTTTCAGCAGTCCAAAAAGTTCTGTTAAATGACAACAGAGGGGACAGGCAACAAGAACCATCAGTCAAAGAGAGGAGGGCAAGTTCTTCTCTTCCGGGTCATGTTGGGGCGCTACCGGAACTGATCGAATTGGTAGTCTACA
The DNA here is from genome assembly GCF_964263255.1 of Lissotriton vulgaris. NCBI lineage: Eukaryota > Metazoa > Chordata > Amphibia > Caudata > Salamandridae > Lissotriton > Lissotriton vulgaris. The sequence continues at coordinate 1,569,068,103 of NC_141694.1, forward strand.
GTGTTTCTGGATGTTTCAGACTAAAGCTGGCGTCAGCATGAGAGCACTTCCATCTCGTAGCTCCGTCGTGGCCATTCCACGAGCAGACATGGCAGCCGCTCCCCACCAGAAGCCTGCGGGAGTCGGAGGCCCCCAAGACTTTTGTAGAATCTTCACGGCTGAGGGGACGCTTTCGAGAATGGGACCCAAGCCCTATCAGGGAAGCGTCCGAGTTCAAAGGTGTCCCAGGGCCATTTTAGTGGACCAGGCCCAAAACCGAAGAGCCGGCCGCCATTTTGAGAGTCCTGTGGCAGCCGCCTATCGCTGCACCGCAAGAGCGGGAGCAACTCAACTACATGATGAGCGAGACGCTGTAGTCGCAAGAGCGGGCGGTAAACAGCTGAATGGCGGAAGAGGCACAGTGTAGCAAAAGCGGGCGGAATGGCAACTGAAACGGTAAAGGGGCGCCCCACTACAGCGTGTCTTCAGGTCAAACGGATTGTGGGACAAGGTCCAGAATTGAAGAGTCATCAAAAGGCAAAAAGTTCCGCCGGACCCCGGGAGCCGGCCGCCTATGTCGGGGGCGATCTCAGGCTACACCAGTGCTATAAGACTTGGGGAGGGTGTCGGAGCCAAGCGTCTTCTCCGAGTCCATGGCCAGCACACCGCCCCTCAGGGGCCTCCGTCAAGCTGTTTAGGAAGGTAACATATCACATTGTTTTCAAATGCAGTCAGGTCCACAAACAACACTCACTTACTTTGAGAATAGTGAAGCTGCAGTAGGTGGAAATAAGCTTCAGACAGTGTTACAAGCACTGCTCAGAACTCTTAACTATGGCACCCAACATCCAGAACTTATGCCATTTGAGAATGGCAGTGACATTGAAGCAACTCAGGGACCAAAACCATTAACGTACTTTCATGTATGAAAATCTTACTTGGGGAGGGGGCAGGAGCGAAGCGCCCCCTCCCAGTCCGCGCCACCACACCGTATGTTGAAAATCTGAAGCCATCGTTCTACAAAGTCAACCAACCTTGGATTGAAAAATCTAGAAAAATGTACAAACTGAAAACCAGTTTTGGTCTGCATAGCATCAGCAGCAACGCTTGCTATCAGAGTGCATGAGTTTCATGCTCGATCGATTGAGCTAGCCGGATCGGGCAATAAAAAGTATAAAATAGTTATGTAAATAGTTATTTAATAAAATGTTTTACCCTGTTTCTTTGCTGGTGTGTTGTCTATATTTTTAATATTTGCATAGGGTTTGTCGTTATTTTGGGCGGGGTGGGTGACGGAGTCGAGTTGTCTTGCAGCCCTCATGGTGTGGAGCTCAGTTCATCTCACTATTTTCGTATTTCTCATGAAGCGTTGTTCCTAATATTTCTATTTTAGCGAGGTCAAAAAGAGATCCAATTAGTGGCCTACTGATTTTGCTCGATTACTTTTATTTTTTTACACGATTTTTCACTATCTGCAAAGACTAAACAGAGTATTGCGACTTTGTGCTTGTTTGTAAATAGAGAATGATCCAAAGAGAAACAATTGTAAAACAGTAAATGCTTGGATAATAATCAATCAAATGGAGAGACAAGCAGGTACGATGGATTACAACAGGGGTAAAGGTCTGCGTTAACTACCGTTCACTATCTGCAAAGAGAGAGTACTACTAAGAGAAAAGAGGGGAGTGTGGGGGGGGGGGCAGCGTTCAAAGCACATCAGCGTGCATAAACACAAAAACGTTTTTACCTATCACGTACTTGACATTTGACAGCTTTTGATATTTGCTATTAAAAAACCATTGAAATTCACAGAAAAAACCATAGGTTATAGTCCATATATAGTTAGGAATTTGCATTTACAAAACCTTGAAAATTCAATGAAAAAACCATTGGTTTAAGGCCATATACAGTTAGGGATTTGCATTTAGAAAACCTTATTTTACTCGCATAAAACCATTGAAATTCCATATATAGTTATAAGCGCTAACTATATATCGCGCACCCGCAATCCACTGCTGATGATGTCACATATTACATCATTCATGACATGGTTAGTGACATCACTGATGACATCACTGATGACATCTCAAATGACATCACTGATGACATCACTGAAAACATCTCATTTGACATGACTGATCACATCACTGATGATATCATTCATGTGATAATACCATGAACCTCTTCAGACTCTAATATAACCTTAGATACAATCAGTGTAAACAGACAGTCACAGACTGTCACTCATCCATGGAGTTACTCACACACCTAGTCAGTTATGCCAAAAATCAATCACACCTCCATTTTCTCAACTATACAGTTATACACACCTTACTTATTCAAACATATACTAACACATATTTACTTTACTCTCTTATACAAGCTCTGATACATGTTCACAATGATCCATACAGCCACTCACACATTCACTGGCTCTTATGCACAGTTATTTATAGATGTCAACTCTCACATGTACTGTGTTTTACATATGTACTTAATTTGACATGTAGCACTGAGATATCCATTCACTCACTAATACACTCATGCACAGTCAACCGCCCATACAGCTGTTTGCACATGCACTTTTGAATCTATACATATAGTGAATCAACTACTCACACATCTATGTACAGAGTCACACACCTCCCAGCCACCCATACACACACACTCAGTTTCCCATACAAATACTTGGACAACCAATCAATAACCCATACAGTTACTCATATAGCTACTGATCAACATATGCAGCAGTTTGTAGAACAACAGATATAATGATGCACAAATTAAAACAGTTTAGTCACTAACCCATGCACTCAGTGAGACACATTTAATCACTCACTCAATCAGTCAGTCATGCACCTAGTAAATCCTTCATCCAGACACTTATATATCCACTCATTCTTCAATATGTAAAACATATTTTAACTTTACAGAAACATACAGTCACTGGATGTTGTAATCAGTGATGTCATCAGTGATGTCATCAGTGATGTCACTAACCATGTCATGAATGATGTAATATGTGACATCATCAGCAGTGGATTGCGGGTGCGCGATATATAGTTAGCGCTTATAACTATATATGGAATTTCAATGGTTTTATGCGAGTAAAATAAGGTTTTCTAAATGCAAATCCCTAACTATATATGGCCTAAAACCAATGGTTTTTTCATTGAATTTTCAAGGTTTTGTAAATGCAAATTCCTAACTATATATGGACTATAACCTATGGTTTTTTCTGTGAATATATATATATATATATATGATGTGCTTGCAAACTACTGTGAGTCAAGAGAGTATTCTGAAAATACAACTTATGGATTCCCCTCAGCTCTCCTACTGTGGTGCCGTTTCTTTTACAATCTCTTCAAAGACTCTGGTCTGCATTCAGTGACAGTCACCACCTATGCCATCTATACATCCAGCCATCCATCCATTCAAAGTACACGTCTAATATTCTTCTTAATCTCTCAGCAAACCTTAGTTTGTTTCACCAACAACCACCCATGCATCCTTTCTTGCTTGCCTTGGCTTTGAGTTTGACCCACACACCGCTGTTGATTCTTGCTATCCTATCCACCCATACGGTGTGGTCACCCATGCAGGCATCTTTTCTTTGACCTTCCACCCATACTACAACAACCCATGCATCTGATTCCTATCAGCCTTCTATGCATGCTTCCAAGGTATCCTTCTCTGCCAGTCATAATACATCTCGCCCGTCCTTCCTCCTTCCACACTTCTTTCCCTTTTTGTTCAACACATCCATCAAGGTCATCTGATCTGATCTGACTTTTAGTCTTCATAAAACTCACAGCTGAGTTGGAGTCAGATAGAAGAGGCCATTAGTTACTCAACTCACGCTGCTAATGCTATTGCTGCTAATGCCATTGCTAATTAAAGGGTGTCTTCTTCAACAGTTGTCTAATGTTCACTGCAACTTCATACTTACTAAGTCTCAACAGTACAGTGAGTGTACAGTACACCCTTCCCGCTAGTGTAATGTCAATAAGTAAGGAACATAACTACCACCGCCTGCCACTGCTGCAGGCTCACCCCCTGTAGTAGTAGCTCCTACAGGTTGATGCATCTCCTGCTCCCTCCGGAATGGCCGCATTGCCCCGGCACCTGGTGGTAGTGGGTAGTACGCCTAGAAAAAACATTACACATTTTTAGAGACATATACACCTCCCCCTATTCATTCTTTTTCATTAGCAAGATTGAAAAAAAAGTAAATAAATATATGTACAACATACATCACAAGTCCAAATTGGGTACTGGAGAGTAGAGCAGACACTAGTTGTCTTATGGTCCCTGGGGTCACTCTAGTCTACTCTACTGTTTGCAAAGCTAGCCTGAGACATGCACCATTTTAGCTTCATGTCTTTAGTGCTTGTTATCTCGCAGTTTGTTATGTAAGACTCCTTCGAGGCCACATGAGCTCATACAGCTACTGTCTGAGCATTGAGTACAAGAGGTCGAAAAACAAGCCACTTTGTTATGGAGTTCTGGTCAGTCCGTATTGCTTAGCAATAATGCTACACTTTTTGGCAAGACTGGGAAATGCTTGCATTATACTATCTAACGAGCACCATTTTTCTCATAATAGGCGGAAGATTCCCTTGTACAAAAGAACAAGAGCTTTGCAGAGCTTATGATGTAACCAGTACTTCTACGTTCTAAGGTGAGGGTGCCCCCAGAATTCGCACAGAGATCGTTTGTCTGACTCTTCTGTGGACTTGTAACAATGTTTATTGTTTTAATCTTATGCATTTTACTTTTGTAGCTGGATTATATAGTATAATGATTTGAATTGTAGAACAAGGTACAGAGCTTGTCAGTTGAAAATAAACCTTTTGAACTTCAACTTACACAAAGACTCTGTGGTATTTGGTGTGGTGGACCTACACGAGTGAGTGAGCGAAAGGGTGTTATTAATTTCTGGGTTGTGTAAGCATTGGGTATCTTCGGGAGGTGTTCGGGGACCTAATGAGAGAGTATAGATAGTCGGTCAGGAGATTGGGCATTCTGACTGAGGTGGGAGGAAGGTTCAACCTCATTCCACCAACATCCTATTTCCTTGTGTTTAGTTATGTATGTGGCTGAACAGAATCCCCACAGCAGTAGTAGTATATCCTATCAAAAGTAGTCAAATATCTGGTTGGGTATTTTGTTGGTGGGAATTGTCAAAAAGCCTCAAGAAAGATTAAGAAGACCAGAAGAGGACAATCCAAAGGACTGGACTGCTTTGCTAGAGCTATTGGTGAATCTGAGTTTTATTTAAAAACTTTCAAATAAAGAGTGGCCAACTGGGTAAGCTTAGCTACAGACAGACTAATAGTAGTAGTACAGTGAGTCATAGGCCCATAGCAGAGGCAGTTGGAGGCAGGGATAATGACAAGAGTTTAGAAACAGTCTAGATCAAAGAAGATTTGGAAAAAATTGAATTTTGAAACAGAAATAATAGTTCAGAAAAAATTAGGTGCAGTAAAAGTTAGGGAAATATAATTATTATTATAACCACTGGAGGACTTAATGGAGCCAGCAGCAAAGCCCTCGGTAGAGGAGCCGTCCTGGCCATGGGAGGGATCTTGATGTTCTTGTCCCGCCGCCGCCTGTGACCCGCTCATCTTGCCCCTGGGTTCTGTTCATGTAAGATATAACAAAAAAAAAGACAAAAATTAATGATTGGTGTACTGTGAAACAAATAAAATATTTTAAAAAACGCTCAAAAAATTTTTTAGGAAACAACAATTGCAATAAAATTGACCTATCTCATCAGATCGACTAGTAGTATTATTATTGCCGGACTCACAGGCCGTCTACTTATTATTTATGAACACTAATCCAGTGTTCCATTCTGATTCCAAAATACTAACTAAGCCTATGTAACCACCTGACCTAGTCCACATATTCCAGACGGGCCATTAGTTCAATAAGTCTGCATTTAAATTTAGCCCTCAAAAATGCATAGGTGTGGGAAAAATGCATACATTTGTGCGTACATCAAATTGTTGGTTGGTGGTTGCGTCTGATGTTATGCTAGTGACACTGCTAAGCCTTACCACTCATTAACCAAACTAAAAAAGGTTTTACTAAGGACTGGGGTAAGCAGCACTCAGTGACAGAGAGGATGCGTCACGCAGACCTCTAAAAAATTACCAACTAAACTTATAAATCTATCCACCACTATCTCTTCTTAGTGACAGGTGGGCAAAGGAAAGACTAGAGTCTCTTTAGCAATAGCATTACCTAACCTAAGTTCGCTAAGTAAACTCATACATAATCAGCCCAAGTGAGCGCAAAGTTGCAAACAAGTAAGAGCAGCGCAGAGAACCTGTGTCCTACAATCACAGAAGATTTTGAAACTTAGTTTACCTACAATGTAAGCAGCAGTATTCTTGCTATTCAAAAAAAATTATACACTATACGTATACTACTAGTATATTAGCTACTCACCAAGCCCCACGACCTCGAAACCGAGCAGGTCCAGCAGGTCCTGCTCCAGGTCCAAGATGTCTGACCACCGGTGGGCCAGCTGGTGAATGGTGCGCTGGGCCCCTGATTGCCGAAACACAACCCAGCGCACCTTCGCCCACCGGCGGTGATGTTCCTGGGTCAGGTACCCGGAGCCAGGCCTGCCACCTGCTGCCAAGGTCAAGGGAAGGTGGCACTGCACAAAAAAAGCCAGGGCAGTCACCTCTGCCTCGCCAAAAGCTCCGGGCCTGCACCCTTGCTGGCCGCAGTCTGCCGCAAGGCAGGTGGCTCTTGGGCTCAGGCGCCTTGCCCTTCTTGGAGCCGTTAGTGCCCTTAGGCATGGTTCTGGGGTGAGCGGGTGGCAGAAAAGAAAACTTAGAAGGGAAAAATAAAGTTAGGGGAAGAAGTAGGAGCTTAAAGAAGGAAGTGATATAAAACAGTAGAAAAGTGAAAAAAAATGCAGTAAATTCAGAAATAAAATGCAAAATATAGGCTTAGGGACAGAGCGAGATAGATAATAAATAAAAAAGATCAGAAAAACAGTGTAAAAACGTAAGGATGGCAAAGATGGATGGAGGATAGAAAAGCATACGCTACCCGGGACAGGAGATAAGGTATCGCAAATTGGCGGAACTAGTGAAAAACAACATGGCCCTGCCCATGGGCGACCGCATGGGTAAGTTCACAAGATACTATTCCCGAGCATGCAAACAGACTCCTGAACACGCAATACGAGTTTGCGAGCAAGAAAAAACACATCGTGAATGGGCAGGACATGCAACAACGCACGCGAGCATAGCTCCCAAAACGCAATTGCAAGTTTGCATAGCTATGCATTGTGCGACTACGCAAACTACACCCAGGGTTACTTGTAACATCCATCCTACTAGCTTACTGAGGATTTTGCAATGGCTGCCTGTTGAACCGAGATCCACCTTCAAGGCAGGGTACCTTATTTTTAAATCACTTTAGTCTAGCAGTGGCGCTTTTGTTTTTGTCCATATGCAGAGACACAATCCTAGACGTAATCTGAGATCTTTACATGCCAACCTTCTTACCATTCCTTTCTTTAAAAGAGAGACAATCGGTGGCACCAGGTTTGCGGTACTGGCTCCCCTCATCTGAAAAGCTCTTCCTTCAGAAATGAGATTTACTTCCTGTAACTTGCTTTTAGGAAGGTCTTAAAGATAGGGCTTCATTTAAAATTATTGCGGGGGGCCTGCATGGACCCCATTGCAGCCCTAGGGGCCACCATCTCCCCAAGGCTTTAATGTAAATAAGTGTGGAGGGCTGTGCAGACCCCCCACAGCCTCGGAGACCTCCTCCCTCCTGGAACTTTTTGGAGATTGAGTGCAGGGGGCTGTGCAGCCCTCTGTAGTCCCGGGGTCCACCACTGCCCCAGGGCCAAAACAAATAAGGGAGTTGGGCCCACACGGCCCATCGCCTGGAACCCTAAATGGCCCTGGGGACCACCATCCCCCAGGTCCAGCTCCTGCAATGTCCTGGGGTGCCCACCCTGGGACATTGCAGTTTGCTACGGCCAAGCCATAGAAAACTTTGCTTTGCTTTGTGCAATCGAGAGCATGCAAAATGCTTTTACTTGCACAAAGCAGAGTAGAAATGCTTTTGGACAGAGGGAGCTGCATGTTAGCAGCTCCCTCTGTCCAAAAGCACTGCCTTCTCCTGCAATAAACAGGGAGCTGGCAGGGACTCCCCCTTGGTCCCCAATGGAGAGGCCAGGCTCTGGGGTATGGGGTCCCCGGGGCCAAAATTGGCATGGGGGCGCCCTCACCCATTGAAAAAATGCCTGACCCTAGGATATGAGGCACCCAGGGCTAAAATGGCTCAAGGAAAGGGGGCCAGTAGCCCCCTCTTCAAATAAATGGAGGAAAAAAAGAAAAAAACTTCTAGCTATGTTTCCTTCACCACCACTCTGCAAACAGGCCTCCTAGCGCACTGCCAGTTGGGAGATTAAGCACCCTTTGATCCAGAGGGTCCCTGGGGGCCGTCAAGCCCTCCTATTACCTCCATTAAGTCCCACACAGTGGGATTGCTGAGAGGTCTTTGAGGCCACGCCTCGTTTCTCTACCACTCCTCCTGGAGTGCTGCTGGTTGGAGGATTAAGTCTTCTTTCCTCCTGAAGGTCTCAGGACTAAAGTGGACTTCTTTCTCCAACCAGTAGTGCACCACGAAGCACGTTTGCAGACTGGTGGAGAAAACAATTGACATTCAGCAGTTAGTTATAGTTAGCTGAGGTAACTATAACTCATGCCTCAATAGAGCAATGCTTTGACCTCACATATTACTAAACAGATTTACACCCCACTTTTTCTCTGCCCTTGCTTGATGAATCACTCTAAAACTCCCCAAACCGCAGCTGAAGTGAGTGGCAAACTAGTTTTGAATAATGTGTGAACATTCGTCAAATTGCACCAAAGTTATTAGCAAAAAAAAGTTATTTTCTCAGGGAATCTAGGTCCTAACAATAACTACCTACTGGTGACCTTGCGGTCAGGAACTAGTATCCCGCAGTCAGGGCCTCGTACCCCCAACAGGCACAAATCAAACTAAGGTCAATGAGAGGCCCTCTGCCTGACTCCCATTGACCTTGGTCTGATGCTTGTGTGTCACATTCACCGGGCCCAGCCACAAAGTGAGATAGCTTTTCCCTTGAGAACAGTGGGAGAATACTTCAGAAATGTCTGAGTTTGGTAGGTTTCCCTGGTTGACTGTGAATCTCCGGCCAAAAAAAAGATGCTAGCCCCATTGCCAAATTAGATCATTTTCGGGACAGGAAATGTTGATGTCTCCACATTGTATTTTGAAGCCTTTTCTGTTACAGACACTAGGTCGACCCACACACGTGAGGTACCATTTTTATCAAAAAGCATAGGAGAATGCTAAGTGGCAGGAGGTTTGTGGTTCCCCTCAGATTCCAGAGCTTACCATCACAGATATCTGAGGAACATTTATTTTTTGTTGTCAAAGATTGAGGTTTGCAAGATATTCTAGGTAAAAGTTAGAACCTGGTGAAAGCAATGCTTGTCACTTCATCCTGGATTTCTTAAGTGACTAGTTTTCTAAAATGTACAAGTTTGCTAGATTTCCCTAGGTGCCAGCTGAGCTACAGCCCCCATATTTACACACTTTGCAAAAAAATGGGTCAGTTTTGAGTGGAAAAATATGATGTATCCATGTTGTGTTTTGTGCTGTTTCCAGTTGCGGGCACTAGGCCTACCCACACAAGTGAGGGTCAATTTTTATCACAGAACTTAGAGGAATGTTGTATGGAAGGTAGCTTATGGCTCCCACATATTCCTGACCTTGCCATCACAGAAATGTGAGGAAAATGTTTTTTTAGTTTAATTGTAAGGTTTGCAAGGGATTTTTGGTAAAACAACCTGGTGATAGCCACGCAAGTCACCCTATCCTGGATTGCCCCAGCTATCTAATTTTTTTAAATGTGAAAGTTTGTTAGATTTCCCTAGGCGCCAGCTGAGATTGGGCCCAAATCCATAGCTACCCATTTTGCAAAAAAACAGAGCCCCCTTTTGAGTGGAAAAATTTGATATATCCATGTTGCATTTTGGGCTGTTTCTTGTTGTGAGCACTAGTCCTACCCACACAAGTGATGTTCATTTTTATAAATAGACATTTGGGAGCATAGATTAGTAGGATATTTAGTATTATCAATTACATTTCACTGCATTTGTGCCTTTGAAATGTAAGCCATTGTGTAAGAAAGAAAACATTTTGAAAAATACCCTCTAAATCATATGCTTGTACATGTACCCACAAATTCAGAAATGTACAAATAAACACTGCTCCTAAACTCCACATCTTCGGACCATTTTAGAAGCACGTATCTAGTCTACATATTTCACCACATGAATAGGTCTATACTTAGTACACAATGAAAAACCATTGTATGGTGCAGTTCAGTTGTTGGCTCTGGGTAACTTTGGTTCTTGGAGAACCTACAAATCCCATATATATACCCACAATCAAAATGGTCTAGCAAATGTAAAGGTACATTGTTTATGCAAATTAGCTATCATGACAAAATGTTACAGATAAACACATTTGTCACAAATGGCTGTTTTTTCATATTCATTTTCCATATTTATTTCTTTGTGAAAAGCTTGAGGGATTGATGCATATGACCCCTTTAAGAGTTGGACATTTTGTCTACTGTTCAGAAATGTTTAGCTTTCCTAGACCACACACTGGTTTGCGCAAGAAACTGAAAGTATGTAGAGAGCACAAAAAATAGGAAAATTAAACTACTGATTAAAAAAAACACTAAAATTGTGGTAAAAAAAATAAAAAAAATTAAACTGTGCATGTTCCTGAAAGCTGGGAAGATGGTGACTTTAGAGCATCAAACTGTTTGTTGATGACATTTTAATTAAAAAATACAGAGCACTTTTAAAATATTTTTCCAAAACATCCCAAAATGTAACTATATTATGACTTTTCTCATAGTCCCCTCTTGGGAAATCCACAAAGCTGGGTACCTCTGGAATCCTCAGGGTGTTGAAAAGAAAATACATAAACTTGGTGTGGATACCTTATGTAGAAAAAAGTTATGTAGGTCTAAGCACAAACCATCTCAAATAGCCAAAAATTGGCTCCACACTGGGTGGGAAAAGGATGAGCAGTGAAAAGGTTAATCTCTCATTTCATACTGCACTTCTGCCATTTCAAAGTTCTGTAAATAAGTATTATTACTATCCAGTGCACTGGCATTTAGCTTACAGGTCTTGGCAGGATGCAAGCATAGTTGGTCTTCTTGGTATTTGAACTTGTGACCTTTAAATCATTGCAGATATCTTTGGCAAGCATTAAGTCACTTAGGGCATAATTATGACTTTAGTAGTGTGAGAGCGGACTGCCAAACCAGTGCCCCGCTCCCACACTGCCAAAGCCATACTGACACCGCCAGAAAGATTACAAGTTTCCTTGTGTTTGGCGAGCGGTGCTTTTGCAGTCCCATGGTTGTTCCCATTATAAAGGCACTGCAATGGGAGAGCCAAAGGCTGTTACTGCACAGCATGGACTGTGCAGTCCATGCTGTGCAGGAAAGGGAGTGAATGAACACAGGGGGGTACAACATAAAATCACAATGATAAAGATAGTATCTGCTCATAGACTGCCATTAGTATGGCATCCCAGTGCTTTGTTATTGATATTTGATTTTCAGGTACAGTCACATACTGGAATTTCACAGCGAAGGCTTGATTGTGAAGGTGGCAGACTGTCAACGACAGGCAGTCGGTGGCAGTCTGCCCGCCATCCAGGGCATCGGTCTGTTCGCTGCATTGCAATGTTGCCGGTCAGACTGCAGAGGTTGGGCAGTAGGGCCGCTGCCTCCAACAGGAAAGATCAACTATGGGGCAGCGGTCAGATCCCTAACCCTACAATGTAGGCAGTACCAGTGCAGGCAACGTATAGGATATCCCTTTCCAACTACCTGTTCATGGCGGTCCCACAGCTATGAAGAGGGACTTTGGAGGCCCCAAGCAGGGCCCCATGCCCTTAGGCAAATATTAAGTGGCCCTAGGGGCATATGCAGTGCCACCCCACAAATCCATGCATGGATGTGCACAAAGTGCCTTTTTTCTACTGCATCTTGTGCTTTGGTCCGTTTCCTGGGCACAGCATAAGTTGCTGTAGAAAAATGCACTTATGACTGCCTACATGGCCGTCCTATCATAATAGGGCAGGTGGGAACGCCAACTCATTGCCAGACGGTCACCTGCCTGATACGATGGCAGTCGGTAGTCTGGTTGACTGCCATTGTCATGAGGGCCTAGGAGACTATTAAAGGGCGTGCTGTAACGATCATTACCAATCGTTGATCGAGTGAGCTCCAAACTGCTCCTTCTCAATAGCATTGGCTTTTCAACAAATTATTTTCATATATCTTTGAGGGCATGGGTCACACACATCATTTTGTTGTACTACTATTGTAGTACTTACCACAAAATTAAATTCACAAACCTACAAATGGAAATCAACACCTCTTCTATCTTTTCTATGGGGGGATCCACAAATGTCAGTTTGCTACTTAGGGCCCGATTACGATGTCGGGTGGAAAGCCATCCGACAGCTTGTCGGAGGCTTTACACTCAACATCAATGGTTTTTCTCCGACCGCCGTATTATAATGATGGGGGTCGGAGGGAAACCCTTGCGGAAATTCCACTGAATTTACACGTCAGAACATCGGAAGGCATAATCCTATACTGATGCTAAAGCCAGCCTCACGATTATGATATTACTTTCACACAGCCTTTCCATGTTGGCCTTTCCAATATGGAAAGGCTGTTCGAAAGTGACTCTCGGGGGCCCTAGAAAGGCCCCGTACCCCCCTGGCCCTCCGATATGGTGCCTGCCCCACGGTGCAGGGATGTTTACAGACATCCATTTTTCAATGACAGCTTTTCCGCCTGCCACACAAGCTGCTATTGAAAAATGGATTTTTCCGATCGCATCCAATTTCTGGGTCGGAATCGCCAATCTATGGTCAGGCAGTTCAAGTCCACAGTGTGGACATTGTAATCAGACCCTTAGTTCTGAAAGTGGGAGGGGCAAGGAAAGTTGATGGAAAATGGGAAATATTTACTACAAAAGAAGAGGGGTTTGTAAGGACTAAGGAAGAGTTTAGGGAGTGATAGGCTGCAACCCATAAAACAGTAAAACCATTGCTATTCACAAACTGCATTTCCTAACGTTGCTTCAAAAAGGACCCAAAAATAGTAGTAAATGTACTCCAGTTCAGACCTGGAGTAAATACCACACCATATGTGGCCAACAACTAAAATTGAAACACCCTTCCATGGAAAATAATGGAGAATGGGACTCAAAATAGAACCCCATAGGAAATAATGATAACATACTTAATTTAATTTGGCTTTTTTAAGCATATGTAAATTTAGTTTAATGTTAAAAAAAGATATATGAATAAAAGTGAATTTTTTTTATAATAACATATTTTAATAACCTGTTTTTGATTTAAAAATACATCCAACTCTGATTGAAAAATAAGTATATTACTTAAAATTGAATAGTACACAAAACTATTTGTAATTTTTAATATATGATAAATATATATAAATACTTTAGGTTGGATTGTTTTACTGAATCTTTTAAAAAATATTGCTAATTTAATGTCACTTATTTAAATTAAATAAATATATAATTCTGAATGTATTTATTAATGCTGTAGCATTTTTATTCACATTTGAAACAAATATATACCATTATTTTAAATTAATATTTGACTTTAAAATATGTATTCTATTATTTTAACATTTAGTAAACTTTTTAATACTTCCTTAGGTTACCAGGAGGAAATCTCTGCCACAGTGGCAAAGAACGACAACGCATACACGTAAACAGTTACTAGTAGCTACTTTACACTGATACATTTTCATTTTGTGGTAAATATATATTTGAATGGGGAATAGCCCAAAGCAATACGTTTGCTACAAAGTGCAAGAGTAAATTTACGTATGGAGATTTAACCATGTGTACATTTAACTTTGTGAATAGGGCCCAGAGTGAGTTATTAGTATTTATTTTAAAGTGTCTGTGGTTCACGTAATTCTTTTTTCTACTTTGTTCCTAATCTACCGTATGGGGAATCTGAGGTTAAGAGCCATTTCTTTCTAATCTAGGGGGGGGGGAATTTAAGAGGTGATACTAATATGAATGTCCTTTCCTGTGTGGTTGCCAGATTATTCGGAAAGTAACTCACTGCATTATGCTATTATGAAAATATTTACCAACGGTTCACTCGCAGACTGTGCTTAGCCAAAGTACATTTCTTTTTTCTTAACATTTATTATTTTTCTATTTGGAAGAGTTCACACAATTTCATTTTATGACAAAAGTGAAACGAAGGGGAACCACACTCGAGTAATGCTGCTGTGGTTGCTCCCCAACTCACCCCATTATAAAAGCAAGGTAAAATTGTCACATCATATTCTTAACAATGTAAGCAGCAGTATTCTTGCTATTCAAAAAAAAATTATACACAATACTTATACTACTAGTATATTAGCTACTCACCAAGCCCCACGACCTCGAAACCTAGCAGGTCCAGCAGGTCCTGCTCCAGGTCCAAGATGTCTGACCACCGGTGGGCCAGCTGGTGAATGGTGCACTGGGCCCCTGATTGCCGAAACACAACCCAGCGCACCTTCGCCCACCGGCGGTGATGTTCCTGGGTCAGGTACCCGGAGCCAGGCCTGCCACCTGCTGCCAAGGTCAAGGGAAGGTGGCACTGCACAAAAAAAGCCAGGGCGGTCACCTCTGCCTCGCCAAAAGCTCCGGGCCTGCACCCTTGCTGGCCGCAGTCTGCCGCAAGGCAGGTGGCTCTTGGGCTCAGGCGCCTTGCCCTTCTTGGAGCCGTTAGTGCCCTTAGGCATGGTTCTGGGGTGAGCGGGTGGCAGAAAAGAAAACTTAGAAGGGAAAAATAAAGTTAGGGGAAGAAGTAGGAGCTTAAAGAAGGAAGTGATATAAAACAGTAGAAAAGTGAAAAAAATGCATTAAATTTAGAAATAAAATGCAAAATATAGGCTTAGGGACAGAGCGAGATAGATAATAAATAAAAAAGATCAGAAAAACAGTGTAAAAACGTAAGGATGGCAAAGATGGATGGAGGATAGAAAAGCATACGCTACCCGGGACAGGAGATAAGGTATCGCAAATTGGCGGAACTAGTGAAAAACAACATGGCCCTGCCCATGGGCGACCGCATGGGTAAGTTCACAAGATACTATTCCCGAGCATGCAAACAGACTCCCGAACACGCAATACGAGTTTGCGAGCAAGAAAAAACACATCGTGAATGGGCAGGACATGCAACAACGCACGCGAGCATAGCTCCCAAAACGCAATTGCAAGTTTGCATAGCTATGCATTGTGCGACTACGCAAACTACACCCAGGGTTACTTGTAACATCCATCCTACTAGCTTACTGAGGATTTTGCAATGGCTGCCTGTTGAACCGAGATCCACCTTCAAGGCAGGGTACCTTATTTTTAAATCACTTTAGTCTAGCAGTGGCGCTTTTGTTTTTGTCCATATGCAGAGACACAATCCTAGACGTAATCTGAGATCTTTACATGCCAACCTTCTTACCATTCCTTTCTTTAAAAGAGAGACAATCGGTGGCACCAGGTTTGCGGTACTGGCTCCCCTCATCTGAAAAGCTCTTCCTTCAGAAATCAGATTTACTTCCTGTAACTTGCTTTTAGGAAGGTCTTAAAGATAGGGCTTCATTTAAAATTATTGCGGGGGGCCTGCATGGACCCCATTGCAGCCCTAGGGGCCACCATCTCCCCAAGGCTTTAATGTAAATAAGTGTGGAGGGCTGTGCAGACCCCCCACAGCCTCGGGGACCTCCTCCCTCCTGGAACTTTTTGGAGATTGAGTGCAGGGGGCTGTGCAGCCCTCTGTAGTCCCGGGGTCCACCACTGCCCCAGGGCCAAAACAAATAAGAGAATTGGGCCCACACGGCCCATCGCCTGGAACCCTAAATGGCCCTGGGGACCACCATCCCCCAGGTCCAGCTCCTGCAATGTCCTGGGGTGCCCACCCTGGGACATTGCAGTTTGCTACGGCCAAGCCATAGAAAACTTTGCTTTGCTTTGTGCAATCGAGAGCATGCAAAAACTTTTACTTGCACGAAGCAGAGTAGAAATGCTTTTGGACAGAGGGAGCTGCATGTTAGCAGCTCCCTCTGTCCAAAAGCACTGCCTTCTCCTGCAATAAACAGGGAGCTGGCAGGGACTCCCCCTTGGTCCCCAATGGAGAGGCCAGGCTCTGGGGTATGGGGTCCCCGGGGCCAAAATTGGCATGGGGGCCCCCTCACCCATTGAAAAAATGCCTGACCCTAGGATATGAGGCACCCAGGGCTAAAATGGCTCAAGGAAAGGGGGCCAGTAGCCCCCTCTTCAAATAAATGGAGGAAAAAAAGAAAAAAACTTCTAGCTATGTTTCCTTCACCACCACTCTGCAAACAGGCCTCCTAGCGCACTGCCAGTTGGGAGATTAAGCACCCTTTGATCCAGAGGGTCCCTGGGGGCCGTCAAGCCCTCCTATTACCTCCATTAAGTCCCACACAGTGGGATTGCTGAGAGGTCTTTGAGGCCACGCCTCGTTTCTCTACCACTCCTCCTGGAGTGCTGCTGGTTGGAGGATTAAGTCTTCTTTCCTCCTGAAGGTCTCAGGACTAAAGTGGACTTCTTTCTCCAACCAGTAGTGCACAACGAAGCACGTTTGCAGACTGGTGGAGAAAACAATTGACATTCAGCAGTTAGTTATAGTTAGCTGAGGTAACTATAACTCATGCCTCAATAGAGCAATGCTTTGACCTCACATATTACTAAACAGATTACACCCCACTTTTTCTCTGCCCTTGCTTGATGAATCACTCTAAAACTCCCCAAACCGCAGCTGAAGTGAGTGGCAAACTAGTTTTGAATAATGTGTGAACATTCGTCAAATTGCACCAAAGTTATTAGCAAAAAAAAGTTATTTTCTCAGGGAATCTAGGTCCTAACAATAACTACCTACTGGTGACCTTGCGGTCAGGAACTAGTATCCCGCAGTCAGGGCCTCGTACCCCCAACAGGCACAAATCAAACTAAGGTCAATGAGAGGCCCTCTGCCTGACTCCCATTGACCTTGGTCTGATGCTTGTGTGTCACATTCACCGGGCCCAGCCACAAAGTGAGATAGCTTTTCCCTTGAGAACAGTGGGAGAATACTTCAGAAATGTCTGAGTTTGGTAGGTTTCCCTGGTTGACTGTGAATCTCCGGCCAAAAAAAAGATGCTAGCCCCATTGCCAAGTTAGATCATTTTCGGGACAGGAAATGTTGATGTCTCCACATTGTATTTTGAAGCCTTTTCTGTTACAGACACTAGGTCGACCCACACACGTGAGGTACCATTTTTATCAAAAAGCATAGGAGAATGCTAAGTGGCAGGAGGTTTGTGGCTTCCCTCAGATTCCAGAGCTTACCATCACAAATATCTGAGGAACATTTATTTCATACTGCACTTCTGCCATTTCAAAGTTCTGTAAATAAGTATTATTACTATCCAGTGCACTGGCATTTAGCTTACAGGTCTTGGCAGGATGCAAGCATAGTTGGTCTTCTTGGTATTTGAACTTGTGACCTTTAAATCATTGCAGATATCTTTGGCAAGCATTAAGTCACTTGGGGCATAATTATGACTTTAGTAGTGTGAGAGCGGACTGCCAAACCAGTGCCCCGCTCCCACACTGCCAAAGCCATACTGACACCACCAGAAAGATTACAAGTTTCCTTGTGTTTGGCGAGCGGTGCTTTTGCAGTCCCATGGTTGTTCCCATTATAAAGGCACTGCAATGGGAGAGCCAAAGGCTGTTACTGCACAGCATGGACTGTGCAGTCCATGCTGTGCAGGAAAGGGAGTGAATGAACACAGGGGGGTACAACATAAAATCACAACGATAAAGATAGTATCTGCTCATAGACTGCCATTAGTATGGCATCCCAGTGCTTTGTTATTGATATTTGATTTTCAGGTACAGTCACATACTGGAATTTCACAGCGAGGGCTTCATTGTGAAGGTGGCAGACTGTCAACGACAGGCAGTCGGTGGCAGTCTGCCCGCCATCCAGGGCATCGGTCTGTTCGCTGCATTGCAATGTTGCCGGTCAGACTGCAGAGGTTGGGCAGTAGGGCCGCTGCCTCCAACAGGAAAGATCAACTATGGGGCAGCGGTCAGATCCCTAACCCTACAATGGAGGCAGTACCAGTGCAGGCAACGTATAGGATATCCCTTTCCAACTACCTGTTCATGGCGGTCCAACAGCTATGAAGAGGGACTTTGGAGGCCCCAAGCAGGGCCCCATGCCCTTAGGCAAATATTAAGTGGCCCTAGGGGCACATGCAGTGCCACCCCACAAATCCATGCATGGATGTGCACAAAGTGCCTTTTTTCTACTGCATCTTGTGCTTTGGTCCGTTTCCTGGGCACAGCATAAGTTGCTGTAGAAAAATGCACTTATGACTGCCTACATGGCCGTCCTATCATAATAGGGCAGGTGGGAACGCCAACTCATTGCCAGACGGTCACCTGCCTGATACGATGGCAGTCGGTAGTCTGGTTGACTGCCATTGTCATGAGGGCCTAGGAGACTATTAAAGGGCGTGCTGTAACGATCATTACCAATCGTTGATCGAGTGAGCTCCAAACTGCTCCTTCTCAATAGCATTGGCTTTTCAACAAATTATTTTCATATATCTTTGAGGGCATGGGTCACACACATCATTTTGTTGTACTACTATTGTAGTACTTACCACAAAATTAAATTCACAAACCTACAAATGGAAATCAACACCTCTTCTATCTTTTCTATGGGGGGATCCACAAATGTCAGTTTGCTACTTAGGGCCCGATTACGATGTCGGGTGGAAAGCCATCCGACAGCTTGTCGGAGGCTTTACACTCAACATCAATGGTTTTTCTCCGACCGCCGTATTATAATGATGGGGGTCGGAGGGAAACCCTTGCGGAAATTCCACTGAATTTACACGTCAGAGCATCGGAAGGCATAATCCTATACTGATGCTAAAGCCAGCCTCACGATTATGATATTACTTTCACACAGCCTTTCCATGTTGGCCTTTCCAATATGGAAAGGCTGTTCGAAAGTGACTCTCGGGGGCCCTAGAAAGGCCCCGTACCCCCCTGGCCCTCCGATATGGTGCCTGCCCCACGGTGCAGGGATGTTTACAGACATCCATTTTTCAATGACAGCTTTTCCGCCTGCCACACAAGCTGCTATTGAAAAATTGATTTTTCCGATCGCATCCAATTTCTGGGTCGGAATCGCCAATCTATGGTCAGGCAGTTCAAGTCCACAGTGTGGACATTGTAATCAGACCCTTAGTTCTGAAAGTGGGAGGGGCAAGGAAAGTTGATGGAAAATGGGAAATATTTACTACAAAAGAAGAGGGGTTTGTAAGGACTAAGGAAGAGTTTAGGGAGTGATAGGCTGCAACCCATAAAACAGTAAAACCATTGCTATTCACAAACTGCATTTCCTAACGTTGCTTCAAAAAGGACCCAAAAATAGTAGTAAATGTACTCCAGTTCAGACCTGGAGTAAATACCACACCATATGTGGCCAACAACTAAAATTGAAACACCCTTCCATGGAAAATAATGGAGAATGGGACTCAAAATAGAACCCCATAGGAAATAATGATAACATACTTAATTTAATTTGGCTTTTTTTTAAGCATATGTAAATTTAGTTTAATGTTAAAAAAAGATATATGAATAAAAGTGAATTTTTTTTTATAATAACATATTTTAATAACCTGTTTTTGATTTAAAAATACATCCAACTCTGATTGAAAAATAAGTATATTACTTAAAATTGAATAGTACAGAAAACTATTTGTAATTTTTAATATATGATAAATATATATAAATACTTTAGGTTGAATTGTTTTACTGAATCTTTTAAAAAATATTGCTAATTTAATGTCACTTATTTAAATTAAATAAATATATAATTCTGAATGTATTTATTAATGCTGTAGCATTTTTATTCACATTTGAAACAAATATATACCATTATTTTAAATTAATATTTGACTTTAAAATATGTATTCTATTATTTTAACATTTAGTAAACTTTTTAATACTTCCTTAGGTTACCAGGAGGAAATCTCTGCCACAGTGGCAAAGAACGACAACGCATACACGTAAACAGTTACTAGTAGCTACTTTACACTGATACATTTTCATTTTGTGGTAAATATATATTTGAATGGGGAATAGCCCAAAGCAATACGTTTGCTACAAAGTGCAAGAGTAAATTTACGTATGGAGATTTAACCATGTGTACATTTAACTTTGTGAATAGGGCCCAGAGTGAGTTATTAGTATTTATTTTAAAGTGTCTGTGGTTCACGTAATTCTTTTTTCTACTTTGTTCCTAATCTACCGTATGGGGAATCTGAGGTTAAGAGCCATTTCTTTCTAATCTAGGGGGGGGGGAATTTAAGAGGTGATACTAATATGAATGTCCTTTCCTGTGTGGTTGCCAGATTATTCGGAAAGTAACTCACTGCATTATGCTATTATGAAAATATTTACCAACGGTTCACTCGCAGACTGTGCTTAGCCAAAGTACATTTCTTTTTTCTTAACATTTATTATTTTTCTATTTGGAAGAGTTCAAACAATTTCATTTTATGACAAAAGTGAAACGAAGGGGAACCACACTCGAGTAATGCTGCTGTGGTTGCTCCCCAACTCACCCCATTATAAAAGCAAGGTAAATTGTCACATCATATTCTTAACAATGTAAGCAGCAGTATTCTTGCTATTCAAAAAAAAATTATACACAATACTTATACTACTAGTATATTAGCTACTCACCAAGCCCACGACCTCGAAACCTAGCAGGTCCAGCAGGTCCTGCTCCAGGTCCAAGATGTCTGACCACCGGTGGGCCAGCTGGTGAATGGTGCGCTGGGCCCCTGATTGCCGAAACACAACCCAGCGCACCTTCGCCCACCGGCGGTGATGTTCCTGGGTCAGGTACCCGGAGCCAGGCCTGCCACCTGCTGCCAAGGTCAAGGGAAGGTGGCACTGCACAAAAAAAGCCAGGGCGGTCACCTCTGCCTCGCCAAAAGCTCCGGGCCTGCACCCTTGCTGGCCGCAGTCTGCCGCAAGGCAGGTGGCTCTTGGGATCAGGCGCCTTGCCCTTCTTGGAGCCGTTAGTGCCCTTAGGCATGGTTCTGGGGTGAGCGGGTGGCAGAAAAGAAAACTTAGAAGGGAAAAATAAAGTTAGGGGAAGAAGTAGGAGCTTAAAGAAGGAAGTGATATAAAACAGTAGAAAAGTGAAAAAAATGCAGTAAATTTAGAAATAAAATGCAAAATATAGGCTTAGGGACAGAGCGAGATAGATAATAAATAAAAAAGATCAGAAAAACAGTGTAAAAACGTAAGGATGGCAAAGATGGATGGAGGATAGAAAAGCATACGCTACCCGGGACAGGAGATAAGGTATCGCAAATTGGCGGAACTAGTGAAAAACAACATGGCCCTGCCCATGGGCGACCGCATGGGTAAGTTCACAAGATACTATTCCCGAGCATGCAAACAGACTCCCGAACACGCAATACGAGTTTGCGAGCAAGAAAAAACACATCGTGAATGGGCAGGACATGCAACAACGCACGCGAGCATAGCTCCCAAAACGCAATTGCAAGTTTGCATAGCTATGCATTGTGCGACTACGCAAACTACACCCAGGGTTACTTGTAACATCCATCCTACTAGCTTACTGAGGATTTTGCAATGGCTGCCTGTTGAACCGAGATCCACCTTCAAGGCAGGGTACCTTATTTTTAAATCACTTTAGTCTAGCAGTGGCGCTTTTGTTTTTGTCCATATGCAGAGACACAATCCTAGACGTAATCTGAGATCTTTACATGCCAACCTTCTTACCATTCCTTTCTTTAAAAGAGAGACAATCGGTGGCACCAGGTTTGCGGTACTGGCTCCCCTCATCTGAAAAGCTCTTCCTTCAGAAATCAGATTTACTTCCTGTAACTTGCTTTTAGGAAGGTCTTAAAGATAGGGCTTCATTTAAAATTATTGCGGGGGGCCTGCATGGACCCCATTGCAGCCCTAGGGGCCACCATCTCCCCAAGGCTTTAATGTAAATAAGTGTGGAGGGCTGTGCAGACCCCCCACAGCCTCGGGGACCTCCTCCCTCCTGGAACTTTTTGGAGATTGAGTGCAGGGGGCTGTGCAGCCCTCTGTAGTCCCGGGGTCCACCACTGCCCCAGGGCCAAAACAAATAAGAGAATTGGGCCCACACGGCCCATCGCCTGGAACCCTAAATGGCCCTGGGGACCACCATCCCCCAGGTCCAGCTCCTGCAATGTCCTGGGGTGCCCACCCTGGGACATTGCAGTTTGCTACGGCCAAGCCATAGAAAACTTTGCTTTGCTTTGTGCAATCGAGAGCATGCAAAAACTTTTACTTGCACGAAGCAGAGTAGAAATGCTTTTGGACAGAGG
Organism: Lissotriton vulgaris; assembly: GCF_964263255.1. NCBI lineage: Eukaryota > Metazoa > Chordata > Amphibia > Caudata > Salamandridae > Lissotriton > Lissotriton vulgaris. The sequence goes on from NC_141694.1 coordinate 1,569,090,670, forward strand.
GAACTGCATGTTAGCAGCTCCCTCTGTCCAAAAGCACTGCCTTCTCCTGCAATAAACAGGGAGCTGGCAGGGACTCCCCCTTGGTCCCCAATGGAGAGGCCAGGCTCTGGGGTATGGGGTCCCCGGGGCCAAAATTGGCATGGGGGCCCCCTTACCCATTGAAAAAATGCCTGACCCTAGGATATGAGGCACCCAGGGCTAAAATGGCTCAAGGAAAGGGGGCCAGTAGCCCCCTCTTCAAATAAATGGAGGAAAAAAAGAAAAAAACTTCTAGCTATGTTTCCTTCACCACCACTCTGCAAACAGGCCTCCTAGCGCACTGCCAGTTGGGAGATTAAGCACCCTTTGATCCAGAGGGTCCCTGGGGGCCGTCAAGCCCTCCTATTACCTCCATTAAGTCCCACACAGTGGGATTGCTGAGAGGTCTTTGAGGCCACGCCTCGTTTCTCTACCACTCCTCCTGGAGTGCTGCTGGTTGGAGGATTAAGTCTTCTTTCCTCCTGAAGGTCTCAGGACTAAAGTGGACTTCTTTCTCCAACCAGTAGTGCACAACGAAGCACGTTTGCAGACTGGTGGAGAAAACAATTGACATTCAGCAGTTAGTTATAGTTAGCTGAGGTAACTATAACTCATGCCTCAATAGAGCAATGCTTTGACCTCACATATTACTAAACAGATTACACCCCACTTTTTCTCTGCCCTTGCTTGATGAATCACTCTAAAACTCCCCAAACCACAGCTGAAGTGAGTGGCAAACTAGTTTTGAATAATGTGTGAACATTCGTCAAATTGCACCAAAGTTATTAGCAAAAAAAAGTTATTTTCTCAGGGAATCTAGGTCCTAACAATAACTACCTACTGGTGACCTTGCGGTCAGGAACTAGTATCCCGCAGTCAGGGCCTCGTACCCCCAACAGGCACAAATCAAACTAAGGTCAATGAGAGGCCCTCTGCCTGACTCCCATTGACCTTGGTCTGATGCTTGTGTGTCACATTCACCGGGCCCAGCCACAAAGTGAGATAGCTTTTCCCTTGAGAACAGTGGGAGAATACTTCAGAAATGTCTGAGTTTGGTAGGTTTCCCTGGTTGACTGTGAATCTCCGGCCAAAAAAAAGATGCTAGCCCCATTGCCAAGTTAGATCATTTTCGGGACAGGAAATGTTGATGTCTCCACATTGTATTTTGAAGCCTTTTCTGTTACAGACACTAGGTCGACCCACACACGTGAGGTACCATTTTTATCAAAAAGCATAGGAGAATGCTAAGTGGCAGGAGGTTTGTGGCTCCCCTCAGATTCCAGAGCTTACCATCACAGATATCTGAGGAACATTTATTTCATACTGCACTTCTGCCATTTCAAAGTTCTGTAAATAAGTATTATTACTATCCAGTGCACTGGCATTTAGCTTACAGGTCTTGGCAGGATGCAAGCATAGTTGGTCTTCTTGGTATTTGAACTTGTGACCTTTAAATCATTGCAGATATCTTTGGCAAGCATTAAGTCACTTGGGGCATAATTATGACTTTAGTAGTGTGAGAGCGGACTGCCAAACCAGTGCCCCGCTCCCACACTGCCAAAGCCATACTGACACCGCCAGAAAGATTACAAGTTTCCTTGTGTTTGGCGAGCGGTGCTTTTGCAGTCCCATGGTTGTTCCCATTATAAAGGCACTGCAATGGGAGAGCCAAAGGCTGCTACTGCACAGCATGGACTGTGCAGTCCATGCTGTGCAGGAAAGGGAGTGAATGAACACAGGGGGGTACAACATAAAATCACAACGATAAAGATAGTATCTGCTCATAGACTGCCATTAGTATGGCATCCCAGTGCTTTGTTATTGATATTTGATTTTCAGGTACAGTCACATACTGGAATTTCACAGCGAGGGCTTCATTGTGAAGGTGGCAGACTGTCAACGACAGGCAGTCGGTGGCAGTCTGCCCGCCATCCAGGGCATCGGTCTGTTCGCTGCATTGCAATGTTGCCGGTCAGACTGCAGAGGTTGGGCAGTAGGGCCGCTGCCTCCAACAGGAAAGATCAACTATGGGGCAGCGGTCAGATCCCTAACCCTACAATGTAGGCAGTACCAGTGCAGGCAACGTATAGGATATCCCTTTCCAACTACCTGTTCATGGCGGTCCCACAGCTATGAAGAGGGACTTTGGAGGCCCCAAGCAGGGCCCCATGCCCTTAGGCAAATATTAAGTGGCCCTAGGGGCACATGCAGTGCCACCCCACAAATCCATGCATGGATGTGCACAAAGTGCCTTTTTTCTACTGCATCTTGTGCTTTGGTCCGTTTCCTGGGCACAGTATAAGTTGCTGTAGAAAAATGCACTTATGACTGCCTACATGGCCGTCCTATCATAATAGGGCAGGTGGGAACGCCAACTCATTGCCAGACGGTCACCTGCCTGATACGATGGCAGTCGGTAGTCTGGTTGACTGCCATTGTCATGAGGGCCTAGGAGACTATTAAAGGGCGTGCTGTAACCATCATTACCAATCGTTGATCGAGTGAGCTCCAAACTGCTCCTTCTCAATAGCATTGGCTTTTCAACAAATTATTTTCATATATCTTTGAGGGCATGGGTCACACACATCATTTTGTTGTACTACTATTGTAGTACTTACCACAAAATTAAATTCACAAACCTACAAATGGAAATCAACACCTCTTCTATCTTTTCTATTGGGGGATCCACAAATGTCAGTTTGCTACTTAGGGCCCAATTACGATGTCGGGTGGAAAGCCATCCGACAGCTTGTCGGAGGCTTTACACTCAACATCAATGGTTTTTCTCCGACCGCCGTATTATAATGATGGGGGTCGGAGGGAAACCCTTGCGGAAATTCCACTGAATTTACACGTCAGAGCATCGGAAGGCATAATCCTATACTGATGCTAAAGCCAGCCTCAAGATTATGATATTACTTTCACACAGCCTTTCCATGTTGGCCTTTCCAATATGGAAAGGCTGTTCGAAAGTGACTCTCGGGGGCCCTAGAAAGGCCCCGTACCCCCCTGGCCCTCCGATATGGTGCCTGCCCCACGGTGCAGGGATGTTTACAGACATCCATTTTTCAATGACAGCTTTTCCGCCTGCCACACAAGCTGCTATTGAAAAATGGATTTTTCCGATCGCATCCAATTTCTGGGTCGGAATCGCCAATCTATGGTCAGGCAGTTCAAGTCCACAGTGTGGACATTGTAATCAGACCCTTAGTTCTGAAAGTGGGAGGGGCAAGGAAAGTTGATGGAAAATGGGAAATATTTACTACAAAAGAAGAGGGGTTTGTAAGGACTAAGGAAGAGTTTAGGGAGTGATAGGCTGCAACCCATAAAACAGTAAAACCATTGCTATTCACAAACTGCATTTCCTAACGTTGCTTCAAAAAGGACCCAAAAATAATAGTAAATGTACTCCAGTTCAGACCTGGAGTAAATACCACACCATATGTGGCCAACAACTAAAATTGAAACACCCTTACATGGAAAATAATGGAGAATGGGACTCAAAATAGAACCCCATAGGAAATAATGATAACATACTTAATTTAATTTGGCTTTTTTTTAAGCATATGTAAATTTAGTTTAATGTTAAAAAAAGATATATGAATAAAAGTGCTTTTTTTTATAATAACATATTTTAATAACCTGTTTTTGATTTAAAAATACATCCAACTCTGATTGAAAAATAAGTATATTACTTAAAATTGAATAGTACACAAAACTATTTGTAATTTTTAATATATGATAAATATATATAAATACTTTAGGTTGGATTGTTTTACTGAATCTTTTAAAAAATATTGCTAATTTAATGTCACTTATTTAAATTAAATAAATATATAATTCTGAATGTATTTATTAATGCTGTAGCATTTTTATTCACATTTGAAACAAATATATACCATTATTTTAAATTAATATTTGACTTTAAAATATGTATTCTATTATTTTAACATTTAGTAAACTTTTTAATACTTCCTTAGGTTACCAGGAGGAAATCTCTGCCACAGTGGCAAAGAACGACAACGCATACACGTAAACAGTTACTGGTAGCTACTTTACACTGATACATTTTCATTTTGTGGTAAATATATATTTGAATGGGGAATAGCCCAAAGCAATACGTTTGCTACAAAGTGCAAGAGTAAATTTACGTATGGAGATTTAACCATGTGTACATTTAACATTGTGAATAGGGCCCAGAGTGAGTTATTAGTATTTATTTCAAAGTGTCTGTGGTTCACGTAATTCTTTTTTCTACTTTGTTCCTAATCTACCGTATGGGGAATCTGAGGTTAAGAGCCATTTCTTTCTAATCTAGGGGGGGGGGGGGAATTTAAGAGGTGATACTAATATGAATGTCCTTTCCTGTGTGGTTGCCAGATTATTCGGAAAGTAACTCACTGCATTATGCTATTATGAAAATATTTACCAACGGTTCACTTAGCCAAAGTACATTTCTTTTTTCTTAACATTTATTATTTTTCTATTTGGAAGAGTTCACACAATTTCATTTTATGACAAAAGTGAAACGAAGGGGAACCACACTCGAGTAATGCTGCTGTGGTTGCTCCCCAACTCACCCCATTATAAAAGCAAGGTAAAATTGTCACATCATATTCTTAACACTTACAGTATTGCCCATTGTCAAAGGTGATCCAAATTATAAACAAGGGGCTGATTTAAAAGCCCCTTGCCCCACCAGGGAGTAACCTTTAATATGAGAAAAAGCGATGTAAAGGTAGCGCAATTTGGCTTGTTAATAGTCAAAAAGTCAAGGTCCAAAAGTTTTTATTTGCATAATTTGTTAAAATTGTTACAAAATTCACATAATAAATAACAGTACAATTTTATTATTAAAATGCTAAAATTATTGTCTCTCGGCCTCTGTTTTGTTTGTGGCAGCGTTCATGAAATCCGAGGGTTGGAATTACCATTTTTGCCCGCCAACTGGGAGTCCTCCTGTTCTGTTAGTTCTAAAAGTTTTCTTGCTTCTGCCAAGAATTTAACTCCACGGCATGCTAGAATTATGGAGGTACATCCGAGCCAACTTGTGACTGCGTGTCTGCAAGATCGAATGTTTAACACATTGAAGATGGATTTCAATAACAGTCGTCTCTGGATTGTCAGGGCCGGACATATACAGAAAAGGTGGACGAGGGTTTCGTTTTCGCTTGTAAATAAACCCCAAAGTTGCTGCATTCACTGACCTTCCCACACATTGAGGAGTTTATTATACGTACCTGACCTCAGCACATAAAAGCGTTCCATTCCCTATGTTTTAATATTTCAGTCCACCAGTGTTCGAATGCCGGGTCTGCTTCGGAATTACAGTTTTGTTGGATTATGGATTTAGTAATCAGAGTAATCAAGAAAAGTGTCTTCTTATTTTTCAGGTTAATACTAACATTTAGGGAGCAACCTAGAAGAATTACCTGGACGTCATTAGAAAAAGAATTATTCAGCGTACTTGTCCAATAATCCCGTATGGAGGCCCAGTATCCCGCAATCTTTGGACCGCCCCATATGATGTTTCGAGTTGCCCTCACCCTTATGGTTTCATTTAAAAAGTCCGGCGTTCTATATAGCAGCCATTTTTGTTTGATTGAGTGAAGTACACGTATACCATTTAGGTATTGGATAGCACATACAGAAAACATAAGAAGGCCGATCTCTTTTGTAAAGCTAGACAGATATAGTAGTTGAGGGAGGAATTGTAAATATTGGAGGAGGCTCAGAACAATATCAGCATGTTTAGTTGTTCCCTGTTAAACAGGCGACTCTCCTCCGGATGCAATTTTTCGCCAAAGTAGAGTTCTGATAACATTTGTAAAATAACAGTCAAAATTATATACCAAAATATTTGTACAACGAAGTAAATATTTGCACTGCTTTCAGCATAGGACTGCAAGATTTGACATTTTTTGTGCCTTTGCTATTATTGTGATGTTTAAAAGCTTTTGTTCGTGAACCTAGCAAGACCAAATAATCACTTTGATTGATCTATTTATTTCTCTTAGTTGACAGTAAGTATGTCACTCGAATGTATTCCGATTCAATCACATCAAATCTAATACAATTCCTGACTTCAAGCAGTTACTCAATTATAAGCTTCCAATTCATAATTAATATTTTCATTACAAAAGGGATAATGCCGCCTATTAAGCTTAAAAATAATCGGTGTGACAAATGGTGTATTTGTCACACCGATTATTTTTAAGCTTAATAGGCGGCATTAAATATGAATAAAAGAACTTTGACATCAACTTTGATTTTGACACAAATCACATGGTTTCAGAACAAACATCTATTCACCTATTCTGAAGAAATGTGACCTTTCTTTAGTTCTAGCTGAAACTCTCTGCCACTTGTACATCATTTGCAGATTGTTGTCAGTTTTTGCAGCAGTTGCCACGACTGCAGCCTGTCGACAAACCAGCCACCCATGTGATTTACTGGCCTGAAATTCTTCCGTGACACTTTGTTCTTGGAGGATGAAATAGATATTTTCATGGAGTAAGATGGGGTTTCGGATCCATCCATAAAACCATTTCAGGTCAGTGTGTATGCGCCAGGGAGCTAGTTCATCTTCGTTGACATGAAGGAAGACGCACTGGGCTGTGAGAGCATCTATGTCAAGTTCTGAGCCAGCTGACAGGTTATTTCCAATGCTGAGAAGATGACATATTTTAACAAGTGTCCGTGAACGCGCGGCAACAATCTAGGCAGTTTAAGATCAAAGTAAGACTAAATACATGTCGACTAAATAGGACCAGAGAAACCTAGTGATTATATTATACCTTGTTTAACACAGAGCCATGATTCATTTAGGAATTAAAATGGAATTCCCTTGGAGACTCAGTGTGGAATGTGAGACAAGTCACACATTTCTTCTGGTGAGGATGAAGCCAAGAGACATCTTGCTGCCTACATACGACAAATTCATCTTGGACTGTTGCCTTTAGACAGACACTACCGTGACACTGCTACAGCACTACCTGCCCACCAAGGATTACAATCGTAATCCGGTGGCTTTTGTGAGTATGTCTTTGGGGATCTCTCACAGGGCCCTGGCTTTGCATCCCACAGGAGGACGGGCAAAGTCGCAATTAGGCCCTTAATTTGTATTTTTTATTGGGCTTGCAGAGCTGTCCGTTATAATTTTGATCTCCCTGGGGTTGGCCAGGGGGTTGGCGGATGCATTTGAAAAAGGGTGGGGGTTGTGCGACTCCCCTCCCTGAGGCTTAATTAGGCTCAGAGAACCCCATGCCCTGGGGCTGATAATCTGAATTTGGAGAGGGGGCATGTGGTCCACCTTCCCTTTCTCTTAGAAGCCCTGAGTACACCATCTCCCAGCACCGTGTTTTGATATTGGGATGGGGGCATGCAGCTCCCCCACCCCCAAACTGTAGATTAGCCCCAGGCGGTATCCAGACACATTATTGAGTAAAAAACATTGAGATGCAGACATATTGAGTTTTTAATATCCTGATCCACCATTATCATGATGCAGGAATATCGTTGACAAGAATATCGATTTTCAAAGTTAAGTAATATTGATGTCAAATATATCTGTTGTTAATATCGTTTACAAAAAAATCTATGTTATTAATATTGATGTTAAAAAAACTACGTTGTTAATATCGTTTGCAAAAATATATTTGTTACTAATACTGTTTTCAAATTATTTTTAAATATTTTAGTATATATTTTAATTGTATGTGTTATAAATTGTTTATATAATTATTGTTACGTTTTTAATATAGTTTGTACATTTTTAGTTGCTTTTAAATGTAATTTATTTGTTTATTGTAATTTTCAGTGTTGTAGAGAGTTGCAGGGTTTCTAAGGGTACAGGGTGGGAACAAAAATAATGATAATTAATGAATAATTCCTTAAAATATTTTTAATTATTTAATTGATACATAATTATGTAAATTGTGTAATTCATTTATCTAAAGGGTTGCCTTTTAGGTGCGGGCTGTGGGGTTCGTAGGGTACTGGGTGGGAAGTAATTTAACTATAATGAATGAGATAATTGATATGTAATCATTATAATTATTTATTTGATAATTAAAATGGATATTGCGTAAGTATTTACATTTTTTATTTTATATTTTCATGTGGGTTGTGGGGTTTGTAGGGGTAAAGGGTGGGAAAGTAATTAAATATAATAAATAATAATGTTAATTGATAGTCATTTTTTAATCAACAATGAATTATGTAATTTGTATAATTGTTATGATTTCTACAATATATTTTAAGTCTGGGTTGTTGTGTTCATCGGGGTACAGGGTGGAAAGTTAATTAGGAATTCATTTATTGATAATTTGTTATTAATTAGTTAATTGATAATTATGTAAATTGGGAAATTATCATATCATAATAGGTGTGTGTTGTTTAGTTTGTAAAGGTATAGAGTGGGAAGGTATTTAAGTAATAATAAATCAAAAAAGATAATTAATATATTGAAAATTGTGTTATTTATTACAATATATGCTAATTGTGTTATGCTTTTTAACTTCAATTACATTTATTTGTTGGTTGCTATGATTCTGAGAATATAGGGCCTAATTAGGATGGCTTTTGTCCGTCCACCATTCATTCAGAAAAGGAACCACCTGACTACAAGTCGGTGGTCCTGCAGTCTGAATATGGATGCAACCACCACCACAGCGGTCACAATGTCTATTTTATGTATTATGGCGGGTGCTGTGGGGTGCAGCACCCGCCGCAGTGCATAAAATATACCTGAAACATATCCCTGTACCTCAAGGTGCCTGCCATTGGGTGTAGGGATCAACAGGGGGGTCCCAAAGGTGCGCCCTAAGCTTCCATTCGGCGGCTTTACACCCATGGGGGCCCCAAAGCTATTTCACAATGTCTTTTCGTGCCGGAAAGTCCAGCACAAATGGGCAGTTGGAAACTGCCATCATAAACTCTTGTCCGGAAAGAGCCGTACCGGGGAATACTGTGAGCCTTCTGAATGGCAGACGGGATCCAAGCCAGTCGTTAGCCATTCGAAAGATTGATTTGGATTCCCTTGCAATCGAGCCCATAGAAAGGGACTGAATCAATGATTATGATGCAGGCAAGAGGGCTCCGACCTTCGGCCCTGCCCGCATTGTAATCAGTGCAAAAAAAAATGATGGACAGAATGCAAAATAATGTCATACATTCACCCCAGTACAAAGATCTGGGCCTAAATCCATTGTTTTTTTGCTCACCATGCCATTTAAGTTTGGACCCAGCCATATGCAAATCAGTCTTGACCCTGCACCAAATGGGAACAGTCCAGCCCGAACTGCCTGGTCAGGCCCTCCCTGGACTGGAAACAAGCATCCTAGGACCGGTTTTGGGCTTTCAGCTCTCATCAACCAGGATAGCTTGACTCCAGTGGCATGGAGAGCATGGGACCCACGTCTGAGCATACCCATCCCACTCGGGGTGACAAATGCAAAAAGAAGAATTGATGGACAAAATGCAGAACAATGTCATACATTCACCCCAGTACAAAGATCTGGGCCTAAATCCATTGCTTTTTTGCTCACCATGTCATTCCAGTTTGGACCCAGCCATTTGCAAATCATTCTTGACCCTGCACCCAATGGGAACACTCCAGCCCAAACTGCCAGGCCAGGTCCTCCCTTGACTGGAAACAAGTATCCTAGGACTGTTTCGGTCCAGGGAGGATCTGGCTTGGCAGGTCGGGCTGGACTGTTCCCATGTTCAGCATTTCGTCCATCAATTGTGTGTCTTTCACATTGTAATAAGTTCCTAAATGTTGCAATATGTACATTTATTAAATATGCATTTGATTAGAGTTATTGGTGACTTTTTAACAAAGTCAGTAGGTCTGTTTTATATATGTTAATGTGCTTACCCCTTGATAAAGGCAATAGGTCAATCATGTTTTATATTTTAGTATTTTAGCCCTTTGGCAAAGCCAGTAGATCTGAATTACTTAAAATGACACCCTTTATATTATTACATGACATAGTCAGGCATGTGCTGAGGCACAGGGCTGGGTGCCTGTGAGGGGGTTGGGGAAGTTCCTGTTCTGGGCACAATTCTCAGCCGTATGTGGTAAGGGTCGGGGGCTGGTGGTAAGGAGTTACGTGCAGGGCCTTACCTACAACCAACGCCACACCATTACATTTATTTTTAAACCGTGGCAGCTGCAAATGGGTAGTTATAGTTAGGTCAGTGTTTCTATGGGAAGAATGTTTTTGATTCACTAATAACTTTGAGAATTTGATGCATCCTCACAAAACTTGATTGGATGGCCGCAATATGTACAATTGCAGAACACAGGGTCATGATCCCATTGAAATGTTTGGTAATGAATGGCAGATTTTGGGGGTCACAAAATAAGCACATGTACAGGGTCATAACAGATTTTAATCACAACATAAATAATTTTTAGTGGTACCATGCTAATTTTAAGAATTGCAGTCGGTTTTAAGGTGATTTTTACCCAGTGAAACATTCTCAACCTGTGCTGGGATTTGATGCATTATATTTTAGAGAAAACTGTTTCTTTTTTCTCATAGAGGGAATGGAGGGTGCGCCTGATGCTAAAAGGAGTGCATATTTTCTATAAATTCATCACACTATGGCCCTCATGTATGGGGTTTTGGCATAGGGCAGTTCAGCAAGCCACCTTGCTGTGCTGCCCTACGTCTAAGTGAAAGTAGTATTTATCCAATATGGTGCATTCCTGTCCTCTATCCCTGTGCTGTCACCGTTTTGTCAGCCTAGTGCAACAAAGGCACCCTTGCACCATAATGCAAGGGTGCTGTATTGTCGGCAGGGTTGTTTCTGTGCAGGAAGGGACACCTTACTGCACAAAAACAATCCTGAGAGGCTTTTACCTCTTTCTATGTGTGCTTCAAAATGCAGCACACATAAAAAGAGGAAACAACGAGGAGAAATACAGTTATTTCACCTCGTTACGCCTAACCCCAGGAGGTATAAGGCTTTTTCTCAACCCCAGGTGTATATGGTTTTGAAAATCTGGGGAAGCATCAAAATCCAGAAGTGTTGCTTGGGAACACCCACTGCAACGCTCATGGAATGCCCCCTGAGTGCAGAGTAAGGAAACACAGTATTGCTCTGCCATGCCTTACTCCATATCTATGAGGCCAATCAAAGCCATGCAAAGTGGCTTAGCGTGGCCTCATAGATATGAGTTCAAGGTTTGCGCCGCCGGGGCATCAAAAAAGTGATGACTCTGCAGCACAAGGGACTATTAAATATGCTCATATCTTCCTCAGTCATATGAGAAGTGACCAAGTGTTAAACAATGCAGAGGTATGAGTTATCAGGAAGAGGAAGATACTAGTGCATGTACATTTGTCTCCCCCTCTCTACGGCACTTGCTTCCTGTTTAAAAAGAACACAGCCTACAGTATTGATCTTAAAAATGTCACAAAATGGATTGGTTGTTTAAAATATCTACTCAGAAATGCATTTTAAGTTGAATTTCTGGCAGCTCGAGTGAAAGATCTACCCAAAAGGCCTATTATGCTAAAGAACTCCTGCTCGCACTCTGAATGTATTTGCAACATCCCGATCATGGCTAACAAAAAAAAAAGAATGATCGCTTTTGTTCTTCTTGAGATACGATTTTACCAGATTGGGAGAATCATTACGTGACATAGTGTCATGGTGTTGATATCAGTCGCACTCAGTGGTGGTCACCACTGTGCAGTTATAGTTAGGATCTAATTACCACAGGAAATAGTTTTTTTTGTTTGCTAATAACTTTGGGGCTGTTTGGCGAATCTTCACAAAACTTTCGATAAAGAAAAGTTTATCTACCTCAAGCAAGGACTGAGGAAAAAAGGGGTAGGTGGTCCCAAAATGTTTTTTCCCTACGGAATTTCTATAGGAAATGTGAAGGGAGCTACAGCTGAATGGCTCAATGGAATGACACCATATTTGTCAGCAAGCTAGATCTTTACCCATAAATAGTGCTTTTGTGATTTTGTCTAAATCTATTTAGCAGTGTTTGAGAAATCAAGGTTCAAATCTATTTTGTTTGGACAGTTGGGTTTGCAGGACTATTGCGTGCTCATGAATTCAAATAATAGAGTGATCTGATTGGCCGACAGGGCTTTTTTTCCTTTGGGCTCCTTGCTCCTGCAGAAGCTTAAAACTCGTTAGAGTCATGTGGAGCTCGCACTCTGATTTGTTGGCCACAAGATTAAGATAAATGTTACAACCACCATTACGTGACTCGAGGACTCTGTCCCTGTGTCCTAAAAATTATAAACAAATTAGGTATAAGTGGGCAGGCTAGGGGTACCCTGACCCCCTGGAACCTCTACTCAGAGATCCAGGGGTCAAATAAAAAAAGTTGCATTTTTGTTCCTGAAAGTTGAAAACACACTCTCAATGAGAGAACAGGTCACCGCTGTCTGCGGGACCTTGCATAGGGTATTAAGCTTACTGTGAAGGATCATTAGCTGGCTGCTGATACAGACCTGCAAAATTATCATCAAGCAACTTTGTACTAGTTGTCTGGATTATGGGAACACCCAGTATGTGGTCATGGTGGACTCTCTGCTCTCACATCTGCAGACCTTCCAGAACAATGCTGCCCGCTTGACTGGAATCTACATCCTTCATCTTAACCCCTTCCAAGCTGATGACGAGCTGGGCTCGTCATGGTGTAGCCTCCTCGTACACTGATGACGAGCCCAGCTCGTCATAAAATAATGTCAAATAGCAATTCCCAGCACAGGAGGGGAATTGCCTTAGCAGCCATGGAGTTAAGGTTGTTACATTAGTTACCAATACAAACCTTTATGCCATGTCCACAGAATCCTATACTCAGTTTGTCCTTTGTACCTGCATAGCAGATTATCCTCTTATTGACCATCTTGGACTCTGAGATCAGCCAAACAGGGCCACATTCAAACATGGTATATTCATCAGGCTAGAATGGAAGGCTCATCCATTACCTACCTTGCTGTTCTTCATTGGAACGCTCTTCCTGTAAATCTGCATATAACATTGTGCCCGTCCACATTCAGAAAACCCTCTCAATACTTGGCTTTTCTAATATTTGCAGTATATTAAGCCCCTTCACCATGCAAATGTTCTTTTACCCTGACCTGAATGTGCCAGGATGGTCCTTCAGGTATGAGTAGGTGCACTACAAATCATATTAACATAACATAACATTTTAGGTAATTGTAACTGTAACTTCACATTAGTTTAGTTAGGTATTGTGTTTGAATGTATGCAAAGTACTGGGATTGGTACTGAAAGTCTAAATATGTACGTTTTGTTTTTGTCTAGATTCTCAAGTATTACAGGCTGATGCTGCTGCCAAATGTGCTGACCATCCTGTTGAGACGGGCGAAGGCTGCTGCTGGGATGAGTGGGGAGACACTTTGCTTTCTCGATTATAACTGCTACCTAGTTAATGTATTCATTCCTTGTTTTCAGGCAGATCCAAATCCTTTTAGAAATATACATTTATATATTCAAATAAATTGTACAACATAGACTTAAAGCACCGCATTTTTTATTGGCAAGATAAGTCTATTTTCTGCAGTTTAGTATATTCTTAATAACACATTAAGGGGCCAATTATGACGTTGGGCGGTCGGGCTTGCTATTGTGGATGTCGGCAGCCGCCTGACAAACATGTGGTGGTCCGACCAGAGCATTACAATGTGATGGTAGTCGTAAAGGGCTCCCTTTCATGGTGGCTTGTTCTACGTCCCAGGAAAAGGGCCAAAGCACAAGCCGCTGTGAATGTCCATAGTCCATGTCTATGGACTATGTGCCATGCACAATGTGGTGCATGGCACACAGTGATTGGAGGTGCGTGGGGCATTGTATGAGCTCCCAGGGCCCTGTTTGGGCCCCCCAATATTCCTTTTGGGCAGACTGTACTTGCCTGTGTTCCTGCCATTAACAGGCTGTGGGAAAGGGATATCCAAATCCTTATAGAGATGCCTGCCTCAGCACTGCTGCCATTAAAAGCAGCAACTCTGGCTATGGCCCCGTTGGGATCTGAGATGACAGGGTGGACTCTGGCCATATAGTTTCCGACTGCCAGCATCATACTGCATCGGTAGGACCAAAGGGCTGACGACAGTCAGACCACCACCAAAGGTCTGTCACTGGCAGTATAAACACCATCCTAATGAGGCCAATGAATTATTTTAACTTTTTATACAATTTTTGAAAAAAAATTATTTTTGATTATGGCAGTAGTCATGGATTAATTCATAACATTTACCGCATTATGTGAATTATGTATTGAAAAAAGTTCCTGTGATAAGGAATCTCATAAAAAACACTGATTTACTGGAGCCTCCTTAGGAATTTTTAACTGGGTTGGGCAAATTTAATTTCCCCAAGTAATGCCAAGAAATTGATTGTTTGGACTATACAAAAAATGTCGATTACATTGCACCTTATGTTGACTAACCACTTTTTAAGGCCTCACAGTGACCAAAATTGCACTAATGGTGCAAAAAAGCAACAAACAACAATCCCTCCTTAGATATTTTTTTCATACCTGAGTAGAATAAATGATGTCTACTACCTCCCCCAATCAGCCCAATGTCTTAAAGCATGGTACCTTCTTAAAGGTAGTGGTGGGTGGCCAACAGCTAACAGGGAGGACATCACCAGGAAAACAAGGTTCTTCTTGTAATGAATGATGCTGGTGTACCAGTCAAAGGCGTTTTATTATGCATCACAGGCAACTAGACTAAAAGAAATCAAGGAGTGAGAGAAAAATCAAAGAAAGAGTACATAGATTATTACAACAACTAGCAACATAGTACAGATTTATTTAATAAAGCAAACATACTGACACCCTCAAGTCTCAGGATTCAGGACAGGGCTACTTTTGTAAGATTCATGAGGCATGGATTTTGCCAATTAAACTAATTGCACACTACCTATCCTTGCACAACCATTGTTGTAAATCATTATATGTACTATATTTTCCCTTCTTGCCTGGGTGGGACTTAGGAGGGTTGGTATGGGCATATTTAACATTTTTGGTAACCTTGATCTCTAGCAACAATTAGCATTGCTTTAACGACATCCGCTTCACCAAGTATGAGGTTTACTAATGGTGGAAATTGACAGCAGAACAGGTCTCACAACATAGAGGAAGAGGGTTTCATAAATAGATGGCTTGAGGGAATTAGGGAAAAGTCATAGACAGACAAATATAACATTCATCAAGTCCATGTGCACGTCACATCTGTTGTGGTGGAAAGATGACAGTTCAATAACCAAATTCAAGCAGTCTTTCAGCACAGCGACTCCCAACTTAGCTATTTGTTACATAGGCTTGGAAAATGCAAAGTAGGAATGACCCAAACAGTTATAAAAAAGTGATAATGAAACTAAAACAAGCATTTGCAATGCAATAGGTCTCACATTTACATGAGACCTATTGAAATTGCAAATGATAGGCATCACGGCCAACGGGAGGGAGGGCGGACGGGGGCGGGGGGAGAAGGCATTTACAACGGGAGGGTGGGCGGTGAGACGAGAAGGCACGGACAACAGGAGGGCAGGTGGGGGAGATAAGGCACAGGCAACAGGAGGGAGGGTGGGGGAAAGAAAGCATGACAACGTGAGGGAGGGGGGAGTAAAGAAGGCACAGAAGCATGTCGGGTCTGCAGTAGGAGAACCTCGTTAAAGAAGATAGTGCTTAGAGTCTAGATAACACATACTGTGTAACAACCGAAGTAAAGGGGCCAGTCGCCATGGGAGGTGACAAATTAAGAGGAGGCGATACTAAGGAGTGACTAACAAGCCTATTGACGAATCAGAAGCCAGCATTTAGGACGGACAATGACACAAGCCAATGGCAAATATGGACAGAGAGTGGTGAGGCGCCTATTCCCTACTCTACAATAAGTCTTGCTGGCTCTAAGCTTGACCTAAAAAAGCATTAGCAAAGCACATAGGTCTGTGCCCCAGTATCACTGGAGAGACTTTTAGGCTGTGCCAGTGCTTGTTTTTAAATTGCTCTCTGTCAGAAGAAGAGAGACTTCACTTGTATGGTAGGTGAGGTTCAGTGTGGTTAGAAGTGCCTAGCAAGGTTTCTGTAACTTTGGTAGGTTTTTGTTGCAATGCAGACTGGAAAAGTGTTCTACTTTTCCTACCCCTTCCTCCCAACGCCCCCATGATAACGAGGGTAGCTTTATACTGCAGTGTGGCAATACCCTCTCTTACCCACCCAGCAGGCATTCAAAGCACACAGCCAAGGAAAAGTGCCCCTTCAGTGAAGAAGAGCCCAGCAGTGTCATGTTAGAGCCACAATTCTGTGGCCTAACCACCTCCTGTCTAAACAGCCTTACCCTCCGAGAAACCGAGCATCAAAGCCATGATAAGCTCGTGAGGTGACAAGAAGATATGTTGTGTAAACTACAAAGTGTAACAGATGTGGACACTCATTCAGTACATTATTACTTACCACAGCAGCGACACCATAAACAATCAGATTCTTAACATGATTTAATATTAATGTATTTATTAGAATGTCATACAGCTGGAGGCAAACGTCCGTGCTACTCACGTAAGCAGCAAAACTTTAATCCCTAAGAACTGCATTTATTTACGCAGTGGATGTTCAGTAAAAACCAAAGTCAATATTTAAACTGTCAAACATGGTTTATAAAATGCCATCAAATGCATCCATTTCCACTGTAATTCTAATGAGAAGCAGGTCAGCAGAGATGCATATATTACTTTCCATATGAAGGACTCTCTCTCACTCTCCCTTCTTCGCCTGGGTTTCTTGCAAGACTGAGATCTGTTTTTTAAATTTTCCTTACTTTGGCTGAATTGGTGGAGTCCCATGGTGCCCGGATTGTGTCATACGCTGACAACACGCAGCTTCTCTTCACCTGTGACAAGAACACTGAGTTCGCTGGTGAATCCATCAAGAGCTGCCTTGAGGCCATTTTCTTATGGCTTTAGCGTAACCAGCTAAAATGTAATTCAGTTCAATCTGAAATTATTTTTTTCGGGTGTGCCCCTGACACTCATTGGAAATCCTGGTGGCCTGTGGATATGCATCCCCCGTCTTCACCCACCCCGGTTGCTAAGAATCTGGCTGTCAAAATTGACAACAGATTAACTTTTAAGCCCCAGATTCTCAGTCTAGTTGGCCAATGCTTTGCCCTGCTGCGTAAGCTCAGGAAATTTCTTCCTTTTCTCTCCCTTTCTCACAGGAGAATCACAGTACAGGCACTGATCGGCTCTAGGCTCGACTATGACAATATTCTCTATCTAGGGCTCCCAGAGTACCTTCTAGCTCACCTGTAAACTGTTCAGAATTCTGCTGCTAGGGCCATTTTTGGCCTCAGTCGTAGAACTCACACCTCAGCCCTCCTTGACTCGCTCCATTGGCTCCCAGTAAGGAAGCGTATACTCTTCAAGACTTTAACCATGGCCTTCAAATCCTTGCATGGCATTGGTGCTGTCTATCTAAGGAAACGTGTCCATTTCTATTTCCTTGCCAGATCTCTCCGCTCTGCCACACAAGCTTGGGCCATTGTTCCAGCTACTAAGCGTGCCCGAATTGGGGGCCGCTCCTACAGATTACTTATTAGAGACAGGGGAGACCCAATAAACCCTTGTAGGCTTAGGCAATGAATATTAGAAGACACAAAATGCTAGAAGGGACTAATTTTTGGAAACAATGAATACTAGTTGTGAGTCGTACATATGTAACAAACTCAAGTGTATCAACAGAATATCATGCTTATTCATTAAATAGAATCAATCAAAGGAAGGAAAAGAGAAGACCTCACGGAGATAGTGAGTTATATTTCTGAAACAGTTTTTATATTTAGTGATGAAGCAACAAATTTACATCATGGGAGACGGATATACAGAAATGAATTAAAGCAAAGAACTGAGAACAGAGGTATAAATGATAATGACACTTCAGTTCACAGCTAAAACATCAACTCCTGGTAGATATACCAAACAACCAAAAATAATTATTAGACAATGGTCGTAAGTTGGTGACAGTGCAACGTTTTTGGAGATGATGGAGGTGTCGACGTTTCGGTCTAATATGCAGTTGTCATGTAGACCATCATCAGGACAGAGCAATTCATTGCTGAAAGAAACTCCCTAAATTAAAATAATAAATCAGAATTACTAAAAGTACAAATTGAAAATCACTCAGCTAGTTCACAATCAAACAGTTATTTTTTAAAAAATCTCCATGCGTCAGGCCAGAACCTGATGCCTAATCAAAACCAAGCGTATTACCCCTTCCTGGTAATGCTTGGAGATACAATTCAATAGACAATTGATGAAATCAACAATTTTTCATTCCGGCTATCAAGGTCAGTGTGAAGACATGAGAAAGACTAATATGTTCTTTTATCTTGCAAACCTTGTTGTCACATCATAGACTATTTACAATTGTACAGTAATTAAAACAAACATAACCAAATTAATGGTCCTAAAAAATGTGGATTTAATCTTCAGTTATTACATCAAACTTATGAACCAATATTTTTGTCACCTGAAATTTCCAAGAGGGATATTTTTCAAATTTAGATGGGCGGCAAGGACCTCCAGTTGATTGGATCAAATCTACAAGGATATATAATTCCTGTGAGTCTGTTGTGTCAAACCATAGGGGAAGAAAACTAGTGGGGCGAACATAATTATTGGCCTACCTTTAGTCTGGTATATGGAGAAAATCTTCCAATGAATGGTAATGGGACAGCTAGAAGTCTGTGTTTCTAAAAAAGCGGGGAGACATCGAGTCTTAGAATATTTGTTTGAAGTGAGTTAATTCTACGGTATAACATGACAAGTAATGAAGCATAATAAAGCGGTAGAATATGTGAGTGGTGGTTATTATCTAGATGTAGAGAAGTCAACCGAGAAAAAACAGTTTTATCCCGATTGGTTATACCCATTCAAAGGATGTTCTGCTGACACAGATACATCGATATAGCCACCCGGTAAATTAAACTTGTGAGGGTCTAAGCATAAGCGGTGACCGGTCTACTATTGGTATTTACACGCAAAGTTGATAAGTTAAAAAATAATGAAAAAGGGTCGTTGCCACAGAGTAAAAGAAAATGTATCATTGACATGACTCGTGGAGCGAAATCCAGACCCTTAAGTAGCATCAGAGTTTAATGAAAGCAGACAAACTATGTCTGTATGCGGCTCGGATTCTCTTAAAATAATGGCAAAGGTATCCGAGGTAAAAGGAAACAAAAAACTTTCATTGCAAACTTACTTCAGTATAGCAAGTTGTTTAGTCCACGAAATAGCGTCTTCAGTCGGCATACCGGGGCATCAGTAACAGAGCTGACACCGGTTGTAGTTTTTAAAGCCGACGAACCAGAAATGAACCGGTTGGTGAGAGATCGAAAAGGAACTCGATAGGTCTCGTTAATAGGTGGAAGCCGCAACGGTCGCCATATTGAAAGAGGATATCGTTGTTTGAAAACCTTGGCATATAGATGTGGACTCAGTTATTATTAAGAGATATTTATGTACTCGCACATTTACAAGGTGGAAAGGAGCAAATAAGGCGTCGGTCTAACGTCGTCTGTCGGGTACAAGTGGCCATAGTTACCAAGATGGATAAGGATGATACTAGTTAGTGAAGACTGCTCAAGGGGTAAAACTCAATTCCTGATAGGAAACGATTATCAAATCATTGTAATATATATCAAACCTTACTTAAGAACCAAAAGGCTGATCATCTATAAGTGGATGTATCCGTATAGCAGACACATTAAATCGATGTCAGCGTCCTTTATTTATTAGGGAAATATTCAGTGATAAAGTCAGGGAAATTTCAGATGACAAATAGAACACATAAAAAGGTTAAAAGATCACATTGACATTTATAAAACTACATTAAATTTGTAACAGAAAAAGTGAGCACATCATTATGTGTGTTCTAAGGGTATTATGCCTGGTTAAATGTGGAGTAACTACTACACTCATTCAAGTAAGCCAGGCCAGTGCATGCCATTCTGTGCTAGAGTTTAGGCCAAATCTCACTGATTCAGCTAAACAGATCCAACGTTGTTCTTTGAGTGTCAACAAGTTGTCGACATTGGGTTGTCTGATTGAAGGCTTGACAACCTCTACTACCCACCACTTTAGTTCATTTTCTCTATGTTTTTTGGCAGAATAGTGGTCCACAAGTGGAGGATTCTCAGTGTGGCAGCGAATTCTGGATTGATGCTGCAGAATTCGTTTTTTGATGGGCTGTGATGTCTTTCCAAAATATTTCAAGCCACAGGGGCATTCTATGCAATAAACAACATTAGTTGTATTGCAATTCGAAAAGTTCTTTAATAGGAAATTCTTGTTGTTCAAATTAAACTATTTAGTGTTGACCGTGGTGGCACAAGCTGTGCAACGATTGCATTTATAATGTCCTTGTAGTGGACTCAGTTGTCTCATGTTATCAACTAGATGGCTATCCTTATTTTTATAGGCATGCACCAACCTATCCCTCAAGTTCCTACCTCTTTTAAAAGCAAACACTGAGGTTATTAGAGACCATTGTGAATTGTAAATTGTTGTTTCTTAAGTTTATCCATTCATGGAAACAACTCAAACTTAAACTGCTCGCACGTGGTTACCCCAACAGATTACTGAAACTCTCATTAAAGCGGGATTGGTATAACGACCGATAATCGCTTCAAGTTAAGGAGAGAACACCTGAACCAAAACTTGTATGTGTTACCACTTTTGGCACATCAAGTAATTCCATCAAAAAATCCATCTCTAAACATTGGTCCCTTCTTTCAGATCTACCCGAACTGGTTGACAAACCAATGTTTGCTTTTAAAAGAGGTAGGAACTTGAGGGATAGGTTGGTGCATGCCTATAAAAATAAGGATAGCCATCTAGTTGATAACATGAGACAACTTAGTCCACTACAAGGACATTATAAATGCAATCGTTGCACAGCTTGTGCCACCACGGTCAACACTAAACAGTTTAATTTGAACAACAAGAATTTCCTATTAAAGAACTTTTCGAATTGCAATACAACTAATGTTGTTTATTGCATAGAATGCACCTGTGGCTTGAAATATTTTGGAAAGACATCACAGCCCATCAAAAAACGAATTCTGCAGCATCAATCCAGAATTCGCTGCCACACTGAGAATGCTCCACTTGTGGACCACTATTCTGCCAAAAAACATAGCAGAAATGAACTAAAATGGTGGGTAGTAGAGGTTGTCAAGCCTACAATCAGACAACCTAATGTCGACAACTTGTTGACACTCAAAGAACAATGTTGGATCTGTTTAGCTGAATCAGTGAGATTTGGCCTAAACTCTAGCACAGAATGGCATGCACTGGCCTGTCTTACTTGAATGAGTGTAGTAGTTACTCCACATTTAACCAGGCATAATACCCTTAGAACACACATAATGATGTGCTCACTTTTTCTGTTACAAATTTAATGTAGTTTTATAAATGTCAATGTGATCTTTTAACCTTTTTATGTGTTCTATTTGTCATCTGAAATTTCCCTGACTTTATCACTGAATACTTCCCTAATAAATAAAGGACGCTGACATCGATTTAATGTGTCTGCTATACGGATACATCCACTTATAGATGATCAGCCTTTTGGTTCTTAAGTAAGGTTTGATATATATTACAATGATTTGATAATCGTTTCCTATCAGGAATTGAGTTTTACCCCTTGAGCAGTCTTCACTAACTAGTATCATCCTTATCCAACTAGGTAACTTGTACCCGACAGACGACGTTAGACCGACGCCTTATTTGCTCCTTTCCACCTTGTAAATGTGCGAGTACATAAATATCTCTTAATAATAACCGAGTCAACATCTATATGCCAAGGTTTTCAAACAACGATATCCTCTTTCAATATGGCGACCGTTGCGGCTTCCACCTAGTAACGAGACCTATCGAGTCCCTTTTCGATCTCTCACCAACCGGTTCATTTCTGGTTCGTCGGCTTTAAAAACCACAACCGGGGTCAGCTCTGTTACTGATGACCCGGCATGCCGACTGAAGATGCTATTTTGTGGACTAAACAACTTGCTATACTGAAGTAAGTTTGCAATGAAAGTTTTTTGTTTCCTTTTACCTCGGATACCTTTGCCATTATTTTAAGAGAATCCGAGCCGCATACAGACATAGTTTGTCTGCTTTCATTAAACTCTGATGTTATGTAAGGGTCTGGATTTCGCTCCACGAGTCATGTCAATGATATGTTTTCTTTTACTCTGTGGCAACGACCCTTTTTCATTATTTTTTAACTTATCAACTTTGCGTGTAAATACCAATAGTAGACCGGTCACCGATTATGCTTAGACCCTCACAAGTTTAATTTACCGGGTAGCTATATCGATGTATCTGTGTCAGCAGAACATCCTTTGAATGGGTATAACCAATCGAGATAAAACTGTTTTTTCTCGGTTGACTTCTCTACATCTAGATAATAACCACCACTCACATATTCTACCGCTTTATTATGCTTCATTACTTGTCATGTTATACCGTAGAATTAACTCAATTCAAACAAATATTCTAAGACTCGATGTCTCCCCCCTTTTTTTAGAAACACAGACTTCTATCTGTCCCATTACCATTCATTGGAAGATTTTCTCCATATACCAGACTAAAGGTAGGCCAATAATTATGTTCGCCCCACTAGTTTTCTTCCCCTATGGTTTGACACAACAGACTCACAGGAATTATATATCCTTGTAGATTTGATTCAATCAACTGGAGGTCCTTGCCGCCCATCTAAATTTGAAAAATATCCCTCTTGGAAATTTCAGGTGACAAAAATATTGGTTCATAAGTTTGATGTAATAACCGAAGATTATATCCACATTTATTAGGACCATTAATTTGGTAATGTTTGTTTTAATTACTGTACAATTGTAAATAGTCTATGATGTGACAACAAGGTTTGCAAGATAAAAGAACATATTAGTCTTTCTCATGTCTTCACACTGACCTTGTTAGCCGGAATGAAGAATTGTTGATTTCATCAATTGTCTATTGAATTGTATCTCCAAGAATTACCAGGAAGGGGTAATGCGCTTGGTTTTGATTAGGCATCAGGTTCTGGCCTGACGCATGGATATTTTTTTAAAAATAACTGTTTGATTGTGAACTAGCTGAGTGATTTTTAATTTGTACTTTTAGTAATTCTGATTTATTATTTTAATTTAGGGAGTTTCTTTCAGCAATGAATTGCTCTGTCCTGATGATGGTCTACATGACAACTGCATATTAGACCGAAACGTCGACACCTCCATCATCTCCAAAAATGTTGCACTGTCACCAACTTACGACAATTGTCTAATAATTATTTTTAGTTGTTTGTTATATCTACCAGGAGTTGATGTTTTAGCTGTGAACTGAAGTGTCATTATCATCTATACCTCTGTTCTCAGTTCTTTGCTTTGATTCATTTCTGTATATCCGTCTCCCATGATGTAAATTTGTTGCTTCATCACTAAATATACAAACTGTTTCAGAAATATAACTCACTATCTCTGTGTGGTCTTCTCTTTTCCTTCCTTTGATTGATTCTATTTAATGATTAAGCATGATATTCTGTTGATGCACTTGAGTTTGTTACATACGTACGACTCATAACTAGTATTCATTGTTTCCAAAAATTAGTCCCTTGTAGCATTTTGTGTCTTCAAACTTACAGATTACTGGAACCTCAGCTCTGGAATAAGCTTCCCCTTTCTCTTAGGAAATTAGACAATCTGTTGTCCTTTAGGAAGGGTCTGAAGACCTGGCTTTTTGATCTTTAGTCTGTCTGTGTTTCCGGTCTCCTCTACAGATCTGTATAGCGCCGGGACACTCTGCCCGAGTAGCTGTGCGCTCTATAAATCACCCCTATAAAATAACATAACATAACTTTGAACCAAATCACTCATGTGTTCACATGGTGAGTAGCACTATGTATACATGCCTCATATAATCTATCTCGTATGGTCATAGTGTTTTTTTCCAGCATAGATAGTTTGCTATAAATGTAAATATACTAGAGGTGGGTGAAACACTTTAAGCTCGTGCCTGATGACTAATTCTGCTCAATGTCGTCTTGGACTTTCGAGCCCAAAAAGAGCCAAGCTTTTGTGTAACTTCTGCCTACCACCCACGCTCCACCCTCATGTGCTGATAAATAAAAACAAAGCATACAATTTTGATTTTAGAAAAAGAGAAATAAATATCCCTCTAACATCTGAAATGGCATAATGCGAAACCAAAAAACCCAAGATCAATCCTGGCTTCTCGCTTGGCCACACAGGGTGATCATAGTCAAATATGTTATTTGACCCTAACCTCCTTTTTCTGAGTTAACAAATATGGCAGCACCTTTAAAAACTTGCAGTCTGAATGAGTGATGTACGAAAACCTCTTGTGTTTGATTGACTATAACGTTGCTCCACGTATAAAAAAAATAGCACACATAGAGGTTACAGTTGACAACTGACTTGCCACTTAATTCAATGGGACATTGTCGCCGGGGGTGGAAGTGGGGGGGGGGGGGGCCCAGATAAGTTTCCAAGTTCCCGTTTAAAAACGAACATGTTTAATAATATTCAGATGGGCTAGGATGAGAATTAATTACTTTTGCTGTAGACATTGTTGAATTCTGAATATGCCTTACATGATTTATATGCTAATGATTTCAGGGTTCAACTCATGCACGGGCTCTTTGAGCCAGTATCGACCCTTGGCTCAGCTCGGTTCTCCCAGTTAATTTGTTAGCTGGCCCACCTATAAAATATACATTGAACTATAGGCCTTAGCATGTGACCTGAGCCCACAAATAGGGCGCCGACTCAGAGGGTCTCTGTAGCTCCCTGCAGCAAGCACCCTTCCTGCGACTTAGTTCCAAAGAAAAGTGTGGAACGGAGCGTCAAAACGGGTTTCGCCCATGGCACCCTTTTGAGCAAAAGCGAGCTTGAAGGAGCGGGCACTGGTATTCCACTGTCACTCCGCCCCCAGCAGTGGTCTGGGAAAAGCAGACATCAGTCCACCCTCTTGCCCACAAACAATAAATAGCTCAAGGGACGAATTAGCATGCATTTACAATGTAATAGGTCTAGCATTTACGCAAGACCTACTGCATGGTAAATGGTTGGCATCACGGACAACGGGAGGGAGGGTGGGGGCGAGGGGGGAGAAGGCAGGGAAAACGGGAGGGAGGGCGGCCGGATTTTGAGGGCACGGACAACCAGGGGGTTGGGGGGTGAAGGCACGGAAAACGGGAGGAATGGCGGGTGTCAGGACTCAAGCCAATTTCCACGGGAACGAAGAGGAATCCCCAACACCTCCAGAAAACAGAAACAAGAATGTGACAGTGAGCACACTCCTGACTACTGTTCCCTAAAAGTATGGGGGAAAAAACCCAAGGAGTGTCCACCACTCTCCCCAAACGAGGGGTTGGGTAACAGGGCAGGTGCAGTTCTAGTTTGTGTGGTCCAGGCTGTAAGAAAACAGGACATGCACTAATACACTAGACAATTATTCTAGAGAGTGACTACAGTACATTGACATGCGTTATTATACCACAAGGTCACTTACCCCAGTGAAGTCCACAGGTAGACTTAAGGTGAGTTCTTGATGAGGCAATTCGGCTTGAGGGATATGATACCAAGCCTAGAGGAGCAGAACTCGTGAAAGGAAACACACGCACCAGTCACACAGGAAATTAATTAAACAGACATGGTAAGGACTTGAGGTGCACTGGCCGGCTCTCTCGGGGACAAAGAGCAGAGCAGCTACACTCTCAAGAGGAGAGACACCCGTCCCGGTTAACTAAGCCAAACGGAGCGCTCTCTCTCAGCAGGGGGAATATGAAATAATGAGCCCAGACTGTGGTTTGAGAGCAGGGGCTCCGAACGAAGAAAAAAGGAAATTCAGGAAACACTGCCTGGAAGAGATTCCTTCAAGTACAGGGAGTGGAGAGAATGGGCTTAAATCCCCAACAAGGGGACAAACGCCCTCCGAATGCGTGAGAAATCACAGGGCGGGAAGGAATCTAGCCGGCCCAGAAAGAAGCCCTCCGGAATGAAGGACCTCGGGAAATACGGGGGATTACCCGTTCTCAGGAAGGACGGCAGAGCACTACCGGAAAGTGAGACCTTGCAGACACAGCGAGGAGTCAGGAACAAAACAGCGCCGGCTGAAGGAAGGAGCTGCTCGGAACCAGGAAGTAGGAAGGGGGCGTGGATACTGGGACAATAAGCCAAGCAATGGCTACGTTCCGACGCGCCTCTTTACGTGCGCATGGGAGTGTCTGCAATTGTTCATTCTGAAATGGTATTCTCGCCGTAGGGAGCGTGTAAAAAGGACATATGGGGAACCTGAGGCAAAGAACACATGTCAAGGTTTTCTAGTATGTCCGAGCCTCGGATTCCTAACAGCGGGCGTGCGCGGGGAAGATTTAATTGACAACGGGAGGGAGGGTGGGGGTTAAAGCAGGCACCAAAGCATGTTGTGCCTGAGGAGGAGAACCTCATTAAGAAAACAGAGCTCACAGTCTAAATGATCACGTACCGTGTAACAACTGAAGTAAAGGGGCCAGTCGCCATGGAAGGTGACAAATGAAGAGGCTGGACCTAATTATACTGAATACAACAGGGTGGTGCATCTCCACTTCTCTGACATTCCCCCTTCTTGGGTACAGGGCTGAACCACAGAGGCAATGGAAGGCCTCTGGATTGTGAAATGAAAATGACAATATTGAAGAGTCAATGTAATCATGGTGCATGAGAAGCCAAACGGAGGAGCACAGGCTTGCCTTGTAGGGTTCCATAAACTAAGATCCAATCTTGTCCCAATCCCAGACAACAGACAAGTAGCTGCCTGAACGTAGCTGATCAACCAAACGAAAACATTCAGTTGTGCCCATCCTGTGACATGTCCAGACAACAACCACTTACAGTTTGCCACTTGAGCCACTATTCAGCATTATCTTTATTAACGCACTTCTCTCCAGTCTACAGTAGTCCGCTTCTTTGAGTCCTTTAATTTTCCAGAGAAGGAGAAAGGCATTGTGTAGTAATTGATTAATGAAGTAAACAAAGTTGTAGTTGGAACAAGAGTTTATTCTGCTCAAGAGATTAACAGCGACCAACAGCCAGGTGCAGCAATCAACTGCCAGCAAGCTAACATTCCAAAACAGAGCACAGAATGTACATAGAACAAGGTTCTTTCTACAAGTGCCTGAGAGGCACAATACACAGAATACTACATTATCCTCTTTCCTTACAAAACAATGGAAGATTAAGCTAAAAGAAAATAGAGAATAGGAAAGAATATGAAGAAAGGAAAAGATAGAAGAGCAAGTAAAGAAAAATAGGAAAAGAGAAACACAGAATACTACACATTGGACATTCTTCTGGATGTTGTCAACAGTAGTTTAAGATTTCATACTTAAAGAGACCACTTGATTGAACAAGAAAATGAAAAGAAATGGAAAATTAGCTCAGTTCAAGTAAACTGAGTGCCTTGGAAGAACTTAAGTTAACAAAAGGATAATCGATTAAAGTAGCTATCCCAGTGACACATGGAAGTCAAGCATTGATATAGACCGATTAGCCAAACATTACATTTCAAGTTTAGTTTACCTGTAGAGACCTTCCCAGCCAGCACATGAATGATCATGATTGGTTATTCATTGGTGCTATTTAGCTGCTCCAATTGTGGTGTCCATTTACCTATGTTTCTCTCTTTCCCAAGAAGCGATATATAAACAGTGCAGACTTTTAAATCTTCACAGGCGGCCCTGCATGGAAATGATACATAGGATAGAGATGGGAAGCATCTTCTTGTTCTTTATATGAATTGGAGGCTTCCATTGCAGACTGATACCATTACTCATTTGAAAATCGAAACAAGGGTTGAAATAGGCACTACCTTCATTGCTGCATGCATCTCATGGCAATCACACTTTACCCTAATACCGAAATACTTGAACTTGCTGCTTAAACATCTGCAACCCTGGCAGTGCTGCATCTCTAAGAGCATCCTTGTGGCTTCGCCCGTACATAGATCAACACTACACTTAAGTGACTTGTATTCCTCATGGGTGCCAACAGTGCTGTGTGAATCCCCATAGCCTAGCCCCTATCCCTGCCTGGCCAAATTTCGGTTCCAGCCACACTATCATATCTGTATCCTTAGCTGGTCCAAACACATTGACTGCCTCCGGATTACCTGGATCCAGGTGCTGCCTATTGCTTACGGAAGCCCACATAGACACATTCACTGCTACAATATTATGCTTTCACTCAGGGTTGGTGATACATCAACATTGTCCCCTGCACGGCCAGCCATGCTTCTGGAAGAAGTCTTGTGGAAATAGGCCACACTCTCAGGTCCATTGTTTTTATTAATTTGTAATGAAGATGAAGGATGCACCATCAGTAACAGCTGGACAGACAATCAGTCAATACAACTGACATCAACTGGTCAAACATTCTAGCTCTTAAAGCAGTCGGAAGTTGCAAAGCAAAGTAATGATAAAAGACAGAGTATATTTGATATTTGCCACATACAGTAATAGTAAAGGAAACACTGCTTTAGAACAGTATACATTATTAAATATAATATCACACATGGATGAAACAAAGAGTTATAATATTGTTTATCGTGATAAATGGACTTCCAGTGTTAGAAGATAGACATGAAATAGAAGCATCACATAAAACTATTTGAAAAGTGTGTTTCCGCTGTTGGCACAAATCAGAATTTAATGCAATGACACGAGAGCATTCATATATCTATTTGATTCTAATTCATACACACGAATAATGAAACGTTATCGCTGTGTATTGCACTAATATCTCATCTATAGTACGGTGCCATCAGATAAAGTGCAGCCTCATAGCAGAGTTATGGGCCAATAGGAAGATTTTTTGTAAAGAGCACTGTTCCAGACATATTTCATTAT
Organism: Lissotriton vulgaris; assembly: GCF_964263255.1. Taxonomy (NCBI): domain Eukaryota; kingdom Metazoa; phylum Chordata; class Amphibia; order Caudata; family Salamandridae; genus Lissotriton; species Lissotriton vulgaris. The sequence continues at coordinate 1,569,119,657 of NC_141694.1, forward strand.
GAGGAATGATGACATTAAATGAGAACATATTCATTTTCCTGAAAGACATATTTAGAGGTAGACAGTATTCACACTTTTCAGAAGTTTCGAAATGATATAGAGATGTGAGGAACATGACAGTTCAAACACTCGGAAATATAAGCTTAGAACCAATTCCCTATTTCACATCTGGTTGAATGAATATACTTCTGTAGGAGGACCATACGGCAGGAATCCAATGCTTTGTCTACTGACAACACAATCTGTATAATTTCAAATAGACACGGTTCAATTGTTTAACATTTTCATAAAATAGTACAGACTATTAACAACAGTGAGAGAGATGCATAAGTTCCTGTTCACACCAGTGCTTTTTAAAGTGACATTTGGAGTACTCTTCCCATCAGGAGTGGAAAGCAAAGAGTGTGAAGGTTTTTAAAATGGAACTTGCATTCTCATTGTTGTAATACTCAATGACAGTGGAAAGAGAATGTATAGAAAACATTCTGGGCATTTAAAGTAGACTGCTGCTAAAACAATATCACACATTAGGACAAATAAAGCAGGATATTCATAAATAGGAAAAAAGCAGGATATGTTTTGCAATTATCGACAGGTGCTCGTTTTACCTATGGTGATAAAGCGAGATGCAGTCACGTTTTCCTAGTCATACATTAAACTGAAAAGAAAGACCTAAGTAATTCAGGAACCATGGATGTGCGATTTGCAAATGGCTGTGCAGGTTGTGATGCAACCTATATACCACTTGTCGACATTGAAATTGTCTAGTTGTAAAATTACTTGTCTGATGGATACTTAATAGGCAGGTCACAATTTGTTACTCCCTGTGTTTGGAAGTGAATGCTGGAATAGATGCAAGCAAGTGAAAGCAGACCTCTGCCCCCGCATTTGTTTTTCCAAATAGGAACATTTTTAGGAAGAGATCGGGGATCAGGCAGTGGGACTTTGCTTCAGAGAGATATCAGAAGAAAAAGACTAACATACTACTCCAGTCTCTACATACACAAATGACAGCTAACAACCATGAGACCAAGCTGCTTATAGAAGGTACTCAATCACAAATGATCATTTTGAAAATTGCTTTTTGGGGAGTATTTGCTGGTTGTCACAGGGGCATACAAGAGAATGTAGGCACTGGGAGTCAGTTTCTGTGGTGAGCACAGGATAGAGAGAGTATACACTCATTATCCACAGTATTGCTGCGAAGCTTCAAAATAGCAGCTGTAGCGGGTGTTTCGACTGGGGTCTGTCAATGGTATAATTTCATTTTTATTTTTTACCCTTCTTACCTTTTTTCGATCAATAAAATAACTCTAGTAAGAAGTACTGGACAGATCTGGTAAAGGCGGGGGCGATTTGTATAGAAGGAGCCAAAACTTTAGTAAAAATAAACAAAAATAATGAGAATGGCAAAGAAAAAAGAAATGGCAGAGGATGATGAAAAAAGCCGGGGGACAGAAAGCAAGGAGAGTTAAGTAAAGGCAGAAAAAATGGTATTTCAATAAAGTTGGAAGAAAGCAAATGAAAGTAAACAAGCAATGCACGATATTAACATTAATATGAGTCAGAGCAGACATGTCAGTCTTTACACTTTCCTACATTTCCAGGGCCCATAGGCACATGACTCTCATGACAATAATGCAGTTACCCCTCCATCAGCCTTATTCATGAAGGCTAAATCGGCTCGCAAAGGGCCGGATTCTGAGAATCCGGCCCTTTGCGAGTGCGATTTTTGCTTTTGGGATTCAGCATCCCAAAAGCAAAAATCGCTAATAGCGATGTCGCAAATGTGCGAGGAAATGACATTTAAGGAATCTCTATTTGAGATTCCTTAAATGCTATTCAACAACCTATTACAATTTGCGATTTCGCTATTTCTAGACGCAATTTACCGCGAGGTCAGACCTCGCGGTAAATTGCGAAAACTCAGAAAAATGCATTTAAATGCATTTTTCTGAGTTGCATGTTACACACACACATGTCCTTTGGACATGTGTGTGTGCAACACCTGTGCCACAGATCATTTGAGGGGTGCTACAGGGTGTCCTGTGGACACCCCTGGCACCCTTCAAATCGCAATCTTATTTGCGATTAGCTAATTGCTAATCGCAAATAAGGAATACTCCCCATTCATTCCTATGGGCCTTTTGGCCCATAGGAATGAATGGCGAGTTATTCCTTATTTGCGATTAGCAATTTGCTAATCGCAAATAAGGAATCAGTAGGAATCGCATTTTATTATGCGATTCCTACATGATTACCGTTTTGCGAGTCCTTAATAGCGAATCGCTATGATTCGCTATTAGGGGCTCGCAAAACGGCCCCTTCATGAATAAGGCTGCATATCTTTTGTACGGAAAGGTTTAAATGACAAAATGTAGAAATAATGCAAGATAAGGGAAGCAGGATGATAGAATGGAAAAATGGAAGGAGAAATTAGAAGACATGATGGAAGCAAGAAAAACAATGGAAGGATGACGAATGATAAAAGAAAAGAGAAAAGGATCATCTGAAGATGAACCAATAGAAGGAGAAAGAACAGTTGAAGGAATAATGGAGCATTGTATTGATTGAAGGAAGGATGGAAGGAAGGATCAAGAAAAAATGTAAGAAGAAAGGATTTAACAAAGATGGTAGGATTGATAGAAGTCGCGTTTAAAGGATAAAAGGAAGGTGTTAGATATTGGATCATTAATTGTGGTGGGCGACTGCCCCCACCTCATAGAATAATTTGAACTCTTATGAGGGTGAACCCTTAAAGTCAATAAATTGACCTGTGCTCAACCCCTAGTAGCCATGGTGCAGAGCAGACAGGCTATGCGTATCTGACAAGCTCTAATTAGCGTGAATCACATGTCAGGTGTGCCAGCAGCTCTTTGACTTATTCCAGATTTATTGGGATTGTTTCTGTTCACCCAAACCTGAAAACCTGTGTAGAAATGGACAGAGTCTTGTGCCATTTCTACAGAAAAGTTTTTCCTATGCTTCAAGACTTTTCTGCAGAAATGGAAAAATACTTTGTCCCTTTCTATCTCAGCGAGGATGGCAATGTGCTAATTGTATGCTTAAAAACTTTGACAAAAAGCAGACATTTGAGGTGAGCAAATTCAGAGTGTCTCTGGTGTAGGGTGCTCTATACAGGAGCTGCTCTCCACCTAAACCTGGGAACTACCCTGAGTTCTCTGCTTTTTTGCATAATTCATGCAGCACTCTATGCCTTAAAGGGTATTGTTTTGATTTATACTGGTGGTTCCCTTGTGTATGGACAAGCCTAAACATTTCTGAAGAGCTATAATGATAGCGAAACACACGTCAATGGTTGATTTGATTCATTTCAGGTTAGCTTTGTTGGTATTTTACCAATCCAAAGCTGTAATACGTTGCCTGGAGTGGTAAAAGACTTTTGTCATTTTACAGCTTGGCATGGATGGTACTGTGCTAATTCTATGCTTGAATACTTTTCTGTAGAAATGTCAAAAGACTTTGTCCCTTTCTATATCGGCATGGATGGCATTGTGGTAACCATATGACTGAAAACTTTGACAGAATAGCAGTCATTTGAGGGTAGAAAATTCAGAGTGTTGCTAGTTTTGTAGGGTGCTCTATACAAGAGCTGCTCTCCACCTAAACCTGTACCCAGGCTTAGGTGAAGAGCAGCTCCTGTATATACAGATATATTTATTATATATATATATATATATATATATATATATATATATATATATATATATATATATATATATCACAGCTTCGAGCATCCACAAACCATCTGTTCGTAAAGAAAGCAGCACACGCAGGAGGTAGTTCCACGTAGATTTTATTCGGGAACTTCACAGCATACGACGCGTTTCGCCAGAGGGCTTCGTCAAGATATGCAAAGAGCGGAGGCGCTCAACCCATTTAAATCAAATATCTTACTTCCGCAATTAAGTTAGAGAACAAAGAAGGACTATACAAATGTAAATAATGGATCGGCCATCTTAAGACGGTGTGGTCATTTACCGGTATAACCCAATCTTAAGTTGAACATATATAAAGTTATGTACAATCAATGAACATATTCACAAATCCCACAATAAATAAATAACTTGGGGACTGCACTTATTATCCCGCCCATGATGGGCAACAATAGTCCAATTGTCCTCCTTACACATTAACGCCCTGGATGGGCTGACCGTCGAACAGGTGGAAAATACTCAATATTAAGGTGCAGACAATGTTAATAAAATGAAACACTATGCAATATGATAAACCATGTGAAAACATATGAGAACATAATCATGGCATTTAGAAGACCTGAGTTAAGATACTCCTAGTACATAGGCTCCCAGAATCAAGGATCATGCTATAGTGTGTAAACGCACCCGTTATAATATTGCATACATGGCAACAAATAATGCCCGGGATGGGCTAGAGTATAACATCTGTTCGAAGGTATTGAAAATAAAGTAGGATGTAAAGCCTAAAAATGGATACAAAAATTACAGTCAAAAATTTCATAAAACCAGAAGTTCTGAATACATATATAGACAAGGAAATATACCAATCAAAAATACAGTGCTTAAACCAACATGGACGTCCATCATAAGCAGAAGTGCGTGAAACTTAACCCAAATGTACTGAAAGTTCTTCATGCATATTGAGGCCATTCGGGTGTTTACTCTGCAAATCAATTATGTATCTGGACTCCAGCCTTCTAAGCTTTAGAAGGCGGTCGCCACCCCTGATGTTAGCCGGTACACTATCGAGACAAATATATGATAACAGATCCCTGTTACTATTATGTTTCTTTTCAAAGTGCCTCGCTACGGGGTAGGTGACATCTTTTTTGGCAATGGCACGCATGTGCTCTAATATTCTCAATTTAACGGCATTGGTGGTACTACCGATGTAGTTTAAGCCACAAGGGCAGGTGAGACAATAGATGACATATGCTGTGGAGCACGTCAGGAACTTGGTAATCTTTTTCGGTGTGGAGAGACCTGGTACCTTAAAAGCAAGCGTCCGCTTGCTATATTTGCAGGCCTTGCACCGGCCACAAGGATAGAAACCATTTAAAGCAGGAAGTTTAGGGATATTGTCAGGAGCAGTGTAATGACTGGAGACCAAATGGTCCCTAAGAGATCTGGCCTTCCTGAAGGTCACTAAAGGATTGCTGGGCAAGTCAGCTTTAATGATGTTATCGGACATTAAAATGTTCCAGTTCTTCCCATCCCGGGCATTATTTGTTGCCATGTATGCAATATTATAACGGGTGCATTTACACACTATAGCATGATCCTTGATTCTGGGAGCCTATGTACTAGGAGTATCTTAACTCAGGTCTTCTAAATGCCATGATTATGTTCTCATATGTTTTCACATGGTTTATCATATTGCCTAGTGTTTAATTTTATTAACATTGTCTGCACCTTAATATTGAGTATTTTCCACCTGTTCGACGGTCAGCCCATCCAGGGCGTTAATGTGTAAGGAGGACAATTGGACTATTGTTGCCCATCATGGGCAGGATAATAAGTGCAGTCCCCAAGTTATTTATTTATTGTGGGATTTGTGAATATGTTCATTGATTGTACATAACTTTATATATGTTCAACTTAAGATTGGGTTATAGCGGTAAATCACCACACCGTCTTAAGATGGCCGATCCATTATTTACATTTGTATAGTCCTTCTTTGTTCTCTAACTTAATTGCGGAAGTAAGATATTTGATTTAAATGGGTTGAGCGCCTCCGCTCTTTGCATATCTTGACGAAGCCCTCTGGCGAAACGCGTCGTATGCTGTGAAGTTCCCGAATAAAATCTACGTGCAACTACCCCCTGCGTGTGCTGCTTTCTTTACGAACAGATGGTTCGTGGATGCTCGAAGCTGTGATAAATATAACGGGTACACCCCCGTTTGGCGTGCACCCGCTCACGTGTGCAATCGGCTGGTGTTTAGAGCTCTCGATATATATATATATATATATATATATATATATATATATATATATATATATATATATATATATATATATTTATTTTTTTTAACTCCAATTCACCTCTTAGTTAAGAAGATCGCCCGGACACACAGCGCTTGCTAGTAACCTTTATTTTGGCAAGTGAAAAGTTACGACGCGTTTCACCCTTACGAGCATGATCAAGCCGTAAGGGTGAAACGCGTCGTAACTTTGCCAAAATAAAGGTTACTAGCAAGCGCTGTGTGTCCGGGCGATCTTCTTGACTAAGAGGTGAATTGGAGTTAAAATTATGGTCTGCCAGTGACCAGGCCTGGACCGCTCACGACAACTGCAATGCTCTTACTGGCTTTGGTGGAGCGAATATATATATATATATATATATATATATATATATATATATAGACATAGGTAGGTAGGTAGGTAGATAGATAGATAGATAGATAGATAGATAGATAGATAGATAGATAGATAGATAGATAGATAGATAGATAGATAGATAGATAGATAGATAGATAGATAGATAGATAGATAGATAGATAGATAGATAGATAGATAGATAGATAGATAGAGAGATGGATAGATTCAGGATGACCTGTCAAGCTGGTACAGAGAAAATGGGAATGTCAAACAAAAGTGTGTTTCCCAGGTTAATTCCCATAAGAATTTTAGCCCCAACTACAGCCCGAACCACAGGACAGAATTATACCAAATTTGGCTGAAAGCTAGCTCTTGGTATTTGGTGTAAATAAGTCCAGTCACACATCCACTCTCAAAGGTTAAAGGTTACAGTTCAGAAATAACAATGTAAAGAACATAGAAATGCACTGAGAAAATCAGAGGTTACAGGGACGTTTTAGTGAGGAAATACATTTGAAAAAACTGTAGAAATTCATGAAAAAAACAAAGGTTACAGGGACATTGTAGTTAAGAAATACAATTAAAAAACCTTAAAAATTCACTAATAAAACAGAGGTTACATGAACAATACAGTTTTGTGGGTGTTTGAGTAACTGTATGGGTCTGTGAGTGGCAGTGAGAGTGACTGCATGGTTGAGTGAGTGGTTTTGTGAGTGGCTGTAAGAATGAATGTGTGTATGGGTCTGTAAAAGTATATGTGACTGGTTGGGTTGGTGTGTGAGTGGGTGTATGAGAGGTTGTGTGGGTATGTGAGTGGGTGTGTCAGGGGTCTGTGATGATGTCATCAGTGATGTCACTGACCATGTCATGAGCGAGTTTTTCAATTTTATTCCCTAACTGTAACCACTAACCTATAACAGTGCATGAGTGTCTCAGTAAGTCTGTGAGTGGGTGTGTGAGTCTCTGAGTTTGTCTGTGAGTCGGTGTGAGAAGGCGGTCTGTGAGTTGCTGCGTCAGTATCGGCGGGCTCTATATTTTGCCCTCTTCTGCTCATTCTCTGCTCGTTTTCTGCCTTTTTTCTGCTGACTTCTGATTTTTTTCTTCTTTCCGATGGTTGCTGACCTTTATTCTGCCTCCTTCTGCTTGTTTCCCACATTTATTTTTTTGTTTGTCTCTTTCTGCTTGTTTCTCCTCTTTATCAGATCTTTATCAGACCTTGATCAGACCTTTATTTTGTCTCTTTTTGCGTGTTGTTCACCTTTATTTTGCCTCTTCCTGATCATTGTTGATCTCTATTTTGCCTCTTTGTGCTTGTTTCTGACCTTCATTTTGCCTCTTTCTGCTTGTTTCTCACCTCTACAGATATTTATCAGACCCTAATCAGACCTTTATTTTGCCTCTTTCTGCTCGTTTCTCACCTTTATTTTATCTTTTGCCTCTTTCTGCTTATTTTTCATCTTTATCAGATCTTTATCAGACCTTGATCAGACCATTATTTTGCCTCTTTCTGCTTGTTGTTCACCTTTATTTTGTCTCTTCCTGCTCTTTTCTGATCTCTATTTTCCCTCTTTCTGATTGTTTCTGACCTTCATTTTGACTCTTTTTGCTTGTTTCTCACCTTATTTTTGCCTCTTTGTGCTTGTTGCTGGCCTTTATTCTGCCTCTTTCTGCTTGTTTCTCACCTTTATCTTGTCTCTTTCTGCTCATTACTGACTTCTTTTCCGCCTCTTTTTACTTGTTTCCGATCTTTGTTCTGCCTCTTGCTGCTCATTTCTAACTTCTATTTTGCCTTGTTCTGCTCGTTTTTTACTTTTATTCAGCCTCTTTAGGCCCATTTGTGACCTTTATTTTGCTTCTTTTTGCTCATTGCTGACCTTTTTTCTGCCTCTTTCTGTTCCTTTCTGATCTCTATTCTGCCTCTTTATGCTTGTTTCTGCCCTATATTCTGCCTCTTGCTACTCACTTCTGACCTCCATTTTGTCTTTTCTGCTCCTTTCTGACCTTTATTTTGCTTCTTTCTGCTCCTTTCTGCCCTTTATTTTGCTTCTTTCTGCTCAATGCTGACGAATAGCCTGCCTCTTTCCGCTAGTTTCACACCTTATTTTTCCTCTTTTTGTTCATTGCAGACCTTTTTTCTGCTTCTTTCTGTGCCTTTCAGATCTCTATTCTGCCTCTTTACGCTTGTTTCTGCCCTTTATTCTGCCTCTTGCTACTCGCTTCTGACCTCCCTTTTTGGCTTTTCTGCTCCTTTCTGAATCAGTCTCTCTGCTCGTTTGTCACCTTTTTTGGCTCTTTGTGCTCATTGCTGACCTTTATTTTGCCTCTTTTTGCTGGTTTCTGACCTTTATTGTTTCTCTTTCTGCTCGTGTCTAACCTTTATTCTGCCTCTTTGTGCTCATTCCTGACCTCTATTCTGCCTCTTGCTGCTTGTTTCTGAACTCTATTTTGCTTCTTTCAGCTGGTTTCTGAACTCTATTTTGCCTCTTATGCTTGTTTTTTACCTATATTTTGTCTCTTTCTGCTTGCTGCTGATATTTATTCTGCCTCTTTCTGTTAGTTTCTCACCTTTATCTTGGTCCTTTCTGCTTGTTGCTGACCTATATTCTCCCTTTTTCTGCTTGTTTCTCACTTTTATTTTTCCTCTTTCTCCTCTTCCCCCAGGACTTGACACTTGACAGTGGGCAGGAAAATATACAAAACATCGCTTTAGGCAAGCAAGAGCATTTTATCAGCTCTAGTATGCTGGAAGCAGAGTGTTTGCTCTGACTTTGTGGTGGCTGTCACAGCTCACAGCGAGTCACAGGAGACAGCTATGTCACAAGGGTGAGCACACTGGGAGGTAGCAAGAGCCCACCCTGAGAGGTGGCTTTCCCCAGGACCATTAAAGGCTCCAGGAGGAAGATGTGTGACTCCCCTCTTTTCACTTTCATGGGCTTGCGTCAGGAAGGAGGTGGTCCCCAGGGATGAGGACAGCTCAGTATGGGTTCCACGTGGCCCCTGTACTTCGGAAAATAGAAAGAAAGCCTGGGGTGGAGGGGGTCCCTGGGTCAAGGGAAGTCCGTGAGGCCCCTCCGCTCCATATTTAAGTGAGCCTCAGGGTGGGGTCCCAAGGGTTCAGGCCGCAAAAGTTAAATTAGTATCAGCTATGTGCTACTAATGAGTGATACTAATTCTAACATATATAATATATGAGTGGCTGTGTGACTGTATAGGTGTGTTAGTGGATGTGTGAGTGGCTGTATGGGTTAGTACGTTGGTATGTGAGTGCCTGTATGGTTAATACGTGGGGGTGTGAGTAGCTGTATGGGTCAATGGATGAGTGTGTGATTGGCTCTATCAGTGAATAAGTGGGTGTGTGAGTGGCTGTACGGGTGAGTGAGTGCCTGTTTTATTGGTGAGTGAGTGGGTGTGAGTAGCTGTATTGGTGGGTAAGTGGTGTGTGAGTGGCTGTATGGTTCTGTGAGTTGGTGTTGGAATAGCTGTATCAGTGACTCAGTGGCTGTGTGAGTGTCTCTAAGGGTGAGACTCTAGATGTGTAAGTTGGTATATGGGTGAGTGAGCGGCTGTTTGAGTGGGTGTCTAGGTAAGTGAGTAGGTATATGAGTAGCTGTATAGAACAGTCAGTGGCTGTATAAGTGGAAGTATATATGAGTGAGTAGCCATGTGAGTACTTTTATAGATATATGAAGGGGTATGTAAACGGTAGTGTGGGTGTATTGGGGGGCTGTATGGGTGAGTGACTGGGTGTGTGAGTGGCTGCTTGGGTAAAAAAATAGCAGTGGGAATAGATGTATAGGTGAGTGAGTGGTTGTATTAGTTAGTGTGTGGATAGGTATGTAAATAGGTGTATGGGTATGTGGTGGTGATTGAGTGGGTGTGTGACTGGCTCTGTGGATGAGTAAGTGGGTGTGCGAGTCGGCGTGTCAGTGGTTTTATGGACGTGGTTGCATGGATATGTCTGTGAGTGTATAAAAGGTTGGCTTGATGTATGAGTGGGATGATGCCATCAATGATGTCATAAGTGATGTCATTTGAGATTTCATTTGCGTTGTCATAAGTGATGTCACTGACCATGTCATGAGTGATGTAATATGTGAGGTGATAAACAGAGCATTGCAGCAGCAAAAGTTACAGTTCACTCAGGTAACTATAACTGCTGAATATCACTAGTTTTGCACAAGTGAAATCTGAGCCTATCTTTAACGTCTCTATAACCTTAGGTTTTTTCAGTAAATTTCCAAGGTTTTTTTAATTCTATTTCCTAACTATAACGACCTTGTAACCTTTGATTTTTAAGTGATTTTCTAAGGTTTTTCAAATTTTATTTCATAACCAATACATCCTGTAACCTTTGTTGTTTTTTTAAAGTGAATTTCAATGGCTTTTTAACTATTTGCCACGTTTGCAGAGTGGTGGAGAAAGGGGGCATGGCCTTTGACCAGCTCTCAGCAATCCCGCAGTATCAAACTTACTGGAGGTAACAGGAGAACTTCTTGGCCCACAAGGACCCTCAGCATTAAAGAGGACTTCATGCCCTAACCACTAGTGCGACAGAAGGCGCATTGCAGAGAACATTAGAAAGGGTGCGTGACCTCTGCCCAGGTCTCAGCAATTGCACTGTATGGGTTTACTGGAGGTAACAGGAGGGGTTATTGGCCCCAAAGACCCTTAGCATCCAAGGGAACTTTATCCCCTAACCAGTAGTGAGTCAGGAAGCACGTTTGCGCAGTGGTGGGAATGGGGGCTGGATCTCTGAAAACCTCTCAAAAACCCAGCTGGGTGGGACTTACTGGAGGTGACAGGAGGTTTAGTTGGCCCTCCCAGACCTTCAGGAGCCAAGGGGACTTCATCCATCAACCAGTAGTGTGCCAGGAGGTGTTAGGGAAAGGGGGCTGGGCCTCTGGCGACTTCCTCAGGCCACCCATTTCCCCCTCTTTTAATCTTTTATTAGAGGAGAGAGGCCCATCCCCCAGGGCCAGGCCTTTTTGAAATGGGGAGGGGGGCTGGTAGGTCCCCTTCCCGGCCCATTATTATATATGTGGTTAAATAATATTCAAGTCAATGTTGAACACTGAAAGCTTAAGTCAGTATATGGGCCTTTAAGTGCATACACAGCTCACTGAAAAGTCTACGTACGTCGAATACCCTCTAAGCACATAGCAGTTTGCCCTATAGCCTTGTTACAATCTACCTTAGGAGTGAGTTGTATGTAGTAGGAGAGCAGGCTAGTCCTTGTGACAGAGATTTTAAAGGCAAGTTGGCCTAGCAGTAGAACTGCATGCACATGCTTAAGTGTACAAGGCCTAAAACATGCTTAAAAGACTACTTCTCTGAATGGATCACTTCCTAGTGTCTGTTCTTTACTAGGCATCTTAATTAGTGTTTTAGCGCTTATATGGTGCCCTGTTTCTATATGTAAAAAAACATGTTTTACTACATCACTGGCTGTGTTTGTGAATGTAAGGTTTTGAAAATCTATATCAAAGAGAGGTAATGGTTTGCCTGTTCCATGTGTCAGTCACTAAAAGGTTATTTAAGTGAGTGTCTTCCTGTGTCCATTACTGCTAGGTAATAATACTTGTGTATGAGCATATCAGTGAACCCTTAGATGTTTGTGACATTGTCTGAGAGGATGCATTATTACCTGACCTCTTTTGTATCAGCTTACCTGAGATTGAAGTCAATGTGAAACACTAAAAGTATAACACCATATATGAACCTGTAAATGCGCACAAAGCTCAGTGAAACATCCAAGGACATCAGTAAGCTTTTAACTACACAGCAGCATGCCCTAGGACATAGCTATAATCTACTTTAGGATTTATTTATATGTGGTACCATAACTGAAACTTCGATCTACATGTGTTACCGTTTATGTATATAAGAGTATACTCTACGATTTACCTACAGGTTACCTTAAGGATGAGTCATAATTGGTAGAAGAAGACAATAAGACTTCCGAAAAGGATTAAAGTGCCAATTTGGCAAAGCTGTGTAACTGAATGCATAGCATAAAGTATACCAGTTCTGATACATTTGTAAAGGACTATTTCTGTGGATGGCTGACTTGGCAGTGTCAGTTGTTTACTAGATATCTCAATGAGTGTCTTAGTCCCTATGTACGGGTGTGTATCCACATGTCAGTATGTACATCGGTACATCGCTGGCTATCTTTGTGACTGTATGGCTCTGTAAATATATATGGAAGGGGCGGCATTGATTGCCTCTTGGTTAGTTACAATTGGGTTATTTAAGTGAGTTTGTCACTGCCTCTATTAGTGCTACATACATAAGAGTTGTGCATATGAGTGAATGTGTAGCTGCTTGTGAGACTGTCTCTCCCCTTTTGTATGTGCTTACATCAGATTAAAATCAGGGTGAAAGACTGGATCTACAATTCAGCATATGGGTCTGAAAGTGTGCATGTATCTCATTGATACAACCTACCTTACAGGTAAGTTAAATGTGGCATTGTGGTAGATTAAGGCTTCTTAAGCAGGTTTAAATGTCACATTCCCTAGAAGAATAACTAGCACAGACTCTCAAGAATACCAGGTATCACACATATTTAAATGACTTGATACTGTCATTTCTTTATTACATATCCTATTAAGTGTCTCAGTCCCTATGTGGGGCAGGGGCATTTCCATGTGTAACTAACTTTAATCTAACAAACATGTATTTTGTTCCATTAAAGAACAAAGGATCCTTCCTGTTACAGTAAGGATCTCTAAATAAATCAGTAACAGGTGGCATGGATTCTCTGGTGGGTCTGTTAGTTACTAATGGCCTGTTTAAGGTAGTGTGCAACTGCCTGCAATAGTACTACATACTTAGCAGCTGGCTCTATGTGTGTCACTGATTGTTAAGAATCTCCTGACACTATCTCATGAGCTGTAACAGTGTCTCTCTCCTTTTGCATCGACTTATATCAAATTTAAATCAGAATTGGATAGTGGATGTCAGCTTACCATTTACACCTATAAGTATGTATATAGGTCACTCAACCCTCTAACTACATATGTTACCATTTATGTAGATAAAAACATATCTTTTATCCTAGGTACATGGTACCTAACACTTCACTTTATCTATTAACACACATTTGAAATTGATTACATATATGTTATACATTATATAAGTGTTATTCTAAACTCAATAGAATAAACTAACACTTACACTTGACTATCTTTACATATATATATATATATATATATATATATATATGTTGTCTTATATATATATATATATATATATATATATATATATATATATATATATATATATATATATATATATATATTATCCATCTCCTCATGTGTTTTTCCATTACATATCCAACCTGATCGCACCAGTGAATTAGAAAATACATATCCTTAACTACATAGTAGGTCTAAAGTAGCATAGTTGTAAAAATCAGAACACAACCTATTTACAACCCTTCCCCCACTCTGCTTTCCTTCACTTCCCATAACAACCTCATTTAGAATACTCTACTGTAACAGTAGGTCTAAGGTTCACACACTTTCTAAGGAGAGCATACTAGCTTCCAGTTGAACTGTAGCAGGTGTGGTTTAGTACTTTTTAATATAAGCTTATCCACACTAGTGTAGCCAATGCAGCCAATCACAGATGTACTCACAATAGTACTTATGTCACAACCTATTTTTAGTTATCACATTATTTACCTCACCCAATCAAATACGTCCTTTTCTTAAATCAGGTTTACTCCTCCATTTTAACTGCCTTTCATTCTACCAACTGTCACATTTAGCTGCAGCCTTCTCCTGAATTTACAGAAGTGATGGTGTTCACTTTACAGATGAAGGCTACAGGCTGTTTCTCAGCAACCTGAAACTCTGCATCCTGTCTTACATGTAGCTGTCACATGCTGACAATGAATACAAAGGCTCTCTTTAGAACCACCCTATTGCTCAATACTAAATAATATTGTTTTAAAATCCTGTTTAAAGAAAATTAATTGGGGGAGTTGCGACCACATCGTGGATTTGGAAAGAAAAAGCACGAATTCAAGGTATAACAACACAGTTTAGATTTATAACTCTAATCTTACATCTATATATGTTACAATGATTTTGTGAATAGTTTTGTGAGTGTCTAACTGTCTGTGGAAGTGGGTCTGAGTGATTGAATGAGTGTCTTAGTGGGTCTGTGACTGGGTGCTTGAGTGTCTGAGTGGATCTGTGAGTGGGTGAATCTGTCTCTGAGTGGGTCTGTGAGTGGCTCCCTCAGTGTCTGAGTGGATCTGTCAGTGGGTGCTGAGTATCTCAGTGGCTCTGTAAGTGAGTGCATGAGTGTTTGAATGGGTCTGAGCAAGAATCCATCAGTGGGCAGGAGGAGGTCGGAGGTATGTCTAAGCTCAGCCTGAAGGGCATTCCACAGTTTCGCCGCGGCCACGCCAATTGACCTACCTCCTGCTTTGGATTTCCTGAACCTAGGTATTGTCATCAACCTAGCCAGGGAGGATTGTAGGTTACGGGCATGCCACATGAACTTCCTTTGTAAACGAACAGGGCCCAACCCATGGAGAGCTTTAAAGGCCAAACAGAGAGACTTAAATTGAACCCTCTGTCTCACCGGAAGCCAGTGCAGCTGAGCCAGAGCCATTGAAGAGGAGGATCTTGTTGGCCACCCCAGGGCGAATTTTGTCGCAGCAGACTGAATTCTCTTGAGTCTATTCATAAGATAACTTGGAGACTCCAACAACAGAGAATTACAGTAGTCTAACCTACTGAGCACGGTGCAAGGCACCACCTCTACCCGGGCAAGAGGCGGTAACAGTGGAAGGATTTTCCTCAAGAATCTGATAATGGCCAGACAGCCAGCTATTATCTTTGAAACATGCACCTCCAGAGTAAGATCGCTGTTAAACATGACACCCAGGTTCCGCACTACCTTCACTGGCTGCACCAATGGGGAGAAATTCGCAGGCCAGAAGTTGCATTGCGAGTGCATTGGTGCAGACCCACTCAGGTGCCGTGGTGGTGCCGATCCGTGGCCTGGGTTTGGCCACACATATTCAAAAGAAAGAGGTTGCTGCTCTGGTGGAACACACTCGCCGGATGTCAGGCCAGTGACAGGGCTGCTCTCTCAGGTCTTCTCTCCACACAAATGCTGCCTACGCATTTAGGGACACCTCCCTTCCTCTGGGCAGCATAAAACACGAATGAAAGGCACTAGCAGTTATTTAAGAACGTTTCTTCTTTATTTTGCATAATCAAACCTAATTATGTTCAGGTAAGTGACTCTGTTGCATGATGGGACCGGCGGGCCAGCAAAGTGACAAGCACCACAACCCACAAAAAAGGTAACGAGGGCACTGATTAACACAGGATCTTCTCTTTGTATCTGGCAGGAACAACAAAGCTAAAATGCCCTAGTACCAAAATGGAAAATTAGTGCTACAACGGTCTTCAGGAGGACCTGCGATGCTGCTTCTGCCTCCCCTATCCCGGAAGAGGCACATGGGTCACGCGGTTCGGTCATGCTGCGGTGGTACCCACACTCGTTGACCTCTCATGGCACTGCTCCACACTTCAGGGAGGATGCTTTCCATTAGCTATGTTTTCTAATGATGTGTCACGCCAGCCCAGTTCAACCACAGAACTCCTTTAGATCCAAACAGACTCTTCCACTCTCTCACCGGAAGTGAAACCAGGCCACGCAGACACTTTCACAATACAACAGTCGGGAATGCACTTTTCGGTGAAAAAAACACATTCATTCCTCCTAATTAATCAAATAAACGTCTCACTGAAGAACAGGAGCCAGCTTTGATCAGTTAACAGCTGTTACAATGACTTTTTTACTTTGCGATACCATTACAACACATGCGTTGTACATTGCGAAATTATTACTATGCATTTTTTTAGAACGCATGTTCATTTACAACGCATGCCTTTAAAACAAATTTTGTTGTAAAAGTGTGTATGGTAAATGACCATGCGTTCTAGAAAACATGTAGATGATCCACGTTGTTGTAAGGAAACAGAGGCTGTTCTATTTCCTCACAACGATGTGCACACTCAGAGACGACATGGAGCAGGAACCACGAGGAGAGAGGAAAACCGAGGAGTGAGAGGTAAGGGGGATTGGGCATGGGGTGGGGGTTTGTTTTTTAGGGTTTAGGGTAGTGCAGTGGTTTTGGGTAGTGTAGGAGGTCATGCTGGAGGTAGTGTTTTAGGGTTTAAGGTAGTGCAGTAGTGTAGGGGGTCATGCTGGGGGTAGTGTTTTAGGGTTTAGGGTAGTGCAGTGGTGTATGGGTAGTGTAGGGGTTCGTCCTGGGGTAGTGTTTTAGGATTTAGGTTAGTGCAGTGGTGTTTGGGTAGTGCAGGCGGTAGTGCTGGGGTAGTGTTTTGGAATTACGGAAGTGCAGTGGTGTTTGTGTAGTATAGGGGGTCGTGCTGCTGGTAGTGTTTTAGGGTTTAGGGCGGTGCAGTGGTGTTTGTGTAGTGTAAGGGGTCTTGTTTTTGGGTTTTGGGACGTGCAGTGGTGTTTGGGTAGTGAAGGGGGTCATGCTGCGGTAGTGTTTTAGGGTTTAGGGTAGTGCAGTTGTGTTTAGGTAGTGAAGGGGGTCATGCTGGGGTAGAGTTTTAGGGATTAGGGTAGTGCAGTGGTGTTGGGTAGTGTAGGGGGTTGTGCTGACGGTAGTATTTTAGGGTTAAGGGTAGTGCAGTGATGTTTGTGTAGTGTAGGGGGTCATGCTGGGGGTAGTGTTTTAGGGTTTAGGGTAGTGCAGCGGTGTTTGGGCAGTGTAGGGGGTAGTGTTTTGGGATTACGGTAGTGCAGTGGTGTTTGTGAAGTATAGGGGTCGTGCTGGGGTAGTGTTTTAGGGTTTAGGATAGTGCAGTTGTGTTTGGGTAGTGAAGGGGGTCATGCTGCGGTAGTGTTTTAGGGTTTAGGGTAGTGCAGTTGTGTTTAGGTAGTGAAGGGGGTCATGCTGGGGGTAGATTTAGCGTTTAAGGGAGTGCTGTGGTGTTTGTGTACTGAAGGGGGTTGTGCTGGGGGTAGCGTTTTAGGGTTTAGGGTTGTGGATGGGGTGTTTCTGTAGTGGAGGGGGCTATCCTGGGGTAGATTTGGGGTTTAGGCTAGTGAAGTGATGTTTGGGTAGAGTAGGGGTTGTGCTGGTGGTAGTGTTTTAGGGTTTAGGGTAGTGCAGTTATGTTTGGGTAGCGTAGGGTGTCGTGCTGGGGGTAGTGTTTTAGGGTTTAGGGTAGTGCGCCCAACCAGCCACAATATCCGAAGACAAAGGGGATCCTGACTCTTTTGAATGCTCCGCCGATTGAATATTTTGGGTCAAGGGCCCTACCACGTCCAAGACCTATCAATTCCTTTCTTGGAATCCCTCATATACTTGGAGAAAAAGGTACATCGTTTCTCATCAATTTCAGGCGTGTGTGCCACCTTCCCCTTCAGTGAGGGCCTGGGGCATTTTTCCCTCATCCTATACCTGACCTCCCTTTGAAGGGGTTGATGGATTTTCTCCACCACATACTCTGCCACTTTGGCATCAGGCGTCCACTCCACCGACCTAGGATGGTGAATTTGAGTAGGCTCGAACATGTCCTAGTGGACCCCGTTCCCAACCGGGTACTCAGAGGAGTGGGACTCTGGATGCTAGGGACGCCCGAGTCCTTATCCTCATCGGAGGAGAAGTCGTCCTCCAATATACCCTCTCCCTCTAAGGGAAACCCACCGTCGGGGTCTACAATAGTGGTGACAGCGTCACAATTTTCTCCAGGCTCCTCCTCCTCCTGACAGGGTGCAAATTTTAGCGTTTGCGCACTCTTGAGGAAGGTCGTTATAAATGTATCAAATCCTTCCAAGCGCCCCGGGTTATGTTTAATGGCCCTTTTATTCCCCATCTGGGAGCTACTGGGATTCGCCACCACCAGATCTGGGTCACTGAACACCCCAGGGATGCTTTTCGCCCGCTTATCAGCTTGATCCCAAAGAGGAGCCAACGCCCTAGAAATAGCCAGAGAGAGGGCTTGGTCTACTGCAGGAGGGAGAAGTTGGGGTGCCATTCCTTCTCCACTTCCTCGTAGGAGGAGTAACAATGGTCTTCTGGAGAAGACATGATAGCAGAGGGTGTGAGCACAGAACAAATGCCCTTCAAATCCTTAAGGCAACCCCCTCGCCGGTGCTCCAACAACTGGACTTTCCCGAAGCTGTTATAAGAATAGACTGAGGCGCAATACCAATTACACCACCAGGTGGCGCTGGTCACTAACGTGGCTGTGTGGGAAAATCCCCTTGTAAATGTGTAAATGTAAATGTAAATGCACAGGAATTTATATAGCGCAAATCACCAACTGGTCTCTAAGCACTTGCTTAGGGAACCCGTCCTGGTATTCCCCTGTGAGATAACCCCGGCAGGGTATCCACAAGGTGAAAGCCAGGCATCCCGCCGCAAGGGGCCGTTGTGGAGATTAAGCAAGCTATTGCCCAGAGTCGCAGAGTGTGAACCCGTGAATCGAGTAGGCACCGGAGCGAGAATTGTCGAGTCCATGGACATTTTAGGACTCAAGACCCCGCCAAGCCGGGAATTGAACCCTGGTGCCGGGCTGACCTCTGCTTCCAGGTCTGCCTCCTCTAACCGGTGAGCCACACTTCTCCACGTGTAGCGGTGTCAAAATTAGACGAGGGTTGATCGGGAATTAAACGGACACTAAAGGAGTGACCGGATTCCTAAACGTGCGCAAGACCAGCAGGAGCGCTCGGCAGAGCTGCCTCGCTTGGACCAGACGCGCCTGACAGGACCTTACCGCACACAGAGCACACAGCGGGAGAAACTGCGAGGGGGAGAACATGCTCAGGCAAGAGCCTGCTGCACAGGGAATATGAAACAATACCAAGGCAATAATGCTAATAATGTGTACAAGAAACCGCTATACAAACAGCAACAACGTCAGATTAAGCCAAGAATGTAAGGAATGCACTTAACTGACGAGCAGTGAAGAAAGAGTAAGCGGAAGGGATGTCACAATATTATATATGATGGACTGTGATATGATTGGACTATAGTTGCCTTGGAGACTACCCCCCTAATGGTTCATGGGTTGTGTAGTCTTTTGTTTAATGATTGTTGTGTTACGTTTTCTTTGAACTGCTGTGCAAATAAAGTGAGGACAGATATGCATAATCCTCGCCTCCGTCCTGCCATAGAATTCAGTAAACTTTATTCCATCTGATTTAGAAACATAGATCATAAAAGTGTACATAAAGACAGTAAATCCTCTTTCCTAATACAATACAGTGAGAATTAATTAAAACCAGTAGGTAAAAACGGGTGTTACAAAGCCCGGTTCAGAGCAACTTCAGGTTAACAGAATCGTAAAGTTCAATGTTTTGCAAGATCAATCTCACGTACTTCGTGCAAAATACGCAATAAGGGATCCAAGCAAGATGTAATGCTCCAATACCTGACCAGTCTCCACTATATAAAACTGCAGAAAAACTAAAACTAAAAAGTGTTTTGCACACTTCTGTCATTGGGCTATATGTGGGCTACATCTGGGTGATATTTGTGCTATAGTTGGGCTATTTGTTCTCTGGTGGCCATCTTGGGAGACTTATTTGTTATGAAGTTTCCTAATTCCCTCATTTACTGCAGTCTCCTCAGTAGGAAATACATTCTGTTTTTTACTTTGATTTAATCGATAAGGCATTCAGATGTGTCACACATTTGCCAAAATGTTAGAACTCTAGTTGTTCATTAGATCACTGTAGTAAAGCTTATGCTCACCAGGGAGTTAATTGGAAGTCTACTGCTGGTATTGAAAGTGATTGTTTCAGTCTGCATGTCAGAATTTTATAATGAAATAGAAGAGGATTTGGGATCTCACTTAAAACATGCCCTAAATTTTCTTTCTACAGCACTAGCCATAATTTCTATGTCACAATGAACCCTGTCATTTTGTTTGTTTTAAAATTAAATGTTTTAAGAGTTACCAGTTTATTCCAATCAAGATAGCTTTAGGTGTGCCATAATTTTGTTATAAGTAAGACTGTTAATACTCTAGTTGTTCTTTAGAATACTCTTGGAAGCTGCAGTAGAACACATAGGCATCAACTGACAGGCTGCTCCTGTTGAAATATAACAGGAAGATATTTGAGATCACACTTAAAACATGTCCTAATTTTTAATTCTACAGCACTAACCATAATTTCTCTGACAAAATGAACCCCATCATGTTGTTCTTTTTTAAATTAAATGTTTTAAGTATTACCAGTTTATACCAATCAAGATGGCTTCAGGTGTGCCATACTTTTGTAGGGCTGTTAGCGCTCTATTTGTTCTTTAGAACACTCTGGGAAGCTACAGTAGAACACAAAGGAATCAATTGACAGTCTCTGCCCTTGTTGGATGTACATGTTTTACTGAGAATGTCAGACTTTATTCTCACATGGCTGAGAAAGATAATGTGAATTTACAGAAAATATGCTCTCATTTTAGCTTCTGGAGCACCTTCCAAAACTCTATCGGACAAGCATGTGAAAATAGTTTTCTCTCAAACATGATTCATGATATCACAGCAGAAGGTTTTTCACAGGGTGAAATCACCTTAGAACACACCACAATTCCTGAAATTAGTAAGGTACCATCAACATATGAATTTTTAATGTAACTAAAGTCTATTATCACCCTTTATAGTTCTCCTTTTGGTAACCCTCAAAATCTTAGATTAACTACAATGCATTTCAATGGGGTCCCAAGATGGCTGCCAGCAATTCCAGGATGAAGTTCTGACAGCCAATCAGATCTCACGATGACATGTGTGGTTAGGCTCCGCCCAGATATCGATATTTTTTCTTTTTCAAATTTCTCAGGAACTACTGAACAGAATTACACCATTTAACAAAAAGAGTTCTTTCTGAACCAAGGGCTACCTTTTTGCTAAATTTGGTGTAATTCCGTTCAGCAGTTCGGGCTGTAGCCACTGCTAAAGTTTCCTATGGAAACTTTCATGGGGAAAACACGTTTTGGGACCCTCCTTTATTCTCGGCCCCCGCTTGCCGAATCACCCCGAAACTATCAAGATAGGAACGGACCGGAGCGTCCCAGGAGTTTTAAAAATTTTGCAAAGATTCAATAATCGGCACCAAAGTTATTGGGAATAGAATGTTGCCCTTTTCCTATGGTAACTAGGTCCTAACTATACCTACCTACTGCAACCGCCTGTAGGTTATATATATATATATATATATATATTCACTGAAAAAACCATAGGTTATAGACCATATATAGTTAGGAATTCGCATTTACAAAACCTTATTTTACTCACACAAAACCATTGAAATTCCATATATAGTTAGTTGCACTAACTATATATCGCGCACCCGCAATCCACTGCTGATGATGTCACATATTACATCATTCATGACATGGTCAGTGACATCACTGATGACATCACTGATGACATCTCAGTGGTGGACGAATCTTCGCAAATTTCTCCAAGAAAATGGCCCGCTCCGCTCCTTCCTTGAAAGTTTGGGGGGGATTCGTCAAGCGGGGGCCGAGATAAAAGGGGGGTCCCAAAACGTGTTTTCCCCATGTTAATTTCCATAGGGCGGTCGAACACACTTTTAGCCCGAACGGCTGATTGGATTTGCACCAAACTTGGCAAAATTGTAGGGACTGGTAGCCCGATGTGCCTTTGCTATGTCTCAAGATATGTGCTCCAGTGGTTTTTGAGTAATTTAGGTTAAAAAAAATATAAATATCTATGGCAGCGCCCCGGTACGCGCACCGGGGAGTGCTCCGGGCGCGCCACGCGACTTGCGCACAGAAAGCTGATTGGCTCTCGGGTGTCTGTAATCATTCGAAACAGTCTGGAGTGGCCGCCATCTTGTGTCTCGGTAAAATCGAGACATAAGAGGTGGAAAAATCAAACGGGGAAATTACCATAAGGGGCAGGGATAGACCCCCCCCTGACCCCCTAGGTTTGATGTGGGGGCCATAAAAGGGCCCAGCGGGGCATGATGTCATGAGTGATGTCACTGACCATGTCATGAGTGATGTAATATGTGACGTCATCAGCAGTGCATTGCACGCGCAAGTTATAGTGAGTCCAACTAACTACAACGTGGGAATTTCAATGGTTTTAATCCAGTAAATTTTCCAGCTAACTATAACTGGTGTGAAACCTATGGTTTTTTCAGTGAATTTAATAGGTTTTTTAAATACTTATTCCTAACTATAACTGGTGTGAAACCTATGGTTTTTTCAGTGAATATATATATATATATATATATATATATATATATATATACATTCACTGAAAAAAAACATAAATTTCAGGGACGTTGTAGCTAGAAATGATCTTTTAAAAAACCATTGAAATTCACTGGAAAAAACATTGGCTTCAGGGACAATATAGTTAGAAATTAGCATTTAAAAAAAGCATAGAAATTTACTGAAAAAAACCATAGGTTTCAGGGACCTTATAGTTGGTTGAACATTTCACTAGTACGAAACGAGAGCAGTTCGGCAGTTATAGTTAGTTGAACTAACCATAACTCGCGCCCCCACAATGTACTGCTAATTTTGTCACATATTACATCATTCATTACATGGTCAGTAACCTCACTGATGACTTCTACATTGACATCACTGATGGTATCACATGCTAATCTAATGCACCTCTTCACACCCTAATGTGACAGTTAGTTGTTGCAAAAGTAACATCACTCAGTGACCCTCATTCGGCCGCCTTTGGTGGATTAATTTAAATACGCGTTGCCACATGTGATATGAAGGCACCCATTTACAAAGAGTTCAACAGCAATCAGTTGCAATTTAGTGAATCTTATTTTTGCAGTCTGTCAGAAGTGCCACAACCCAAATAGTGAGCCCCCCCACCAACTGGGTTGGGACATTACAAAATGGACAGGTGATTGAATCACGATGACGAGTGTCTGCGGGTTGGTGGTAAAGGAAGGGAAACACGCATTATGTTATTTGTGCAGCGCTAACTATCATCATCATTTTCAATGTTTGCCCAAAACCATTGTGAAGAAACAACTAAAAAAGTCGATAGAATATCAGGGGCAAAACAACGCATTGTTTTCAACTGCATGCAAGAATGGCAGATACTAATATAGACTATTTATTTTGAGCTAATGGTCCTTCTTCTATGACTTCACCCAATATGAGAGAGGCAAACTGCTTTTGAACCGAAATGTGACATCAGCAAGCCATACAAACATTGATAAAGGCAAGGATACTGAACCGCGTCTGTTTGGGCTAATAAATCAATACTTGGAACCCACTGAGTGCTCCGTCTTTGGTAAATAATTTTTATATACATATATATATATATATATATGTATATATATATATATATATATATATATATATATATATATATATATATACACATATACATATATATATATATTTTCAACACACTCCACTCCAATCCGGCTAGAAGGATGACCAGCACGCAGATATCGTATGGTGATTTTCTTTAATTCAAGCCCCTACCCCCACAACAGACGCGTTTCGCCAGAAAAAAAAAAAATATATATATATATATAACGTTATATATATATATACATTTTTATATATATATATCATGTGAGGTAATCAGCAGTGTTTAGCTTAGTTACTTTAGAACACAATTTCTTTTACTTGCCTCTTACACAGGTATACCATCTTACAATACCAAAATATTGTACATTTTCAAAACTGCATATACTTGTTTAGTGTCTACTTTGCTCATGTCCATAAAGCCCAAGGCATAATTCACCATCCACAGAACCCAAGCTGCTTTGACTGTGTACAATGGAGTCTACGATTACTTAATATAATTTTTCCATGCATTTGACTGTTTCTTCAATATATGACATCTGGATGCACACGAGCAAGGTCTTCATGCTCCTAATTTGAGAAACACCTTCCTTTCCCCCTCTTATCCAATAACAATATTTTCTCTGTTATGGGTTTTAGAATACTTTTCAAACTCCTTGCTTTGGATAATGGCAGCCAGAGCAAAACTTTCGCCGCTTCATCAATGAGCTCTAATTTCTCTTGATGTGTTCGATTTGGACCTGGATAAGCTGCAACATGTGGAGTAGGACCGTTGTTGGTAGGTCCAACGAACTTCTTTCGCATGGTCAACATGTTTTTGTATGGTGTTTCGAAAATAGTCGTAAGTTTGGAAATGTAGACATGCATTCCTGACCCTGGATAGTAATTAAGAGGTTACCAAAACTCAAATGCGCTTATATATTGCACCATGACATGCTTTTCATGCTCATATGCATTACAGACTGGTTTTTAGAGGGTCTCAAACAGACTTGATCAATTGCAATCCCATGGTTCATCAATGCATTTGCACATACGCTGACCCGTTGCTCAAAATGTGATTGCGAATGTGATCTGCATCTGCAGAAAGATTCCTGAATTTTCTCTGAAAACTATTTAAATCTGTCAGCTTTCAATGGCAATCTAAATTTATAAATGTACTTTGTAATTTTCTTATTGTTATTATAAATATTCAGATATCCCCAGGTATGGAAACAGTGTGTTATCAAAAGCCATGCGCTACATGCACATCATCTGCGTAGTCGCTGGAGTGCATATATATGCCTTGCTTCCAGTGTCTCACTGCCACCAGATCGCTCTCTGTAAACCATCTGGCCACAACCTACAAAGAGCTCCCATGTAAATAGAACCCACTCTGGATAACCTAAGACTGTACATACCAGGTTCTTGAGCCAATCCCTTTGCCATCAGTCCAAGGTTGTGGCATTGGGCTTTCACCTTTAAATGATAACAATCAATTCCGCCTCCATGATATGAGATGGGATAGTGGTCTCGTGGCCAACATGGATTAAACACATGGACCGAGATGGCAGCGGTGACATTATATAAAGAGTGCCATCACTTAAGGGAAGTGGTTTATTTCCTAGAACAAATTCTGACTTAGGGGATCATTTCTCAGAAGTTCGACTGGGCAGTGATGGCATACCCAGCTCCTGCGATCGCTCCCAGATTTGGCTGCACGGACTTGAGTATGAATATTATCGTTTTCAAATTTGCTATGGCACCTACCCATAGACACCTATAAGTATCCTTGAAACCCTTGACACAAAGTATTTCTCTTTCAATTATCCTGCTGCTTTGTTGAGCCCCTTTGTCATAACTGTTATTCTCTTTGGGCTCAGGATGTGTTTTACTTACCACCTCATATCTGCTAATCTTTTTCATAAAGCAGGGTGTGGAGCTCGTTTGCAGACCCTTGCGTTATTTACTGGTTGCCGTAGCCAAAAATGTTTTCGTTGTTCTAGCTAATCAGTTTGTAGTCTTGTATATGTCAGCGTCCCTCCTGCAGCCCGCACATTGACCGCTAGGAAAAAAGCTGTCACAAACAACTAGATTTCATTAAATTTTAATTTGAAGTCGTTGACAGCCTGACAACCACAATTTGAGACTATCTCAAGTGCAAAGAGTACAACTATGCAAAAAAATATCAAGATCCAATCAACACATGCCTGTATCTAAAAACGACTGGCTTGCAAAAAACTGAGATACGGACTATCCCTACTGAAAATAAAACAGCATGCCAAGTTCGGTGTAATTAAATTCTTCAGTCTTTGCTATAGCAGTGAGCAAATTCACACTTGATTTAAAATGCCAAATGCTACTTGTGAATGACCACAATAACTGCACAACCCCTTCACCACACTGCATGGAATTTGAAAAGAAGAGCGTGAGCTAAATGGTGAACTAATTGCCAACTGTCCTACATATTTGTCAAATACTTCAAAGTCATTAGTGAAAGTGAAATGGGCATTTCTGATGGAAACACCAACTAAAGCAAACCTACAAGTATCTTCACTGGCTCTGTAATTGATAGCACCTCTAAACGCATAGTTAAAACGTAAGAAAAGCATTCTGTTTGCATTTCTTTTTTATTTACCATATACATGTATTAAATGACATTCATATTTCAAAGAAATTGTGATTTAAGAACATGGAGTTATAATTTGAACCTTGAGAAGTTGATACACAGGAGAAATCAATGACATATTTTCTCCACAGCTTGCAAATCAGTGTTTTCCAAAATAGTTAAACTCCAAGAAAATAGACAATCTGGGGAATTGGGTAGGTGGCTGAGAGGGAGGCATGAGCCCTTCTCAAGCAAAAGTCACAATCCTTGTCAGGGTAAACCACAAAAGTCACTACATTAACCTGCGTTTAACCTCTGGCAGCTTGTCACAAAAGCAGTTAGACCTAACTTAGGGGTGATATGTAAAGTACTCAAACACCAATAAAGTGAAAACACAACACAAGAAAAATACTACACCAATTTAGAAAGATAGAATAAAGTTTAGCAATTTTGTTATCACCAAAATGACAAAAATGTAATCCGTAGAACCAGAGATTTGTAATTTAAAAGATTTAAAGTATGTATACCGGCAAAAAGCATAAAGTGTAAATCACAATTTTCTGGTCTTGCGAGACTATGTGAAAGTCACAAGTTCAGGCGGACTGCGATGAAGTGCTTGCTGGATAAAGGGAACCATGTTCATCCTGCTGAAAAAAGTCTCCATCTAAAGTCAAGCAGGAATAATTAAGTTTTTGGTGGGGGAGGCCGAGAGGTGAAGGAAGAGAGTTGCAGATGGTCATCTCTGTAGCATGAAGAGCAGGCCGGGCATTGTAGCATGAAGATACTGTCAGGTGTTGTGAATGGCCGTTGTCAGAGACATGGCATTTGTAGTCACTGTGGGCTGTCACATAAAGTGCAGATCTCGCATTGCCGGTAGTCGCAGATGGTCACAGTTAAACAAAGAGTTGGGTTCACCATGTTATGTTATGGTATTCTAATTTATTACAAGCTCTAATCACCCCCGAAGAAATATCTCGGTGTGGGACCTGGACAATACGAACAGGCTGAAAGTGAACCTACAATAGATGGGTCTTAAGGGCCTTCCTGAAAAGGGAATAGTTTTCACAGAAGAGTAATTGCATAGGCAAATTACTCCAGAGATGAGGGGCAAGGGAAGAGAACGATCAGCAGTCTGCTCTGGCCTTCTTAAACCTAGGGTTAGTGTTGGCGGTCAGTGTGAGCAGCAAGATCATAGCATGAACATGCCCGTTTACAGTCATGAAGAGCCAAAACACTTAAGGGCCCATTAGGATGTCGGGTGGGTTGCCCAGGCTGGCGGTAACTACCACCGGCCGGGCGGGGGCAATCCGCCCGACATCCGCAACTGAATTCCCCCCCTCCATATTAGTATGGCGGGGGGACCACGGCAGACGGAAAGACCGTCCTCTGCTTTTCCGCCCCGGTCGGCATGCGGCCGGGACGGAAAAGGATTAATTAGGTGGCGGTGTCTAATAGACACCGCCAGCCATATTAGTATGGGCCAAAAGAGATGCCTTTCTTGCGGGCCGCCAGAGTGAAGGTGGGGTGGGGGGTGCACACAGGGGTACCTGTGGTACCCCCAGCATTTGCATACACGAAGCAGCAGGCACTGCGCGGTGCCTGCCGCTTCGTGTATGCGAATGCATGCATACATTTTTAACATTATGGCGGGCGGTACAGTGAGCACCGCCCGCCACAATGTTAAAAATGAGGGATGCACCCGCCACGGTGGTGGGCGCATCCTAATGCATACATCGGGACCACCGCCCTTAAGGCGGGTGGTCCCTTTTACCGATGGGATGGCGGGCAGACAAAGTCCGCCCGCCATCCTAATGGGGGCCTTAGTATTTCTCCTTTTTGAGTCAGAGGAGAGCATTCTGATGCCAGTCAATGGCCCAGGACCTAGGGAGGCACCTCCTGAGGATTAGGTACTCACTCCTGCAGAGGCCAGCATGCCTCAGGCAGTTCTAGTTGCAGGTCTAAGCCAGAAGATCAGCTGGTCAGATATAGGAAGGTCACTGGAGCTTGTTGTGTCCCTGTAGATCAGAACAGGAGGTCATCAGCTAATCCTTGGAGTCACTTTATCATGGGATGAAGGATGCATGTCCAACCTTCCTTCTCTTCAAGCAGGGCAGGCCTCAAGCAGCAAGACACCTGGGTATTTTTCTTCTGTGGTATCCACAGGTCCAAGAGTGTACAGAAGAGTTGGTTACGAGGTTCCAATATTTGAACCTGGGACCAGCTTTTAAAGTAGGGAAAGCTTGTAGACTTTACCTCAAAACGATGTGTCTGGAATTTCCTTCCTTCCTGCCTTGGTCAGAGATTGTTTTAGATCACAATGGACTAGTGTGAAATCCTTTGTGAGTGTACTAAGGCAGGCCCTTTGAGGAGCAAGTGTGGTAGGTAACAGCTCTGCTCCAAACCTGCTAGAGGTGATCCATCCTGCCAATACCCAGTCCCCCTTTATGATACTGTCTGGGAGGAATCCAAAAAGACCAACTGCCAACTACAGCTAGTTATGTGACCCAGGAAACAGACTGCAGGCACCAAATTGTTAGGCCACAAAAATGCCAACTTTCTGAAAAGGTATTTTCAGAATTGTGACTTTATCATTAAAGAGGGTTTTAAAAATTACAATTCTACAGACACCAACCAGACTTTCTCGCCAGCTCCCTATCAAGGCTTAACACTTATTTAATGTAATAAGGGAACCCAGTTTTATCCTATGGAAGAGGCAGGCCCTAAAATAGAATAGTGAAAAATGGGGGTGATGAAGGAAATTGGTTTGGGGGTGACTCTGCAGAGAGAGCCATGTCCAACAGAGAATAATGTAATGAACAATATGAAATTACACTAAAATGACAAAGTTCCTTCAGGAAAACCAGAGATATGATTTTTTTATTTTTATTAGAAATAGTGCACAATAATGTCAAGTGTCAAGTGCCAGTGTGGTTCAACTGGATGCTATAGACTGGCACTTCGGCACTATTTGAGGCTAATTGCTATAGAATGTGGGTGGACATAACTATCAGATTTGAACCGGTTGGAGATTTTACCTTGAGACTTAGGGGAAGATTTAGCATTCCTTTATGCAGTGCAATGCAATAAAGCATATTTACAAAGATGTGGAGCATTTCTCTTCTTTCCTTGTGCTGGTGCATTGTGTGCTTCCTAGCACTAATGCAGGCACCCTTGAACCATAATTCCATAAAATCTTTAGAGGCATATTCCTCTTTCTTTGTGTGATGTAGGATGCAGCACATGGGGAAAGAAGGAATAATAAGCAAATATAAAGATGTTTTTATTGTTGCTTCCTCTGTCCAGTAGGCAAATCTTTTTGCCTCAAACCCAGGTTTACAAGTCTCTGTAAATCTGGGATTGCATCAAAATACATGGGTTGATGCATGTGGACACCCATGCTCCATCCATGTAACACCTCCATTCAAGTCCGAGGCCTCTGAAGTCATCTGCGGCGTACCTCAAGGATCCTCACTCAGTCCCACCCTCTTCAACGTATACATGAGCCCCCTCGCGGCCATCTCACGCCAACACAACCTCAACATCATCTCTTACGCGGACGACACTCAACTGATCCTTTCTCTCACCAATGACCCCAGCACCGCCAAAACTAACCTACACGAAGGAATGAAAGAAGTTGCCGAATGGATGAAACAAAGCCGTCTGAAACTAAACTCAGACAAAACAGAAGTCCTCATCTTAGGCACATCCCCCTCTGCTTGGGACGACTCCTGGTGGCCGGAAGCCCTCGGAAAAGCACCCATCCCGACAGACCACGCACGGAACCTTGGCGTCATCCTAGATTCTTCACTCTCAATGAACAGACAAGTCAGCGCCGTATCCTCTTCCTGCTTCAACATTCTTCGCATGCTCAGAAAAACA
This sequence comes from Lissotriton vulgaris, assembly GCF_964263255.1. Lineage (NCBI taxonomy): Eukaryota > Metazoa > Chordata > Amphibia > Caudata > Salamandridae > Lissotriton > Lissotriton vulgaris. The sequence continues at coordinate 1,569,149,773 of NC_141694.1, forward strand.
TTTCGCTGGATCCCCTCCGAAACAAGGAAAACAGTCACCCATGCTCTGGTCACGAGCCGACTGGACTACGGAAACACCCTCTACGCAGGTACCACCGCTAAACTCCAGAAGAAACTCCAACGAATCCAAAACGCCTCAGCCAGACTCATATTAGACATCCCACGCAACGAACACATCTCTGGCCACCTTAAAGACCTCCACTGGCTACCCGTCAATAAGAGAATCACTTTCCGACTGCTTACCCACGCACACAAATCACTCTACGACATCGGACCAGATTGCCTCAACTCTCGACTGTCCTTCTACACCCCCTCCCGCCAACTACGCTCTTCCAGCCAAGCCCTCGCCACTATACCTCGCATCAACAAGACCACCATGGGAGGCAGATCCTTTTCATACCTGGCTGCTAAAACATGGAACTCACTCCCCGCTTACCTTCGCCTCACCCAGAACCACCTAGCGTTCAGAAAGCAGCTTAAAACGTGGATATTTGACAAATAATCCTCCTCCCCTTCCTAAGCGCCTTGAAACCCTCTGGGTATGTAGTGCGCTATACAAATTTTTTGACTTGACTTGACTTGACATGCAAAGTAGGGAAAGCAGCAATATGCCCTATGATTCGTTACTTTGTAGTTACAGATCTGCACAAAGTCACACAAGGTGAGGTTGCATGGCTTTTTAAATCCCAGTTCAGGACTTGCATTGCAACAACTTCCGTAATGCAAGAACAATGCTAGTCCTTGGGAAATCTGCCTCTGTTTTTTTAGGGAAGTCAAAATACTTTAGCAGGGCAGCAGGATGTATCCGATAATTTTGCCTAGGATAGGCACTGAATGAGGTGCCAGTGAAGCTAATGATTTGGGCAGGAAAAGCTTTGAGTGTAAAAATTCTGTACTCTGGCTCAGGGAAGTCCTCTCACCCAGAGATATTTTAAGGCATGGGCAAAGTAGGCTCCAGTCCATGGCTCTCACTGTTAATGGGGCCCCACATTCACTTTTCTGGACAGTCCCACACTGTCTAGAGGTATAAAATAACTATTTTGTTTGCTTACATTCTATTTTAGAGCCAGCCCATATAAAAAGAGCCAGCCCAGTCCAGCCCCTGCCTGAGACAGAAAATTAAAGAAAAACCCTACTTGATTCTGTTTAGATTCAGCAAGTGTTCTAACCTTTACAGTGCATAAGCCCAGCCCAGCTCAACAGTCTTTTGCCTTTATTCAGCATGTGCTACTTACTGTGCAGTAAAGATTTACATGGTGTGGTCCCTTTGTGACTGCATCGTCGTTGTTGCACTCCAGTCAGGTGGAAAAATCACAGCCTGCTGCCTTCTGAGTCTGAATACCTGTCATTTGCAGCACAGGCAGTGCAGTAAACAAAACCTTCCATGAGCACTGTATGCCCAAATGACTCAGACAGACTTGCTATACTGTAGTTTGGGAGAAGGTCAGACCACTAATCTTTCTACTTTTCTGGCAGGTGGGCCACATGTCAATGTGTAGTACAGAGTGGCGTTGTATGTTTAAACAACTACTACCGGAACCACGACTTCCTTAACCAGGATTGCCTAACCACGATTTATCTTAACCACTACCTTTTTTTAGCACGACTTCCTTAACCACGAAATATTATATCTCGTTTTTGCCCATTAGATGGCACTATTGTAATTATAATACTTCTTGCGTGAACCTTTCTTTTTAAAAAAACAGATCTAAATGTATTATCTTATTATTCTTTTACAACGCATACCGCTATCTCTTTTTTTTAATAATTTTTTTGTGGGGGGAGACCCCCCACCCCCCTTTTATCACTTAATTCTTTGGAGTGATTTTTAACAGGTGCAGAGTGTAGTGGAGAGACTCGTGGTTTAGGGAAGTCGTGCTTAATGAAATTCGTGGTTTTTGTAAGTCGTGGTTCCGGCTTCGTTATTCAGGTAAGTCGTTGTACAATCTTCGTTGTTAAGGATGTTTCCCACAGAGTGGTAGTATATACTCCCTCCATGACTGCACCATCCATGTAGAGTTGCTGCTGCGCTGCATAATCCCAGCCTAGTGCCACATGACTTGGAATACCTGTTCCTCACATAGCAGGGATATGTATGAAATAAAAAAGCACCCTATGAAGGCACAGTTCCAAGATGTGAGACACCAGTCCACTGCACCATAGCTAACAGGCTTGTTCAGGATTCTAATCTTTTTGTTGCTCTGGTGAGGCCCAACCAGCGAAAAAGTGTTTGCACCAGAGTTGGGCCCAGATGTAGGCTGGCCAAGGAAGAGGTTTGACAGTGATCCAACCAAAGTCATTAAGGATGAGAATAGGCTGAAAGTGAATAAAACATTCAGAGTGGTTCTGACCAAGGGCCTAAAATTATGATTGGCTTGTGGCGTACAAAATACTTAAGATATCTCTGCTGTAGCCGGCCTTTTACTTTTGGTGCCCTTGCCCAGTCAAGTTTTCTACATTTGATCTTAGCCACTTTTTAGGATCTCACAATTCTCCTGCATGGCAACGCTGGAGGAAATATCTGAAGAGGGCTCAACAATATGGAATGCCTTCTCTGCAAGGTCCTGCTGAAACTAGTTTGCTGCTATGAAAAAGGCCAGAGCGGGAAAAACCTGAATTTCCAGCCCGTCATCAACGCACCTTGGTTGGATCAACTTGGCAGATTTGTTCCTGTCCTCCACAGGTCTTTGGACCAAATAAAACGTTTCTAAGTCCCAAGCTTTTCAGGGTGTTAGGAGGAGTACACTTTGACATAGTCTATGGTTCCAGGACTTCAGAAACAGCACTTGATGGTCAAAATTCACTCCAGTAGATGCCACTAGCAGGGTCCAGGGCTGGTCCAGTTGGAACTGGTCAGCTGGGGTATTTCTGGAAAGAGGTTTCTTGCAGCTAGTTGTGTTCCTGTAGCTTAGAAGGAGGTCCAGCCCTTCAGATCTCCCCACAGGCCTCAAACCCTTCCCCCTACCAAGGTCTTTGTTTCTGATCTGGGAGCATTTTCACATCTCATTTATGATTTGAGCAATCATAACGTTGCAGCTAGAAGCATAGTTAAAATTAGCCTCCAGGGGCTTTAAGCAGGGACATGGTAACTTTCTAAAAATACATCTTCTTTCATGTTTATTCAAAACTGACTTCACCGGTGAAGTGGACTTTTCATAAATACTTCAGTGAGTCCAAGAATGACATTTCTAGTGATTTTCAAGCAGAAGATATAATTATTCAATTTAATAGTGCATCCTAGTGTTGTTCTGTGGAACAGTCCACCTTGATACAGTGACAATAGCTTGTAAGTGCTTGTCACTGTAAAGCCATGTTTAATGTTAGGTTTCCACATGTCCTATTTTTGAATACCATGCACCCTACCTTATGGGATATAAGGCCTTATTAATACTTAAAAGAAGGTTTGGCCTGTCAAAGGTGTTTATTTCGGCAGGTCAAGTGGCAGTTATAATTCTGCCACCGACAGGAAAAACTGAAAGGACTGAAGCCATGTTTACACTTCCAATGTAGTACATAAGTGCTGCTGTCCACTTGTGTCATTGAACACACAGTGCCTGGGTACACTTTGAACTATACACTAGGGACATGTGGGTAAGTTAAATATGACAAGCAGCAGTATAGCCAATTTTAAAAAGCAGCAGCATCAGTCCACCAACTAATAGGGGTGACCAAGCAAAAAGACATATTTTCCAACAATAATTGTACCAGCATAAGCATACAACAGACATACTTAGATAATTATTGTGTAGGGAAGAAGACAGTCCTGGAGGATGTGTTTGCAGTTTTACAGCTTTAAAATCGTCAGGGGAAGGAATTGACACAAAGGTCCTGTAAGTACTTTCTACTATTAATGTCATGCTAGTTTCTGTCTTTATTGGTATATGTTACTGCATTTATCCAGTATGAGAGAATAAAAACATATTTACCTCACCTTTTGTGCACTTGTTGAGATATTGATGAACTGGTGACTTAAAGTGAACATTTTGCACAGCCTACTACCAAAGCCACAGCCAATAATCTTATGTTCAATATAAGAAATATCTAAGGAATATGGAGAAAAGATTCTTGCTTTAACTCTCTCCTGAGGCGGAAGCCGGGAGATTTTATGCCTCACTTTAAATTGTATTCACTGTGTATTTTTTAACACTTTGAAGCACTCGCCTTCGCTATCTGCACTCTACCACCCAGCAGATTGATTGCTGACGCGGACAGGGTTGCCATAGCAACGCCGCCCTTCGGCTACCGGCCACGCCCATCAGAGCTGACCACGCCCACCGCCAGCCTCCTTAAAAGATCGCGCTGCTCACTAGCGCTTGTTGCTTTAACTCTCTCCTGAGGCGGAAGCCGGGAGATTTTATGCCTCACTTTAAATTGTATTCACTGTGTATTTTTTAATACTTTGAAGCACTCGCCTTCGCTATCTGCACTCTACCGCCCAGCAGATTGATTGCTGACGCGGACGCCTTCTTCGTCTACCAATTTTAGAGACTGGAAGAACATTAATCTAGACCATCTTACACAGATAATGCAGGACAGCTCTACGCTAAATGCACAGGACCCCACAGCAGCCTCTGCTAGCTACCTGAAGAATCTGAATGCAGCTTGTAATAAGGTAGCACCCATCAAAACCTCTTACCGGAGTAGAAAACTTCCCTCAGCCCCTTGGTTCACCGAGCCGCTCCGACTACAGCGACAATACTGCAGGAATCTAGAAAGGCAGTGGCGCCGCCATTTCAATACCCCTGACAAGATCACTTACAAAAACGCCTTATCCAATTACAAAAAACTTATAACAGCAGAGAAAACCACTTATTACACTAACCAAATCAATCAGGCCAAAAACTCAACAAGTAAACTTTTTCAGGTGGTAACTTACCTGTCCAACCCTCTGGCACCTCGCTCAGAAGGATCACAGGCCCTCTCGGACGCATTGGCCAAATTCTTTGAAGACAAAGTCAGAGCCATTTTCACCACATTCTCCCCTGACCCCTCTTCCACTTCCACCCTGCAATCCACTGCCGATAATGCCCCAGAATTCGCAGCCTTTGAAACTACCACGCAAGAACTCATTCAACCTATGATCGCCCGAACTAAATGAGGTTCACCTTTTGATCCTTGCCCTCCAGGCTTTCTTAATCTCATTCCTGAAGCCATTGCCCCGTCACTAACCACCATCTGCAACGCAATGTTCACATCCGGCATCTATCCCTCGGTCTGGAAGGAAGCTATCATCAAACCTCTTCTAAAAAAGCCTAGCCTAGACCCTCTCCTTCCCGCCAGCTATAGACCCATCGCATGCCTCCCATTCCCTGCTAAGATTTTTGAAAAAATCATGAACTCTCAGCTGTCAACCTACATACACAATAATAACCTACTGGATGACACCCAGTTCGGGGTCAGACAGGGCCATGGAACAGAGACTGCGCTCTTAAAAGCAGCAGACGAAATAAGGTCCACAATGGACAACGGAGGAGCCGCAATTCTGATACTTTTAGATCTCTCCGCAGCCTTCGACACGGTCGATCATGTCACTTTGATCGACCGTGTCGCGGCCATTGGAATAAAAGGCAAAGCTAAAGATCTTCTCGCTTCATTTCTGTCCAACCGCCCACAAACCGTGAAGCTAGGCAACTACATCTCTCAGACCTTTTCTCTGCCTTGTGGAGTGCCGCAAGGATCCTCGCTAAGCCCGACACTATTCAACATATATGTGTCTGACTTGGCGAGGGTCATAAAATCCTACGGTATCTCCCTCACTACTTACGCTGACGACACCCAACTGGTGTTGTCCGTGTACGATGATGGCACTTCTGTGGCAGCTAATTTCCAAAATGGAATGAAGGCAATAGGCTCCTGGATGTCATCCAACTGTCTTAAACTAAATTCTGATAAGACAGAAGTGATGGCATTCGGGAGGCTGCAACCAACTTGGTCCCCGCAATGGTGGCCTTATCAGTTGGGACAACCTCCTGAACCAGTAACCAAGGTACGAAACCTAGGTGTTATCTTCGACAACAAGATGTCCTTCCAGCAGCATGCTAACTCGGTGGTTTCCTCTTCCTTCCACATATTAAAAAGGATCAAAAAGCTAATCCCTTACCTTCCTCCATCCGCAGGCAAAACCTTAGTCAGCACATTAGTCTTCTCCAAAACAGACTATTGTAATGCCTTGCTACTGAACGCACAACAAAAGGTCCTTAACAAATTACAGACAGTGCAAAATGCAGCAGCCAGGACCCTGTTATCCATCCCCAAATATGCATCTGTCTCCCCCTACATCCGACAGTTACACTGGCTGCCGGTGAGGAGTCGTATTAAATTCAAAGCTTTATGCATAGCATACAAAGCTACCCACAACCACGGCCCTCTATTCTTAACCCCTTCGCTGCTAGGCCTTTTCCCCTCCTGTGCTAAGCCCTTTTTTGGCGATTTGGGGTAGTGCGCGCTTAGGCCCTTGTAACTTTTTGACCACATAAGGTATCCACGCCAAATTTGCGTCCTTTTCTTCCAACATCATGTGGATTCTAAAGGCGCCCAGGGTTTGTGGATTACCTTGGAGGAGTCCCAGAAATTAACCAAAATATAGTGTTTTTTTTGTTTTTTTCAGAAAAATGGGAAAAACGGGCTGCAAATGAAAGCCTCTGGGTTTTTCCCTGAAAATGTTATCAAAAAAGGGTTTGTGGGGCTGAAATCTCCATTTTCTCAGCTTTTAGGAAATGACAGTCTTTTGTCAGAGAACCGACATTTTTCACACAGTTTTGGCATTATTCTGGGACATAGCCTATTTTTGCTATTTTTAGAGCTTTCCACCTCCTTCCAGTTAATGGCAGAAATGAGTTTGAAAGCAATAATGGATCCTAGAAAGCTGTACATTTTCAAAAAGTAGATAAAATTCTGAATTCAGAAAGGGGTCATTTGTCTAAATCCATGAAGGTTTCTTTATAGAAACTAACAGTTAGATATTGGAATAATTGAACATTTGTTGAAAAAAACAGCCTTTTGTCTCAACGTTTTCACCTATAACTTTTTTTAATTTTGACAGCTCTTGGAAAGCAATATACCGTTACATCCGTTAGACCTTCCTGGTTGTGGGGATATATAGGACTTGTAGTTTCACCAAGAACCCGACGAACCCAGATCCAAAAACTGAGCAGCAACTTGCAATGGTATTTTTTCATTTACTGGGTATAGAGCACTTTGTCTTGGAAAATGTATACATGGAAAAATCTGTATGAAAGACACCTATGTATTTCTGAATTGGGTACAAAATACAGAGTTCAGAAACAGTATATAATTGCTAATTTTCAAAATTGGGAATACTCATACTAGCATGAGAATTATTGGTCATTTTTCAAAATTATTTTTTTTTACACAATGTCTTTCATTGAAAGGGAGAAATGCGCAAAAGCTCAATTGGTAATAACAGTTGATTTACAAATCTGAATTACCCCAAGTCTCCCGATAAAAACGGTACCTCACTTGTGTGAGTCGGCCTTGTGCCTGCGACAGGAAACGGCGCAAAATGCAACGTGGTGACACCTAAATTTTGCAGTTACAAATTGACCCTTTTTTAGCAAAGTGCCTACCTGTAGTTTTTGCACCCTAGCTCTGCCGGCACCTAGGGAAACCTAGTAAACCTATACATTTTTAAAAAGTAGACACCCAGGGGAATTCAGGATGGGGTGACTCGACTGCCTACCACCAGGTCTTGTTACCCAGAATCCCTTGCAAACCTAAGAATTTGACAAAAAAAACACATTTTCCTCACATTTCTGTGGAGGAAAGTTCTGGAATCTGCTTGGATCAACAAAGTTCCACCCACCCAGGGTTCCCCCAGGTCTCCCAAAAACAATGGTACCTCACTTGCGTGGGTAGGCATAGTGGCTGCGACACGAAACAGCGCAAAACGCAACGTGGTCGCACCTCAATTTCCCAGTGAAATCTTGCGCTCTTTGGACAAAGAGACTACCTTTTGTTTTTGAGCCCTAGCTCTGCCAGCACCTAGGAAAATCTAGCAAACCTATACATTTTTGAAAAGTAGACACCCAGGGGAATTCAGGATGGGGTGACTCGTCTGCCTACCCCCAGGTTTTGTTACCCAGAATACCTTGCAAAGCTAGGATTTTGACAAAATAAACACAGTTTCCTCACATTTCTGTGGTGGAAAGTTCTGGAATCTGCGTGGATCTAGAAATTTCCACCCACCCAGCGTTCCCCCAGGTCTCCCGAAAAAAATGGTACCTCACTTGCGTGGGTAGGCATAGTGGCTGCGACATGAAACAGCGCAAAAAACAACATGGTCGCACCTCAATTTCCCAGTGAAATCTTGTGCTTTTTGGACAAAGAGACTACCTTTTGTTTTTGAGTCCTAGCTCTGCCAGCACCTAGGGAAACCTAGCAAACCTATACATTTTTGAAAAGTAGACACCCAGGGAAATTCAGGATGGGGTGACTCGTCTGCCTACCCCCAGGTTTTGTTACCCAGAATCCCTTGCAAAGCAAAGAACTTGACAAAAAAAACACATTTTCCTGACATTTCTGTGGTGGAAAGTTCTGGAATATGCGTGGATCAACAAATTTCACCCACCCAACGTTCCCCCAGGTCTCCCGAAAAAAATGGTACCTCACTTGCGTGGGTAGGCATAGTGGCTGCGACAGGAAACAGCGCAAAACGCAACGTGGACGCACCTCAATTTCCCAGTGAAATCTTGCCCATTTTGGAGGAAAAGACTACCTTTTGTTTTTGAGCCCTAGCTCTGCCAGCACCTAGGGAAACCTAGCAAACCTATATATTTTTGAAAAGTAGACACCCAGGGGAATACAGGATGGGGTGACTCGTCTGCCTACCCTCAGGTTTTGGTACCCAGAATTCCTTGCAAAACTAAGAATTTGACAAAAAAAACACATTTTCCTCACATTTCTGTGGTGGAAAGTTTTGGAATCTGCGTGGATCAACAAATTTCCACCCACCCAGCGTTCCCCCAGGTCTCCCGAGAAAAATGGTATCTCACTTGCGTGGGTAGGCATAGTGGCTGAGACAGGAAACAGTGCAAAACGCAACGTGGTCACAACTCAATTTTTCAGTGAAATTGTGCCCTTTTTGGGCCAAGAGACTACCTTTTGTTTTTGAACCCTAGCTCTGCCGGCATCTAGGGAAACCTAGCAAACCTATACATTTTTAAAAACTAGACATCCAGGGGAATTCAGGATGGGGTGACTCTACTGCCTACCCCCAGGTTCTGTTACCCAGAATCCCTTGTAAAGTTGAGAAATTTGAAAAGAAAACACATTTTCCTCACATTTCTGTGGTGGAAAGTTCTGGAATCAGTGTGGATCAACAAATTTCCACCCACCCAGCGTTCCCCCAGGTCTCCTGAAAAAAATGCTACCTCACTTGCCTGGGTCTGCCTAGTGCCTGCGACAGGAAACAGCGCAAAACGCAACGTGGTCACAACTCAATTTTGCAGTGAAATTGTGACCTTTTTGGGCAAAGAGACTACCTTTTGTTTTTGAACCCTAGCTCTGCCAGCACCTAGGGAAACCTAGCAAACCTATATATTTCTGAGAAGTAGACACCCAGGGAAATTCAGGATGGGGTCACTCGACTGCCTACCCCCAGGTTCTCTTACCCAGAATCCCTTGCAAAGCTAAGAAATTGGAAAAAAAACGCATTTTCCTCACATTTCTGTGTTGGAAAGTTCCGGAATCTGCGTGGATGAACAAATTTCCACCCACCCAGCGTTCCCCCAGGTCTCCCGAGAAAAATGGTATCTCACTTGCCTGGGTAGGCATAGTGGCTGCGACAGGAAACAGTGCAAAACGCAACCTGGTCACAACTCAATTTTTCAGTGAAATTGTGCACTTTTTGGGCAAAGAGACTACCTTTTGTTTTTGAACCCTAGCTCTGCCGGCACCTAGGGAAACCTAGCAAACCTATATATTTTTGAAAAGTAGACACCCAGGGGAATTCAGGATGGGGTCACTCGACTGCCTACCCCCAGGTTCTCTTACCCAGAATCCCTTGCAGAGCTAAGAAATTGGGAAAAAAATCGCATTTTCCTCACATTTCTGTGTTGGAAAGTTCCGGAATCTGCGTGGATGAACAAATTTCCACCCACCCAGCGTTCCCCTAGGTCTCCCGAGAAAAATGGTATCTCATTTGCGTGGGTAGGCATAGTGGCTGCGACAGGAAACAGTGCAAAACGCAACGTGGTCACAACTCAATTTTTCAGTGAAATTGTGCACTTTTTGGGCAAAGAGACTACCTTTTGTTTTTGAACCCTAGCTCTGCCGGCACCTAGGGAAACCTAGCAAACCTATATATTTTTGAAAAGTAGACACCCAGGGGAATTCAGGATGGGGCCACTCGACTGCCTACCCCCAGGTTCTCTTACCCAGAATCCCTTGCAAAGCTAAGAAATTGAAAAAAAAAACGCATTTTCCTCACATTTCTGTGGTGGAAAGTTCCGGAATCTGCGTGGATCAACAAATTTCCACCCACCCAGCGTTCCCCCAGGTCTCCCGAGAAAAATGGTATCTCACTTGCCTGGGTAGGCATAGTGGCTGCGACAGGAAACAGTGCAAAACGCAACCTGGTCACAACTCAATTTTTCAGTGAAATTGAGCACTTTTTGGGCAAAGAGACTACCTTTTGTTTTTGAACCCTAGCTCTGCCGGCATCTAGGGAAACCTAGCAAACCTATACATTTTTTAAAAGTAGACATCCAGGGGAATTCAGGATGGGGTGACTCGACTGCCTACCCCCAGGTTCTGTTACCCAGAATCCCTTGTAAAGCTGAGAAATTTGAAAAAAAAACACATTTTCCTCACATTTCTGTGGTGGAAAGTTCTGGAATCTGTGTGGATCAACAAATTTCCACCCACCCAGCGTTCCCCCAGGTCTCCTGAAAAAAATGCTACCTCACTTGCCTGGGTCTGCCTAGTGCCTGCGACAGGAAACAGCGCAAAACGCAACGTGGTCACAACTCAATTTTGCAGTGAAATTGTGACCTTTTTGGGCAAAGAGACTACCTTTTGTTTTTGAACCCTAGCTCTGCCGGCACCTAGGGAAACCTAGCAAACCTATATATTTTTGAAAAGTAAACACCCAGGGAAATTCAGGATGGGGTCACTCGACTGCCTACCTCCAGGTTCTCTTACCCAGAATCCCTTGCAAAGCTAAGAAAATGGGAAAAAAAACGCATTTTCCTCACATTTCTGTGGTGGAAAGTTCCGGAATCTGCGTGGATCAACAAATTTCCACCCACCCAGCGTTCCCCCAGGTCTCCCGAGAAAAATGGTATCTCATTTGCGTGGGTAGGCATAGTGGCTGCGACAGGAAACAGTGCAAAACGCAACGTGGTCACAACTCAATTTTTCAGTGAAATTGTGCACTTTTTGGGCAAAGAGACTACCTTTTGTTTTTGAACCCTAGCTCTGCCGGCACCTAGGGAAACCTAGCAAACCTATATATTTTTTAAAAGTAGACACCGAGGGGAATTCAGGATAGGGTCACTCGACTGCCTACCCCCAGGTTCTCTTACCCAGAATCCCTTGCAAAGCTAAGAAATTGGAAAAAACGCATTTTCCTCACATTTCTGTGGTGGAAGGTTCCGGAATCTGCGTTGATCAACAAATTTCCACCCACCCAGCGTTCCTCCAGGTCTCCCGAGAAAAATGGTATCTCACTTGCCTGGGTAGGCATAGTGGCTGCGACAGGAAACAGTGCAAAACGCAACGTGGTCACAACTCAATTTTTCAGTGAAATTGTGCACTTTTTGGGCAAAGAGACTACCTTTTGTTTTTGAACCCTAGCTCTGCCGGCACCTAGGGAAACCTAGCAAACCTATATATTTTTGAAAAGTAGACACCCAGGGGAATTCAGGATGGGGTCACTCGACTGCCTACCCCCAGGTTCTCTTACCCAGAATCCCTTGCAAAGCTAAGAAATTGGAAAAAAAACGCATTTTCCTCACATTTCTGTGGTGGAAAGTTCCGGAATCTGCGTGGATCAACAAATTTCCACCCACCCAGCGTTCCCCCAGGTCTCCCGAGAAAAATGGTATCTCACTTGCCTGGGTAGGCATAGTGGCTGCGAAAGGAAATGGTTCAAATTGTACGGTGGTGAATTTACAATACCAAATTGCAAAACAACCTTGATTTTTGGGGGGGGGGCACCTGAGTTTTTGGCCCGGGGCTCGGTGGTATTCTTTGGAAAGAACAAAACCCAAACAGTTCTGAAAAGTAGACCCCCGGGGGAGTCCAGGGAGGTATGGCATGCATGGGTCCCCGAACGTTTTCCTACCCAGAACACCTTGCAAACCTTAAAATTAGGTATAATAATCACTTTTCCAAACTTTTTTGCGTGGGATCACCGTGCCGGCAAAAATGTCCTACCACCCAGCGCTCCCCTTGTTCTCTCGAATAAAAGGATACCTCACTTGTGTGGGTGCCCCAAAGCAGAACAGGCCAAAAACGAATGTTGAAAAAAATAGGATTTCAGTGTTACAAATTAAGCCCCCCTGCCTTAGTCACAGGCCTTTGGCCCATCAACACAAGTGAAGTATCATTTTACTCGGGAGAACAAGGGGAACGCAGGGTGGTAGGACATTTGTGCCGACACGGCGATCCCACGCAAAAATGTATGGAAAACTGTTTTTTTAACCTAAATTTGTGGTTTGCAGGGATTTCTGGGTAGGAAAACATTGGGGGACCCACGCATGCCATACCTATCTGGACTCCCCCGGGTGTCTAGTTTTCAGAACTGTTTGGGTTTGGTAGTTTCCAAAGATGCCCGCCGAGCCCCGGTCCAAAAACTCAGTCCCCCCCCCCCAAAAAAAGAAGGTAATCTTGCTATTGGTTATTGTAATGTCTCCACCGTACGATTTGGACCTTTTCCTGTTGCAGCCACTATGCCTACCCACGCAAGTGAGGTACCATTTTTATCGGGAGACCTGGGGGAACGCTGGGTGGGAGGAAATTTGTGTGAGCCCAGTGACGCCACGCTTTCCCATGCAAAAAAGTTTGAAAAAAATAATTTATTTTAGCTAAAATTGAGGTTTGCAAGGGATTCTGGGTAAAGGAACGTTGGAGGATCCACGCAAGCCATACCTCCTTGGAAGCCCCCGGGTGTCTACTTTTCAGAAATGTATGGTTTTGGTAGGTTTCCCTAGATGGCCGTCTAGCACGGGGCCAAAAATCCAGGTAACCCCTCTTGCAAAAGCTGGCGGTATTGACATTCAATACAACCAGCTTTTGCAAGAGGAGTTACCTGGGTTTTTGGCCCCGTGCTAGACGGCCATCTAGGGAAACCTACCAAACCCATACATTTCTGAAAAGTAGACACCCGGGGGCTTCCAAGGAGGTATGGCTTGCGTGGATCCTCCAACGTTCCTTTACCCAGAATCCCTTGCAAACCTCAATTTTTGCTGGAAAAATCAGTGTTTTCACACTTTTTATGCGTGGGAAAGCGTGGCGTCGCTGGGTTCACACAAATTTCCTCCCACCCAGCGTTCCCCCAGGTCTCCCGATAAAAATGGTACCTCACTTGCGTGGGTAGGCATAGTGGCTGCAACAGGAAACGGTTCAAATTGTACGGTGGTGAATTTACAATACCCAAATGCAAAACAACCTTGATTTTTGGGGGGGGGGGCACCTGAGTCTTTGGGCCGGGGCTCGGTGGTATTCTTTGGAAACTACCAAACCCAAACAGTTCTGAAAAGTAGACACCCGGGGGAGTCCAGGGAGGTATGGCATGCGTAGGTCCCCCAAAGTTTTCCTACCCATAACTCCTTGCAAACCTTAAAATTAGGTAAAAATATCACTTTTCCAAACTTTTTTGCGTGGGATCTCCGTGCCGGCAAAAATGTTCTACCACCCAGCGTTCCCCTTGTTCTCCCGAGTAAAAGGATACCTCACTTGTGTGGGTGGGCCAAAGGCCTGTGTCTAAGGCTGGGGGCTTAATTTGTAAAGCTCAAATACTACTTTTTCAAAATTCATTTTTGGACTGTTCTGCTTTGGGGCACCCACACAAGTGAGGTATCCTTTTACTCAGGAGAACAAGGGGAACGCTGGGTGGTAGGACATTTTTGTCGGCACGGAGATCCCACGCAAAAAAGTTTGGAAAAGTGATTATTTTACCAAATTTTAAGGTTTGCAAGGTGTTCTGGGTAGGAAAACGTTTGGGGACCCACGCATGCCATACCTCCCTGGACTCCCCCGGGGGTCTACTTTTCAGAACTGTTTGGGTTTTGTACTTTCCAAAGAATACCACCGAGCCCCGGCCCAAAGACTCAGGTGCCCCCCCCCAAAAATCAAGGTTGTTTTGCATTTGGGTATTGCAATTTCTCCACCGTACGATTTGGACCGTTTCCTGTTGCAGCCACTATGCCTACCCACGCAAGTGAGGTACCATTTTTATCGGGAGACCTGGGGGAACGCTGGGTGGGAGGAAATTGGTGTGAGCCCAGTGACGCCACACTTTCCCACGCATAAATAGTGTGAAAAAACTGATTTTTCCAGCAAAAATTGAGGTTTGCAAGGGATTCTGGGTAAAGGAACGTTGGAGGATCCACGCAAGCCATACCTCCTTGGAAGCCCCCGGGTGTCTACTTTTCAGAAATGTATGGGTTTGGTAGGTTTCCCTAGATGGCCGTCTAGCACGGGGCCAAAAACCCAGGTAACCCCTCTTGCAAAAACTGGCGGTATTGACATTCAATACAACCAGCTTTTGCAAGAGGGGTTTTTGGCCCCGTGCTAGACGGCCATCTAGGGAAACCTACCAAACCCACACATTTCTGAAAAGTAGACACCCGGGGGCTTCCAAGGAGGTATGGCTTGCGTGGATCCTCCAACGTTCCTTTACCCAGAATCCCTTGCAAACCTCAATTTTAGCTAAAAAAAAATCAGTTTTTTCACACTTTTTTGCATGGGAAAGCGTGGCATCACTGGGCACACACAAATTTCCTTCCACCCAGCGTTCCCCCAGGTCTCCCGATAAAAATGGTACCTCACTTGCGTGGGTAGGCATAGTGGCTGCAACAGGAAACGGTCCAAATCGTACAGTGGAGAATTAAGTTTTCAATTTGAGAGCGTGTGATTCAAGGAAATTGTGACAGACAATTTCAAGTTTGCAGGAGATTCTGGATAAAAATCAACAATAGAATTCACCAGAAAGACATGACCATATACTTCCATGGCTTAACAATAATAACTAAATTTAGTAAGTTATTTATGGCTATAATGTACACCGTAACAGAGTTACTCAAAAGTCAAACATTCAAGGCACGGCTAACTATTCCTCAAAGACACACACATACAGGTTGGATTTGGCACGAGGGCGAGTGATGGTTCAGTACATAAAATTTAATTAACAAGATATTTCAAAAAATGAAATGCTCTGTCAATAAATAAATGCATAAAAACCGAACCAGTGACTCACAACTCGTGAGCTGTAAAGCCACGACAAGGCACCAACCGTTTTACAGGCCATTCACGCGCCTTTCATACCTGATACAAACCAGACCATTGACACCATCCGGAAAGAACAGCAACACATTACAACAATCACAATAAGGGACAAGGTACACCCTACTTCAGAAAGAGATAAAAGACAAACATTACTGCACAGCCATCAAATCCGCAAGCACACACACATTCTGGTTGGATTTGGCACGAGGGTGAGTGATGATTCTGTACATACAATTGTATTTGCAAGTAATTTCAAAAAAATGAAATACACTGCGTATAATTGAAAGTATGATAAACTGAACCACTGACTCACAGCTCATGAGCTGTAAAGCCACGTCAAGGCACCAACCTCTTTACAGGCCATTCATACACCTTTCGTACGTGTGACACATACAAAACATTCACACCGCCAGCCGCGGACCCATCACATTTCAACACTCACACCAGCAGACAGCGCCATTCAAGGGCCCATCACTTTCACACGCCCATATTTCTGACATTTCAACAACACAAAATGATGGACTGCGTGGAGTGTCACTCACCTAGCAGTGTGTGTAGTGACCAAAGTAACTACTCACACACCGCCAGCCGAGCACCAGTCCACCGACACCACCACCCAAGCACCAGACCATGCACACCACTAGCCAAACACCACTCAGCGCACACCGACAGCCAAGTACCACTCCACACACACCACCAGCCAAGCAACACACCACGCACACTGCAAGCCAAACGGCACTCCACACACTACGCCAGCCAAGCACCACTCCGTGCACAGACAGCCAAGTACCACTCCACACACACCGCCAGCCAAGCGCCACTCCACGCGCACCACCATCCAAGCACCGGACCATGCATACCGCCAGCCAAACACCACTCAGCGCACACCGACAGGCAAGTACCACTCCACACACACCACCAGACAAGCACCACTCCACGCACACCCCAAGCCAAGTGCCACTCCACAAACACCGCCAGGCAAGCACCACTCCGTGCACAGACAGCCAAGTAGCACTCCACGCACACCACCAGCCAAGCGCCACTCCACACATACCACCAGCCAAGCGCCACTCCACACACACCACCAGCCAAGCGCAACTCCACACACACCGCCAGCCAAGCACCACTTCGTGCACAGACAGCCAAGTATCACTCCACGCACACCACCAGCCAAGCGCCACTCCACACACACCACCAGCCAAGCACCACTCCACGCACACCACCAGCCAAGGACAAATCCAAACACAACACCAGGCAAGCGCAAGAGCACGCACATGGCCAACAAAACACCAGACCACGCACACCGCCAGACAAGCACCAGTCCACAGACACCGCCAGACAAGCACCAGTCCACAGACACCGGCAGCCAAGCGCCAAACCATGCACACCGTCAGACAATGGACACTACACGCAAACCAACATCATACTTTAGTTTTTTTTGAAAATAAAAGAAAAACAAAAACAAATTGCAAATTGATACAAATCTACTAACTCAACAACTACACTAAAAAGACTACACAAATGCAAACTTTGAAACTGAACAATAAGACCAACCAGTTCACTTTACCACTCATTGATACTCCCAAAAATTCTTTTGCGTGTGGTACAATCTATAACAAGCAGGTACACACAGCCCGGGGTTTGAAGGGCAGTCAGGGCAGTACATACGAACCTCCTTCCGCAAACCTCTTCGCCAACAGACTCTACATCTCCGACTGGGAAAGTCTTTTGAGGTTGTAGGAGGAATTTGACCAGGAAAATGGCGATCTTTCAATCTGGCAATATCCTCCACCACTCCAACTCTAGGAACACTTGCCTGTTCAACTAAAACAAGGCTGCCTATTACAGACTCCTGAAACTTTTCAAAAGTAATCTTTGACTGGGGACAAGATTTCTGGAACACAACAAAAGCATTAAAGGTTGCCAAGTGGAAAAGATGGATAGCTAACTTCTTGTACCAAATGTAAGCCTTACGAAGAGCAGCATACGGTTCCAACCTCTGATCTACTCTGTCAACACCACCCATGTACTTATTGTAGTGCATTATGCACACAGGTTTGCGCACTTCTGCAACCTGACCCCAAACAGTCACCGGTTCAGTGCTTTCATCATGTATTGTAGTCAACATGTAGACATCTCTCCTGTCTGAAAACTTCACAGCTAGAAGCTCCTCACAACGCAATGCACTACACTGTCCCCGAGCAAGCTTCTGACACACAAGTTCTTTTGGGAAACCTTTACGGTTTGAGCGGATTGTGCCACAAGCAACAGTGTCCACTTTGCCCAATTCCCTGAACAACCGCACACCAGTGTAGAAGTTATCGACATACAAATGATGGCCTTTGTTAAAAAATCCACGACCAAGTTCCCACACAATTTTCTCAGTCACTCCAAAAGTCGACGGACAACCAGGGGGGTTAATCCTGGATTCCTTACCAGTGTACACCCTGAAATTAGAGACATATCCAGTCTCACTGTCACACAGCATATACAGTTTGATTCCATAGCGTGCCCTCTTACTAGGAATGTATTGCCGAAATACCAAGCGGCCTTTGAACAACAGCAAAGACTCGTCCACTGCAATTTCTTTCCCAGGATAAAAGATCTCAGAAAATCGATCAACGAAATGATCAATGCCAGGCCGAATCTTGAAAAGACGGTCACAATCAGGGTGATCTCGTGGCAAAGCAAGACTATTGTCAACAAAATGCATCATCCGAAGCAGAAGCAAATACCGATCACGACTCATGACTGCCGGAAATATAGCTGTAGCCATCAAGGGACTAGTAGACCAATATGAAGCCATTGATGGTTTCCTAAGCAAGCCCATCAAAAAAGTTAAACCCAAAAACTTTTTCATCTCCTCCAAATTTGTGGGAGTCCACCGGGTAGCTCTAGCGTGGGGCTTAAGGCTGGCACTGTTCACCCTCAAAAAAATTTCAGCATACAAATTAGTCTGCTCTACAATCTCTGCCACAAACACATCATCCATAAACAACTTGAAAAAATCAATAGGCAAAAAGTTTTCTGTGTTCACCCTACACCCTGGAACACCAGTAAATTCAGGCAATGCCGGCTGCACCATGCCTGGTGCAACCCAGAGGTCAGAACTTTCAACATCAAGTCTTGCAGCCGCAGGCTGCCGCCCAGCTGCCTCTCGTCTCACTGCACCAACTGGAATACTAGCAACCCCAGGCTGCAGCCCAGATGTCTCTTGCCGCACTATTGGCACAGGAATGTCCTCCGCAACCACAGACACAACAATGTCCTCTGCAACCACAGGCGCAGCAACGTCCTCCGCAACCACAGGCACATCATCCACACCAAAAGTAGCTTCATCAGCACTCAGAGTGTCTTCATCATCAGATGAAGCCATGTGTAGAGAAAACTCACTACCTGAATCTTCACCTCCCACCTCTGGTTCAGAATCAGAGTCAGACTCTGGACCATGGTCAGAGGAAGAATCAAAAAGCAATCCAACAACTTGCTGAGCAGTAATCCGGCGGCTAGCCATTATCCTTACAAATAAAGGAGTCTGCACAAACAACTCAACAACCCCAACACTGCGCAAAGTAAGATAAAAAATGTAAGCCTTTTTAAAAAAAAACTAATTTAGAAAATATATACAATTCACTTACAAGACACAACTACACTCACCAGCACCTACTCTGCAAAGACACAGCAAAGAGGCAACGATATCCCACTAGAAAGAAGAAGAAAAAAAACTTACATCTACAGAAGGACACATCAAAAACAAATGCAAAACATGTTTTACAATCACAACAAACAGAAAACAAACATACTCATATTTTACTACACACTTTGCAAAAAAATACAATCACAGTACAATTGAACAAAAAAGAGGTCTCTTACCAAACACATACAACTACAGAAACAGCAGAACAACAGAACCACCAGTAACGGAACCGCACACTGCAACACTCTAAAGAGAAAAAAAAACAATACACATTAGAAGAAACAAAAACAACACACATTACAACAGGCTATGTCACAAATGGGGGGTCTGTCCCCAAGGGGGGGAGATTATAAATCATTATAAACGCGGGCCCCCTGGAAGCAACCCTACGGAGGGCAGAGAGCCCAAATAAAGACACGGCAGAACATACTTTTGAAATGGGCACAAGGAAGCAACCCTTGGCCAAGGGGTCGCTCCCTATAAAAAAAAAAAACTGAAGTCTAGTGGGCTTTTCTACCCCCCCCCCCTGGATCCATAAACGGTAAAAAAAGTTGAGGGGGGGGGCAGAACAGTCTACAATATTTATAATGCCCCCTGGAAGCGACCCTTCCCCAAGGGGTCGCTTCCTTTTCAAAATACAAACAAATCCCTGGTGACTAGTGGGCTTTTCTGCCCCCCCGTGGGTGCAGATCGGCCAAAAAATGGCCAATCTGTCCCAGGGGGGGGGCAGAAAAGTCTGAAAAATTATTTATCCCCCTAAGGAAGCGACCCTTGCCCAAGGGGTCGCTTCCTTTATAAATATACATTATTCCCTGGTGTCTAGTGGGCTTTTCTGCCCCCCCTGGGTCCAGATGCGGCCCAAAAAAACGGCCAATCTGCCCCCAGGGGGGGCAGAAAAGTCTAAAAAAATATTATGGCCACTAGGAAGCGACCCTTCCCCAAGGGGTCGCTTCCTTTTCAAATAAAAACAAATCCCTGGTGACTAGTGGGCTTTTCTGCTCCCCCTGGGTGCAGATCGGCCGAAAAAACGGCCGATCTGCCCCAGGGGGGGCAGAAAAGTCTGAAAAATATTCTATGCCCCTTAGGAAGCGACCCTTGCCCAAGGGGTCGCTTCCTTTATAAATAAAAATCAATCCCTGGTGTCTAGTGGGCTTTTCTGCCCCCCCCTGGGTCCAGATGCGGCCCAAAAAACGGCCGATCTGCCCCAGGGGGGGGCAGAAAAGTCTGAAAAATGATTTTCCCCCAAAAGGAAGCAACCCTTGCCCAAGGGGTCGCTTCCGATTTAAAAAAAAAGTAATCCCAGGCTCTAGTGGGCTTTTCTGCCCACCCTGGGTGTAGATCGGCCAAAAAAACGGCCGATCTGCCCCAGGGGGGGCAGAAAAGTCTGATGAATAATTTGGCCACAAAAGGAAGCGACCCTTGCCCAAGGGGTCGCTTCCTGCACAAACATACATCGCCAAAATCACTCCCTGGTGTCTAGTGGGGCATACCTGGTGCACGATCGCGACGCTGTGCGCGATCGTGCACCAGGAATGCCCTGCATTGGGACATCAGGGGAGAGGAAACACAGTTTCCTCCCCCCCGATGCCTCAAGGCACCAAAAACCGGCCCCCCCACCCCACCGGAGCACCAAACACGCACCTTGCTCCTGGACGCGCTGGAAACAAATGGCTTCCAGCGCGTCCAGCGCTTCCTGATGACGTCGGCGCGCGCTGTGCACGCTGACGTCACCAGGAAGCGTGGGGGGGGCAGGGGGTGGCAGCGGAAGGTCTTCCGCTGCCACCCCTGCAAAAACAACTAGGATCCCTGCACAAGGGGGGGAGCGCCAGCGCTCCCCCCCAGGGCTGTACTGATGACGGAGCGGTTCCGTCATCAGCACAGCCCAACCGATGCTGATGACGGAACCGCTCCGTCATCAGCATTGAAGGGGTTAAAACAAGCCTTCCGCCCGCTCGAACACCCAAGAACATTATGTTCATCTTCAGCTCACTTACTAAGAGTCCCTCGTACAAGAAGGGCTAACTGGGGCGACAAACGTTTTTCGGTTGCCACAGCCAAGGTGTGGAACACGCTCCCCCTCCACATCAAATCTGCTCCGACTCTGCTTAATTTTAGAAAAAAACTAAAAACTTGGTTATTCCCAGCCTAATTCTCTCCTATCCTCTTGAGAGTTCTGCAACTATAGCGCCGAGACACCCTCGGGTATTTGCGCGCTCTAAAAATCGCCCAAAATAATATAAATAAATAAATGAATAATTCTTTAATGGGGTGCCTCCAATAAAAACTATTATAGTGTGTGAGAATGCAGCAGGAACAAGAAACAAATGCATGGCCAGTGGCAGGAGATGAGGACAGGACACCCACAGGGCTAGGACTGGCTACTGGGTGTTTCAGCGTGCTGGCAGGGTAGTAGCTGGCTTCACTGCTGCAAGGACAGCTTTAGAGCTGGTGGCGGCTGGTGGCGCCTGGTGAGACAATCATTTTTGGTGCCCCCACACCCTATGACCAACTCCTTGAATTCTCTCACTACCACCTTGCAAAAGTGCCTCCATCTCTCTAATCGTGTTATTGCTAAACACAGCACCCCTCCCCCACCTGAGGTCAGCGCCCCTCCACAGGTCAGCGCCCAGTGTGGACGCACCAGTTGCATTTCCCTAAAGCGGCCCTGCACTGCCGCAGGGGTCGGGTTTATTGTTGGGAAACTGTCAGTGATGTTTCTACTGGCAGTGCTTATAAACAAACAATAAAAAAATAAATGGTTTTAAAGCATGCTAAAGCGTACTTTAAAACCTTTATTTTCACTGTGTTTATTTATAACAAATGGCCTGGTAGACAGCCGAGAAACAGTATGCAGATATTAATACACAATGCAAATCTAAGATACAATTATTCTGTTATGGTGGACCTCTGTGTCCATCTCACATTCTCGTGTATTGTGTCATGCATGTGGTTTTGAGCATGGTGCTGTGGCAGAAAACTTGCCTCTAATCTCGGGTGGTGTAGATGTAGTGTGGCTTTCTATTTTGTTTCGTGGGATGAGGTAGGAAAAGGGCATGGGTCTTGTGATATACAATTTCATACAACTAGCAAGAATACAGTCTTCTCTTGGCGATTTTGACTCCACAAGTATAACTATGGCCACACTCAGCCACATTGCTTGTGTTTGTTTTGGACCATTCGGTTGTTTATTTCTCTTCTATAGTCCCATATGCAGACTGTATGGCAAGAGATTTCAGGTTCTGTTGTTTTATTAAGTGGAGTTGTTCTCCTTGCTGGACAAATAAAACTCTGGTAGGAAAATGTGATTTATTATAATGAAATGCTATTGTACTTGGGTGCATTATGGCAACAATTGATAATTCTATAAATTGATAAAACTTAGGACGTTGGTGAAATTTGGTGAGCATTATACTGCAGTGAATTTTGTATGAGTTTTGAGAAATGTCTGGCCATGACCAGTTGGGGGCCCACGTAAAGAATGGAGGAAGCCCTCTCCTACATTAAGGCCATTGAGGGGCAGTACATTGTCTGTAAGGGTGGCATATATCCTCTCCTCTGCCGCCCTGGCTGAACAGCTGCTGGCTACATTAACAGGTCACTGAAGGCCCTTTAGTGATGTGTCCCTTTACAGGAGCCGCTATCACAGCAGCTCTTATGAAGACAAAAAAAGTTTGGTACATGTCCACCATATCTATGTGGCCATGCACCACATGTTTTTATTTTTCAGAAACAAACTTCCAAAATGGGAGATTGTTTCTGATAAACAAAAAAACATATTGTTTCTCAAACATTGGAAGTTCTCTTCCTGGGCGTGCAGGATTATTATTTGTGTTATCTGCCCATGATCACCAGGTACAACCAAGCAAATCAAACCTGCTTATGATCATTCTGGACTCTGTCTGAGGCTAAACATTGCCAGTTGAAAACTGCCAATACCCATTCCTGAAACAGATGTACTTGCATCAAATTCTAACCGTAGATATGGAAGCACAATGACTTTGTTTAGCTCTATTTTACCTCCATAGACAGTGATAAACTGTTGCTTGCCCCAGGAACTTTCAAGGCAGTTCTTCTTTGAATGTAGCAGCCTGTGGTGGCATGTCTTCGCTACACAAAGAACATAATACAATAGCGTACAAAAAAGAGCACAACAACACAATTAAAACATAATGGAATGCAACACAACAACTGCAGTACAACAAAGCAAGGTCACATGCAATTATGCAGAAAAAAACACAGCAGCACAAAACATATTAGGACAAAAATATCAGAACCACCAGATGCCATGCAAAAAACATGCACACATATTTTTGTCACACATTACCACCTTCAGAATCCTGTTTTTTCGCAATACAGTGGTAAATGGTCTATGGAGCAAGCACTGCCTCAACTGAACACCAAGAAAATGGACAAATTCCAGGTAAGATAGTTTTGTGATGTGGTCCTGTTCCTTTATTTCACTTTAAAAAAACTCCTCCTTGTGTTCTGACCCAGGACAGCTTGATGCTCCTGCCTGAGCTCTTGAAGCCTTCCCGCTACTTTTCATTAAACCACAATAACAGCCCCACATTTAAGTAGCAAAGCAAATTGTTTCATGGAAAAATATAAGTATAGCTGAGATCGAACAAAAAGAACTTGAAAATGTTACAGATTTATTGCTGAGACCAGCAAGTTTATGCTCCTCTCCTATTAAATGGATATTTGCCTGACAGGAGCCAATGCCATCTTCCCTATTATTGATTCACAAGTGCACGTATCGATTCGCAAACTTTAAGTGATATTTATTACATTCTGCTTCAGATGGATTAGCATCTTGCTGTCCAAGTGGAAGTGGATATTTGGAAAAGTCTGATTTTGCACAGAAGTTCGGACTCTCCAGTTAGTTTTCTCTTGTCATGTAGGATTTAAGCGCTTGAGTGAGTGACCTTGGTCGTAATTCTAACTGACCAGTTAGTAATGGCTTTTGCTAGATCGAGTTACAGCTTACGGGTTTTTGGACATTCCACTATATATATCCAGTGTAAAAAAAAAAGAAAACAATAAAATTCTAATGGTTAAATGTAATACTAATGGAAACCATTGTTGTTTTACGTTGTAACGAATTTGTTTAGCACTACCACACCCTTGGAGTTCTTAACGGTAACAAAACCTAATAATCATCAGTGGAGTATTAATGTATGTATAACGTAAAAACTTCATCACAAATGTGAAAACGACAAATTAGAGAAGAAAAAATTTTTCCCAAGTTACCACCAAGAAAAGTTCTGGTGCCCAATACTTTTTACGTGTTTTTAAATGATGTATTATTGTATTCCATTTCCTTTACTTTCCCCAAACTGGAAGGTGGGACAATTTGTTTTAGGGAAGAGACCAAATTTAACTTACTTTCAAAACCTGTTAAGAGTGTGTCATTATGAGGCCCTACCTGTACATCACTGACGTTCCGGTGGTGCCATGTGCCACATCTTATTTGTAAGGCCAAGTAAAGACACTTTACATGGCTTTTCCTGGCCTTGTAAAAATGTGCCCTCTTCACGCAGAAAATTGGGTGAAAGGGCTGTTCATTGGGTGTTGCTGTGGTGTTCCCATGTAACAACCATGGAACAAGACAGATTCCCAGATTTACAAGAAATTGTAAACCTAGGAACGCATCAGGGGCGGCGTTAGAGAGGCCCAACGAGGAGAAATATTTAAATTTCTCCTCGTGCTTTCCTTTTTCTAGGTGCGCTACATTCTACAAAAATAGGAAATTCACTGAGTTGGTTGATTTTGTGCTGGAAGCGGTCCCTTCCTGCACAAAATCAATCAGCCAAGCAACGCAGGCACCTTTGCACTCTGGTGCAAGGGTGCCTGCATTGGCGCACCGCAGCCCATTGTGCGCCGGTGCAGGGGAAAAGGACAGGAATGCGCCACATCACATAGATACGTCGAATTCCTGCCCTTTCGTTTTGATGAAGGGCTGTACAGCAAGATACCATGTGGAGCTGCTCAACATCAAAACCTCATAAATGAGGCCCTAAGAATGTAAGCACACTGTCCTAATTTAAAAGGATGGGCGGATTTGGAGCCTGGGTCGGTTGTTACCATGCCTGCGTAGCCTGGCCCTTGGAGAGACAACTCCATCTCAGTAAAATACTAAAATACCATTAGGGAAAGAGCACAATGATGTGTCGTCCTCCCTCTTGGCAACTTAATTACCAAATGAACTAATATGCAGCAGATTTCTAATGTATGTTGAGATTGTCCTGTCAGTTTCCTGTCAGGCTACACTAGAGACACACTATGGATGTAGGAACAATAAACTTGAAGACTTACCTTACTTCGTTTTGAACATTCCTTTTTAATGAGTATTTGTAGTTTTCTTGAGCATGTCACTGTGTAGAATGTCACTTGGGCATTTTACAATCTTAGCCTTTGCTTCAATGGGCAGAGTTTATGTGTCATTTGTTCAGTAATAAAGTAAGAATTATATGCTCGATAATGCTGAAAAGTTCATGTAAAAAATGGAAAACAGAGAAGAAGTGTAGATGTGGAAATTGAGTGTATATAGGTATATTTGGCAGGCAAGGAGGATATAAATATTGGAAGAAATGGCTTAAAATAGTGTATGGTTCCATTCTGAAAATGATCAAATAGGTGATAGAGGTGGCCTTGGTAGGAGGTTGTCACAAACATACAAAGATAAGTGGGCCATTGATTAGACAATTGTAGCCCTTTGTTTGGTATTCAGAAAATCAACAGCCAAGAGACAGACAAGACTGAATCCTATGATATATGTGACTTTCCTTTTCACTTAAAATTGCTCTGCCGCTCATTTTTTCTGCCGGTACTACGGATACAATCATGTGATGTAGGGATATTTGTGACAGAATCTGCAGTTGAGTTAGGAGGAGCACCATACAAATTGGCCCTCTGAACAAATTAAGTGTTCTTGTGCCAGAAAGTGTGTTATCAATTTGGTAAGAGGAACCCTTTCCAACTACATACACATCCTGGTTAGTTCTCAGGATGGCTTCAAGAAAAACTATGTTTAACCCCTGGCAGCTGTGACACAGGCAACAGGTAACTCTCCTGAGAAATGCACATTACATTTGAGCTGTTTCAACAATGTTTATGTTACTGTTAAGAAAGTGACACAATAACATTCACAAACCGATTTATAAAACAAAGAAAAAATATAGGTAGTAATGAGGGATACCTTTCACATCAAGCAAAAAGTGACAGTTGTTCTGCCCCAGAAGTGATGTCACTTCATTACCAGGACCGCTAGGCTACTGAGGGCCCTCCACAGTAGTGATGTCATTTCCAGTGGAGGGGAGGTAGGGGTCATGTGACCGTGTTGGGTCATGTGTGCTGTGACATCACCCTGGTCATGTGCACGTCACGTGCTCATGGTCACAAAACATGGTTAGAGCTCTGAGGCAGCCGTCAATGAACCAGAGCCCATGGAGATCAGGTGGTCATGATGTGATGTAGAGGGGTACATGTAAGCAGCCTATGCCAAACCCAGGAGAAACCCTCCAGAAAGAGATCGCTTGGTCAATAAGAAGAGGTACAGCCACCTCATGTAAAAGATACCCTCTGATGGAGGTTTGAACATTATCAATGGATATTATTGTGGCCTGACTCCAGCGGCAAAGAAGCAGAATGCACAGCAGAGTGACCTTATAGAGGGTGGTCACTACTTCACCGGTCTGACGAGGAGTCCTGCCGGCAGTTGGAAATGCCCAGCCTCAAGGATTTGCTGCAACTGATATCCCCTAGTAAGGGCTCAAGCAGTGGCAGTGAAGCCTTGAGTAATGAAGCAAATGCTGGTAACAATTGAATTGACAAGGACGATGGTGAAGAATCTATAACAGCTCCTAAGTCACTGGTCTATGAACATATGGGGTTTCTGGAGGAATCGGCTATTGATCCTATTGTCATGCAGCAGCATGCACAAACTCTGATGCCAGTTGTGCCTTGATGGACTTCAGTTACTCTGAGGATTTCAGAGCTACTGCCGAATGACACAAAAATGATGAGGTTTGTACAAAACTGTATATACGACCAAAGGGTAACTCCATAAATGTTTGCTGCTTATGCTGTTTAAAACAGACTGAAAGTTCCACAATTTAAAAAAAAGAGCTGCGTAGTATGTGTGGGCCTATAATATTGCAGATTTTGAAAAGGAAGCTCCAGGTGTACCCTGAAACCCAATGTGGACTGTTAAAGGTTTTGCTATGATTGGTTTGAATGTGTGTGTCAAATGTGACTAATAGAACCTCTGTTATGGCCATAAAATTAATGATCTGCAGCAGGAGACTCACAAGTGTCTCTACAACTCATACACTTCAAGAACAATCCATCTTATAAGTAGTTTGCAAGACCTGAACAAAGTATATAAACTTTTAAGGTTGGTTTATGGTTTGTCTGAGGAAAAGAAAACTGTCCACCCTGATATGTATAGGGTCTTGTTGACCGTGCGCAAAGTGATCCGATGCTCAAGCGAGCCAAGCTCGAAGCTCTGTCATGTGCAATGTTTGTGTACATATTTTGTTAAATGGATAGCAGAAATGGCTATCGAAAGATGTATGTGTGATATTTATTTTGAAAATAGATGAGTCGGCTCTTTAGCCTCACAAAAACTGTTTAAAAAAAAATAACGAGTTCACTGGTATTGTGTAATTATTGTATTATTTAACATTACATACTTACTCACTTTTAGGTCAAGCAACAGTATGTCGGTGCGCAAGATGCTTCTGCGTTATGTCCAGGAGACATATATATTGCCAGACTAGTGTATGTGCTGCTTAAAGAAAGAGTAGCTTAAATGCAACCTAAAACTCAGTGCTGTCTGAAGCTTGGTGAACCACCCATGGTGATGCAATGTGACAGTCCTACGTGAATAGCCAACTGGTGTATCAATGTGTGGCTACCTACAACAGATGAATACTGGAGCGCAATGGAGCATATTAATGCTATATGGGGGAGTTAATATTATCACTGACGACCAGCTTACATATCGCGTAGGACCTTCTGATCAAAGATTAATTCACAAATAAATGCTTGTACAATTTTTTGAATTCCTTCAGTATCCTGCGTGTACAAAGTTATAAGAGGGGTGAGCGGGAAGTCCTGTCTAGAGCCGTTGAGTTTATAGCTGGAAAAATATCAAAACTTATGACACTGAAGCAAATTATATGCTGGGCCACTAGTAATATATGTAGTATGTGTCATATTATATATACATAGTGAAAAGTCAGCAAACTGTCAAACAAAATGACAAGATGCGTATCCTGTTTATGTGTTGCTAACATTCTTTCTTTTTAAAACAGTGCCCTTACTCAAACCATTGTATTTCATTTCATGGGATGCAGGGGCTGATATCATGTAGGGGATGGGGTAAGAAGCTTTAACATGATACAAGCAGGGTGAGAAGCTTCAGAAGTGCAGAAGCTCTGTTAAGAAGGGCTCTAATTGAAAATGAGCTGGTAAACAGAGCGCAGGTGAAGACCTGTTTTTCTGGGAAGAGGAGTATTCACTCCACAAGCCAGCCAGGAGGCGTTTTAAGAGGAGACCAACCATTGTTAATACCCAGCTAGATTATCGATGGCAGGCAGACCTAATCAATCTTCAAGCTCTAGCCAAGCATAATAACGAAGTTTGATATCTATTAACGGTAATAGATGTATGGTCCAAATATGCCTTTGCAGAAGCGCTTAGTGATAAAGGTGGTACTAGCATCACAACGACCTTTAAAGCCAGCTACAGGAAAGGGCAAACCCCTCAAAAACTGCAAGCAGACATCTTAAAATAATTTTAAAACTATTTCTTTCAGAAATTATTAAAACAGCACGCTGTTCATCATTTTATAAATCGCATGGAGGCAAAAGCTGCAGTTTTAACAGACCTCTCAAATATAAGATGTCAGAAAACACAGACTCAGCATAGTATCTTATGCTGACGACACCCAGCTCCTCCTCTCCCTCAGCAAGGAACCCAACACCACCAGGCACAGTTTCCAGGAAGGAAGGAAGGAGGTTGCAGCCTAGATGAGCATCACTGACTGAAACTCAACTTGGAGAAAACAGAAGTCCTCATCCTCGGTTCCACCCCTGCGGCATGGGATGCCCACTGGTGGCCTTTCACCCCATGGACAACGCCCGCAACCTCAGCATCATACCCGCCTCTTCACTCACCCTGAAACGACGGATCAATGCTGTGTCCACCACCTGCTTCAACACCCTCTGCATACTCTGTGAGACCTTCAAATTGATCCCCCAAACTCCAGGAAGACCATCACCCATGCACTCATCACCAGCAGTCTGGACTACGGAAATGTTCTTTACACCTGAATCAAAAAATCACTCCTTTGCAAACATATCATCCAGAACGCCACTTCCAGACATGTCCACAGCATCCCATGACATGCCTAGATCTCCCAGCACCTACGCGACCTCCACTGACTCCCTGTCAAAAATAGAGTTACCTCCAAGCTGCTCACTCCCCTCTACAAAGCTCTCCACAACACCGGACCCCAATACCTCAATGAAAGAATCTCCTTCCGTGCCCCCAAGAGAAACCTCCACTTCGCCAACCTAGCCCTTGCCGAAATCCCTTGCTTCCATAGAGCCAGAACGAGGGGCAAATCCTTGTCCTACCTTGTGGAGAGACCTGGAACTAAATCCCCCTCAGCATCAGACCAAGCCCTACACTGCAAGCCTTTAGAAAGGACCACAAGACTTAGCTCTTTGGATAATCTCAGAGCAGCCCGAAACCCCCTGGTGAGAAGTGCCCTCTATAAATCCATGATTGATTTATTGAAGATGTTGTCGTGTTCTAATCTAGGACCCCGATCAATATTGTGACCTTATGCCCCTATACGGCTATAATCCATTCATACCCCTATAATGGCATAAACGATCAGAGCCATATTTCAGCCACATTTCAGAAACTCGCCTCTGCAGCTCATTACAGTACATGACACAGCAGAAGCCACTATCTTAGATTCCATTACACGAGTTCCTCAACAAGATAAAACCCAGCAACCTGGGAAAGCCCTGCTTGCTATGTTTTGATAAGTAATAGAACTCTAATGAGCACTGAAAGGACGATCACTTCCTAGTGACATCTTTATTGACGTCTTCTGTCAAAAAACTTACGTCAAACAAGGCACCTTTCAGGTATAAATATTACCAACGTTGCCTTAAGCAAACGCTGATGCTGATGCTATCGCTGCCTCAACGACATCGATGATAGCGATGGTGTGGTGAACATAGGAGCAGAACAGCTGTCCCCTGCAGAGCCCAGCAGATACAAGCTGCCCACGGACGCTGCCCCTCTTCCTCTTTGACGCGCTGAGAGAGATGCTGTCTTTTCTCTTGCCGAGAAAATCCAGCTCCGGCGTTTCCAGCCTACTCTTGCGAGTGACTGGGATATCGAGTCCTGGAAGGAGATACAAGACCTCCAACATTCTATCCCAGAATTATGGTTTTGACTAAACCCTTGGAGAGAATTCTTGAAGCAAACCTTGGCAAAACCAACTTAACTTAAACTGCTACTTACTCCCTTCCAAGTATTAGGCTTAGGTCAGGTACACTGGGGTAGGTGTAGTTAGAAGCACCAGTTGAGTACGTTAGCCTAATGTATATATGAATGTATATATGTTTTATTCGTTTTAAACCATTGTATGGCTAAGAAACCATATCAATGCTTTTACAGTATTGTTTTGCAATCCTCATTTTACTGTACGCACTTTTTATAATAACTAGTCTTGCAATTGTGGCAATTCATTTCTCTTGTATGAGAAGAAAGACTGTTCAATAAATAATACCTTTTATTGAAAACGCCCGTCCCTCTATTCTCTGCATATTGGTGAAAGTAATCTGCACAAAACTGACTGAGTAAAATAACTGTCTATTGTTTCACGCAACTCTAGAGATTGACTCTTATTCTAAGGAGCAAAGTTGTCATGTTTATGCGGTTGTTGGAAAACTGAATCCCTTCTTGTCTGTGCCAGGGAAGCTGATCACTTCCTATTCAGTAAAGAAAGTTTCCAGTGACCTCTGAGCTAGTTGGTAAAAACCCAATTAAGTTTAGCATAGTAAGTAGAGACCTGGAAGACCGCACTTCTACGTCTAAACTGCTGTTTATGTTATTCCAATGCGTAGGGCCTATAGGGAAAATAGGAACTACACTACATGGCGCCCAACGTTTGGTAAGGCGATAAAACTAACGCAAGACGTTAGAGTAACTCAGTCGTGCATTTTTCACACAAACCCTTTTCTCCCGTAAATACTCCAATAGACGTCTGGAGTGGGTGAAAGGTTAAAATCCGCCCGAACTTAGTAGGAAGAGATTCCCATGTAAAGCTCTGGTTTATTCAACGTTGAAGGATACAGTGTTCCAAAATATTGCGCACCTAATCTTTGTCTCCTTGGAGACCTGCTCTGCAAAACTTGCATTTATACAATGCCAGGAGAAAACGGAACCGTTGATGCCGCAGTAAATGCGACTCAGCAGGGTCCCGATAGTACAGGGACTACTGAACCGGGTGCAATAAACATCCCGGTCAACATAAGAAAAACTATAACGTCAAAACTTATAGAAAATGGACTGACCACACAAGGTGGCACAATCGTCTTTGTGATAGAGGCACACGAATATCGGCAGACAGAGGTGTTCTATTCTTGGATAAAATTTCCAGCGGCAAACACCGCAACACACGAGTTCCACTATTACAAAATAGGGGATCCACCCGAAGAGTACGCTCCTTTCGAGGAGATTGAAATCCCATTAAAATACCAAGAGCACCTGCTCTGGTTTAAAGGCGCCCTAAAACATAATGATCATATTACCAGGCTCGGTCCTGTAGGTAGACCAGGAGCAATGTGGCCGGTTCTAGCCAGCTACACACCACATCTGGACATTGCAAAAATGTCAAAAGATGAGCTGTTAATACAGCTAAAAACCTTAATAAAAATACATAGACAATTAGTCCAATATGTAATGCGGACTGCAACAGTCCAAACAGCTGTTAATGTTCCACAGCTGACCCCTACTCAGGGGAACACAAATAAAATTACACCACAGAACATACAATCATGTCTTGGTAAAACACCTATAAAACGGGAACAAATTCCTTTCTGGTTAGCGCAGAAAATTACTCAAATAGAGGCAGTATTTCCGAATACTACCCCTATTGAGAAACACAGAATTCTGACCATCTGCCATCCAATGGGGGTCGCACCACACGTGGAGGACTGTGGCACTTGGGGTGCAGTCTTTGCTTCCATTTACACAAAAACACATGGTGTTCCATCAATGGCGTTAATACCAGATGTGCTAAAACAGATTCAGAATTAATACGGTCCAGAACCTGCTTTAACTCTTGGTATGAAATTACTGAAAGACTTCAAACAGGTCTCGGCATTATTAAAAGCCAACATAAAAGGAGAAGCAGCATCTGTGGCGATCCACCAGAAATTGAAAGAAACAGATATAACAGATCAGCCAATTGAGCTTGCCAGAATTATAGAAAAATGTTATGAAGAATTAGGTGAAGACAGCTTGGGTGGAAAACCAATAAAGCCCCAACTGCTCGAAAATCCTGAAAAATTATTTATTAAAAATAATTCGAACACTCCTAAAAAGAGCTGGGATGGAAATAAACAATCCACTCCCAAGGAAAAAGTTTTCCAGTCCAGAGGAAGGTCTCCTCGACGGAGGGAAAGAACTCCGACTCGAGAACACCAGTCTCCCCAGAGGGAGCCCTCTGAGAAAAGATATAACCTTAGAAATAGGGATAATTTGAAGAAGCCTGATAGATATCAAAGTATTGATACACATCCCTCTCGATCTTTTACGCAGAAATCGGGCAGAAGAGGACGGTCAGACCTAGGAGAGCACACCAAGTCCAAAGACAAGGAACCTGCTCAAAGTAAAAAATTACAATTTCCAAGAAAGAAGGTAGCCAGTATTAGAGTAATCGAACATGCCGAGAATACTGAGGACACAGTTGAAAAACGGGGAGTGGGCACAGACAATGCTAGACAGTGCAGCAGAAATCAGCATAGCTCGCAAGATCCTGATGAGTCATCTGAAGACAATGGACACGAATGAATACATTCAGGTAGAAACTGCAGACACCAGAGTTAGCGAACCTCATAATATATTCAAAATAACACTGCGTATAGAGGGGGATAAGACTAGGAAAATAAAGGGTCTATTTTGGGATAACCTCTCAAAAGGCTATGACATCCTGTTAGCTGAGAAAGATTGGCCCCCGGAGTTTGTCAGTTGAGTTCCCTCGTGGCGAAGAAATGATTATGCCTGCCTTCTCGAATCACATCCCGATTCACACTAAATATATATATGCAAGGAAATGGGCAGTAGCCCAGGCACCAGCACTATATAAAAATCATGTTGGATGGGATGAGGACTCTCCTCCTCACAAAATCCAGTTAAAAAGTCAACCAACTGCACAAAGGCAGTATCCAGTTAAGCAAGAATCTAAAAAACAAGTCAGGGAGATTTTAGATCAACTTGAATACCAGGGGATGATTGAAACATGCACCTCTCAAATGAACAATCCTTTGTTTCCTGTCTCCAAACCAGACAATTCATATCGTCTAGCTTTGGACTACAGACATCTTAACTCATGTTGCAAAACATTTGCAGTACAAAATTCGCATAGTGTGGCACTAATTAATAACATAGTTCGGAAAAAATATAAAACGACATTAGACATATCTAATGGTTCCTTTTGTCAAAATATTGCACCAGAAAGCAGGTACTTGACCGCTTTCTCAGTAATGGGGTCACAGAAAAATTTCTGTGTGCTCCCACAGGGATTCAAGAACAGCCCAGGACTATTCTCAGCCAGAGTAACATAGTTACTACAAATATATGATGATGAGGCATTATCTTATGTCGATGACATCTATCTAACAGACGACGACTTGGATACTCACTTAAAAAGAGTAATACTTGGTTTCACAGCAGAGGGTTACAAATTCAACTTTAAAAAGTCAAGACTTGCCCATCTGACAGTATTATTTTTAGGATACGAATTATCATGTGAAGGAAAAAGCCTAGCGGACAACTTCTTAGAGAAGTGCGCTGTACTTCAAGCACCGAAAACGCTGAAGAACTTACAATCAATTCTAGGCTTCCTGAATTTCGGAAGAACTTACATTCTAAATTATGCGGAGAGGGTTAAATCTCTCTACGAACTAATTAAATCTGATTTTAAACCAATCAACTGGACTCAAAAACACACAGAAATCTTGAGATCATTGCAAACAGACATGTTAGCGAAAACAAAATTAGAAACACGTGAAAACACACGCAACCTTGTAATCCGAGTCATCCCAGGAAGATGCGGATTCACGTACCCGACCTCTAATGAGGGAGAAACGGTACCAATAGCTTACAAATCTCACTTGTACACACAAGCAGAAAAAACATTCAGTCTCACAGAAAATACTGTGAAAGCAGTACCAACTGCAATAGCTAATGAATGAGAACTAGCACATGGCAAAAGGATCAATGTCCTCACAGCGGAATCCGCCTTCGAGGCGCTATTCAGCCCAGTAAACCTGCCTACAGTGTCACTGGATCCGAAATGGATACAGTGGGAAAATTCTCTTGCTGCGGACGACGTGAAATACTATTTTGCTCCGCAATTCAAAAAACTGAATGATTTAAAATATGAACAAGAATATCCTCTGCCAATCGAAATTCTGCCTCTCCAACAGTACTCCTGTATAATCTACACAGACAGATTTGTACAGCATTACAATGTAGAAAATAAATCCTACGATGCAGCCTGCGCGATTTTTAAAGGTCGCTGGCTGTGCGGTAAATTCAGACCGAAAATAACAAAAACTGAATCAGTAAGAAACTGTTCGGCTCAGAGAGCTGAAATTAGATCTTTAAAGATGCCGCTTGAAAATGCAGAACGTGAATTCCCGACACTAATTGTGTGTGATTCGCATTTTTGCGTCAACTCTTACAATAATAAGTTATAGAGCTGGGTTCAAAATGATTACAAAGATGACACAGGTGCCACAATCAAGCATAAAATGCTTTGGAAACAGGTAGTTCCTTTACAGAAAGAACTACAAAAGACTCACGTGATACACACTCCGAGTCATCAACGTGATGGCGTTCACGTTGCAGGGAATTAATTGGCTAATACAGCCACAGCGGAAGCAACTAAACCGGCTTCCGTAGCCACAAAAAAGCGTTCAGACAAAGACATAGACGGGGAAACCATGCTGGCAGTAAAAATGTCCTTAAAAGGCGACTGTGCAGCACTACCCGTGAACTATCCACTCAATTATGCATACGTAATCGATGCAAACTCCGTTCCTTTTGCTCGAATCCCTGGAGTGGGGGATAGGGTAATTCCAAACATGAACAGGAGAATCTTTTTAATAGCAGACGCACACATGGGATTGGGTCTGAGGCACAAAAAGATCAAAGAATCTCTGACTGAATTACAATCAGTATACTGGTGGCCGGGGATGAGCCTGCAACATCAAATATATGTAAAGAACTGTCCCGACTGTGACAGGGATCGCAGTAATGAACCGGTCCAGCCTATTACCCAGTTGCCGTTTATAGACAGGGTAATGCTGTCTACATGCCATCCAGCGTCCTATTAATTATTAAGACTAAAACTCACTTAAAAAATGTGCCCCGAGCGCTCGTCTGACGCCAAAACGGTTATAAAAGATCTGCGAGTCTTTATCGGCACATACGCAATTGCCATGTTCCATTCTGACCAGGGTCCTGCTTTCAGCTCTCGAGCTTATAAGGAGGCCATGGCCAGTATGGGTGTTGGGTTGCGGTACTCTTGTCCATCACACCCCGAAGGGAACAGTGTAGTGGAAAGAAAAAACCGAGACATAAAGCAATCTATAACAGCAAATGTATTAGGTTCGGGTGATGGGTGGGTCAAACATTTAATAAGTGTCCAGCTTAGTCTAAACAATTTGCCAAGAAATTCTCTAAAAGGTTTCAGCCCGTACGAACTATTGTTCTGAACTAGAATGCATGTTCATGACCTCGATAGTCAGGCATCAGTGGTAGAAGATAAGAATAAAGACTTTGACATCAAAGATCGTTTGGCTGTTTTACAGGACTTGAATGAAACAAGAAAATCCTTAAGCAACATAAAGTTAAAGCAACAGCCAACTACCACTGAAGAGGCACCACCAGCCCCAGCAAGTAATGTCTGGATTCCAAAGATTGGGGATCTAGTCAGAGAAAAAATAGCGGTGAAGAAGGAATTTGGGCCTTCTTACAGAAAAGCAGTACCTGTCTTAGCAATCAACAGAACAAGATCAGTAGTGCTACCGCCCCTTGCTGGTAAAAAGGAGAACAGAGTTGTATCAATTGACCTGGTAAAACCACAATCATGTGGCCTATAATAAACAGTAGGCCCAGTGGACTCCCGAGAAACAACAGATTACCCAAATTTGCAACAATCCAAGAGGTTCAAACTGAAAGACTAATCACATTTGATAAACCTGCAGTGCACAGAGAGGGACTATGCAATAATGCCATGGAACTCGTGCCTCTTGAAACACAGATTGAATCAGTTCGTCATGAAACACCAGTCTACAATGATGTGGCATCAAAATGTGCTACCGAAAGACAAATTGAGAAAACAATTCCAACAATTGACAGAACTGCCTCTGGCTACTTCATCAACTTTGATAACTTTTCTGAAGATCAGAACGACCCTGAAGTGAGACCAGAAACAAAGACTTTTAAAGAAAAAGCAACAGAACTCTTTCATCAACTCAAGGAAATTTACCTTATTTCTCCATGGTTAGAGTTTTGGTTTGGTCTAGGTATATTGTTCCTCCTGCTTTGGCTCATCATGGTACTTTGTTTGGGGAAATTCATTGAGGGAAAATACAGTTCAATGGGCACAGCAAGTCAGAACATCAACTTCGTCCTCAAACCACACAAATCATCCCACGTGAAGAAAAGAGAACTATCAACAGTAAATGTCACAGCCATTCCAATACCCGGCGGGGTAGTATGGGACAAAACTGACTATGAAGTATATGGCCCGTTCGAAATCTTGAAATATCCTCACCAATTCAAGGTTTCACTAAGTGACTTTGTAAAACCAAGTACATTTTCTGATGATTGAGATTTTGAAAGTATTAATAATATGATGTATGATTTAATGTTGTCAGCAAGATTTACAGAACATGATTATTTACAAGGTTCGTCTAATTATGAACAAATGTACTGCTTCTCACATTACGGAGACCATTACTTACATAAATCTGCACAACCTAGAAATGTTTTTAAATATAACCAATGGGAACATTGTGCTACTGCTACTGCACCTAAAAGTAGTTCTAAAAAATCCTATGAGAAATACCAGTACTTCTCAGGGTTTAACACAAGTGATACAGAAATGTTTTATTATAAACTGTTGGATAAAACAGGGACAAAAACAATGTTGACAAATACTAAATTAATATATTCAGAAGCATTTTATGAAAACATTATGACATTTGGTTTTGATTTTTTGAGAAATAACATTGAAACAAAAACCATCTGGGGTACAAAAGATTGGCAGGTACAAGGCCTAGAAGCATTATTTCGAGCCTGCATGATCCCAGAACAAATATTGTTCTTAAATGACACAATTCACCAAACAACCTGTCTTGGCCTAGCTAAGATTAAAGAACTTAACAAACCGTCTATTCCAAAGCCAATACCTGATAATGCAACCACAGATATTGAAATAGACGTATCTAAAATTTTACATCTAAACAGAACACATCCTGATTGGAAAAAGTGGTTAATCTGGCCTACGACACGAATAACTGTCAAGATAGATTCCTGAACAAAACACAGGGGTTAACAATGACCAGACCAGACCCTAGATACTCCCAGAGACAACATCCAGGGATAGTAACAACATACAGTGTAGGGAAGCTGTGCCTTGAATGACTAGAATCATCCACATTGGCAGAAATAAGCAACACTTATCTTTACTTAAAGATTGTGCTGATTTGCGCGACTTCATTCTGGGACCACGCAAACAGCGTCAAAAACGCTTCATAGCGACCAGTATATATGCGGCTTACAGCGAGGCTTGGAAAGTAACACAAATTGAAACAGCTGAAAAAATACGAGAAATTGATCGTATTAATTTGGAAAAATAACTTTCTGTTGTGGACAATAGGTTAATGACTCTGTCCTCCAGAATATATTCATTGGACAGTATTGTATCATCTGCCATAGATATAATAGACAAAGACTTGCTAATTTTACAGCATGGCCAGTCACAATTACGTTCTATTGTACAGTTAGGCTGGACGCTGCAAAATCTTCGTTCAGGCTATGTGCCTTGGCGTTTAATCAACACAACGTCATTGTTTTCCATCTTTAACCTTACTGATAACCAAATCAGCTTGGCACAGAAAGGAGCAGACTATACAATCCTGAGCATCGAAAAACTTGAGAGGTTACCATTGACAATTTCAGAAAGTTCCGTCATTGAATGGATAATACGCGGGTTTATCACAGTTCCGATAACAACTGTCCGATTTACAAATTGCCTTGAATACATACCGACTGGCCAGTATGAACGTTTGGGTAAAGGGTACATTAAGTCAGCATGGAAATTACCATATACACACACATGCTATAGTGACAGCAACAAAAATGTATTTCTTAGTGGTGAAAACTGCAAACATTCACTAAGCGGTATACTTTTGTGCCAGGGTATTAATTTACACGGGGCCTGTGAAGGAACTTCAAACAACCTTTCATGCCACCAACATGTCACACTTGCAACGCAGATAGAGCCTTTCTTTAAGCAGCTCTCTAAAGGGAGTTACATTCTAATAACGGATCACAGCTGTTGTGGCCTTATGCCAGGGAAAGCATATCTCGTACAAGTAACTTCCATGGTCAAATGCTGTATGCGGCCCTGGAGACTCCGAGACTCCCATATGGCCTCGTTTGAATGTCTCTTCTATACGAATTGATACTTTAAGCAGAATTAAGTCTGTGCTTTTACAGACAACAGTGCCCATCATGTCATCAAAAGAGACGTATGATCTCCTAGTTGCAAGGACGACTTCGGAGATACATGACCTCTATCAACAAACTGCCCGTGCATTTCACAGAAATGCTTAGCCAAATTCTAAACATGTCAGATGCCGTAGGTATCCCAGGCATATTTAAGACGATTTTTACGGGACTGTTAACACCATTCAAAGCAATTCTGGGAATCATTCCCAATTTTGTCCATTCAGTCTTTTGGCGGCATACCCCTGATTTTGGGACTTGTAGCAGGCATTTTATTCTTGACCCTCCTGCTCCGATATGGCAAGCCAAAACACAGACATGACTCCGGCAGGGATGGAAGAAACAATCCTAGCAGTACGCTACGGGGACCGCGTAACTAGAGTCCTTGGATTGGCCAGGCTGAGAGATCTGAACATGACCTGGTTTCTTTCATTCAGACCTATATGGCAGACCTGCATCTTAAAAGCAACATCACCCAGGTACCACCCTCTGTGAGCATTGCTGATCCAGACATCGATGATAGCAATCATTCTCACACCTGCCAAGTTACAGCATTATCGAGCTTGGTCGAACTGTCACCTGATTTTGTAGACCAATTCTTTGAGAGCCTGTCTGATATGATGTTCTCCCCTGAACAGAAACAATAATTTTTGAAAAGCATTCCGACACACAGCGTTCCCATGAACTCTGAATTGGGCCTTCAGTTTTGATCAACAAAAACTACTGAAAAGCGTTGGAAGTCTATTCCCCCGTTCACCATGAACAATTTCTTTTTTGGGTTGAACTTTTTTCCAAATATTTACCTTTTTTCTGGCACAAATTCTTTGCTTAAAGTAGAACTATTCATAAAGAACAGAACTTCTATTTTTAGTAAATCTAGAGACAAAATAACTCTACAGCAGCCTCTAGCACATTTTAGAGCAAATGCATTTATATGTGATGAAATTATCTCGCCCTTCTTTTCTGTATAAAGAGATATTTCATGTGTAATTTTTTCGCAAAATGGTTCAACTGATTACATATGCTATAATTTTTGAATGATTTCTATGCTTAAAGACGTACAGTACCTATATTTTCATATATTTCAAATACGCCATTTCAAATGCAAATATGTATTTTGGGGTGGGTAATGTTACACATGCATCTTATTGCTTTAGTTTTTAGTAATTTGATGGACATAAATTCGTGGATTGGGTGTCATGTTCTAATCTAGGACCCCGATCAATATTGTGACCTTATGCCCCTATACGGCTATAATCCATTCATACCCCTATAATGGCATAAACGATCAGAGCCATATTTCAGCCACATTTCAGAAACTCGCCTCTGCAGCTCATTACAGTACATGACACAGCAGAAGCCACTATCTTAGTTTCCTAGATTACACTCCGAGTTCTTCAACAAGATAAAACCCAGCAACCTGGGAAAGCCCCGCTTGCTATGTTTTGATTAGTAATAGAACTCTAATGAGCACTGAAAGGACGATCACTTCCTAGTAACATCTTTATTGACGTCTTATGTCCAAAAACTTAAGTCAAACAAGGCATCTTTCAGGTATAAATATTACCAACGTTGCCTTAAGCAAACTCGACGATGGTGTCGTGAATACAGGAGCCGAACAGCTGTCCCTTGCAGAGCCCAGCAGATGCAAGCAGCCCACGGACGCTGCCCCTCCTCCTTGACGCACTGAGAGAGACGCTGTCTTTTCTCTTGCCGAGAAAATCCAGCTCCGGCGTTTCCAGCCTACTCTTGCGATTGACTGGGATATCGAGTCCTGGAAGGAGATACAAGACCTCCAACATTCTATTCCAGAGGTATGGTGTTGACTAAACCCTTAGAGAGAATTCTTGAAGCAAACCTTGGCAAAACCAACTTAACTTAAACTGCTACTTACTCCCTCCCAAGTATTAGGCTTAGGTCAGGTACACTGGGGTAGGCGTAGTTAGAAGCACCAGTTGAGTACGTTAGCTAAATGTATATATAAATGTATATATTTTATTCATTTTAACCATTGTATGGCTAAGAAACCATATCAATGCTTTTACAGTATTATTTCGCAATCCTCCTTTTACTGTACGCACTTTTTATAATAACAAGTCTTGCAATTGTGGCAATTCATTTCTCTTGCATGAGAAGAAAGACTGTTCAATAAATAATACCTTTTATTGAAAACGCCCGTCTCTCTATTCTCTGCATCTTGGTGAAAGTAATCTGCACAACTGACTGAGTAACATAACTGTCTATTGTTACACACGACTCTAGAGATTGGCTCTTATTCTAAGGAGCAAAGTTTCATGTTTATGCGGTTGTTGGAAAACTGAATCCCTTCTTGTCTGTGCCAGGGAAGCTGATCACTTCCTATTCAGTCAAGAAAGTTTCCAGTGACCTCTGAGCTAGTTGGTACAAACCCAATTAAGTTTAGCATAGTCAGTAGAGACGTGGAAGACCGCACTTCTACGTCTAAACTGCTGTTTATGTTATTCCAATGCGCAGGGCCTATAGGGAAAATAGGAACTACACTACACTACCTCAATGAAAGAATCTCCTTCCATGCCCCCAAGAGAAACCTCCACTTCGCCAACCTAGCCCTTGCCGAAATCCCTTGCTTCCTTAGAGCCAGAACGGGGGGCAGATCCTTGTCCTACGTTGTGGTGAGACCTGGAACTAAATCCCCCTCAGCATCAGACCAAGCCCTACAATGCAAGCCTTTAGAAAGGACCACAAGACTTAGCTCTTTGGATAATCTCAGAGTAGCCCAAAACCCCCTGGTGAGAAGTGCCCTCTATAAATCCATGATTGATCCATTGAAGATGTGGAGATATTTCACAGCCCACAACACCTACCGATATGTGGATGTTCTACGGGCGTTTATAGAAGCTTATAACACCAGTTATCAGATAACCATGAAAATGTCTCCTGTAGTGGTAATAACCGAAAATTCCTTAGCAGTGTGGAGAATGGTGTATAGCAGTTGCTTTGTTGCCAAGGTAAAGAAACCTCTTTTAAAAGAAGGTGATAATGTCAGGGTTTAAAAGTTGAAAAAGTGCCTTACAAAGGGTTACCAGCAGGCTTTTAATGATGAAATATTTATAGTGGAGAATGTGGAGCTTATGGAGAATGTGGAGCTTAAAGAAGGTATATATATTTACAGATTATAGGACTACGATGGCGAAATGGTGTTGGGTGCCTTTTACAAGGAAGAGTTACAGAAGGTATGGATGATCCACACTGGATGTACAGGGGTAAAAAGATCCTGAAACAGAAAGGTAGGGGGGCTTACAGACTGGCCTTTGTCGAATGGAGAGGGTGGCCTTAGACATTGAGCCAGCTCCCTGCAGTCCAGTACCGAGAAAATGGAATACATTTACAATATTCAAGGCCAAATTTACTGTAAAGCATGATCAGGACGCCTTGAGCATCCACGCTGACTTTTCCCACAGCTATTACATCTTTTAGATAGGCTCTTACAAATACAAATTCATATTTTTTGTAGGAATTGAACAAGGCGGCCATAAATTTTTAAGTGAACCATAAATATGAACATTATTTGCAACAGCCTGACTAGAGCCTGCAATTAATAACAAGAAGGCTCACCTGCATTAAATTCAGGTATAACATCCAGTCTAATATAGAGTTAGTGTAATATATTGAAAGCAAGGAAGCAGTTCAAAGTTGTAAATAAAACTTTTTTGTTTTTATACACTTTATACAGAAAATTGAAAAAGCCCCGATGAGAATCTGGGTATTCGTTTCCCTGGATTCGAAACGCCTCAGCACAGCAAAGGAGTACACAAAATATAAGGAACCAAATTTTTGTTCTGAGATAGTTTGAATTAATTTCTGCTATTATTGCAATTCACAACTTTTTGGTCGATTGCTCCTTTGGACTATAAATATTCGGTCTTACATTTGGATATTGATTTATTCAGTTGCAATTTAAGAAGGTTATAAATGCCTGTTTGTTTTGTGTAAAGTTTTGTACTTTTGATGTATTATGTTAAGTATGTCTTAGTGAAAATGTGGACTTTACATGAGTTTTATAAATATTTGTATATTTGTTTGTAAATCTTGTACAGAATAGATCCTTTGTTCTCCTTTTCATACATAAATGTGGTAAATGGAAATTAAAAAATTTAAATCAGAAGGTATAAATAAAATACCGGTGCAAACAAAAAGGATTTGTGTTTGACCAATAAGCGAGAATAATGAGAGCTTAAAATATAATTGAGGTTTAGGCAAATTTGTTGTTTACTAACAGAGTTGTTTGTGGCAGGGTCCACAGATATGTATCTGGACCTCAACATTACTCTGGTGCATCTTGTTTGTAAAATTGTTAAAGCAGACAGGGCCATCATGCCGCTGTCACCAAAGTGGTGACGATTGCTTACCCCATTTTAATCAGGTGGACATTACCTATGGCGTTCAACTTATCTCGCAAAGTGATAACATGTATGCCTACAGAGCCTACCTGGAGAGTATTATAAATTACTGCAGCAATGACCTGAACACACATCTTTCAGCAGGACTCTTCTACAAGTATACTTATGCACATTTAAAAGACAAGGAGCTGGACGGTGACAGTCAAGGTTTCGTAGAAAGAGCAAGTGTTGCCGTCACCAGTAGACGGTTTGACCTCCTCAGGCGCACACATTCAACCCTTTTCTTCTAAGATACACTGCTCATCAGTGGTATCGATCTTAAGATCAAACTTAACCGTAACAAGGACTCCTTCTGTCTCATCAGCAGGGATGCGTAATAGTATAACCAGGTCACACTGTCCACTAATTTGTTTGCAAAGAGAGTGAAAGTGTCCCCAAACATCAGACTGTCTCACGTCAAAGCTTTACATGTATTGAATGCCAAGTACGCT
Source organism: Lissotriton vulgaris (assembly GCF_964263255.1). Classification (NCBI taxonomy): domain Eukaryota; kingdom Metazoa; phylum Chordata; class Amphibia; order Caudata; family Salamandridae; genus Lissotriton; species Lissotriton vulgaris. The sequence continues at coordinate 1,569,193,862 of NC_141694.1, forward strand.
ATTGAAAGAGTAGCTCTGAAGATATGCAGATACCAGATCAAGCCAGCCGCACCATTTATTTTTGGGGCAACTACCCAAACTTATTATAATAGCTTTTGTCAAAAACATGACTTTCAGCAGTCTCTATACCTCAAACACTTTCAATTTCAAACACTTCTGCATCAACTGTGTGGTGCTGTTCCAAGAGGGGGCTGCAATTCCTTCACAACCATACACACCCAGCTTTGGAGATGCTAAATTTATCAGGGAATATCTGGTCTTGGTTTTGATAACTGAGAAGCACCTGCATGGCTCAGAAGTTGTCATGTGAAAAAAAGGATATGGGACAGGCTACTCGCTTTTGATCTAACCCCTGACCTAGGAGACTGTGACTACTACAGCTTGGTCAAATATGGAAATCTAATACGTTTTAGTCAGCCCTTGGCTACAAATGTGAACATGGTTGTATTCTTTGTATTTGACAATGTCATTCCGATCAACCAGGCCTGGCAGATTTTTTTTTACTATCTTTAAAATACTGTAAAATAGACACTGTTCAGATTCAGGATTTCTTAAGCCACCACAAATACACTAGGAAATACTTTTTAGGTGTTTTTCCAAGCAACAAGCTACCTGGTGAAATTTGTTCCGAAAGACCCTAAACGCTCAACTTTAACACAGATCGGCACTACATGGAAGGAACTCACTGGGCCGGCCCTGTTTTTAGATAAAGACAAGGGGGCATATTATCAACAACTAGTGGTATTTATTGCTAAATGAGCTTAGCAAATTTTTTTTATCGTCGCAGTTCGCCAGATTTTATCTCGGAGAAACCGGGCTATTAGCAACGTTTATCTCCAATGCGATAAAATATCCGGCGATAGCGGAGAAATGCGTGAATATCGCTGGAAATACAGCGATATTCATGCATTATCGCTAATAGGGACTTAACCTAAATATCCACCTCCCATTAGATATACATGCTAAGAAGTGGTCTGAGCAGGCGTTAGGTTTTGGCGATATTCGCGCTTAGCGCAAATTTTTTCATTGCCACGCCTGCGTTGATAATAGGCCATAGCGATGTTAGCGACTACTTTCAGTCGCTAACAGGTTGGGTGCGCCCACTTTGCATGTCATTAGCGATAAATTTCACTAACATGCAAAGCGTGCCCCAAACCGCTCGCTATCGCCCACAAGCTGTTGCGAACTGCTGCTAGCGACAGCTTGCTAATAGGGCGATAAAATTATCGCCGTTTTGTGGCCGAAAACAACCGCTAAAGCGACGATAATCTCATTTTGCCCGCCTTGACAATATGCCCCAAGGTTACAATGTTTGACAGCACAACAGCATTCCCCGAGCATAGCACCTATAGAAAACCTATACTCAAGTATGTAAAAAAAGCTACTACAAGGGTGAACTATAACAAAATACAGGTATAGGATTCTCTTGCCGTCACATGCAGGGAGCATTGTATATATTTTATTAGTAGAATGTCAGGGTATGACATTTAGAATTTTTTAAAATCTATATTTGAATGGCCTAGTTAACAATGACAGTATTGTTATGAAATATGTGAAAGAAAACTAGGTCTACAGCAAGTATTGTTACAACAAAATAGGCAGTTTGTCAAAGTGTAAGGTCATGTAACACAGCTTATGTGTAATGGTGACTGTCTGAAATAAAAGAATAAAAAAACGTGAATGCAGATTCATTATCTTTATTCTGACGCACGGATACACATTTAAAATGTTCTTTACAGATGGCAGAAGCACTTTGAAGAGTTCAAATGTGTTTTTAACACAGTTGTTTTCATAGTACAAGCATCATGCTAATAAGCGTACTAAAGAAATAAATAACAAAAACATCAAAATGTTAACTATAGCAAAACTATACAACCAAACACAGGCACTCATATACATAAGTTTAAATGTCAAAAGAAATATCAGTCATTTAACCACATGTTCAATTTGAACAAATTGTTTTGTTTTAGGTTTCAGAGGCAGAGCCTCGGTGCTACAAAAAGGGGATAGCAAGGGAAAGAAAATGGATACTGGCACCTTAAAGAGAAGTTAAAAATGACAGGTGTTATAATACTTGGGGGCTTTAAGTCAGATCTTTCAAACTTTAAAGCAGCCGACTGAGTTTAGCATTACTGACGATCATCAAAGGAATGTTGATTTCCACAGAGGCTCGCAGAAGTTGTTCCCAACTTCTAGCCACTTTCTGGAGTGATAGTGTTTTAGGGTGCTTAAGACCTTTGACTAGGTCATACATGTGGGATCCAACAACTGGTTGACCTTTGTAGAGGAATTTGCCTCACCTATTCCATGAAGACAGGTCTTTAGAAGCTGGCATTTCTACTTAGCAACATTTGCGCGGCCCCTCTGTACCTTGACTTATATTTTTGTAAAGTTCTTCAACAATGTCTGAGGATGGTGATGGTGGCTGTTCAGAGTCAGGGGCATATAGAGTCACCCTGGTATTTTCAGCATTCCACTGTGTGTAATATTTTTTTAATTTTTGAAGAGTGCAGGAGTAAAGACCTGCTTTGTCATAAGGTTTTAAATCAACACAGTTCAAAATGTCTTTAATCTTGGCATGCAGACGCAGAATCTCATTTTTACAGATATTTCAGGTGCTGTCCGTAGATGTCCCCAACTGCTCCAGCTACTGCCATGGTACCATGTACATATTTTGGGCATAATCCATAATTCATTACTTCCTGATTAGGAGGCTAGTAATGAATGGTATAGCTATATCCAACAAAGAACCTATAAAACCTACTGACTGCTTTACCAGTTTCTTCATTGAAATGAGGCAAGCCCTTTTATTACTGAGCTTCTTGATAAGGTGATACTTCTTCGTCAAAACACAGAACTGGTGCTTTTGTATAGGGACATTACCTTTCGAAGGTTTTTAGGATGGTTTCTGAAATGGCAGCCATTAAATGGCCCTAACAGAATGGCTTTCTTTGCTGGGGGCTAGCTGTGATGAGCATTTTTAGGAGGGCCAAGATGGTCAATACTGGTAGTTATAAGGTCTAGAGTGTAAATGTTACAGGACACTCTATAGCTATTGTATTTATATGCTTTGGGCTTGGTTCTTAGTGTGTAAGTGACAGGGAGATCGAGTGGGAAAATACCAGCCCTCAGTCTGAAGTCTTCTAATATGTTGGGTTTCAAGTCTATCAATAAGTAACCATGGCGTTTCTCAGTGAATTCATTAAAGGCTTCCAAGAAAAAAAAGGTGTTTCTGCAGCATATCTGTTCAGGTATAATGGATATCTGTTGTTTGTCTCAGGATTTTCTTTTTAAATAAAACCAGGTATGAGGCATTGAGAGCTATAGAACGACTGTTCTTACCTTGGTAAAACAAGTTCTGCTTGATGTAATATATGCTTAGATTACATTGGTGTGAATATTGAGTAAAACCTTTCTCTATCTCAGAGTGATCCCCACCTTTGCTCATAATGTGGTCTACAATCACCCTGTTTACAAGCCCTGTAGGTAACATAGCATTGTTGTTGAAATTATTAGGTATGCCTGCTATAAATTTGATGTGTGGGAACCTTAAGGATAGTTCTGTATAAAGATCTTGCCATCACAAATAAAGTCATAATATTGTTAGGGGTTTGGGACAAGACACTGGCAGTATTTTCTAATAGTTTCTTTATATAATAGCTTTTTACGCAATTTAAATGGCCTACTATAATGCAGACGAATGGGTGATGCAACTTGGTGTCCATAGCCAAGACTATAATTCACCTTTAATACCTGTATGGTAGAGTTTTGTAGTCTTCAGACAGGCCCGTTTTTATCAAACACTGCGCACAAAGTTTTATGCAAAGGCCAAAGTTTTTTTGGACAGGACTATGCTAGGTTGTTTTACAATAATAGTTTTATTATTTTTATGGACACTTAAAGTATAGTATTCATTCTGCAGATCCTTTAGGCTGTCAAAATTGATCTGTTTACATTGAAGGTGAGGCCTTTGACTTTCATACACACTGCAATGTTAGACATTCTGTACAAAAAGGTTTTGGGACAGAATGACGTCAACTCAACTGTGTACTCATCCTTTTCTGGCTCACTGGTCAAAACGCCTAGTTAATAACAAAGTTGGAGATCTTCATTCCCTAATTTACTCACAGATATAAAAGAGTCAGTATTGTGATACAAACATGATTCCTGAAATGTATCTATCACATTGTAAAGCTCTAAACGAGCATGAGCGGTTGTGAAGCAGGCTATGAAGATGTTTATATTGTTACACATTGTGGGGTACTCTTATGTGTATTTCCAACACAGCACTGTGCTTTCATCATTGATAAACTCTCAGCTGGACACCTCATAATTTGTTGCAAAAAGTTATTTAAACTGGGGGTGGGCGGAGAACTCCGATCCGCACGCTGAGTATGCAGAGATTTGCCTATTCTGTGTTCCACTGAGAACGCAGAGTATAGGGCAAACCTCCAACTCCGCAGCGGAGCAGAGTTGGCCAGCTCCCACCTCCACCCCCTATTAAAAATGAATTCTACATTAATAAAAAACAACTAAATATACACTTACCTGTACTGCAACGTCCCCGGGCTGCCCTCCTCGTCTTCATCGCCGTCTATATCCTTTTTGGGTTGATCCTCTTACGAGAAATGCCATTGCGTGGGCACACGCCCTAGTTGTAGCAAATGTGGGTTCCATTTCACACAGAAAGAACAATTGATGGACAGAATGTTGAACAATGCCAGTCATTCACCCCAGTAGAGAGATCTGGGCCTAAATCCATTGTTTCTTTTGCTCCCCATGCCACTCCAGTTCAAACCAGCTATATGCAAATCAGTCTTGACCCTGTTCCCCATTGGAACAGTCCAGCCCGAACTGCCAAGCCAGGTTCTTCTTGGACCAGAAAAAAGCACCCCCTGGCCGGTTCTAGGGTAACACCCCTTTTCAGCCAGGCTAGCTTGACTCCAGTGGTATGGAGATTACAGGACCCACGACTGAGCATACCCATCCCATTTGGGGTGACAAATGCAAAAATAACAAATGATTGTACTGAAAACTGATCAATGTCAGACATTCACCCCAGTACAGAGATCTGGGCCTAAATCCACAGTTTGTTTGCTCCCTGTGCCATTTGCAGTTCAAACCCAGCCATATGCAAATCAGCCTTGACCCTCTTCGCCATGGGAAGAATCCAGTACGAACTGCCAAGCCAGGTCCTCCCTGGACCGGAAAAAAGCATCCTGGGACGGGTTTTGGGGAAACATCCATCTTCAGCCAGGCTGGCTTGACTCCAGTGGCATGGAGAGCATCGGACCCACATCTGGAGGTGGAAAAATGACTAAGGTTTATGTTTCTCCAACTGCTGGAAAAAGTCTTCCTAGACACTCCTCCAGTCCTCAGTGCAAGAATCTAGGTTTCAGGTCTCTCTTCAGCCAGGCCTCCAGTAGAATCCAGTCGTCAGTGGACATTAAAGCCTTTGTGCAGGCAAGTGTTCCTCTAAATTGAGTCACTGTAGTAGGTAACAGGAGATGAAAGAAGTTACATTTGGAAAGCTGGTCTAATCCCTGGGTGCAAGCTGGAGTGAGCATTGTTTCTTCTTCTTTCAGCAGATATGCATAGTCTTCTCTCTTCAAGATGCTTTCTTTACAGGGCCACTAAGTTTATTATGAGAAGTCTTATGCTATACTCTTTTCTTCAACTAGAGAATTCCTTCCATCAAGTACTTTCTTGTAGGATCCCCACCTCATTTATCAGCACTTTCTTTCTTCGTTTTACTGCAGAATTTACCACAAGCCTCAAACAAGATGGTTCCTCGCCATCCATTGCCTGGAGGAGGTCCTTTTATTAGCCACTCCCTATGTTCATGAGGCATCTTTACCACTGTTAGGACCTAGACTCAAATTTGCCTATCTGCTGGAGTTGCAGCCAGAAAAATCTGTGGTGCTCTGGGAATGAGTGTTTGCAGTTCCTGTGAGCCTCATTTGGTATCCCCAATTTAGAGCAAGAACAACAAAAGTCAAATTTTGCTCTGCCAACTGTCCCTGTGTCCTCTTTCGATATGGCTACTCCATGCGTAGTGATCACTTGTTGACAACCCTCCTTCTTTCCATTGTCCTCCAGAAACTATAGGCCTGATTCACAAAGGTTCTTTACACTTGTGGCATAGGCCCCGTGGTCGTGGGGGATTCTCTGCAGTCCGAGCAGAATCTCTGAAATGAGAATTCTCATTATGGAGATTCTGCCCTGAGTGCGGAGACTTACCCATGACTGTGGGACCTTCACCAATTCATGCGGAGACCCTTTGTGAATCAGGCCCTGGGTCTTTAGTAGCTAGCCAAGGATGTGTGTTGGGCCTTTGTGGCAGAGAGAAATGCGAAACAGTTCAAAATTAGTTTTCTTCTAGACAGCACAAAATAAATGTTCTCAAAGTTTGTTTTTTGTTACAAAAAATCTATTTTTAACTTTCATTTATTTTTAAAGCTTAGTAAAAAAAAAATGTATTCACTGCTCTTCAATGTTCTCAGGCAGAGAGATGACATAAAAAAAATTCAAAATAAAAAAATGGAGAGCTGGGACGCTCGGACGGCCGTCCTTGTCCCTGTAAGTTATAATGTAATCAAAGAAGACGGCCAAGAAAAATGACTGTCTGACATTAGAGTCTCTAGCACCTCAAAGGTTTGTTAATAAAACCCTCACATTGGAGTTCTGGACTTTTTGGTTCCGTCCAGAGGTGTCAGGGTACAACACCCAAAGACCCCGGAGTCCCACCTGCCTTGGTGCACAAATGAACAGAAACACGGGCTTCTCGATGGTGGCGTCAAAGACCAGATGTTTATTACTGCAGGGACACAGAAGTCACAGAATCTACACACGGGCAGAATCTAGGAGACTGTTCGATTTGTACATTGAGGGTTGCTCCTTATATACCAAAAATTGTGCTCTAGGCAAATATTTCACATGTCGGTACATTCCCAAACCTTTGTGTCTCTAAACAATAAATATTTGGCGTTACACAGGAACTGTCGATAATATCTGATACCAAACATCACGAAGAGGGTTTCCACCAGTCCATCACAATCCCTTGTCAATATTGCATTCAAGACCCGGACCGCCTCATCGTAAAGTTCGTTACCTCCCCCTAATAAAGGCCCAGAAGGAAAGGAGCAGAGCCAGGTGCAGAAGATAGAAAAGCGGGATAAGAGATGTTTGTGGGTTGTAAATGGGCAAGGCTACCGGCTTCGGCCGCCTAATCATGATCAGATACAATGGACAGGAAAACCAGTTCAGGTGGGCTGGCCTCGGGCAGAGGAGGCAGCCTTTGTCGAGTCATGCAGCTTCAGCGTGATCTGGTTTAAGGTGCACGTGTCATGTAAGAGGTGAATCTCCGGCTAAGGCTACGTGTCCTTAATCAAAGTGAAGTGAATGAAATGATCAGAGGCTATTGCATATGTGAGGGCAAGGAACCACAAAATGGCGGCCATGATCTAAGATGGATGCCGTGTGTATATCAGAAATGTGTCAGTGGAAGGAGTGCTCTTGCTCGTAGCGTAGCGAAAACACTAGGATATACTAAATGGATCATTTGCGGTTCGCTGATACCAATATTATGTATTTCCGACAATATTGAAAACACGGGTTCAAATCGTCACGGAACCTCAGACCCTCCTTTTGCCCTTACATAGGCAATTACTCAGTCTATGTCAGAGTCTAATTCTATGCTCATCAGGTCAGTGACATGCTGTTGTATCATCATCCTTTCTCGTGTCTTTTCTCCAAACGCAGGTGGTTTCCTAAAACAGGTTGTAGCACAAAGACTACACAGAGCAGGACCACACTGGATAATCAGACAACATGAGAATAGTAATATCAAGATGACACCAATGACCATTAGAACCTTCCATCCCCACGCTGAGATCAGAGTCCAAACCCACTCCATAAAGGACCAGTTTCCCTCATCTACATGTATGGAGTCCGAAATCTTGTGCAACTTAGAGATCGCCTCGTAAACTGTTGGAGCATTATTAGGAATAAAGACACAGCAGCTCGATTGGATCATTCTGCATACCCCACCTCGATCTGCAAGTATAACATCTAGAACCATACGGTTCTGCAATGTCATGAGCCTATCCGCCTGAAGCTCAGCTGTCAGATTGCTAAGGGCACCAGCAGTTTCGGTAATAGTAGATTCAACTACCCGTGTTAGCTGACGTATGTTTCTACTATTGGCCATAGGCCCCCAGAACGGAAGGAAGCCTTTGAAGAAGTCTCCAGCTTCCTGACCAGCTGTATCTTCCTTGCTGAAGACACCTCTCGCTACTCTTGTTCTGTGGTAATCAGGTGAAGCAGTGTATGTCGGAGGCAATAATCGAGCAATATAACATGATCCTGAGAAGTCGGCAGGCAACCATGTATAAGCTCTGTCTCGACAAATGAAATAGGTACCCCTAGCAGTAAGAAAGGCAGGGGAAGAGTTAGCCGGAAACACATAAGTCTCTACGCACTCACTCCTCCCTAGCTGAGCTCTCGGATTTCTCCCATTACCTTGCAAACAGACCTGACCTCGGTGAGGTACGACCCAGATTGGAGTTGAGCTTTTACGCTTGCTTTCTCCTAAACTAAGGCGATACTCTGAAGTATTCCAACTTAAATATACTCGCAATTCGTCTCTAGGGTATGATGGAGTATTATTGACGTCTTTGACCATGTCAATAATTCCCTGGACTAAAGCTTTGTTGGCAGAGTTATATTTAGTGGAACGTGGTGGACGTGGAGGATAGGTCTCAAGAGCATAAGCAAAGATGGTTTGAAGGGCCTGAAATGATCCATTGTAGCTGAAAGGCAAAACCAGATAGGGAATACCTTTATCCATAGTGTGGGGTATCAAGCCACACACCCAACAGTCTGTCGTGTTAACTACCAGTTGGTGTTGGTGCAAGAGCTGTACAAAAGTATTATTAATGAATTCTGAGCGTCGAGCTTGCTCATGTTCCGGAAACGAGTGAAAAGAGTGTATAGAAGAAACAGTAGAAATAGCAGGATCAAGGGGAGGTACTGTAGATACTGGCACAAAAATCAAATTTATGCTAAAGACAATTCCACCCACCAGTGTTGCTAAAACAATCAAAAATGTAATGGCACATTGCATCAAGAAACATTTGCTGTGAAGAATTCTATTTAGTCTGTTTCTGCGAACGTAAATCACATTTTCTCGTTGCAGCGCAGGAAGTTCCATCTTCTACAATCCGCTCGCGACCACTGATGATGTGTACGTAGATGAAAATGCCTCTGTCAGCCCTGGGAGTTCCCAGTACTAACAGAAAGATCGACCTTGTGTCAGACCCCTGCAAATTCAAACTAGGCACACAGCCACGACCCTACGGCTACCCAGACGGCAAGGCAATTTTAAAAACAATAAACAATAACAAACTTCCTGGCTGAAGGCAAAAGTTCAAAAAAATATATATATATATCAAAATCACAGTATGCAGTTGCCTGCTTTATTAGTCCTTTTTATGGCTTCTAAGGTTGTATCTCTGCTTCGCTGGTACTGTCTGATCGGAGAATAGTGTATCACTAGCAGCTGTTGCAGAGTTTACGTTCGCAGATGGCAAAGTTTCTTCTGATGCTGGAGACAAATTTTCAATGTTCAAAGCAGTCTTTTCAAGAGGAGAGTCACGTTTCAAAGTGTCAGAAATCAAATCGGCATCGCTGAAAGGGACAAATTTCGGAGTTGTTTCAGCTTCGGAGGCACCAATTCCCTTCTTCACCCAGTCGTCGTAGGGCAGCGGCAGTGGAACACGCTTTACGTGAGAAGCGTGGATCCAGTGCTTGCGACCAGCAACACGTACAGCTGTCCTCGTCGCCAGCAGGATTTGGAAGGGGCCGATGTAGCGAGGCTGAAGATTCTTTGTCCTCGCAAAATTTCTGACCACCACGTGGTCGCCGGGTTTCAGCTGATGCCCTGGACTCTCCGGAGGTTTTGGCAAAGCATCAAAGACCTGTTGATGAATAAGACTTAATTTAGCAGTCAAGTCGTAAAGATAGTCTATCAACATAGGATATTCAATGGAGCAGAATTGTTTAGGCCTTGGCACACCCCAGACATTTGCCGGGCGGCCAAATACAATCTCATATGGAGAAAGCCCTATTCTAGAATGCACTGTTGCTCTCGTTGATAACAAGGCCAAAGGAAGTGCGTCTGGCCAAGCCAAACCTGTGGATGCTTGAATTTTGGCTATTTTAAGCTTGAGGGTGCCATTGTAACCCTCGACTAAACCAGCAGACTGGGGATGGTTCGCACTATGAAATTTTTGTTTCAATCCTAGACCAGCACACACACTCTGCATAACTTTCCCTATAAACTCACTTCCGTTATCTGACCATACAATCCGTGGCATTCCAAACCTAGGGAAAAATTCTTTGAGAAGAATTTTGGCAGTTGATGAAGCAGTGTTGTCCTTTAGTGGGTATGCTTCTATCCACCTGGAAAAAGCACAAACCACCACCAGGACGTATTTTAAATTGTTGCAGCGTTCCATGTGAATGAAGTCTAACTGTATTACTTCAAAGGGACAGGAAGGAGGAGCAAAATGACCAGCTGGAGTTGGAGTTCCCTTGCCAGGATTATGCATCAAGCACACCATACAATTTTTCACCACTCTCTCTGCACACTTACTGATTCCCTCATTCTTCCAAACTGGAGCTAACATCTTACATATCCCTTTAGAACTTATGTGCGCCACTCCATGCGCCATCGTCACTACTGCAAGCACATACGCATCAGGCAACATCCAACGCTGCTGTTCTGTCAAATCGATCCAACATCCATTCGAGTCCAATTTGCCCGTACTTTCTCTCCATACGCGTTTCTCTTCCTCAGTCGCTTCTTTCTGAATCTCTTTCACACTTTCCATTGTGTCCTCACACATTCCAGACTCAGCAATCCATCTTGCAGACGTAGCAACGTACATTCTACTCATCATGTCTCTAGCTGTCTGTTTAGCGGTTTCATCAGCAAAGGCATTTCCCCGACCAACATCATCCGTGATTGCTTTATGAGCACTGCACTTCACAATCGCAACTTCAGTCGGTAAGGTTAGAGATTCTAACAAGTCGTTAACTAGCTGACCATGTTGAATCTTAGTCCCATGGGACGTAATGAAACCCCTTTCTCTCCACAACCGGCCAAAACTATGGGCCACGCCAAATGCGTACTGACTATCTGTAAACACATTCACTCTCTTTCCCTCAGCTAAAACACACGCTCTCGTAAGAGCTATTAACTCTGCAGCTTGGGCAGAATTCTGACTCACTCTTGCAGTCTCCACAATCGTCTTCAAAGTCGTTACCGCGTAGGCAGCAGTCACATCACCATTCTCCAATTTAAAACATGACCCGTCCACATACAGCGTACCATCTGGGTCGGATAGAGGAGTATCCCTCAAGTCGATACGACCTTTTGTCTCTTCTTCCGTTTTGAAATAACAGTCATGTGGCTCAGAATCACTCGACTCTTGATCAGTCGGCAACAATGTTGCTGGGTTCAATACATTGCATCTTTTGATCTGAATATGACTCGCTAATAACGTCAGCTCGTAACCAGATAATCTCGCACTAGTAAGATGTTGTGTCTTCGTTCGGTTCATGAGTGTGTCCACTGCATGAGGAACCATGACCACTAGCATATTGTTCATCACCAAACCAGCAGATTGTCGAATGGAAGCTGCAGCTGCCGCTGTAGCCCTCAAACAACTAGGCAATGCTCTAGCTACCGGATCTAATGTTGATGAAAAATACGCACAAGGGCGTTGTTTATCACCAAACTTCTGTGTCAAGACACTCAACGCGCAACCTTCTCTTTCGTGAACGTAGAGCGTGAATGGCTTACTGTAATCAGGTGTGCCCAATACAGGAGCTGAACACAAAGCTTTTCGTAATTCAGCAAAACTCTTTTGACATTCATCAGACCATGGCACCGGACTCGGAACATTTTTCCCAGTCAAAGCTACCAACGGTTTTGCTAAAAGTGAAAAATTTGGGATCCATTGCCTACAGTAAGAGGTAATACCTAGAAAGGCACGTACTTCCCTCTGTGTGCGTGGAACACTCATTTGCGTAATTGCTTTTATTCTTTCTGGGGTCAACTTCCTTCCCTCCTTTGACAAGAGATGACCTAAGTAGGTTACTTCTTGGCAGCAGTATTGCATTTTGGAAGGTGACACCTTATGATTCAAATTAGACAAATGATGCAATAGTGAAATTGTAGCTGCTTTGCAAGTTTCCTTGTCATCGGCAGCCACCAAAAGATCATCTACGTACTGTACTAGGGCAGAGCCTGGAGGAAGGACAAAAGAATCTAACTGGCTTTTTAAAGCTTGACTGTAAATGGATGGACTTTCACAGTAGCCTTGTGGAGCGCGTTTAAATCTGAAACTGCGACCTCCTAAACAGAAGCCAAAAATATCTCTGCTTTCCTCGGCTATCGGAATGCTGAAAAAGGCATTCTTCAAGTCGATGACTGAGAACCATGTAGCTGTAGCAGGAATCAATGTTAACAAAGCAGTAATGTCTGGCACTACAGGAAACTGCGGAATTACAATCTTATTAACTTCTCTAAGGTCTATGACAAACCTATAGACTGGAGGCTTTGTAGGATCTGTTCGTTTCAAAATCGGCAATACAGGACTATTACAAACATTTCCTCGCGTTTCTTCAACCACACCTTTTTTAATCAAATCTTGCACAATCAATAAGAGTGCACGCTCACCTTCATTCGATATTTTATATTGAGGAATTCTTGGAAATTTCACATTCGCTTTCAAAGTTACTACATACGGTGGAATCTCTAGCAGACCTACATCATTGGGACCAGTCGCCCAAAGAGAATCAGGGAGTGAACGTAGCTCCGGCGGGAGTGCGTCCATTGACAAGTACATCGGAGAGGTGAGTCTTTTACCCAAAGTAAGCTGTACTCCTTCCGGAGAACAGTACAATGTCGCATATAGTCGTTTTAACAAATCTAAACCAAGCAGATTTTCATTACAACCTGTCGTCAAAATTAAGGGTGCTTTCAATTGACACGGTCCAACAGAAATAGACAAAGGACCAGATATCGGGTTGTACACAGGGGCGCCTGAAAAACCTACGGAAACATTTGTTAAGCCAGACAAAGGTGCGCCAGGGAGTTTCGCATGCATGATAGAACTTTTTGCGGCACCAGTATCCAACAGAAACGGTTCGACTACACCTGATGTTGCTACTGCGACATAAGGCCCACTCTGATCCACTGGAACTGATACTACTCCCTCTCTCTGTCTATGGCTGTCCTAGTACCCATTTTGTTGAAAACCCTCTTCAACTTCACAATAATCCTCAACAAGATATTGCTGAGATCTATTCTGTTGAGCTGACTGTACATTTCGCTGATCAAAGTGATTAGAAGGACGATCATTAGTTTGTGGAGGCATAGCACCTCGTCCCCGACCTCTAGAATTCTGCGCATAACCACCACGACCTCTCTGAGCTGCTGCCGCATTATTTTGCGCTAAAATCTGACAATCATTTTTATAATGACCCTCTTTCTTACAGTACGCACACTGATTCCACTGGTATTGAGGCCTGGTCGAATTATAATCTGTCTTTTGATACGAATTCTGTTGCATATTAGTCTGATTCGTGCGAGGCGGATACGCCTGCTGCAAAAGAACTTTAGTCTTTAAATCTTTCGTTTTCTTCTCTGATTTCTCCTTTTCCTCCTTATCCCTATTTTCATAGTACTGTGCAGTCGCAAGTATTTGCGCTGTCGTAGATACAGCCCACGCACTTTCTGAGTCTTTCAATTTATTGCATAATTCGGGTAACAAATTATGCACGAATTTATCGACAAACAATCTCTGTCCTCCTTCAGTGCTCATATCCTGACCACTATGGTCTACAAAAGTCTCTTCGAACCTCGTGAAGAAGTCGGAGACACTTTCGTCTTTCTTCTGCTTGCATGCGGATAATTTATCCCAATTAACACGCAATGCTGGCATCAGAGTCTTCATTAAATCTATTATTCTACCAGGAAGATTAGCAATTAGGGGTTCGGGTTTCGCACCACCTATTTGTTGAGCATCTGCTGCAGTGATAGCTGCCCAATCACCACCTAAAGCAGCCTGATGATCCTCTCTACGAATTTTAGCCCACACTGGTTGTGGAACTACATTACCAAACAACATATCAATGTCGGCTAAGTTCATTATACAAGCCTCAACTGTCTGTGTCAATTCCTTGTAATATCCGGCTGGATTCTTACGTGGATCTGGCAAGGCCTGTTTCACTGCTAACACTTCTGCTCGCTTCCACGGAATATGTATCCATACTCTTTGGAACTGTGCTGGAGCAGCTGCAATACCCGCATTATCATCACGTTGTACTGCCTCGCGCCAAATTGGAGGAACTTCCCTCATAGGATATTGGCGACTTAGCTTCATTCTACCTTTCTCTAAATCTCTCGGCGAACGAAGAGATGGATCATTCCTAAAACTCAAAATGAGTTCCATCGCTTCCTTTATATTATCGCCCACTATCATTCCAGCAGCAAACTCTTTTTGAATCTTAATTAAATCTTCCAAATCTGATTCGACATCGTCTTCTTCTATTTCCTCACGTAACAACGAGCACATCTCGTCGAAGACGTATCGCTGTGTTGGCTCTCCCCATTGCATAAATGTCTCTAACACATCTTTCGTACTATATCTTCTAACTTTTGTAATCCATCTGAGAGCTGTGGAGTCTAAAACTCCCCGTTCCTCAGTATTTGGAAGCTGACTCCGTCTCTGAACAGAGTCAGGAGTAGGAGTCTTAATCAAGGTTTTATATATAGGAGACAGCATATTAGTAACAGAATCAGTAATTCTTCGACGAACAGAAAGTGGAGTTAGTACACTCGCAGACATAGAGAACGCAGTAGAGGTAGGAATAGATGACGAAACAGTAGGAGTATCGAGGAAAATAGTTTGAGGACCAATAGGTACAGTGGTAGGTATAGGAGCGGGCAGTGCAGGAAGAGGAGGAGCTGTAGGAACATTTACATTCACCACAGGAGGTATAGGAACTTGATTCTGAGGAACAAGAACACCAGGTTGTCCAGCAACCGGCAATTGAACATTCGGGATCAGTGGAGCCGTAGCACCTTGTGCATACGGTGGAGGCGACCGTAACAGATAAGATAGCAGAGGATCGTTTTCGGAATCCTCCAGTATCTTAGCCATTTTCGATGGCAAGGCAGGATAGCACTTGTCAATCGCTAAGTTACGCTCTCTAATGGCTACATCTATGGCTTTCTCACACTCGTTAGCCTGCAACTGCTTAGTCGCTTGCTCTAGAGTTAACTCTTCTAGTTCTTTTTGCTCTTTTTTCAACCTTTTCATTTCTCTCTGTTTGGATTCTTTCCGCCAATAACGAAAAGAGTCAAACATTGCCGGCCGGGCTTTCTTCCTAAACAATTTCGCTTCTAAATTGTCGAGAATCTCTTGTTCAAAACTACCATGCAGTGGCCAACTAAGGACACCATCCTTCTTACAATAGCGGACCCATATCTCATTATAAGTTATAGGACCCACACCATACTTACAATATAGGTCATATAGGGGAGTCCCAATCGGAGGAACCAGACAGGAATCCTCTAATTGTGAGTCACTGTTGCAACTAAAACAAGACAACATTTTCCGACTTACCATTCTCAGTCCGGAACACAAAACAAACAAAACACGAAACAAATTGTGCACTTGAACCAAGAACTTAGGCCTACCAAAAACGAACTGATGTATCGATACCCAAAACTGAACCAAATAGATTATCGTAACCAGAACAACTAGTGATAATCTTACAAAACCAAACCAAACCAAGAACCGATCAAGGATTTTTAACAATCCTCACAAAAGTAACCAGCTAGCTATCACTAAATACTTAACTGAGGCACTGAAGACGTCACCAAGGAGAAACCCGTCACGTTTCGCCGTACTAAGGACTGCACCACTTCGGGTCCAAGACAGGGCGACGGTCAAGGCAACGGCCCACTGCAGCCGTCCTGAACGGGAACCCTCGTGGAAGAGAACTTCAGGGCCACTTTTGCGATATGCCGGGATCGATGAAGTGGGGCGCCTCCCTCAGGAATCTTCACACGAAGCTTCTCGAACTCTTCAGGCTTTTGGACCGGTACCGAATGACGTCGCCCCACGTTGGGCGCCAATTGGAGTTCTGGACTTTTTGGTTCCGTCCAGAGGTGTCAGGGTACAACACCCAAAGACCCCGGAGTCCCACCTGCCTTGGTGCACAAATGAACAGAAACACGGGCTTCTCGATGGTGGCGTCAAAGACCAGATGTTTATTACTGCAGGGACACAGAAGTCACAGAATCTACACACGGGCAGAATCTAGGAGACTGTTCGATTTGTACATTGAGGGTTGCTCCTTATATACCAAAAATTGTGCTCTAGGCAAATATTTCACATGTCGGTACATTCCCAAACCTTTGTGTCTCTAAACAATAAATATTTGGCGTTACACAGGAACTGTCGATAATATCTGATACCAAACATCACGAAGAGGGTTTCCACCAGTCCATCACAATCCCTTGTCAATATTGCATTCAAGACCCGGACCGCCTCATCGTAAAGTTCGTTACCTCCCCCTAATAAAGGCCCAGAAGGAAAGGAGCAGAGCCAGGTGCAGAAGATAGAAAAGCGGGATAAGAGATGTTTGTGGGTTGTAAATGGGCAAGGCTACCGGCTTCGGCCGCCTAATCATGATCAGATACAATGGACAGGAAAACCAGTTCAGGTGGGCTGGCCTCGGGCAGAGGAGGCAGCCTTTGTCGAGTCATGCAGCTTCAGCGTGATCTGGTTTAAGGTGCACGTGTCATGTAAGAGGTGAATCTCCGGCTAAGGCTACGTGTCCTTAATCAAAGTGAAGTGAATGAAATGATCAGAGGCTATTGCATATGTGAGGGCAAGGAACCACAAAATGGCGGCCATGATCTAAGATGGATGCCGTGTGTATATCAGAAATGTGTCAGTGGAAGGAGTGCTCTTGCTCGTAGCGTAGCGAAAACACTAGGATATACTAAATGGATCATTTGCGGTTCGCTGATACCAATATTATGTATTTCCGACAATATTGAAAACACGGGTTCAAATCGTCACGGAACCTCAACACACCAACCTGGTTGGTGTCATGCTGCAACATCGGGTTCAAGCTGGGTAGCCAAATGCTACCCAGCTGTGCTACAACACCTGTTTACAGTGGAGCAGGTTTGAGGTGTAAGTTAGTGTAATGAAGTGAGTGAAATATCTAAAAATACCTCCAGATTTCTACCCGTTACTTTATTTGTGGTGATCTGGGGTATGGTTAAAAAGATAGTGGATAAAGTGACTACAAGTAGTATGTGTAGCTGTTTATTATCCTCAGGTGGTCAACATGTTTCAGCCCTTTGCAAAAAATATTCGGGCTTTCTTCAGGACCTCTCTAAATAAGGTGGGTGATGTGAAAAGGTGGAGAGGACTGGCCCGGGACCAGGGTTCAATTCCCGCGTCGGCGGCTCTTGGACTCAATCTCCCCTGACCTGATAATTCTCGCCTCGGTGCCTAGTCTAATCATCGGTCCCACTCTGTGACTCTGGGCAATAGCTTGCTTAATCTCCACAACGGCCCCAGCAGCGCTTGGATGCCTGGCTCCACCTTGGGGGTGCCCAGGAGTGGACATTTCACAGGAAAGCCAGAAAGGGTTCCACAGCGCTATGAATACAGCGCTACGAGACCTCAGGGTAGAAGTGCGCTACATAAATACAAACACATTTACATTTACAGTGTGAGAAGGCTCGATCACTCAACAAGCTGTACAGTGTGCATGGCATTTAAGTATTGTGTAGTGTGCATGGTATGGCATGAGTTAAAGCGGTTACCTGGTACACATTGTCTGACACCTTGCTAAATATTTAGCACAAGATACTTACCACCAGTACTGGCGATATTTATGGAATGTACGTTATGAGCACCATATATCAACCACCAGTACTAGCGGTATCTGTGGAATGCTTTCCCTAACTGTCATATTTTGTTATGTTGTGTTCCTTTACAGGTATTCTACATTTTGAGAAGACCTACACACCATCAGTCCTCGTCGCATAAATAGCACTCCTTAGCGTGAGTGTTAAAAATACTTTTCACGTGGTAATTCTTTACCACTCACATTTTTTCCCATCACCCACCTTATTTAGAGAGGTCCTGCTGAAGACTGCTGAAATGCCAGAAACCAGTCCTCGGAAGCTTGTTTCCGGTCCAGGGAAGACATGGCTTGGCAGTTCGGGCTGGACTGTTCCCATGAGGCACAGGGTCAGACTGATTTGCTTATAGCCATGTCTGAATTGGGGTGGCAAAGTGGGCTAAAGAACGGTGATGGGTTAAACCCATATTTTGACTGGGTGTGAGTGTTTGATTGATTCAGATGCTCCGTCCATCACCATCCCCTTTTGTACCGGTTTTGGCGGCCATAAGTGTGGCAGGGTATGCTAAGACGTGAGTCCCTTGCTCACTTTGCCACTGGATTCAAGCAAGCCGGGCTGAAGACGGCTGGAATGCCAGAAACCGGTCCTCGGAAGCTTGTTTCCGGTCCAGGGAAGACATGGCTTGGCAGTTCGGGCTGGACTGTTCCCATGAGGCACAGGGTCAGACTGATTTGCATATAGCCATGTCTGAACTGGGGTGGCAGAGTGGGCTAAAGAACGGTGATGGATTAAACCCAGATCTTTTGACTGGGTGTGAGTGTTTGATTGATTCAAATGTCCCGTCCATCACCACCCCCTTTTGAAATTACAGTCGGCATAGAGGGCCCTCCTAGAGCCTATTTATAGTCCCTTTCTAAGGTTTTTGCTGTACTGGACTTTGATTAGCTGGGAGTTACTCTCGTGTGTTTTAGCACAAACAGGTGCAATATGCTCATAATTTGTTTATTTCTTTTAAAATACCTTCCTCAATGAATCGTGTATCAGCTAACATGGAATCACCTTGTTGTGGAGGTGTAGTTTGTGGTCTATTTTTGCATACAGATCTTTTATAATAATAATGTGTCAAAGAGATGGTACGTTAATGAATTGAGTACCTTTTATCTGGTGTGTATTTTATTGAGATGTTGTTATCGTATACTTTTGTGGTTCTTTGAACCGAAATAAAGTTGAAAATATATAGATTATTTTAAAGAAAGTGCTAAATGCCTTCAAAGATTAAAATGAAAGTATAGCACACTAATACTTAAAGTACAGCAAAGGGGTGCTTACAGCGCCCCTTACCTCTACACTGAACTGCTGTTTACTCGACTCAGCTATTAACATTAAAAATATGTTAAATGACAGGCAGGCAAAGGTAGCATGAAATTAAAGAAAGGAAGTAACTCTGGCATTGTGCACTTCTTATCTTTAGGAACACTTTCATTTTTAAACACATCTTGGAGCAATTGTTTAAAAGATTAAAAATGTTTCTTCGGCATTTAGAAAGTGTATTTCTTTAACATGCAGAACCGCTTCTTCCAAGAACATCAGATTACATCAGTGCTAGAAAAAAAAGAAATGAATATCATTAACATATATATATATATATATATATATACACAAAAAAGGGTCATCAATGTTAAAAACACAGTGAATATTAAAATATTGCATACGAGGTAAGAACAGTTTTCAGGCAAAGAATTCAAAGTCCTGTGAAAATCCTATGTGAAGATATCTTAACATATTTACTCACATCATTGTGATGGAGATCATTTCATCAAGTGACTACAAACTTTTCTTTTTTAATGTCAAGGGGCCCAATTCACAGAATGAACTTAAGACTCAATCCTAAACTTACTACTATTTTGGTATTCACAGAATGCACTCACTACTTTTAGCATTCACAGAATGAACAGAAGTTAGGATGTTGTCTTAAGTCTGTCTTAAGACAAACTTAAGACAAAATCCTAACTTCTGTGAATTCCAAAAGTAGTAAATTCATTCTGTGAATACCAAAATAGTAGTAAGTTTAGGATTGAGTCTTAAATTCATTCTGTGAATCGGGCCCAGTATATTTAGTATATCAGCAACTCACATGTGGCCTTTGCAACCTAACCTAATTAAACAGACAGTTCTTCATCACAGTTGTGAGCTGATGGTGTCATGGTCTGATATTGAATTATTCATCTAGAATCAAGTCGCCTTAGCTCTTGGACTCGATTTCCTCCCCGTTCCAGTATTCCAATACTGTCACGCACACAGAAATTAAGTAAATTACTATTCTGATTGTGATGCATTTCAAAATGTCTTGCCATTGTATATTGTCTGTCTCCATTTTTTATGGCACGAAGATACTTTAGAATGTGGTTCTTAGCTCTGTGTATTGTGCTGCCTTTGTATGATTTATTAAAGGGACAGCGCAATGCATACACAACATGATCTGTGTTGCATGTCAGATGTTTCACAATTTTGTATGGTTTGCAAATGGAAAGGGGCGACCACTCTGTCCCCCCGAACGTATGGTTGGGTGCCCCGATCCTCCCGGGAAACCATTTTGGGCGGGGGGCGTGTCTCGGCTGGTATGCCAGAAGCGGCGTAGCCGGGGCGCGCCTTTTCCCGCCCAGGAGGGGTTGTCCTAGACACCTACACCGATGACCATGCCCAGTAGGCGTACCAGAGGAGGGTACACGCCCTCCCGCAGAAGAATAAATTGAACGGGAATCTGAAGAAGCGTCCTCTTGTTCCTGCGCTCTGAAGGCTGAACCCACTCGTTGCTCGTGAGCCCTCGACGGAACAAGCAGCGATTTTGAGAACTTGTAATTCTTGTGTTTCTCTTTCAGTTACTCGAAGGCGAAGAGTCCAGGACTTTGTTGATCATCTAGGAGCGGATAATCGAAACCATGCCTGGCAAGAAAGCAGGAAAGGGTTCCGAGACGGATAAAGTGCTAGGCATGTTGGTGAACCGGATGGCTGGCATGGAGCGGAAACTCGGTCAAGTCCCATTGATCGGTCGAGGTTTGGCGGAGGTCAAGCAACAACTGGCTGCACTGAGCAATCCTGGTAACCATAAGAAGGTAATAGGCCCGGCCTTGCTGGGAATCGTCACCGAGGGCAGCGGGAAGCGGGTCAAGAAGAGGGCGGTTTCAGGGGAGGTTCCGGTCCCAGAGGTTCCGGTCCCAGAGGTACCCCCGGCCACCCCTGTCACACCGGCGGACAACCCGGTACCAATCCCAGACGCGGGTCAACCGATCCCGGTAGTAATTACCCCCGCTAACGATGAAGATATGCCTCCTGAATTGGCCACCCAGTTGGCCGCATGGCTCAATACGAAGGCAGGGGGTGCCAAGGCGCCTGGAGACACGGCCGAAGAGGCCAAGCTATTAATCCAGCAATTGCGGCAGTCGCGAGATGCCGCAAAAGCGAATCTTCCTCTTGTTCCCCCACAGGTGACACAGGTTGGACCTGCAGTTGGTCTCGAGAAAACGGCGGGAACAACGACCGAACCGGGTAAGCTCGCTTTGCCAGTGGCGGGGGAGGGCTCATTACCCTCAAGGCGGGAGAGGGTGGCACAGCACATCCCTATGGCCACAAAAGAGTTAATATGGGGAGACAAGTATATCAATATGTTTTCTTTATTAACTGACCATCGCGAGATGGAGTATGCTAAAACCCAGAAAGATTTGTGGCACCCGAGCATGTGGCACACCAAGATGGCGGAATTCAGGGTTGATGAAACGATAACGAATTGGGCGAAGGCCTTTGCAATCTTTACTGCAGTTATGGGGGAACGTAAACCCGAGGTGCTAACTGAACTGTCTTGCTATCAAACTCGTATTATGGATTTTTATGCATATATGAGGGAGAGGAATGGAAAGGTTATGACATGAAATTCCGAAAAGCGAAAGAATATGATGCCTCTCTGACATGGGACTGCCTCGACTCGGTCTCATGGCATAAGCAGCTCCTGCCGGGGGCGGCAGGGACATCCTCGCCGGGCGGGAGTGGGTCTGGGGTCTTCCGCCAAAAGCCCGTGGTGCCCTTTCGAGCAGGCGCCGGTATCGATCACCAGCCGAAAACCGGCGGGAATGGCGGCAAGCGGGGGGTCTGTTGGGGCTTCAATCGAGGCAACTGTAACAGACCGCAAGGAACATGTAGATTCAAGCATGTGTTTGCGGGCTGTGGGAATTCCTCACACCCAGAGAGTTCATGTAGATCGAAAAATAACGGGGCGGGAGGAAAGGGAGGGTCCAAGCAGGAGTAAGGTAGTACGTTGTGACCAATTGCCTACACCCGTTGATCTCATGGCTATGACTCCTTGGTTGAACAAATACCCTGATCATCTCTCCGCTGGGGTGTTGAGGAAGGGATTCTTGCATGGCTTCCACATCCCGGCGGGGGATTTTCGAGGGAACTCCTTTTGTAAAAACCAGTTATCGGCGCAACATAATCCAAGTGTGGTAGAGAGAAAAATTGCAAAGGAAGTCAGCTTAGGGCGAGTGACAGGGCCTTTTCATCGCCCACGGTGGCGGATTTCATCTGTTCCCCGTTAGGGGTTGTCCCGAAGAAAGACCCAGGGGAGTTTAGAGTTATCCATAACCTATCTGCTCCAAGGGGTTCCTCGGTGAACGAGGCCATTGACCCAGAAGTTTGTTCGGTACGGTACGCATCGTTCGATGAGGCCGTGGCCATGTTGAATCGCCTGGGCCCCGGGGCGCTGATGGCGAAATCAGATATCGAATCAGCGTTCCGGTTGCTCCCGGTACACCCACAGGATCAGCGCTTGCTAGGTTTTGCATTTCAAGGAAGATATTACATGGATAAATGCATGCCTATGGGTTGCTCCATTTCTTGTGCCTATTTTGAAATGTTCAGTTGTTTTTTAGAGTGGGCATTCACCGAGGCCACAGGGCATAGGCATGTTATGCACTATCTCGATGACTTCCTGTTCTTGGGAGCAGCCGGCGACACGAGATGTGCGCAGGCGCTGCACGACTTCTGCATCCTCATGAGGGAGTTTGGAGTCCCACTGGCACCAGGTAAGACGGTTGGACCATCTACTTCACTGGAGTTTCTGGGAATTGAGCTCGATTCTGTGGAGGGATGTTTCCGTTTACCGATGGAAAAGGTGGCCAAGTTTAGGGCTTCCTTGATGCAATGCCTGGGTAAAGAGAAAGTGACCCTGCACCAGTTACAGCAAACAGTGGGTCAGCTTAACTTTGCTTTGAGGGTAATACCTATGGCCCGCCCCTTCTCACGCTCTATTGCACAAGCTATGGTCGGTCTCAAAGAGGGGCACCACCGTACGAGACTGTCGGCAGAGGTTCACCAGGATATGCGCATTTGGTTGGCATTTCTGGCGGACTTCAACGGTCGAGTCGTGTGGAACAAGCCGCCAGTTTCGTCAGATGAATTAGGTCTGTGGACTGACTCGGCGGGGAGCGTAGGATTTGGCGCCATCTTAGGTAATCGATGGTCGGCACAAACATGGCCGGCCTGGTGGCATTCCAGCGGTCTCACAGGTAACATTGGGTTCTTGGAGTTATTCCCCATTTGGGTTGCTCTGATGGCATGGCCTGACAACTTCAGGGACCGCGCAGTGGTGTTTTGGTCTGATAATATGACTGTGGTCGAATGCATTAACCAACAGGCAGCACGCTGCAAATGGATCTTGAGATTGTTGAAGGAAGTGGTGCTGCTCTGCATGAGACTGAATGTACAGTTTAGGGCGAAACATGTGCCAGGCGTACTGAATCATGCAGCTGATGCACTCTCTCGTTCACATATGCAGGCGTTCAGGGATTATCTGCCTACAGCGGACCTAGTGGCGGCACCATTCCCCGAAGCACTATGGCTAATCGGTGCCCCGGACTACAAGACCTCGTGGCAGCAAGCTTAGCCCCCAGGAGAAGGAAGGCATACAAAGGAGCGTTTCGTTCCTATTGCACATTTTTGGGTCCAACAGGGAGTCAGAGCTGGGGTCAGGAGGAAGCCTTCCTCTGGTTCCTGGTAGCGCTGCACAGAGAAGGCCGATCAGTGGCAACGGCCAGTAGGCATAGGGCGGCCATTTCATTCATGGCCCAGGTGCATGGCATAAGAGACCCAACGGATTCCTTTTTTGGTTAAGAAGGCCCTTCGCGGCGGGCAGCGCCTCGAGGGTCGTAAGCAAGATGTGAGACGCCCTATTGGCTTACACAGATTGTCTCTGCTTTTAGCAAAGCTGGATGAGACATGCTCCTCCCATTTCGAAGCAGTTCTGTTCCGGGCAGCTTTCGCATTAGCATTCCATGGGGCTATACGGGTGAGCGAACTGGTCGCAAATAATAAGAAAGACGTTGAGGGAGGCTTGTGCAGGGATCACGTCCAAATTAGGGGTGATTCGATGGCGGTCTCGATAGCCAGGTCCAAGACCGACCAGGGGGCTATGGGAGATAGTGTTGTCGTGCAGCGCACGAGAGGGTCTCCCACGTGCCCGATAAAGTGTATAGAGTAATACTTGGCACTAAGGGTGGCTACATGGGGGGGGAGTTTGCTTAGGCACAAGGATGGCACCCCACTGACGAGGTTTCAGTTCCAGATGGTGCTAGCACTGACAATCGCCGCTGCGGGCATGGACCCGTGCGATTATGGGACCCACTCCTTTAGGATAGGGGCTGCTACTGAGGCTACAGCCAGGGGTCAGAGTGCGGAGGAAGTGGTCGATGGTCCTCGAATTGCTTCAAAAGGTATGTGCGATTGCACATGTTGTAATGATCAATTGACATGCACTCACGCTTCTTGTCTTTTGTTTGGATTACAGTTTCGCGAGCCTGTCAAGTGGGGCGGAATTTGCAGTCGACCCAGCACCAGGAGACCAGCGGTCAAGGATCACCGACTGGAGAGAGAGTGGTATGGGTCGTGGGCCACTCATATGTGAGGCGCGCCGGGGACGTATTCAAAGCAGGTGACGCGACTCGCGCAGCTGGGGAATACGGGTACAGAGTGGCCTTCCATGGGAAGGGCGGGCTCTGTTTTGACCAATTCGAGTCATTTGTTGAGGGTCTCTTAGGGCGGCAAAGGTCACCGCCATCTGTAGTCATAGTACACCTGGGGGGCAATGACTTGGTGGCACTGGGTAGACGAGTGTTGTTTGAACAAGTTTTGTCTGCTGTTAGCTGGTTGGCGAAAAGAATCCCGGGGTGCACGATTGCCTGGTCCCACATGATTCCCAGGAAGGTATGGCGGGGGGGCCTTTCGGTGTCAGCACTGAACCATTCAGTGAAGAGGGTGAACAATAAAATGGGTAGATTGTTTCGCTCTGCGCAGTTGCATAGCATTCCTCATGGGTGTATTCGGGGTGATCACATGTATCTGAATGATGGGGTTCACCTGTCCCGGGAGGGGAATGATTTACTCATAGCATGGCTAAGGGGTTTGAGGAAGCATGACCTTTAGGAGGAGTTGGGGGGGCCGGATAGTCGGTCAACTATCCGGCCTGTGGCGGTAAGGTCATGATCGGTGAGCAGTAATTTCAAGGTCCCTAGAGGGGGGCGCCACCCAGAATGGATGGGAGCGCCCGGGGGGGAGGCGGCCATTGGCCCCTCCCACGGGGAGGCGGCACCCACTAAGGATGGGTCGCCTAAGGGGAGACGGCCATAGGCCCCTCCCACGGGAGGAGGCGGCTATATGCCCCTCCTATGAATTTCCCGGGGGCCGGATATCCGCGATGGCGGATAGAGAGTTTTGGGATGGGGGGGAGTCCACGCTGTCCTTCCTACAGATACCTCACACGGGAACTCGGACGACCTTTAAGATGGCGTCGAGTGGAAAGGGGGCCCCCACCACGACAAGGGAAATTACAGTTGGCAATGAGGGTAGAGTCCTCTGCGCATGCGCCACTCTGGTAGTAGGGATCTGACACCGGTTAAGACCTTGCCGTTGGCCCTTAATGCTAGGATGTACAATTTTAATTTAGAATGAATGGATTTGCAGGATGTTAGACTCGGCTAGGAAACCTTTGTATTAGAGATCTGTTAAGGTTAGCCAAAGAACATGTCTTCATCGAAATGTAATAAATGTAAAATTGTACATGATTATGAAACTTTTATTTAACGTTTAAAATTTTGTTTCATATTTTAATAAATACGGCCGGGAGGGTGACTCCCTCCCGCCTTCCAAAAGTTCAAGCCTGCGTCCGACTTCCCATCTTTAGGTATTGTGTTGGGAGGGGGTGACGGGCATCCCGGCCATATGGAAAGGGGCGACCACTCGGTCCCCCCGAACGTATGGTTGGGTGCCCCGATCCTCCCGGGAAACCATTTTGGGCGGGGGGCGTGTCTCGGCTGGTATGCCCGAAGCGGCGTAGCCGGGGCGCGCCTTTTCCCGCCCAGGAGGGGTTGTCCTAGACACCTACACCGATGACCACGCCCAGTAGGCGTACCAGAGGAGGGTACACGCCCTCCCGCAGAAGAATAATTTGAGCGGGAATCTGAAGAAGCGTCCTCTTGTTCCTGCGCTCTGAAGGCTGCACCCACTCGTTGCTCGTGAGCCCTCGACGGAACAAGCAGCAATTTTGACCCACCCACCAGCCCCTTATGGCAATGTTTGTTTTGTAATAAAGTTGCTGAATTAGGCTCCTTTTTTCCTTTGTAGAAAAGTAAAGGAATGTGTAGTTTGAGGATGTGAATTCTATCTGTAGGTACTGTTTTTCTTTTCAGGAGTAAACAATCGTAATCAATTAGAGTCATGCTGAATTTTTCCTTCCTTAGTAGGTGAACAACTGTCGTATTTATTTTTTGGTCGGGCGGTAAGGTCATGATCAGTGAGCAGTAATTTCAAGGTCCCTAGAGGGGGGTGCCACCCAGAATGGATGGGAGCGCCCGGGGGGGAGGCGGCCATTGGCCCCTCCCACGGGGAGGCGGCACCCACTAAGGATGGGTCGCCTAAGGGGAGACGGCCATAGGCCCCTCCCACGGGAGGAGGCGGCTATATGCCCCTCCTATGAATTTCCCGGGGGCCGGATATCCGCGACGGCGGATAGAGAGTGTGGGGATGGGGGGGGAGTCCACGCTGTCCTTCCTACAGATACCTCACACGGGAACTCGGATGACCTTTAAGATGGCGTAGAGTGGAAAGGGGGCCCCCACCACGACAAGGGAAATTACAGTTGGCAATGAGGGTAGAGTCCTCTGCGCATGAGCCACTCACACCGTGAGGGTGAGAGTTTTGGTACTAGGGATCTGACACCGGTTAAGACCTTGCCGTTGGCCCTTAATGCTAGGATGTACAATTTTAATTTAGAATGTATGCATTTGCAGGATGTTAGACTCGGCTAGGAAACCTTTGTATTAGAGATCTGTTAAGGTTAGCCAAAGAACATGTCTTCATCGAAATGTAATAAATGTAAAATTGTACATGATTATGAAACTTTTATTTAACGTTTTAAATTTTGTTTCATATTTTAATAAATACGGCCGGGAGGGTGACTCCCTCCCGCCTTCCAAAAGTTCAAGCCTGCGTCCGACTTCCCATCTTTGGGTATTGTGTTGGGAGAGGGTGACGGGCATCCCGGCCATATGGGGGAGAGTTTACATTCCTTGCAGTTCCTACTGAATTTGCAAGCTTTACAGTTCCTACATGAGAAGAAACCTTGAATACCCAATGTTTTCGGTATTGGTTTTATTGTAGCACTGCAGAGAGTATCTTTAAAAAATGTGGCTTTTTTGAGGGTTAACTGCTGGAATGATTCAATACGCCCAGATATGTCTTTATCAGTTTTCAGGACTGGCCAAAACGTATCCAATCCCTGTCTCATTTGTTTAGTTTGTCTATGGTAGGTGGTGATAAACCTGATTTTATGTTCTGGCTTCTCCTTTGCTGTGTATTTGGGTACAAGCTATAGGTCTCTTGGTCTTTTCCCAACCTCTGCACTCACTTTCCGAATCATGGAACGGGAGTAACCTCTCTGTAAAAATCTTTGGGTCATAAGTGATTTCTCTGCTCTGAAGCCCCCTCTGTACTACAATTACGCTTAGCACCTAATAACTCTCGCAGTGGGATGCAATGGATTAGACTCGCAGGATGGCAACTACGAGCATGTAAAAGACTATTGCTCGCTGTTTGTTTGCAATACAATTTACTCTCAAGTTTGTTGCCTTTTACTGTCAGTAGTAAATCTAAGAATTCTATTTTGTCCTTTGAGAAATTTCTTGCGGATTTAAGATTCAGCTCATTGTTGTTTAATGTATTCACAAGCATTACGGCTTCATTCTCATTTCCATTCCATACAACGAAGAGGTTGTCAATATATCTGACCCACATCACCACTTTCTCTTTGATGAGGTCAAGTCTACTGACGGTGGCTCTTCCCAGTACCTTAGATAGAGACAATGCAAAGCTCGGCGCAAAGCAAGTCCCCATCTCTGCTCCGAACGTCTGCCTGAAGATCTTATTGTCAAATAAAAAAATTTTTTGAGTGAGGCAAATATGCATCCTCTCAAGTATCATCACTGGGTGAAAGAGATACATTAATGACCCCTTCCATGATTCGGAAAGCTAAGTGCAGAGGTTGGGAAAAGACCAAATGCATTTCAGCAAGCGGAATGAAATTCATTTTATTTCTTCATTTCTTTACATTACTCCAGTCGGCTATGAGCGGGAGTTTACTACTCCTTCATCCTGCCCCTCCCCCACCCCACCCACAGCCCCACAGAAGTCCCTCCACGGCCTGATACTGTTTAGAGGGGGAACACATGTGGCAATTACTGTGGAATAGAAACATAGGCATGTAGTCCTCATTCATTCTTAAAACTCACAATTCTATGAACTGCTCCTAGTTAGGCATGGATTTCTAATTAAGTATAATTTGGTGCTTTAGGAGTAAGGATCATTAGAATTGCTTCAGCCAATTATCTCTGTGAGTTTTAACTGTTGGGAAACTCCTCCTTTGTGCTACATAACATCAGGATGCTATTTCAGTAATGGAGATGTAAACCTGTAGGTGGGCAAAATGCCAATGGTAATGAGATGAGAGGGTGTTTAAAAACTCAATTGTTACATAAAAGAGTGACATAGTTTTGCATTTGTACTGGTTGTTTTGGTGAACTCGAGAAAGTAATAAACTATCTTGAACGACAGTGGAATGGCAGTATGCTCAATTACATTTTTTGATTCTCATTGCAAAAAATCGTAATCAACAAGTTCTTATGTGCAGAAATAAGAAAGTGCTTCA
The DNA here is from genome assembly GCF_964263255.1 of Lissotriton vulgaris. Classification (NCBI taxonomy): domain Eukaryota; kingdom Metazoa; phylum Chordata; class Amphibia; order Caudata; family Salamandridae; genus Lissotriton; species Lissotriton vulgaris. Next base: position 1,569,223,072 of record NC_141694.1, read on the forward strand.
AAACATTTTATGCAGAATACACATTCAGCTGATTGGATCCAACGAGACAGAGCACATTCAGGAACATCAGTGGGAGGTCTCAGTGAAAACATGCAGTCCATCTCAGAGCTTACAGAACCAATCATCATAATGCATATATTAAGCAGTTGTCCTTTTGCGGCAGCAGTAAGGCAATTGTATTAAAAACTAAAAAGCATTAGGTTTACACTTTAAAAAACACTGCTGCCTTATTAAAGAGTTCTATTTGTTCATGTGTTATAACATAGATTGTGTCCGAAGTACTAGCACAACCAATTAGGTCCTGCTGTTTACGTGTTTTCATTTACACCTATATGACTTGGCAAGTAAGAACCTCCAGGACGGAATGAATATATAATATATTTGTAAATCGAAGTTTTGATGTTTTCTGACTATTGAAATCTTGCTTCACTTCTCTATCCATGGTACATTCGGAATTGAGATCACCACAGATGTTCCTTGAACGTGAAATGAACCATGGAGCTATCAAAATAAAATGTTGTTGATTGAACTAAAACCCCTGTGTCGTCTGCATAACTATTTGGAAAACAATATCCAATGCTGAGATCAGTCAAGAAAAAGGAATGTAATAAAAGCAGTCAGTTGCTCTTGGTGCAGCAAGGACAACAGCAGAAAGGCTAAACTAATTTTCCACTATAAGATTGCATTTTTCTATGGATAACTTAAATAGTATAATACAGCATGTGTGATCTACAGGCTAGGAGCGGTTCTGCAGACAAGGAAGTTGAACTAGCCGTAGAGGATTGATCATTGTTTTATTTTTTATACCTACATGGATTTTGATACTATTTTCTTGACCATGCCTCAGGGACATCACAGTGCTGTAAAAAAAGAGTATAATTTCATTGTGGAGACAAATAAAATAAGCACAGATAATGGGAACTTCTTCTAAAGACTTTGGAGCATCGGCGTATACAAGCTTAAGATGCAATGCCCCTTATAAAAACATGAATGCACATATGCATGGGCAGTAAAGCACTGTACATGGTCAAAGATAAGCTTAAAGTCAACTAGTGGTAGGAAAGAAAGCTGAGTTCTGACCAGTTAATGCATTGCGATCTAGTATTCTTCAAAGGCGTCCGTCTTCGACTCTTTTCTAAATTGTAGCAGCTTTTGGGTGGTCCTGATGGATTCCAGGCTGTTGTTCCAGATTCTGGGTGCATAGAAGGAAAATGCCTGTTCTATTGTGTTTTCATGTTTTTACACATCTTACTCAGTCTGGTTGTGTCCTTGGTTGTGTCCTTGGTGTGGGCGTTGCAGGAACCACCAGAGATGGTGAGCTTGTCTGCAATATAGCTAGAAATGATGGTTGTGATGGCTTTGTAAATGATGCAGATGGTTTCGAAGATAATACGGGCTGGCAAAGGAGACAAATGACTGTTCCTTTTGGATATGGTGACATGATCCTATCTTTTCAGGCCTCGGATGAAATGTGCTGCGGTATACAAAATACCCCTATGAAGTACCAGTGTGGAGTATGGGAGGTCATTGAGTTAGGCATTGCCAACATCCAAACGTGAGAGTTCAAGGGCTTGGACAACAGTTCTGAACTTGTTTTGCAGCTGAAACCTTTTGAATTTCTCTAGAAGTGAAAGCTGGTACCAAGCAGTCTTTTTTTTTTTGGCCATGTGTTCTTTGAGCTGAGAAGTTGAGGTCCATTGTGAATGCAAGTTATTTGGCATTTGATGAGGGCTGAGAATTTTATCTTATCTCTTATCTCGTTTGTTGTTCTTGCCCAATATTAGGAATTCTATTTTGGTTTGGTCGAGCTTCAGGTCGGTGCTGGACTGGATGTTGTGCTAGCAGTGTAAGCATTAGAAATCTGAAGCAAATGAGATATTTTACTAGTGTCGTAATTTGGCAATGGCCGGGTTAGCGCTTAGCTGTGCTACACGTTTTCCCGCTTAACTTGGCTATGCTTGGAAACGCCATCTTGTGTGTTACGGCGGCCATCTTAGATCATGAGCGGCCTCGTGGCCAGCGTGCCCTTTAGTCCGTTGTCCGTGCCACTGACCACTCGAGTTTGCCCAGCAACAGGCTATTTTTAGTAACGGTCAAGCCTGTGCATGCGCAGTCCCAACTGACCAGTCGTCCCTCAGGAATGAGCCGCCAAACTGACCAGCGGGGTTATAACCCCTCCAATGAGCTGGCTGTGTTCCAAAAATGACCATATATGTACATAACGCTCTGTAACTCTGTACCGCCTATCTTTTTATTACCTGCAAATTGTATAAAAGAACGGGTCACACCGATGTTCGGTGTGATACTTCTTGCATTACCGAAGGGTGCTGTAGGAATGTACCACCACCCCATGGGGTCTTAATAAACTTGTTCTTTGAATTTTTCAGCTTCCGTGCCAACAGTTCTTTCAATGTAAGTGGGTTATCTTTGGAGCATGTAGGCCTTGGGAACCTGATACTACAAATTGGCGACCACGAAGGGACTCATCGGCGACTCGGATGCCCGAAGGAGAGGTCGTGATGAAGGTTTGGAAACTCACCATGGACGCGTACGCTGCCACCGAGTGACCCGAGTCTTGGCACCCGTGGTGTTTCTTCCTATCCTTCTGATCTGACCTTCCAGGTGGCGCCGGTCTCCGACTGAGTTCTTGATCGTCTGCGTTGCTGGATAAAGTGCCGTTTGGCTGATTCGATTAAAAGACCTTGGCAGTTGGAATCTGGACCTTTGAGACTTTGGGTAAGATTTGTGATCGGTAAGGTAGTCTGCGGACGCTTACTGAAGTTCTATGATTTGTGATCGGTAAGGTAGTCCTCGGACGCTTGCCGAAGTTCTATGACCTATGACTTTGATTTGAGTTAGCTAACATTTGTGAATTTGTGAACTTTGAATCTATATGTGTAGTGCACTTCACATAGGCAGGCATGTAGAGATGTTTCTCTAATTTTGTTTTTTTCCTTTGAGCGGCTCATTTGTGTGAAGTACTGTAAGTGCCATTTCTTACGGTATCACGCTTTCGTGATACTTTTTGAACCTGCCTGTTTTAAGCACACTCCGAGGGATGTGCTGTCTTGGGAATGGTACCACAATTAGGTTAGCGGAATCACAGCCGGCTCCCCCAGAAGGAACACCAAACCGCGAGATGTATATTCAATTCGGCCTTCCCCCTATAATGTATAGTAAACTATGGCATAAATATACTAAATCAGATCCTGAATTGCAATGGCCACTACATGGGTCGTTCGATTTGCGTAAGGTTCAGTTTGTGGAGCAATGTTTGTTTCAACGAAGGTCTAGACAAAATATGTTTGATTGTGTGCGAATGTGGGAGAAAGCGGTGCGTGAGCGAATGAAACGTGAGGTTGCCTTGGCGGATAAAGAGCAGCGCAAGGCTGCTCGCGATAAGGCTTTACAGCTTGAGGAAAAGGAGGCTCAGGAAAAGAGAGAGAGAGAGGAACGGGAACGTAAATTGCTAACGACTGGTCAATTCCCTATTCGCCGACCACTTTATCCTGTCCTTAATAATGAAATTGATGATTTTTCATTGCTAGATCGATCACCGCCTCCGTACGTTTCACCTACGGCTCCAACTACAGAATCTGATGACGAAGGACAGGATAAGCCAGGAAAAAGGGATGCGTCTGGTGTCAGGTTTTCTGCGGAGAAATACGCGAATTTGCGTAGTTGGGCTCGTAAAGTGAATACGAATTTTGTTACTCAGGCTGAAGTTGTTATTGAAAGGGGTAAATGGACAGACCAAGAATTACTGTATTTTTTGGCTACTTTGGCCGATGAAGTTGTTACTGTATACCGTCAATTTTCGGATACGTTAGAATCTAAGGCTGTGTCAGTTCACCGTGAGAATTTGGAAAAAGATGTATTTGATCTTTCAGATGTTGATACGTTTTACAAGCAACTGATCCAGCTGCGGGATGAGACTTCCAGATTGCGGGACGAGCGGAAAAAGAATAAGAAGTCCGGGCCGGAGTCTACTGGGCAATCTAAGGAGTGTTCTCTCCGGGGTTCAGATAAGAATTCAACAATGCATGTTATGCCTATGCGTGAAGCTGCACCTTTGTATGTTCCGTCAAAAGGGGAAGGTACAGATGATGATAAAATGTCAAAGGATGCGAAGGGATATTTTATATATAATTGGGTGTATACGCCTTGGAATAGAGCGGATGTTATGGCATTGAAAAATTCTTTACCTGACCTTCGTAAGAATCCGGCAGCATTTTATGAAGGGGTTGAAGGGGCTATTCCGTCCTGTGTCATGACTTTGGTTGATATAGATTTGTTTTTTGGGTTAATTCTTCCGACTGACATGTGGAGACTAATTCGTAAAAATAATGATGAAACAATACTTGGGGGAACATGGAAAGAAATAAATGCAGCTGACTTAGATAGGGAACCGGCATGCAAGCCATGTCAGTTAATTTTAGACCTCCCGGCGGCTATTTTGATTAAATTAAAAACGCTAGTCCCATCTAAAAAGATCGACTGGACCATGTTAGCTTCGTGCAAACAAAAGCCAGATGAAACGGTTTCGGATTTCTTTACACGCTTCGAAGAAGCGTTTCACGATTACAGTGGTCAATCGTTAACAGACGATACGGGTAGGCATTTGTTTGTAGATAAGCATGTGGCTAATCTCCTACCGGAGATTGCAAAACGATTGAAATCGAGTGAAAGTTCCTGGGCCACGGCGACCCCTGCGTCTTTGTTAACTATGGCTCAGTATTATGAGCGGCAGGAATTGGAGGCTAAAGAAAGTGTTGATAAAAAAGCGAAAGAATTGAAAACGAAGGTGATGTTGGCACAGGTTCGTGGAACACAAAATAGAGGGAATGATAGAGGTAGACGAGGTGGAGGCAATACGTTGTATGGTCGTACGGATATAGCGGAGGATCAATGTGCGTATTGTAAAGAGTTTGGGCATTGGGCTGAAGATTGTCCGGTACTTCGTGAACAACGTAGCCAGCGTGGTCGAGGAGGTGGTAGGTCGAGGGGCAGTTATACGGGGGCGAGAGGTGGTGGAGGTGATCCTGGAAGGGCTGAAGAGAGGGGCCGTGGCCAGGATGAACGAAATACTTTTGATAGACAAAATCAATATCAGATATCGGAGGGTGAGAATGTGGAACATCAAGATTATGTGCATGCATAGGACTGCGTAGGATGGGGTACGGAATCAATTGAAGTGCCGGTAGATCAGAAAGGGCCATATGTAACAGCGGGCATTTTGGGTTCTACTGATCAATTTCTAGTCGACACAGGAGCTACTCGTAGCGCTTTGTCAAAAAACTTGGTTCCGAGGGCTCCCCTGTCTGGCGAAATGATAACATGTGTAGGGTTTGATGGCACACCCTCCCCTAGACCATTGTCAAAACCCCTTGCACTTTGTCTTGACAAATTTTTCAGTTTTGGTCAATTTTTGTTATCGCCCCATACACCAGATAATATTCTGGGCATTGACTTGCTTAAATATTTTCGAGCAACGATACGGTGCGCTCCTGAGGGAGTGCGGGTTATCCTGAATGACAATTATCCTGAATCAGATAGGTTTTGCACTATATTAGACACTCCAGCTTTGGCCTCTCTCCCGCACACGTTATGGGCGACCTCGGACACGGATGTGGGAGAGATGCGTATTCCACCTATTCAAATTACTGTAAAGGAGGGAGCCTCTCTGACACGGGCGCCACAGTATAAGATTTCGAGGGAAGGTGAAATTGCCCTGACACATATTGTTCAAGATTTGATAGCTGCAGGAGTGGTGGAGGAGGTTCCTTATAATGTTTGTAACAGCCCTATTCTTCCGATCCTTAAGAGAGATACTGACGACAAAGTCTATCGGTTTATTATTGACTTGAGAGAAATTAACAAAATTGTCATTCCCCAATACCCAGTGGTGTCCGACATTACGACTTTGCTGACACTGGTGCCACCGACGGCAACGACCTTTAGTGTTATTGACTTGAAAAATGCGTTCTTTTCTATCCCTGTCCATCCTGATAGCAGATATTTGTTTGGCTTCACGTTAAATAATAAATCGTATAGATTTTGTTGTGTTCCTCAAGGTTACACTGAGAGCCCGAGTATCTACAGCCAGGCTCTGAAAAGACAGCTTGATTCCTTTCAGTTACAGTCTGGGGTTGTCCTTATCCAGTATGTGGATGACCTTTTGCTTGCTGCAGACTCTTATGCACAATGTGAGGAGAGTACGATTGCTTTGCTTTCTTTTCTGGCACAGAACAATCACAAGGTTTCTAAGAAAAAGCTTCAATACTGTAGACCCAAGGTGACCTACCTCGGTCATCTTTTGTCTAAGGAGGGGCGTGCATTAACATCAGATCGAATTCAGGCGATTTTAGATACACCAGTCCCCCGCACGCAGAGAGATGTACGTGCCTTCATAGGTTTAACGTCCTTTTGTAGACAGTGGATTATGGGGTTTTCGCACATTATAAAACCCTTGCTAGCGTTACTGTCCAAAGCTACACCAATGCCCCTTGAATGGACAGATGAATGTCAAAATGCTTTTGAACAATTGAGACAAGCCCTCTGTTCTGCACCCGTGTTAGGTACACCAGATTATGCAAAGATTTTTACGTTGTATGTCCACGAGAAAGATGGGTGCGCGTTATCAGTGTTAGTGCAAGCACACGGGGATAAACAGAGGCCATGTGCATACTTCTCGGCGGTTCTTGATCCTGTAGCACGAGGGTTACCTGGGTGTTTCCGAGTAGTTGCAGCAACAGCAGTAGCTATACGACAGAGTGAGGGAATAGTGTTATCACACAAATTGTTGGTGTTAGTTCCCCATGCAGTAGATGCCCTGTTAAATCAAATAAAGACCCAATATCTCACGAGCGCACGTTTGACAGGATATGAGCTCACACTTCTGGCGCCACATATCACACTAAAAAGATGCGCTACCCTGAAACCTGCCACTTTATTGCCCTATCCGGTTGAGGAGGGTCAGGAAGAAAAACATCACGACTGTGTTTTCCTGACCGAGGAACAGACAAAGGGTCGTGTCGATCTACAGGATATGCCACTTCCAGATGTGGATGGGGAACTGTGGGTTGATGGATCGTGTTTGAGACGGCCAGATGGTACGACTTCCGCAGCCTATGCGATCACGACACTTAAGACAGTGATAGAAACAGCTAGAATACCACAGAAATCGGCTCAAGCAGCAGAGCTGATAGCCTTGACAAGAGCCTGCGAATTGAGTGCTGGCCTATGTGTGAACATATACACAGACAGCCGGTACGCCTTCGGAGTAGCACATGACTTCGGGCTACTCTGGAGAGAACGTGGGTTTCTGACTTCCCATGGAGTACACATTATGCATGGAGAACTAGTGCGTGATCTCCTAAACGCGTTGCTTTGTCCAAAGAAAGTAGCGATAATAAAATGTAGTGCCCATAAAAAGATCACCGATAAAGTGGGTCAGGGAAATGCCTTTGCGGACAGCATAGCGAGACAAACGGCTATGTCTCGAACTGACTCCCCAATGTACGTGACACAATCACAGGCTGAGCGATGGTATGATGCTAGAGCAGAGATGCTAGATATTCAGAAATCAGCTACTGAATCAGAACTTGCGGCATGGGCAGCAGATGGGGTGCTAGATGATGAAGGTTGTTGGAGAAGCAAGGACATGGAGAGATGGAAATTACCTGCAGCGTACTTGCAAGCGATGGTCCAGATGACACATGGGTTGGCGCATGTGGGGGCTCTTGCAATCACTCGACTGTTAACACGAGTTTGGGAGCATCCCGAGATTGGAAATACTGCCAAGAGAGTAGTGCAGACCTGCCTGATATGTTTGCAGCACAATCCTGCAAAGGGGACCCATACTCCGAAAGGAGGGTTCGTTCCACCTTCTGCACCATTCGAGGTACTCCAAATGGATTATATCCAGCTTGAACGTTGTAACAACCTGAAGTATGTCTTAGTGGTGGTATGTGCTTTTAGCAAATGGGTTGAGGCTTTCCCCACGAATGACAATACAGCTCTGACAACAGCTAAGGTGTTGCTTAAGGAGTTCTTCCCTCGATTTGGAGTTTGCAAATTCTTGTGGAGCAATAATGGGCCTCATTTCGTTGGGAAAATTGTGGAGTATGTGTTGAAGGGCTTGGGAATTCAGCAGAAGTTTCATGCTGTATTCCACCCTCAGTCAGCAGGTCTTGTTGAGCGGTATAATGCCACGTTGAAACTAAAACTGGCTAAAATTGTGGCGTCTAAGACATTGAAGTGGCCGGATGCCTTACCGCTAGCATTGCTCTCTCTTAGATCAGTGCCCCACTCGAGAACTGGCCTCACACCGTATGAGGTGGTGTTTGGAAGGCCTATGAATATTTGGGGAGTGCCCGAGCCGCGATTGATACATGATGTGCCTTGTATAATGATGAACGATTATTTGGCACGATTAACAAATGATTTGCTTTCCATTCATCAACAGGTTCGAGAAGCGCTCCCTGACAACTCTACTGGAGAGGCCCACGATCTTCACCCTGGCGACTTTGTGATGATAAAGCGTTTGAGAGGGCGAACAGCTTGAAACCGAGGTGGCGTGGCCCCGAGCAGGTCCTCTTGGTGACTCGAACGGCTGTGCGAGTGACCAACAGAAAGCGGTGGGTGCACTCAACCCACTGCCGTCGTGTCTCTCCTGATCTGGTGAATCCTGCTGTGTTGACCGACTACAAGGAGATTTTGGAGAAAGAAAAGAGCCCAGCTGTGACATCGGCCGAAGTTGAGGGAATCTTCCCGGACCACACTGTTTCTGGACGAGAGCGCTATAATCTGCGGCCACGATAAGAAGAATTTTTTTGGGTTTTCGAGACTGGTTGGTTACCGCTCTGGGGTTTGTGAAACGGAAGCCGGGAATCTCAAGGGGGGGGATCAGTTCTGCCAAAAGTAGCGACACCCGTCTTGACCCCGGAGAAGAAAACAACGGCTACCTCGGAGCTCAGCACCGTATTTTTCTTTTTTTTTAGGTATATACATATGTACATTTGAGACTTTGTGAACTTTTGAACTATTTGAGACATTAAGAACTTTTGAACTATGGCGTCTTCTGCATCACGAGACAAAAGAATACTTGGTGCCATCCTTTTTGTCTTGACAATTGTGGTAATAGCGGTAATAGCTTGGGTAGTTGAACTTGTGGTGCCTGCACGTGAACATTTGCTGCCGACTACCCCGGCTCCATCTGAACATTTCCACTTTACCTTGCCTTACCATGAAGAACGACATCGACAGACTTATTTGAACAATAGTTTTATTCAGATCCTGCATCATACGCATAACATGACAAATACGTCTAATTGTTGGGTGTGCGGGATGTTGCCTGGGCACCAGAAGAAAGGGGGCACTCCACTCATTCCACTCCCGTTCTCACATAATGGATCCTGCAATGCCTGGTACACTCTTCTCTTCACTTTGAGATGGCCAACAAAAGGGGGGGTGCTTTTCCGTTTTAATAAAATTTGCTACCATGACCGGGATGGGTATCCACGAGCTGAGGGTACTCGATTTGAATTGGAGGAGTACCGCCCCGATAATGCATCTGCCCCACGTGTTTACAGCAACCAAAGGAACATCAATGTATCCAGCTCACATGTTATTAATGTTATTGCCACTAAAGCTGATTTGTGTATACGCAATAAAGGTACAATTCCGGTGGGGAAAAGTGAATGCAACACTACACTTACATTTGACAGCCCAAATGGCATATCGTTTGTAGCATCTCGCAATACTTATTTTATTTGTGGAACGAAGGGTTATCATCAGCTCCCGTTGGGATGGTTAGGCACTTGTTATGTATCCTTTGTATTGCCCCCTGTATTCATCGCCCGCCAATGTATCATAATGATTATGTCCTTTATCACGATTTCGTGTTGAATCGTGTTAAGCGTACTGTCGTTTTAGATGAAATAGATCAGACTGATACTGCTTTACAACAATATGTGGACTTCAATTTGGGACTGTTTTCCTTTGTGGGGGCTGCTTTGAATAGTCGGAAAATACGACGACTGACCCGTGTTGTTGAGGCTGTAGCCAATGATACTGCTATTGCCCTAGGAAATATTACCGAAGAACTTCAGATTTCTAGGATTGTTACGCTCCAGAATAGAATGGTTCTAGATGTGGTCCTAGCTGACCATGGGGGGGCATGTAGAATCATCGGAAGTAGCTGTTGTGTATACGTACCAGATAATTCACCATCTGTTTATGATGCTATTTTGAAATTGCACAAGATAGCTGCCGAAATACACCCGGACAATGGAACTTGGACTCTTTCAGGGTGGTTCTGGTCAATGCTTACCACTTGGGGTTGGAAACTGCTAACGATTCTATGTATTATTGTTGGGATATTGTTTTCCGTATGTTGATGTATACAATGTGGCCCAGCCTTATGTTCCATGTGCTTATCGGCTTGCATACCATCAAGACAAGCTCTTGCTCACGATAAAATGATGCTTCATAAAGAAGTAGCTCAAATAATGCTAATTGATATTGAAGATGAACACCCTGATTATGTTCACTATGAGGTAGCTTCAGCTAAACGCTAAAAGGGTCGTCTGTCGTAATTTGACAATGGCCGGGTTAGCGCTTAGCTGTGCTACACGTTTTCCCGCTTAACTTGGCTATGCTTGGAAACGCCATCTTGTGTGTTACGGCGGCCATCTTAGATCATGAGCGGCTTCGTGGCCTGCATGCCCTTTAGTCCGTTGTCCGTGCCACTGACCACTCGAGTTTGCCCAGCAACAGGCTATTTTTAGTAACGGTCAAGCCTGTGCATGCGCAGTCCCAACTGACCAGTCGTCCCTCAGGAATGTGCCGCCAAACTGACCAGCGGGGTTGTAACCCCTCCAATGAGCTGGCTGTGTTCCAAAAATGACCATATATGTACATAACGCTCTGTAACTCTGTACCACCTATCTTTTTATTACCTGCAAATTGTATAAAAGAACGGGTCTCACCGATGTTCGGTGTGATACTTCTTGCATTACCGAAGGGTGCTGTAGGAATGTACCACCACCCCATGGGGTCTTAATAAACTTGTTCTTTGAATTTTTCAGCTTCCGTGCCAACAGTTCCTTCAATGTAAGTGGGTTATCTTTAGAGCATGTAGGCCTTGGGAACCCGATACTACACTAGAGTTGTGTATATATATTGGTGAATCTTTATGCTGTGTTCTGTCTGTAGGGCATGCAGCACCTCCACACATGATAGGGATCTTTTGTGTCCTGAAGGGGCTTGTGTGAAAAAACTGTTGGTTGGAAAGGTTGGATGACTTTCAGGAATGATTTATTACCCACGGGAGGTCAGTCAGATGACAGATGATAACAGATGATAACATTCACTACCTAAGAAAATAGTTTAAGGGATTGAGGACTCAATTATTTTTTTTAGTACTCCAGACTTGATGAGTTCCTGGTTTACTCCTTGTTAATGCTTGGAATTCAGAAGTGAGCCAGAAAGGGTACAAGATTAAGTCACAGCGAAATCTGTGTGGTTAGGAGGAAACCAGTTTGTGTTTCAGTGTTGTAGGATTACAAATGTATCCTCCACCCCTTTTTTTAATAATAAGCATTTGGGGCCAGATGTAGGTAAATAGCATTTACAGATTCGAAAATAACGAATTTTACCAATTCGGTATTTTCGAATTGGTAAATGCTATGTAGCAAATCATTCGGTAAAAATTACCGAATCGCTAAGATTCCGTATTTACCGAATCGGTATTTACCGATTTGGCAATTGCCGTTCATTCTTATGGGCCTGGAGGCCCATAGGAATGAATGTCAATTACCGAATCGGTAAATACCGATTCTGTAAAAGGGGGAAAACATTGAAGGGTGGCAGGGTGTCACTTTGACACCCTGTTGCACCCCGCAATTGTGTATGGGTGCACATGTTGCAGACGTACATGCCCTAAGGGCATGTATGTCTGCAACATGTCACTGAAACAATTTGCATAAAATTGCTTTTTAGGGTGTTTTCGTTATTTACCACCAACTTGTAGTGGGTGGTAAATAACGAATCCTAACATGGGTTAAGTACTCATTTAAGTGCTCCCTACATTAGGAATTCGGTAATTTACCGAATTGGTATTTAAGAAATCGGTAATTTACCGATTCCTTAAATTACTGATTCTGTAAATTACCAAATCGTTAATTTCAGCCCCTACATCAGAAAAGCCTATTACTGTTCGGTAACGGCCGAAATTTGTTAATTTGACTAGTAATAGCCCTCCTACATCTGGCCCAAAATGTTTTAAATAGAGCAACTGCATTTGCTTTCTATTGCATATGATTTCGACAGTTTTCAGATGAGTAAGTAAGTCATTATTCTCCTGGAGTAGTGTTGTTAGTGTTACTAACTAAGGATAAGAAACTCAATGGTAATAGTTATGGTTTCGTTCAAGAGAGCTTGAATTATAGGGATTACTGTGGACATGGCTAGAGACTCCACAACCACATTTCGTCACTTAAAATTTCAAGCATGGTCAAGGCCCAACTATGGTGCTACCCAGCTAGTTTGTATCTATATAAAAAAAGCAATGCATCAAAGCAAGTATATTATATGATGCTAGCTAGCTAGTTTGTATCTATATAAAAACCAATGCGTACAAGCATGCACATCAGGCATAGTTGAGATCCTACTAATGTATACCTGTGCGTGATTTTCCTCTCAAAGAAGCTCTGAGATGTAAAAGACATTGCCTTATCCTGCTGCACTCCGCCAAATTCACCACATGGGGATTATGTTACACACATTTGGTCAGATTTCCTATGCCATTGTGTTGGTATTGTGTCACTCAAGGTGAGGCAAGGCTATGCAAGGGCCTTTGCAATATTCACTAATCCATGCAAAATACCTTGTGTGACTGTGTGGCTTAGTAAATCCAGACTAAAGCAAGGCACAACAAATTGTTGCCTTGTGTTACACTTCTCTGGCAAAGCATTCCATAGGTGGCGTGTAGGGGTTCCCATGCACCCACCCATGGATTTTGGTGCATTCCCAGATTTCTTAAGATTAGTAACCCAGGAAATGCATCAAACTATGCCATTCCAAGTATACTTAACATGGAAAAATATGTGTATTTCTCCTATTGCTATGTGTGCTGCATTCTACTGCACATAGCATGACTAAATGCCTCTGAGGATTGTTTTTGTGTGGTTGAGTGTATCTTCCTGCCCAATAAAGCAGGCTCCCTTGCACCAGGGTGCCTCAGCTGTCACTAGGCTGCACACAGTGGATCAGTGCAAAGAGAGAGCAGGAATGTACCATGGTCTTAGCCATGACCTTAGCAAATATGGAACATTCTTGCAATCTCCATTTGATGCAGCACAGCAAGTTGTCCTGTTGAGATTCTTGTGATGAATGTTACTAAATGTGTCTCAATATATGTACCTAACAGCAATGCACACTTTCTGTATTTGAATTAGGATGCTGGCAGTTCTGATGACATTTAAGGTTGCTGTCCCCTGAAATGGCGTACCCTCATTTAATATCTAAATCAGCTGCAAATCACTTTTTGGTAGAGTCCTATCAAGGGTTTAGATGTGCCTGTCTCATGATTCTCCTAAGTCTCCTCTTAAGACTAACCTGTTGAAAGCCACATTCCATCTATTGCCACCATCCTCCTGTCACGTGACAGACTGTACATCAATGCATTCTCCAGTTTGCTTTTAGTAATAGGCCATGCAACAAGGATACACCCTTGTAAAATATCAACAAACAAAAGTCATGTGTCTGAAATAAAGACTCCAATGCTTTTGCTTAAATTCTCTGACTAGAGTACCATCTGATGATTCTTAGGGTCACCCAAAGTTCTGTAACACAGGAAGAAAACTGGATCAGAAGTAAGTCCAAAAACAAAGTATGTAAAAAATGTGATATTAAACAGCGTAACCATTTGGAAGCACATAGGTGAATGTTACACTTACTGAAAAATGTGGCAAGCGGTTATTCGAAAAAAACTACACCACAACCTCAATTCTAATCTGGCTGAGCCAATTCATCTTTATTGAGATCTTCAGATTATGCCTGATACAATTTCTGATTGAGATCATGAAGTGACCACAAACACGGTAAGTAGATGAGGAAGTATATTTAATACCGTTCATCTCCACAGCTTTCAGGGAAATACATATTCAGCCCTGGGAGCTTCAAGTATCAACATTCTATCACCAAGGAGGTGACAGAACACTTAATATGTCATGATGGAATGACATCACGGGATTAATATTACTTTAATATATCCCTTTCTTCACAGATTAAAAAAAACAATGAAGAAAAACAAAGAAAGAAAATGTAAAACAAACTAAGGAAAATGCCGTAATAAGATAAAAAAAATAACATATAATGCATTGTCATTACACATTAAAATTGCATCATTACACAATAAAAAATGCACAACAATAATGCATAGCAAGTTCTACAAAATATTGATCATTGTAATCAAAGAGTAAATAACACAGTAAAAATAAATCAATAGAAGTATTACATATCCAAACGTTTGGGAGAAAACCTCTTTCGACTGCTCCTCCGCAAAGGTGGAAACGAAGTGATCACAGAAGTTCCAGAAGAAAAAGAACTTCCCCTATTCATATCAGAATCAGAACTATTGTGAACTGATTTATTGGAAGGAAAAACAGGGTTAGATTTCAATCCCATTTGGTGCACAACTTTATCAGGAAGTTTAAAATTCTGGAAATATCCCACCAATTCTTTCCGTTGACTCTGACAGCATAACATTGAATTCACACAAACAGGTGGGCCGAATTTTGACAAGCCTTTGGGTACATTGTGAGGAAATGTTATTTTTACCCAATCTCCCACCTTGATTTTATGTGTCCATACTTCCTTGTGAGAATTTGCTTCTGAAGAACATGGATTTTTTCCTTTATTGTTCACATAAAATGGTCTTTTTCCTTCATTATTCAATTCAATTATTTTATTATGTTTTGGCTCTCAAAGAGGACCACATAAAAATTCACAATAATAAAAGAAAAGACATATTACATATCACAAGAAAAATGACATTCAGATGCATATTTGAATAAAAAATAACATACAATGACAAATCTACAACAGGAAGCATTGTCGGACATCTCCAGAAACATATTAATAAATAGCTAAAAAACCTTTGAAAAATTTAAAAATATAGAAACAAAACGTTTCATTAGGAGGCCGATAAAGTGCTTGCAGAAAGCTGTTCAAATTAGAAATGCCCAGACGAAGACAGATAGGTTTTAACCATTTGAGACGCAATATACGAAGCGCAGGACAGATCAACAAAACATGCATACGATCCTGAGTGCTCAGGTTACATAAATTGCACATAGGGGAAGAGCCGTGCCATTTTGATAAAAGTAGATTTAAGGGTAATAGGTCATAACGTAACAAAAACCATAATCTACGAATACCATGTGGCAAGTTCCATGTAACATATGGTTGAGCCAATTTAATCGAGTAAGAATTAAGGAGAAGGTCTACTTCCCTTTTTCCATAAATTATCTTCTTATCTGCCTGGAAACACAGTTCCCACGAGGCCTGTTTTAATAGGAGTTTTAACTGTAAGGGAGAGTGCAAAAACAGAGAGTTTTCATCTAACTTTAACAAAGTTACAGCTTTTCTAAAATTCCTTACAATTTGTGAAAACTCCTTAAAATTGCCCAGTAATTCAGTTTTAAGGAGAGCTCTCATCGTCCCCAGTTCAGCTCTAGCCAGGCAAGCCACCCATCTTACCAGGGCACATAGACCCTGTACCCAGCTGCTCCTGAGTCCGAAGTCGAGCCTGCAAGCGGCCAAAGGACACACAGTATTCAGGGAAGATAGTGATCTTAGAAGTTTCCCCTCAATCTTATGGCAGAAGTCCCAATATTTCATCTCAATAAGTTCGATACCATATAGTATAGTTGCAGGGATTTTGGATCTATATACCTCCAATAAACACGAAAAGTGCCTTTTCCCAGTGGCCTGATACAGGGAATTTAGACCTTTGCCATGTGCGAGGGCTTTCCGTGAACTATGCTCAATATGAGGCCTCTCGCTCAAGTTAGCAGCAATGATTTTCTCCAGAAAAGTATAAGTTTTTTCCACCTCCAATTTTTGACCGCCGATATACCAACCATAATTTTCCGATCGGCACTTCTTTTTTCCGGCTATGCACATAATTTTACTCTTGGAGATGTTAATCTTCATGCAATGCGCAACAGAAAAATCATGGAGGGCTTGTAGCCGATTTGCAAGGCCTTTGGGGGTCAGATCTAAAATAAGGACGTCATCTGCGTACATCAAACAAGATATTGGGGACCCCCCAATCACCGGAGCAATTCCTTCACTGGCAGACAAGGCAACAGGCAGGTCAACCATATACAAGGAGAACAGAAGGGGGGCCAATAAGCAGCCTTGTTTTAGGCCATTCAGGGAAGAAATATGATGGGAAAGCCCCTTTTCACCCCCTTGCAAGAGACTGCACCAAGTCTCTGTATGGAGCGTGCGGACAAGCTCCAATAAGTAGGATGGGACACCAAGCGCTGCCAATTTTCTCCACAGCGTTCTACGATCCACTTTATCGAACGCTGTGCAGAAATCAATAAAAGCCGCATAGACAACCCCCCCTCTCACCTGCACATATTTATCAGTTACCACCTGGAGAGTGGTGAGATTGTCTAAAGTACCATGCCCCCTACGGAAGCCAGTTTGTTCAAGAGGCAAGATGTTGTTCTCCTCGACCCAATCGGAAAGAAAACTTAAAAGGCATTTCGCAAAAACCTTTCCGATATAGTCGAGGAGGGCGATCAATCGATAATTACTGGGACTATCCCTAGTTCCCTTCTTAAAAATAGGGACCAAAATACTTCCCCTCCAGGAGGCAGGAACCGTGTTTGACAAGAAGCAGGCTTTGAACAATGGATACAGGATTTTGCTCCACATTAGGGGATCCTGTTTTAGGACTGTCATAGGGAGTTCATCGGGACCCATTGCACCAGAGGCGCGCATGTTCCTTATGGCTATTTCAATTGATTCCTCTGTGGGGTAAGTAATGAGTCCTTCAGGCGTTGCAGCTAGGACAATATCCTCACCAGAAATGCCATTCCCAGCATAGAGGTCCCGAATATATGTGATCCAAACCTCTTCAGCTATAGGGATGGGGCGAGGGCTTGTTCTAGTACCGCAACCCCTCCCAATTATTGCCCAAAAATCTCTAATCCTACCATGGACAACTGATTCCCTTAAGTTACACCATTAGAACCAGGCAAGTAAACCTCACCATTATCTCTCATGCTGGATGTGAACCCAGGTCACTCCCCACGCTGCACGATACACCCGAGGGCCCGAGTGCTACCGAGGGTTCGCCGCTGGTGTGCCCCTGGTACTGCCCACATTCTTTGCTGTGTTTTGCCCCTGTAGCTGTTATCATTTACTGTATTTGTTAATTGTTAATGTCTACAGTATTCACTCTATTTTTTTGAGGCGCTCCTTTTCGCCCCTGCCGTCTGTGCCCCCCTTGCTCCCCGCTTCCCGCCACTGCTCCCTCACAGACCGCCCCTTCTTTCTTTCTGTAACCCCTGCCCTTGCCCATTGGCTGCCCCGCTCCCGCCTCCCAGCTGCCCCTCCCTCCCACTTGGCCTCTTATGGAGACCGCGCAGCGGCCGCGCTGCTGGCACGCCGCTGGCATGCCGAAGGCACGACAAAAGCAAGCCTGTCTGCACCCGCCCGTGCTGGACCACGCCCAACGCCAGAACCCCTGGACCCCACAACCCCTGCAACGCCAGACTGCACTACCACTTCAGCACCCTCCACGCACTCAAACGAGACCACCCCTGCTACCGGGCCACCCCGTAGCGCACCGAAGGGCCCTTTGCCTGCCGGAACTGCAGATTCACCATCCAGCCCACCAAACCACCAACCAGAGAACCCAACCACCTCCACTGCATCCTCCTCAACACTCACTCCGCTCGCAAGCACTCCTTCAAACTCTGGGACCTCCTAGACTCTACCGCCCCCGACGTCGCCTTCCTGATGGAGACCTGGATGAACGCCACCTAAGCACCAGACATCGCCATAGCCATCCCACAGGGCTACAAGATCTCCCGCAGAGACAGCATCAATGGAGTGGGAGGGGGAATCGCCATCATCCACAAAGACACCATCAGAATCACGATCAACACCGACGAGGGACCGCTGTGCCTTCTTCCAGGCGAGGTCGCCCCCACTCACCGCTGCTCCTGCCAACTCCTGCCTCGCTCTTTTTGCTGCTTGCCGCTCCTGCCTCGCTGCTGCCGGGAACGCCCCAGCTGCCGCAGAACCACTATTTTCCTGCCACTGACTCCGACGGCCCTGCCCCCCTCCTGCCCATTCGCCGCCCCGCTCCCGCCACCCAGCTGCTCCTCCCTCCCGGCTCCTTAATTATGCCGCCCACACGCACGCGCAGCATTCACGCACAGCGGGCGTGCCGATTGTGCGCCGAAGGCCTGAACTTCCACCGTCAGTGCCCGTCCGCGACTGGACACCGCCCAGTGCCAGGACCCCTGGCCCCCACCGATGCAAGACGACCCGACAGACATACGACGCCTCCGCCCTCAAAGCACTCAATGCCGGCCGGAACCCCGCCTGCTGCTGGGCCGCCCCGAAACGCATTCACGGACCCTTCACCTGCAGAACCTGCAAGTTCACCTGCCTCCGAACCTGCAACGCACCCGCCAAGCCAAGCACCAGCAGCAACCTCATGTGCATCCTTGTCAACACCCGCTCTGTCGACAGACACACTGTGGAACTCTGGAACCTGCTCGACACCACATCTCCAGACATCGCCTTCCTCAGGGAAACCTGGATGAACGCCTCCTCAGCCCCGACATCGCCAACGCCATCCCGGACGGGTACAAGATCATCAGGAGGGACCGCACCAACCAGACCGGAGGAGGCATCGCCATCGTCCACAAGAACACCATCCGCATCACGACCGACTCCAACGACACCTATGCCGCCGCCGAGCACCTCCACTTCCAGATTCACACCGACCCAAAGACGACTCTCAGAGGCACCCTCATCTACAGACCCCCGGGACCACGCACACAATTCAGCGAAGACATCACGGACTTCAGCAGCCCACACGCCCTCCCCTCCGCCGACTACATCCTCCTAGGGGACCTCAACTTCCACCTGGAGAACAACAAGGACCGCAACACCGCCGCCCTGCTGGACAACCTCGCCAACCTCTGACTCAAGCAACTGGTCAACACCCCCACCCACTACGCCGGCCACACGCTTGATCCCATCTTCTCATCCAGCAAGCATATCACCTTCAGCCACTCCAACGGACTCCACTGGACCGACCACAGCTGCGTCCACTTCAGCTTCAGAAGAACCACAACCCACCACCACCCGCAACAGGAGAAAGCTTTCCGCCGACCAGCTCACCACCTCCCTCAGCCAGAACCCACCCGACAGCACAACGGACCCCAACGAAGCAGCCCGCAACTTCACGCAGTGGCTGACCACCTGCGCTGACGACCTCGCACCACTGAAGAACCTTCCCAGCAGACCCAGAAGCAAGAAGGCCTCCCGGTTCACCGACAAACTCAAGGACTCCAAGAAGACCTGCCGCACCCTCGAGAAAGCCTGGCTCCTCGGCCAGACCACTGACAACATGACCGCCCTCAAACATGCCACCCGCAAGCACCACCAGCTCATCCGCACCGCCAAGAAGAAATCACTGAAGGAACGACTGGACAACAACGCCCATGACAGCAAGGAACTCTTCACCATCGTCAAGGAGTTCTCCAACCCCAGCACCGGCAACAACGACATCACTCCCTCGCTCGTTCTTCCACAGCAAGATTGCTGACATCCACAACAATTTTGGCGCACCATCCACGCACCCAACTGTCGAACCAACGCCCCCCACCGCCACCCTCCGCACCTAAACCATGGTGACCACTGAAGACACAGCCCGCACGATGAACACCATCCACTCCGGATCTCCGACTGACCCCTGCCCCCACCACATCTTCAACAAGGCCGACTCCACCATCACACCCCAACTCCGAGACGTCATCAACACCTCCTTCAACACCGCCACCTTCCCGGAGAGCTGGAAGCATGCCGAGCTCAGCGCCCTACTGAAGAAACCAACAGCGGACCCCACCGACCTCAAAAACTTCCGCCTCATCTTGCTCCTCCCTTTTCCTGCCAAAGTCATCGAGAAGATCGTCAACAGACAGCTTGCCGCCTTCCTCGAGACGAACGGATCCCTCGACCCCTCGCAGTCCGGCTTCAGAGCCAACCACAGCACAGAGACCGCCCTCATCGCAGCCACCGATGACATCCGAGCCCTGCTCGACAACGGGGAAACAGCGGCACTCATCCTCCTGGACCTCTCCGCAGCAATCAACACTGTCTGCCACCGCACCCTAGTTCAACGCTTCAGCAACATCGGCATCCAAGAGAAGGCACTGGAGTGGATCATCTCGTTCCTCGCCGGAAGAACACAGAGAGTCCGCCTTCGCCCGTTTCGATCCGAGGCCACAGAAGTCATCTGCGGCGGTCCGCAAGGATCATCACTCAGCCCCACCCTCTTCAACGTCTACATTAGACCTCTTGCCGCCATCGCACGCCAACACAGCCTCAACATCATCTCCTACGCCTACGACACCCAGCTGATCCTCTCCCTCACTAGAGACCCCGACACCGCCAGAACCAGCCTACACGAAGGGATGAAAGACGTCGCCGAGTGGATGAATACAGCCGCCTGAAACTGAACTCAGACAAGACGGAAGTCCTCATCCTGGGACGACTCCTGGTGGCCCCCAGCCCTTGCCACCGCTCCGAAGTCAACAGACCACGCACGCAACCTGGGCTTCATCCTGGACTCCTCCCTCTCGATGACCAGACAAGTCAACACCGTCTCCTCATCATGCTTTCACACCCTACGCATGCTTCGCAAGATCTTCCGATGGATCCCCACCGAAACCAGGAAGACGTTCACCCAGGCCCTCGTCACCAGCCGATTGGACTACGGAAACACCCTCTACGTCGGAACCACAGCCAAGCTACAGAAAAGACTCCAACGCATCCAGAACGCCTCCGCCCAACTCATCCTGGACATCCCCCGACGCAGCCACATCTCCGGCCACCTGAGGGAACTGCACTAACTCCCCGCCAACAAGAGGATAACATTCAGGCTCCTCACCCACGCACACAAGTCTCTCCACCGCCTGACCTTCTACCGGCCCACCTGCCAGCTACGGTCTACTAGCCTCGCCCTCGCCGCCGTACCACGCATCCGAAGAGCCACCGCCGGAGGCAGATCCTTCTCCTACTTGACGGCCAAGACATGGAACTCCCTCCCCATCCACCTTCGGCTGACCCAGGACCATCTCGCCTTCAGGAGACAACTCAAGACCTGGCTGTTTGAGCTGTAGCGGACCCCTTCCCCCAAGCGCCTTGAGACCCTTCCGGGTGAGTAGTGCGCTATACAAGTGTTATGATTGATTGATTGATTAACAACACCCTCACCTCCACCGAGCACATGCACTTCCAGATCCACACCGTCCTCCAACACCACCCTCAGAGGAACACTCGTCTACAGACCTCCCGGACCACGACCACAGTTTAGCGACACCATTGCGGACCTCGTCAGCACCCACGCCCTCGCCTCCACGGACTACATCCTCGTCGGGGACCTGAACTTCCACCTCGAGAACAACAACAACGACAACTCCACCGTCTTGATCGACAACCTTGCCAAACTTGGACTCAAACAGCTCGTGACGACACCCACCCACTCCGCTGGACACACGCTGGATCCCATCTTTACCATCAGCCCCCACGTCTCCTTCAACCACACACCCGAACCGCACTGGACCGACCACAGATGCATCCACTTCACCTTCAGGAAACCCACCACACACCACCGCACCCAACAGCTGCCACGCCACTGCTGGGGCAAGGTCACCAAGGACCAACTGACTACCACCCTCGCCCTGAGACCACCTGCCGACCCCACCGACCCAGACACCGCCACGACCAACCTCAAACAGTAGATCAACGACTGCTCCGACACCCTCACCCCCTCAAGACCTCCACAACCAACCACACCAACAAGAAAGACGCCTGGTTCACCGAAGACCTCTGGACATCCAAACACAGCTGTTTGAAGCTGGAGAAGAAATGGCTCCATGACCGAACACCTGACAGCCACACTGCTCACAAGAGCGCCACCCGCAGACACCACCAACTCATCAGGGCCGCCAAGAGGACTGCCTTCAAGGACAGCTTATACAACAAAGCACACAACACCAAAGAGCTCTTCAGCATCGTGAAAGAACTCTCCAACCCCAGCTCCAACACCAACGACATCCCACCATCACAAGACATGTGCGACTCCCTGGCCACCTTCTTTCACTGCAAGATCACCAACATCCACAACAGCTTCAACTCTGACACCCCCGCACCCACCACCGAGTCCACCACCCCTGCGAACACCACCCGCACCAGCCGCCTTACCGCCTGGTCCAACATCAGCGATGAAGACACCATCAAAACCATGAACTCCATCCACTCCGGATCCCCATCTGACCCCTGCTCTCACCAAGTCTTCAACAAAGCCAGCACAACCATCGCCCCCCACCTCCGAAAAACAATCAAGAGCTCCTTCGAGACAGCAACCTTCCCTTCTGAAGAAACCCAAGGCAGACCCCAAGGACCTCAAAAACTTGCGGCCCATCTCCCTGCTCCCGTTACCAGCAAAAGTGACAGAGAAGATTGTCAACGAACAGCTAACCCGCTACCACGAAGACAACAGCATCCTGGACCCCTCCCAATCGGGTTTTTGCAGCAACCACAGCACCGAGACTGCCCTCATCGCCGCCACTGACGACATCAGGATCCTGATGGACAAAGGAGAAACAGCCGCCCTCATCCTATTGTGGTAAATAAAATAATTACCCTGTCAGAATTTCTATACATTAACAAGGATCATGCATATAATGAGAGGCAGAGTCCGTGGTGTCCGATTCAGAAGGGCTTTAATTCAGTAACTCGAGTTAAGGGAGAATCGGGTTCCATCACCACTAGGGATCAGGAAGGATCATCATCTGAACTTTATTCACAGAGTGCATTATTTATAGTTAAAACATACATTAACTTGCATAGCGAAGGCGGAGCGCTCCAGGCGGAGCAAGTGAAAGAGAGAGATAAGAGCACATGGGCGTGAAAAAGGGCGTGTAAGAAGGCGTACACGTGGGTGTTCACTTGATGAGTCATAGGTGTGTCATAGGTGGGTCGATACATGGAGGGGGTCTGCATGGTCAGCAGGAACCTTTACCCTACTTGTGCGTGCAATTTGGTCATGACGTGGAATTGACGTGTAACTGGGGGAAGCTGGGGGGAGCTGACTTTCGTGCTAGTAGAGGAGTCTTGGATGTCAGGACGACTTGCACTTCTGGTATTATCTGATATCTTGAGTTTGGAGGATGTATTATCTGACTTAAAGGTCGCTCGAGCAAAGGCTGCTCATCACTAAATGCTAGTGTGTGCATATATTTCTTCATGCATTGCGTGGGGCCATAGGCCTTCTATGGATGCGGATTCTGTAAATCACTTGGATGGAGACAGAAAGGCTAGGCCCTATCTTCTGCAGGCGGAATATGTTTACCCTTTTCATTAAGCAGGAATGTGTTTCTGTGGAGCAGAGCAGATAACTGTAGGCAAAATACTGTCTTGGCAGGCCAGGCTGGGCACCTCTCGGCTGAGCAGGAAGTATGTGAGAGGTCAGGGATACATAGCTAAACTGCAGCTTTCAGAGTGTCAGGAGGCTTGGAGCCTGAATTCGGGTCCTGGCTCGGCTGAGCCACAAAAACGAGTTCATCTCGAGTTTTAAACGTGTACCATGTAAATGCATTGGCAACATAGGCCTCAGTGCAGAATTAACGTTTCTTTCATGGAGGGCCTGGTAACTGACATGCTAACATTGGACGGAAATGCAGAGGCATTATTATTACAGGCATGAGAAGGGAATTGCATGATGACATGGACATACATGAGGTATATGTACATACATACGGTGCATGTAGGGGACACACTGGCCACGTAAAATTTCTATTTCCTCATTCCCATCTTGTCCCCTACTGTGCCCTTCAGGACACATCGATATTCATGATACCATATATCTGATCATACCGCATCATTTGCTCGTCTTTTTTCTTTTGTATACGTGGATGGGGAATACAGGCAGTGGCACACAAGCCGCAAATCGCCGGGCCACATTGCAGACAGAGTCAGCAACTGAATATAACTAGTAGTATCATTCCTAGGAACGACAATACTTTCCATCCCCATGCTGATATTACACTCCAGAGCCAACTGGACCAAGTCCATGTGCCTGGGTTTTGGTGTATCTCGTGAGCTATCTTATGGAGTCTTGTTATTGCTGCGTACACGGATGGCGCGTTATTAGGAATAAACGCTCAACAACTGGAGCCGATCACTCTACAAGCCCCGCCCCTATCTGCCAGGATGACGTCAAGAACAAGGCGATTCTGAAGAACAACAAGTCTCATAGCAGACTGCTCCTCGGTCAAGTTCGCCAGGGCAGAAGTAGTCTCATTCACTACTGCTTCAAGGGTTCTTGTTAACCTGCGTATTAATTTACTGTTTTGGACGGGACCTATGAAAAAAAAGAATACTTTATTGAAATCTGTATATTGCTCCAAAGCTGTCTCAGTCTGATCGACAACTGGGGAATCAGTCTCCCTCCTGTGTCTAACATGTACTAGTCGGGAATCTCGATGATAATGGGATGGGGCTAGAAAGACGGGTGGCAGTAGGAACGCTATATAACACGTCTCACCCCAGTCTAAGGGCAGACATACATAGGCTGTCTGACCGCAAATGAAATAGGAATGGCGGGAAGCTTTGAAAGTAGACTTTCCTTTATCAGTAAACTCGACCACAGTATTACAATCACTGTGTCCTAAATGCACTGATCCTTTCTTTCTAACGCATATTTCACCTTTTACTGGTAAGACTGTTATGAACGGTGGACCTGTATTTTTCTCGGACTGGACATTCAGAATCATAAAGTTAAGGGAAGCATTTCCTGGTTCGTACACTTCATTTTCTAGATCTGTCCCTTTTCTCTGGGGAAGACCGTCTTCATCTGGAAAACATGCCTTATTCATTACTTTATTTAAATCTCCCCAAATCCATTCACTCTGGGAATCTGTGAACTTTCTGTCTTGTGATGACATTAAAGCAAACCATGCTCCGCACGAACCATTGTGCGAGAACGGGAAAGGAAAGAGGGGCAGAACTCCCTTCGTTTTCTGATAAGGTGGGAGTCGGCCACATACCCAGCAATTCGTTACATTGCTGGTCTGATGAGAATGGTGCAACATTCGAATAAAAGTATTGTTGCGCAGTGCTAGTCGATATGACAGTTCATGGGGTGGCAGATCACTGAATGTGTGCTCTATAGTGTCATTAAAGGAAGAATGTATATGTGAACCAATAGGAGGAAAGAAAACATGTAGCGTGAAGCTGATACATATAATCGATATACTTAGAAGAAACATAATGATCAGAGTTACTATACATCTGCTGCGTAAGGTCTTGCAGTATTTCTCTTTCTTATCTCTCTGTCTGCTATTCTGGTCTACGATCTTATACATGTCAGGAACCTGTCTAACCGATTCACCACAGGGTGGACTTAAACAATTAAACGCTGTCTGACTTACTAGACCGTAATTTTGACCTATACTCCTGTTGCAGGAGTCTTTTCTAGCAAAGGGGGCTTTGAGTCACTAGTTTCGGGGCAGTCTTTAGTTTCGATCACAGTTCCGGTATGTCCATGGAATTTCTTGATGTGTTGGGCATGGATCCAGCCCTTACGTCCCTCGACCTTGACGGCGGTCCTCGTTGTAAGCAGTACTAACTTCGGTGTTCGCCAGCGGGGCTCGAGAGGGCTTGAACGATCAAAATTCCGCACCAGAACTACGTCTCCTGGAACGATGGTGTGCTCTTTAACTTGGGTGTTGTCGGGGAAGGCGGCTGCAACCTGTGAACGACAAGAGAGGAGTGCAGACATCAAGGAAGCCAGGTAATCTGTCAGCATATTACTGTCAACATCGGTAATTCTCCTTGGCATAGGCGTACCCCACATATTCGGTGGTCTACCAAAAACCACCTCGTAAGGGGACAGTCCTGTTCTGGAATGAGCTACCATACGCATGTAAAAGAGGGCAACCGGCAAGGCTACCATCCAATCCACGCCTTTTTCTGCACAGACGTTCGCTAATTTTGTCTTAAGTGTTTGGTTGTGTCTCTCTACAAGTCCGGCTGCCCCTGGGTGTCGTACACAATGGAACTTCCACTGGTACCCTAACAGAAGAGATACTTGTTTCATTAATTCAGAGGAGAATGGCTGACCATTATCTGAGTACACGACACGGGGCAATCCGTACCGCGGAAAGAGCTCTCGAACCAACTGCCTGGCAGTGGTCACAGCAGTGTAATCTGGGACTGGGTACGCTTCTGTCCATCTAGATAGTGCACATACAACTACTAGGACATATTTGTATCCTCAACATCTGTCCATCTGGATATAATACATCTGGAGGACTTCAAAAGGGTGGTCAGGAGGATGAAATCCACCTTGTTCCACTGGAATGCCTTTGCCTGGATTGAACTGGCAACAGATCATGCAGGTACGTACTTTCTGTTTTGCTGCTGCACGCAGGTGCTTGTTGAACCAAATATTCTGTAAACTGTCTAGCATAGCCTTTTCTCCTAAGTGTGCGGGACTATGTGCTGTATTTATGATGACTTGAACCATAGAGTCAGGAAGAAACCATGTAGCTTTGCCTTTTGTCATCCAACTTTGGTCAGTCTGGACCCCTCCTTGTTCAGTCCATTTCTTTATTTCGTCTGGAGTGGCATGTGTCTGTATGTCGAGTACATCTTGTGAGGGATCCCTGACTGTCATGCTGTTTGTCAGTGTTGGCACTTTTGTCTTTGTCGTGTCTGTTGGAGTGTCTGTTGGAGTCTAGGCTGTAAGTTTAGCTGTTCGATCTGGCAGGTCGTTACCCTGGGAAATGGTGTCTGTGACTTTCGTATGTACTTTGCACTTCATGATGGCTATGGCTGTAGGCAAGTGTATTGTTTCGAACAGAGCCTGAATAAGGGGACCATGCTGAATTTTGGCCACATGAGAGGTCAGGAAACCTCTCTCCTGCCATAACACTCCGAAGTCATGAACGACCCCGAAAGCGTACTGTGAATCTGTATATATGTTTACTTTCAAGTCCTTGGCTCGTATGCAGGCTTGTGTCAGAGCGATGAGCTCTGCTGCTTGTGCTGACAGTGTATCTATTTGTTGTGTCTCTATGACTTCAGTATCAGTGGTCACGGCATATGCGGCCACTAACTCTCCTGTGCTTGTTCTCATGCATGAACCATCCACATAAAGTGTCAGGTCAGGGTCTGGCAATGCAATGTCTGTCAAGTCCTGTCTTGGTTTTGTCACTGTATTAATTACTTCCACACAGTCATGTGGTGCAGTGTCTGCTGTGCTTGAGGGCAAGAGTGTAGCAGGGTTGAGAATATTGCATCGTCTGATCTCTATGTGTGGCTGAAATAATGTCAGTTCATATCCTGTCAGTCTTGCTACAGTCAGATGTTGCGTCTGTGTTCTGTTCAAGAGAACTTCCACTGAGTGTGGAACCTGTACTGTCAGGGGGTGTCCTAACACTATGGAATCACTCTGTCTTATTGCTAGGGCTGTTGCTGCAACTGATTTCAGGCACGCAGGCAGAGCCTGGGCCACTGGATCCAATGTACTAGAAAAATAAGCACAAGGCTTGTGTTTTTCTGCTTGATCTTGTGTAAGGACAGATAATGCTGTTCCATCTCGTTCAGTGACAAAAAGCGTAAAAGGCTTGCTGTAACAAGGAGTCGCTAAAACTGGTGCTTGACATAGGGCTTTTTTCAATTCTTCAAATGCAAGTGTATGTTCTTGTGTCCAAGGGAGGACAGTCGAAGACGCTGCCTCCTGTGTTGTTAGCTGTATGAGTGGTTTGGCTACTGGGGAATCCATTGTCTGCAGTAAGAAGTGAGGCCAATAAAGGCCCGTACTTCCTTTTGTGTCTTGGGCTGTGAAAGATTGGCAATTAACTGAATGCGGTCTTGTGTCAGCTGTCTACCCCTCTTGGACAGCAAGTGTCCAAGGTACACCACTTGCTGTGCACAGAATTGCAACTTCGAAGGGGACACTTTGTGCCCCTTGTCTGCCAGAAAGTATAAGACTGTCAGTGATGCACGTTCGCAGTCTGGTTCTGTTCGTGCTGTGATCAGGATATCGTCTACATATTGGAGCAGTGCGGTGTTGGCAGGCATGTGAATACTGTCTAGTTGTCTTTTCAATGCTTGACTGTAAATACTAGGACTTTCTGTGAATCCTTGAGGAGCTCTCGTAAATTTAAAACTGCGTCCATTTAAACAGAATCCGAAGAGGTATTGGCTCTCTGGATGTATTGGGACACTGAAGAAGGCGTTCTTTAGATCAATTACAGTGAAGAACGTCGCCTCGGAATCAATTGCAGTCAGTAATGAAGAAATGTCTGGGACCACTGGGTATTGGGGTATTATGCATTTGTTCAGTTCGCGGAGGTCAATCACTAGTCTGTAGACAGGTGGTGCATTAGGGTCAGTTCGTTTAAGAATAGGGATGACAGGTGAATTACATACATTTGAGTCAGTTTCTACTACCACTCCCTGTGCAATGAGTTTGTCAACAATTTTCAGTAATGCTACTACGGCATCAGGTGGTAACTTGTATTGTCGGATTCGTGGCAGTACTACTCCTGGTTTGAGAGTGACACGGTGTGGCGTAATGTGCATGTAACCTACATCAGTCGGACCTTGTGCCCATAAATGCTGTGGTACATTCTGGAGTCTGGGATCAAAATCTTTCAACACATAATGTCCTTTAAAATCACGTAAAAACAATCGCACTCCTTCTGGAGAACAACAAATAACTGCTCCTAGTTCTTTCAATGTCTTTATACCAAGCACATTTTCTGGACATGACTTAGTAAGTAACAAGTCTGTAGTACGGGACAATGGACCGACTCCTAGGGAAACTGGCTTTGACACTTCGTTAACAATAGGCTTTCCTGAAAATCCCAGGGAAATATTCTGTGAGCCTGAGAGGGGTCCCCCTGGAACCTTGTCATGACTGATGGTAGTTCTGCTCGCCCCTGTGTCAATCAGAAATGTTCTGTCTTTTCCCAATACACGACTATGTACATAGGGACCCTCTTGATCTATAGGAACCTCAATAAGGGGCAAGCCAACCTCCATCTCTAGGCTGTTTCATGAGTACTGTTGATATTCTGGATAGTCTGCCTGTGCGTACTGGTACATTTGTTGCGTGACTTGTTGTGTGGCAGCTACTGGTGGGGGTAGAACTACTGTCTGTTGCGTGTTCTGTGGGGTGCTATTCTGTCTAGGAGGATGCGGCCTTTCTTTTGTCTTGCCTGTAGCTATATTGTGTTTCAGGACAGCACATTCATTTACATAGTGACCTGGTTGCTCGCAATAATTACAGTTCCCTTTAACAGGTGCCGTGCCCTTTTTATTCCCATCAGCTGGTACTGATTGTGCAACTAGCACTTTCATTTTCGTATCTTTCATGCGTCTCTTTTCATGTTCCTGTTCCTCTCTAATTCTGTTCTGGTGGTATTGTAACATTTGCAACATTTGGGAAGGGCTATTTGCTTGCCAGGTACTCTCAACCTTCAGTACTCTATTCTTGATCGGGGGCAAGGAATTCTCTACTAATTTGCTCACAAAAAGATGTGGATACGATTCACTACTTAGCTTAAGGCCACTATTAATAGTAAAACATTTCTCGAATCTAGAATAAAAATCACTGGTGTCTTCGTCTTGTTTCTGTTTACAGGCTGAAATAGCATCCCAATCTTCCTTTTTAGTAACCAATAATCTTGGCAGGACCTGTATCAAGAGTTCAGGTAATTCTTTGGCTTTGTCCCCAAGACCAACACCAGGGTGCCGGCCTTTATCCTCAATTTCCAATTCTGTTCAACTTATCTTTTTCTCTCCCACCTCCCAGTCTTTCTCTTTAAGCTTTTCATAAATGCCTGCTGGTAACAGTACTTTTAATAATTTAATGATGTCAGCGTACGTGTAATCCCCTATGCGGAGAATGTCCTTTAATTCACGGTGGAACCCCCCCGGGTCTTTATCATGGCAGGGCAGCATCTTTTTCATTTCCAGTATTTCTATTTTCGTCAAGGGTGTGTAAACGTATACTCGCTGGAGCTCACCCGCTGCATTTTTAACGGGATGAACCTCTCGTAGGGGGTTCTGTCTGTCTATGTGTAAGCTCTTTCTGTCGTGGTGTGGGGCAGGAATCATGCATGTGGTCAGAAAAGTCAAGTACTTATGTCGTTGGTCCAGAATGACATTAATTAATTCGGTACCTAGGCCTATCCATCTCTCTAGGAGTATATCATCCAGTAATGTATACAAGGGACCGGGATCAGAATGTTGACTCTCGTACAACGTGATCAGATGTTGGACCATGTAAATACCAGCCAAACGCTGTTCGTTCGGAGGAAGGCTTAAAAAGGTCTGAGCCACTACGTCACTGCTATATATGTTAGAATTAGACACCCATTGAACGGCTGACCGGGCTAATTCCTGTTCGTGTATGGTGTGGAGTCTATCGCACTCTATTCGTCTTTTCAGTGCGTTCTCAGTAGCTTGGAATAGATTTTCGAGGGAATATCTTTCTTTTATGGGAGGTCCATGTTTGCTGTAGTCGAGGCACTTGGGCCTGTCAAACTGTCTTGCTCTGCCTACGTAATTCATTTTATCCACTTCCTCTGTTTCGTGCTCAGCATCATCTGATGCTGACACCTCTTTCTCGTCAGACTCTTTCCTGTGTAAGTTTAGAATCTCTTTTCGTATTTTCCTGTACATGCATTCTGTCTTTCCCACTGTATCATGTTTACCGGCAGCTATGTTGTCACTCCAATCAGTCATACCTCTAGTTACTCCTTTATCTGGCTGGTCTTGTTCCCTGATCAGACAGTTAATCAAAAACCGTAAAATTGTGCGTTGTACCTCCACCTTTCTTTGTTCCATGGCCTCTTCTATACTCTCGGGTACCTCCCCCGTTCTAATGAAATGGTATATTTTGTCTAAATTGTCCTTCATGCCTTGTAATGTGATCAGATACTCTACAGCGCGTCTTAATCGTAGTGAGAACACGAGCATTGCACCCACACCTGGTACTGGATCGTATATACAATGTGAAATCGTTACATTATGCTTATAGGGGGATGCTGTCATTTGTGGCGTTCGTTGTAATCCTAACTCTTGCAGTGTTCGCGTTGGTGGCGGTGTTTGTGGCGTGTTTGTGGGCCCCCCTCCCACTGCCCCTTGTCCTAAATCGTCTTTCACAGTCACTGGAGGCCGCAGTTGTGTAAGCTGATCCTGAGGTGGTGGGGGCAGAGGGAGAAAAGGATTGTTGACGGATGGGACAGGAGGAGGAGGAGGAGGGAAGTCTGCTTTAACATAATCCGGAGCAGGCTCCGCTAGATAGGAGGAAATAAAAGCCTTAGCTTCTGTCTGTTTATGCCTACGTACTTTAGTCGGGATCAGTGGTGGCGGCAAATTACCGGGTACTTCCGAGGGGGTCACTTTAGCTAGTCCTTCAGCGAGGACGGGATACATACCCATGATGAGGGCATTTCTTTCTCTATCTGCTTGTTCTGCCTTGACTCGTTCCCCCTCTTCCTTTAGCTCTTTTTCTCTGGCTTTTTCTGCTGCTTCTTTACTTCTCTCTGCTTTGTGGAATTCTTTCTCTGCTCTCCTATGCGCTTCTTTACGCCATAACTCAATGGCATCTTTCTGGGACTGTCTAACTTTCTTTTTCCATAGTGCTTCCTCTACTCTCATAATGCATTCAGCATCCCATGTTCCTGAGGCAGGCCATCTATACTTCTCTTCTAGATCCTTCGTGTAATCTACCCATAAGTCTAAAAACAGTATGTCATCTAGCCCATGTTTCTGGTACATAAAATGACCAGGTGTGTCTCTAGGCGGGACGGGAACTGACTCTTCGAGTATCCCTTTCCTGGTCCCTATCTGACGTAATTTCGAAAACAGTGGCATGTTGGAACTAACTTCAACAAAAACACAATATACACAAGAATAGACTAAAAACAACCATTCACACAACAACACTAAAACATTAAAAACAGATACATCCTAACTAGTACATAGAAAAAAACATGATCCTGAAAAACTGTTTACTTTATGTACTGCAAAACAGTACAACTCTACCGGTCTCGTAAAGAGACACGTCTTTACATCGTCCACCGAAATGGACACGTCTCTACCGTGTCTGTGTACCCAGACACGTCTTTACCGGGCTCAAATAAATGAACCCGTCTCTATGCGTTCCCAATAACGGTACTCACCGGGAAACAGAACTGAAGGCCTCGGAAACTCGATACTGCATGACTGCTACTGCTGCTGCTCATGCGCATGCGCCTCGGAACAGGTGGGCCTCGGGATACCTCGGATCTTGCTCTCTCGGCTTGGGCTCTGGTTGGGATGGTCCGCAATCCTCACCGCCTCGTGTGGATGCCTGGTCGCAGTCTCCGTCTCCTCCGTGGGCCTGAGGGAGTAGGCAGGAAGTCCCGCTGTCGTGTACACTTGAAGTCCGTCACGGCTGTAGAAGGGGGCTGGGGGCTGGACCTACATCTCCTGCGCGTGGGGAAGGGGACTGGTCCCTGTTCGGGTGCCAGATTATGTGGTAAATAAAATATTTACCCTGTCAGAATTTCTATACATTAACAAGGATCATGCATATAATGAGAGGCAGAGTCTGTGGTGTCCGATTCAGAAGGGCTTTAATAATTCAGTAACTCGAGTTAAGGGAGAATCGGGTTCCATCACCACTAGGGATCAGGAAGGATCGTCACCTGAACTTTATTCACAGAGTGCATTATTTATAGTTAAAACACACATTAACTTGCATAGCGAAGGCGGAGCGCTCCAGGCGGAGCAAGTGAAAGAGAGAGATAAGTGCACATGGGCGTGAAAAAGGGCGTGTAAGAAGGCGTACACGTGGGTGTTCACTTGATGAGTCATAGGTGTGTCATAGGTGGGTGGATACATGGAGGGGGTCTGCATGGTCAGCAGGAACCTTTACCCTACTTGTGCGCGCAATTTGGTCATGACGTGGAATTGACGTGTAACTGGGGGAAGTTAGGGGGAGCTGACTTTCGTGCTAGTAGAGAAGTCTTGGATGTCAGGATGACCTGCACTTCTGGTATTATCTGATATCTTGAGTTTGGAGGATGTATTATCTGACTTAAAGGTCGCTCGAGCAAAGGCTGCTCATCACTAAATGCTAGTGTGTGCATATATTTCTTCGTGCATTGCGTGGGGCCATGGGCCTTATATGGATGCGGGTTCTGTAAATCACTTGGATGGAGACAGAAAGGCTAGGCCCTATCTTCTGCAAGTGGAATATGTTTACCCTTTTCATTAAGCAGGAATGTGTTTCTGTGGAGCAGAGCAGATAACTGTAGGCAAAATACTGTCTTGGCAGGCCAGGCTGGGCACCTCTCGGCTGAGCAGGAAGTATGTGAGAGGTCAGGGATACATAGCTAAACTGCAGCTTTCAGAGTGTCAGGAGGCTTGAAGCCTGAATTCGGGTCCTGGCTCGGCTGAGCCACAAAAACGAGTTCATCTCGACTTTTAAACGTGTACCGTGTAAATGCATTGGCAACATAGGCCTCAGTGCAGAACTAACGTTTCTTTCATGGAGGGCCTGGTAACTGACATGCTAACATTGGACGGAAATGCAGAGGCATTATTATTACAGGCATGAGAAGGGAATTGCATGATGACATGGACATACATGGGGTATATGTACATACATAGGGTGCATGTAGGGGACACACTGGCCACGTAAAATTTCTATTTCCTCACTATCAGCAGCCTTTGACACAGTCTGCCACTGCACCCTATCAGCACGCCTCCATGACGCTGGAATTCAAGAGAAGGCCCTGGCCTGGACCACATCCTTTTTCTCCGGCAGAACCCAGAGCGTCCGCCTCCCACTCTTCCGCTTGAAATCCACCGAGATCACCTGCGGCGACCCACAGGGATCCTCCCTCATCTCCTACGCCAACGACACCCAGCTGATCATATCCCTCACCGAAGACCCCCACACCGCAAAAGCCAACCTCCACAGATGAATGAAGGCCGTACCCGACTGGATGAAGGACAGCAGACTGAAGCTGAACTCAGACAAGACGGAGGTTCTCATTCTCGGACCCACCCCATCAGCCTGGGACGACTCCTGGTGGCCCACATCGCTAGGCACACCACCGGAACCCACAGACCACACACACAACCTGGGGGTCATCCTCGACTCCACCGTCTCCATGACCAGGCAAGTCAACGCCGTCTCTGCGTCCTGCTTCCGCACCCTCGGCATGCTCTGCAGGATCTTCAAATGGATCCCTCGGGACATGAGAAAGTCTGTCACCCAGGCCCTCATCACTAGCAGACTTGACTACGGGAACGCCCTCTACTCAGGAACAACAACCAAGCTCCTAAGACGACTACAACGAATCCAGAACACCTCGGCACAACTGATCCTCAACGTCCCCCAACGCAGCCACATCACAACCCACCTGAGAGGCCTGCACTGGCTCCCCGTCACCAAGAGGATCACCTTTAAACTCCGCATCCACACACACAAAGCCCTACACAACACCGGACCTACATACCTCAACAACCGACTGAGCTTTAACACCCCCACCCGAAACCTCAGCTCAGCCAACCTTGCCCTCGCCACAGTTCCTCACATTTGGAAAGCCACCACCGGCAGCAGATCCTTCTCCTACCTTGCCGCCAAGACCTGGAACTCTCTCCCCACCAGCCTACGAAAGACTCGGGACCTGCTGGCCCTCAGAAGACTCCTCAAGACATGGCTCTTTGATCAATAGCGGCCCCCCTCCCCACCAGTGCCTTGAGACCCTCACAGGTATGTAGCGCGCTTTATAAATGCAGATTGATTGATAGAAACTAAGCCCTACTGCCTCATCCATGCAGGACACATACAGGACATGCAGGACACATACTAAATGTGGCAACTCTCCCTCTCAACAACTCAAAAGGACTTTTCCCCAATTCAATACCTGGTGTGGTTCGTTCGGTGAGCCCATAGAATACTCTACACAGCCTCTCTTACTTCAACTTTGCTAGATACAGCCCACTGTACACATTCAACCAAAATGCGGTTCATGCGCTCCATAAAACTGTTTCCTTGTGGATGATAGAGCGCAACACGTTGGTGAACAATACCTGATTGACTTAGAAAATTGGACATCTCTTTAGAAACAAAATGTACCCCGTTGTCTGACACTAATTCTTTGGGTAAACCTTCTCTGGAAAAATGACTCTCCAAGAACCTAATGACTTCATGCGTGTTGGGATTTTATTTAGTGTGTTTTGTATAGTGCACAGCTACCCCAACGGGGGGTCCCGGCACTTCTGTGTGTATACTGGGTCTCACTCATGGGGAATTTAGCAGAAGAGGAATGTTTTCAGTGCCTTGCGAAAGGGAAACTCCTCCTGAATCAACCTAATGGAGTTAGGGAGTTTATTCCATGGAGAGGAGGCACATACCTGAAAAGTTTTTCCCCCCCGAACGTGCTTTTTTAAATCTGGGGGTACACAATACATTTTTTGAGCGGGATCGGAGGTATCTCGCAATGCTGTAAGGGCGGAGACAGGAAGAGAGATATGCAGAGCCCTTTCGCTTAATTGCACGATGTGCTAAGGTGAGTGCTTTGAATTCAGCCCTTTTTTGAACTGGCAGCCAATGAAGCCTTCGCCGATGTGGAGAGATGTGCTTTCGAAGGGAGATGCCACAGACCAGCCGGACTGCAGCATTCTGGACTGTCTGTAACCGGTGGCAAAGGCCAGAAGCAAGTCCAATATACAGACTGTTGGCATAATCTAAATGGGAAGTTATTAATGACTGGACAATGGTTTTCCTGGTATTACTATGAAGGAAATTAATCCATTTTTTGATCATCCTAATCTTTGAGAGGCATGCGGCAGTCACCGTCTGGACTTGGTTTTGGAAGGAGAGGCTAGAATCCCATCTAACCCCCAGGTTTCTTACTGATTTCTTGGGGGAAGGGGCATGCTCAAGTCAAGAGGCCACCAAAGGTTCGAGTCCAATGGAGAGGATTGGTGAAAAAGAGGACCTTGGTTTTCCCAGCGTTTAGTCGAAGGAAGTTACTGTCCATTCAGCGGGCCATGTTGCGGAGACAATCTTTTAATGGGTCAAAAGTGATCTGAGAGTGTCATAAGAAAATAAAAGCTGAATATCATCAGCATACAATGTTGCCTTAATTCCTGACTGAGAAATGAGCTCAGCCAGTGGGGAAAAATAAACATAACATTAAACAAAAGAAGGCTCAGTAAGGAGCCCTGTGGGACTCCCCATTTTAACGGACGACTATCAGAGGTGTAGGGGGGTAAACACCGCCTGTGTACGATTGGATAAGAACGAGGACAGCCAGTCCAAGGCTTTGCATTGGATGCCTTTAGCCCGGAGGCGATTGAGTAGGACGGGGTGAGAGACTGTGTCGAAAGCTGCGGACAAATCAAGCAGCACCAACACCGCTCTCGAACCCCTGTCCAACTTCCATCGCACAGATTCAGCCATCTCTATCAAGGCTGACTCTGTGCTATGACCTGGTCTAATCCTGTGTTGTGAATCGTCGATCAACCATAAAATGCACTTCCCACCATTTGCTGTAATAATCAGCAATGACCAATGCAAACTTATACTTTGAAAGGTCCAATAAAATCAAAAGCCAACTTCATCCATGGACCAGATGGTAACTCAACCTTCACTTTAGGAGAAATAATAATGGTGATTACTTTATCACTTGAACAACAAGTAATACAATTTTCAATCACATTCTCAATTTGACGATCCATTGAAGGCCACCAATATGTAGCTCGAATTCTGCGCTTGGAGCAGGTTTGTCCAAGATGACCCTCATGTCCACCCTTAATAATGCGATCTCTCAAGCCTACCGGAGGTACAAACTTATCACTACGTTAAATCATCTCCCCACCTTCAAGAGACAATTCATCAGCAACTTTCGAAAAAGGCTGAAGTTCACCACCTAAATGTTTTTCTTTCGGCCAACCTTGAATGAAAAAGTTTTTTACTTCCTTGAGAACAGAATCAGACTGTAACGCATCAAACTATTCTTTTTCATTGAAAAATCCTCCATTACAGACATTAGTGCTCGCAATTAAACATTCCTCATCATCATCAGTTAAAAACTCACTATGCGAACATGGTAACAGCAACCTTGAAAGAAAATCAGGTCTGATGTTTTTTCCTCCAGGAATATGCTCAACAGAAAAATTATATTGAAGTAATTTAGAGCTCAATCTAGCTATCCTGGCAGTGTGATCTTTCACAACAATTCCATTCAAAATAGGGATAAGAGGCTTATGATCAGTCAACAGCTTAAAAGTTCTCCCCCAGAGAAAATATTTAAACCTTTCTACTGCCCAGCAGCAAGCAAGAAGTTCTCTCTCAATGACTGAGTAGTTCTTTTCACTTAGGCGTAATGATCGAGAAACAAAGCCTACTGTGTGCTCAACACCAAGTTTAATTTGTATTATCATGCCACCAAGACTATCCAGACTTGCATCAACAGAAACAATCTATTGCAACAAAGGATCAAAAGAAGTCAAAATGTTACATGAACTTAGTTCACTCTTAATATTGTCAAAATCAGTCTGAAAAACTTGATCCCACAAGAAGTAGTTTTTATTTTCAAGAGATCACGTAAATGAGCAGTCTTAGCTGAAAAATTGGGAATAAATTTAGAATAGAATTCACACATACCCAAAAATTATGAGACTTTCTCTTTAGATTTCGGAGAAGGAACCTAGACAATAGCTTCTATCAGCCCTTCTTTTGGAAGAATCCCCTTTCCAGAAATACAATATCCTAGATATTCAATGGACTCAACTCCAAATACACATTTGCTCTTATTGGCAACAATCCCTTTTTCTTGTAATCTACTTAAAACCTCAGTAAGGTTTTTATCATGAGAAGACTTGCACTTTCCTGCCACAAGGATGTCATCTTGAAAAACTACAGTGTTTTGAACGCCCAACAAAACCTTCTCCTTTACGCGCTGAAACACGGAAGCAGCCGACGCCAGACAAAACGGCATTCTTTTGAATTGAAAGGTTCCAACAGGGGAAACAATAGCAGTGAGATGTTTGGAGGACATGTCAAGCTCAATCTGATGATATGCCGAAGATAAATCTATCTTCCAAAACCATTTAGACCCTTCAAACTTTGAAACTATATCATCAGTACCTGGCAATGGGCTGCATAAGTCATGGGATTCCTATTTTTTTCGCGCGACGACAAAAGGATTTAACCACAAGGAAGATTCTACAAGTTCAATCATGCCAGATTCACACATTTTCTTTAATTCTTCCGCTAAATCATCCCTGATACTAAAAGGTACATTGCGTAATCTGTGTTTCACTGGAATGGCTCCATCTTTCACCTTAATGAGATGTTTAAACCCTTTGATCAATCCAAGTTTGTCACAAAAAGCATTAGGACACTTATTTGCCAATTCTGATGAATGATCGCTTGGTATTCCCTCATTGACAATAGACACAGTTTCCTTTGTGTCAGGTCTGAGGCTCATCCCAAATAACCCTTGGTGGTACCACCCTAGAATGTTAAAACCCTTCATTGCTACATACATTTTTCATGTGATAGATTTTTCTTTGAAAACTCGAGTACTTTCAAAGAAACCTTTTAATTTGATCTTCCTTCCTTCATATGATACAGAATTTCTGTTGGGAGGCTCAAGACACTTATCACCCCACACAGATCCAAACAACTACTTCGTGATCATCCTCATATGTGCCCCAGAGTCAACAAGTAATTGTAAAGTTTTACCATCCACTATGATGTCAACAATGGGATCTACACACTCTTCACAATCATCTTTAACCACTAACATTAAATCACTCATGGAACTTACAATCTCCACATTATTCTCTGGTTTCTCATTATCATCCCATACTACATTAACATTGCTTTTGGACATACAAAGTTTGGCAAAATGTCCTTGCTTACCGCAATTTCTACAGGAAGCATTTCTGGCAGGACAAATGCGTGAATTTGGAAAATAGGAAGAAAAACCACATTTGGAACACACATTTTTTTTCTGAAAACTTACATGTTTCTTTTCTTGTCTAGCCAAAGGCAACTTCCCTTTATGTTCAACACTGCTTTTCTCAGAAACAGTATTTTACTCACCAACATCCCTCCCCTCTTTCACTGCTCCAACCGCAGTTTTATCTGATTTGAGCTCATTAGAAGAAGTTTGAGATAACTCTATGCTTTTAACAATGGAAATAGTTTCTTCAAGAGAAGGATTTTTTTAATGTTAATAGCTTTTGTTGAACCTTTTATCTCTACAACGTACAACAATTTGATCTCTAATCAGTTGAGAGGTAAAACCTTCAAACTCACATTCAGAAGCCAAAATTCGTAACAAGGCCACAATACTTTCAGCTGTTTGCTGTTCTCTCGTGAAGAATTTGTGTCTGGCTAATACTAAACTCTTCTCGACATCAAATTGTTTTTCCAACATATTAACAGCTTGGTCAAATTCATTTGAGGTTCTTCACCCTCTCCTACTTCAGGTAACAGTAAGTGTTCCAACACAGCTTGACCCTCAAGGTCCAGATTGTGCTCAAGAATATACCTCTTACGTTCAGCACTAAATCTGATACCATCAATAGCTCCTAAATATTTTGTGAATGCCCTGCACCATACCTTCCACGCTACTGGTGGGTTTCCTAGAAGCTGTAAGAAAGGGGGAGGAGCTTGTACACTATGCATAATGTAATATAAACTATACAGTACTTTACTTTATTAGTTTGAACAGTAGCTCTTTAGTATCTTAAAAGTATTCTCCCTTTCTTTTGTCTTTTTATTTTTTTTTAAAGCCTGTAGTAAATAGTCGTGAGTCCACAAACTGTCTATCACTGAACCCTTGTAGGAACTTCAACAAAAACACTTCACCATGGACGAATCATAGTAATGTTCCTAAATACAATGAATCAATGTTCTGCACTAAATGAATCAAACCTTTGTGTAATGTCAGATGAAGTACCCCGAAAGATCCACAGGATGGCGCTTGATGATGAGGCAATCTTGAAACTAAAAGAGTGCTGACTTCAATAAAGCTTGATCTTCTCTTGGACACACAATACCCAGTGTGTGTGCTGACTTCAATAAGGGTTGATCTGCTCGTTGAACGCAGAATACGCACCGCATATGTTTATGTCGGTCTCCTCAAAATGCGTCCATTCAGCATGCGTGGTGAACAAAGAGAGACGCTCTTATACCTGGCTAGCATACATACGTCACAGTCACCACACGCCACACCTCATCATTTACTCCACCGACATGGAGAAGTGAAGACCAACGGTTTCTCCCCAGGATGTACAGTCTTCTCCAGGCAAGACTTCAATTGCGATTCTCCTATTACCATGACCAGAGAATCTGGATTTCATTAAAGACACGGAGGCTCACATTATGCATACAACTTTTAATGCGTCTCCAAGCAGCCGCAAACATCATAATAGAAAGGTTCCATTGAGAACATTCAAAACAAATAAACTCCAAGAGCCATCAGAGAACTGCCTCTTTTAAATGCGGCTCTGAGCAGATAAGTAACCCTTACTTCTTACTCTTCTCATTTTTAGTTTACTATTATATTCTCTTATTGAAGGAGTTTCAGGGTAATTATCATTTCCCCACCTCCTCCTTCCCTTTCCTTTCCATACTGATTTCCAATTTACGGAAATCTCCTTTTCCCCCTTTTTCCCTCCTTTCTTAGGTCGGATTGGCGCTGTTTAGTAATCTCTTACTTGGGGAATTTGACTCACTTTGGTTTATATATCTAAATAACCTTTCCCTTTCAGCCACGTAAGTATTTACACACTATATGTACCTTTACTTCTAGATTTATTTCGGGACTTACTCTTATTTTCTCTTCAGTCATCGCGACCTTCACGACGTTACTCCGAGGTTTTTGAGCGTTTTCGCCTTTGCCATATGTTTTTACCCCCGTTAATCCATGCCGCTCGAGCCCGTCGCGAGGCATGGAGGAAAGACCCTTAGGAGCAGCAACGTCGCGTACGCGCGTTGCTAAGGCTCTTTTCTTCCCTTTACACCTTACGTCACGGTTGCTAGGCTTCGCCCGATCGCGTATGTGAGACGACGAGCCCGTTGCTCCTTCAACTGCGCTTCCACTCGTTAAAAACGAAGATACTTTAATTTCCCGTTTTAGCAACTCCCGTTTTGGCAGAAATCTTCCCGTTTTGGCAGAAATCTTCCCACTTTGGCAGAAATCATCTACCCATCCTGACATCATTAACAATATCGCTTAAAATCTTTTGCCTGGGTCTACAACACTCTCAGCCTTACTACTAAAAAAACACATTTCCCCTATTTATTTAATTATAATAATTAAGAGAGGAAACATGTCTGATTCAGACTCCGAGGGTGCCTCTGCCCCTACCCCTGGTGCTATATATGACACTAGTACTGTTACACATGACAAGACGCAGTCACATCTGCGCAACCCTATGGAATCAGCTTTATCTTCTAAGAGGACCATCTCTCCTGATGAAGACGAATTTGTCAATGGTCATTTTCAAGATTCATATGAATCTAAAGGGGGTAAAAAAGCCAAAAAGATGAAAAATGTACAAGACTTACCCCCTCTAAGCACTATGGGAGGTCCCCGCACCTCGCTGTATATGGGAGGTCCTCGCACCTCAAACCAGATGGGTGCCCTCCGGGGCACAACATATCATGGTGTCCATCGCGGCACAACATATCATGGTGTCCACCGCGGCACAACATATTATGGTGTCCAACGCGGCACAAGATATTCTGGTGTCCCTAGCGGCACACAAAAACAAAGTGCTAATGACCCTAATATCCTCAATGATTTTGGAGATGATAACTCCGATAGCACCCCTGACGAATATGTACTAGATCTGAATGACGATTATGATGAAGATCTCTTTAATCCTCCAGAATCTTCTTCTTCCTCCATTCCCAAAGATATAGTTCTTGATCCTCTCGGGGAAGAGATGTTTTCACCTCTTAATCTTACACACCCAAGGAGCTCTCAATGGTGGCCCCACGATCACGTGGCTAAATTTATTGACAAATGGTTGAGGTTTCCTCTCGAGCGCAATACTCGTAATATCCTAAGAGCCGAGTGCGCAAGACCCACTATTGGCGATAAAGTTTGCCAGACTCCTAATTTGGACCCTGAATTAATTAAGTTTCTTTTCAAACTTGGACGAGACCCCCGAAAAGGGATGGAGAGGTCTCTTAAAGGTTGTCAAGACCGTGTCCTAGATATCCTTGGCCCCCTAGCAAGGATTATAGATGCCGCAGAGGAGAGCCATCTTAATGGAACTCCACTCGACACTAACTTGATAAGAGGTCTTAGTCAAAGAGCCCTAATTCTCCTCGGAAATGCCAATTCAGGCTTGAATGCTGAAAGACGGAGAGTTGTCCTAACTAGGATTAATCCAAAACTTTCGGATTTAGCTGACAAAGAAACATCTCTAAATCCAAAAGGCCTTCTATTTGGGGAAGAACTCATTAAAAATCTCGGAAAATATGTTTCCATGTTTACAGCCTTGGACAAAGCGCAACAGAATATGCGTAAGGTTTTTAACAACAACCTTTTTGGACGGGCCGGAACCAGGGGCCGTTCTTCCGGCCGATATAATCAAAGGTCCAATTCAAGATCAAGAGGTTTTGGAAGAGGCTCTCAACAATCCAACTACTCACAATTCTTTCCGCAAAGAGGACGTGGTTTTCGTTCAAGAGGTTACAGACCCCGTGGCCAATCTTCAAGCGACTCCACACCAAGTGAGTACCTTTTCCCCTCCTATCCCTCTTTCTTCCCCCCCAGAGGTGGGAGGGAGACTCAGATTCTTTTCCCGGAACTGGGAAAAAATCACTCAAGATTCTTGGGTTTTGAACACTGTCCGAGGTTTCAAGATAGATTTCACAGAAACCCCAAATCAGTCCTTTCTTCCAAAGAATTTTCCGATACCCTCAGATCAAGAAAGTATAATAGAGGAAGAGATCTCTTCCATGCTCAAAAAAGGGGCGATCATGCAAGTCCCAATGGAGGAACTCAAATTCGTAAGCACTCTCTTCCTCGTGCAGAAAAAAGAAAAAGGGTGGAGACCAGTTATAAACTTAAAACATCTCAACAAATTTTTGGTGTACCGACACTTCAAAATGGAAGGGATTCATCTCTTAAGGGATCTTCTTCTGGAAGGAGATTGGCTAGTAAAACTAGACCTGAAGGATGCCTATTTCACCATTCCCATGGCAGAAATTCACCAACCCTTCCTACAATTTATTTGGAAAGATCGTTTATTCCAGTTCAAAGCCCTTCCTTTCGGTCTTTCATCAGCCCCTTGGTGCTTTACCAAGGTGATGAGACCTATTGCCTCCTTTCTGAGAGAAAGAGGAATACGTTTAATCATTTATCTAGACGACATTCTAATTATGTCTCAAGAACACTCTCAAATCTCCAAAGATCTGGAAACTGTTATGAACCTTTTAGAAAATTTAGGTTTCATAATCAACAAAGAAAAATCTGTCTTAACTCCTTCAAAGTCGATGGAGTTTTTGGGGTTCACTGTGGATACATCCAAGTGTCTCCTTCTTCTTCCCTCCAAAAAAATTACGAAAATCAAAGGCGTAAAGACCAGCGGTGAGTTCCAAATAATTTATGTGTTGGAAAGATTCTTCCTGAGACCACGTTCCACCAGTGTTCTGGTCTAGAAGGCAGGCGCCCCAGCCATGCAAACTGGCATCTGATTCCAAAACGAATTCGGGTTTCGTCCCAAAAATCGCTTTTCCGTTCCAGGCATCTAGATTTTCTAGCCACCAGTTCAGTTCTAGACTGGCATCCTTGTCTAATGAAATGAGGTCCTCGTACCAGAGGCCGGATCTTAGAGCTCTCCCTTTCACTCTCTGGAGAGCTCGATAATTCAAGGGTCCCGGGAATATTGCTTGGATAGAGGAGGAAAGGAGACCTAGGAGTCTTGCAAGATCCCTGAGGGGGAATTCTTTGAGCTTCAGAACGCGACGTATTTCTTTTTTGATTTTCGTAATTTTTTTGGAGGGAAGAAGAAGGAGACACTTGGATGTATCCACAGTGAACCCCAAAAACTCCATCGACTTTGAAGGAGTTAAGACAGATTTTTCTTTGTTGATTATGAAACCTAAATTTTCTAAAAGGTTCATAACAGTTTCCAGATCTTTGGAGATTTGAGAGTGTTCTTGAGACATAATTAGAATGTCGTCTAGATAAATGATTAAACGTATTCCTCTTTCTCTCAGAAAGGAGGCAATAGGTCTCATCACCTTGGTAAAGCACCAAGGGGCTGATGAAAGACCGAAAGGAAGGGCTTTGAACTGGAATAAACGATCTTTCCAAATAAATTGTAGGAAGGGTTGGTGAATTTCTGCCATGGGAATGGTGAAATAGGCATCCTTCAGGTCTAGTTTTACTAGCCAATCTCCTTCCAGAAGAAGATCCCTTAAGAGATGAATC
The DNA here is from genome assembly GCF_964263255.1 of Lissotriton vulgaris. Classification (NCBI taxonomy): domain Eukaryota; kingdom Metazoa; phylum Chordata; class Amphibia; order Caudata; family Salamandridae; genus Lissotriton; species Lissotriton vulgaris. Next base: position 1,569,267,891 of record NC_141694.1, read on the forward strand.
CCTTCCATTTTGAAGTGTCGGTACACCAAAAATTTGTTGAGATGTTTTAAGTTTATAACTGGTCTCCACCCTTTTTCTTTTTTCTGCACGAGGAAGAGAGTGCTTACGAATTTGAGTTCCTCCATTGGGACTTGCATGATCGCCCCTTTTTTGAGCATGGAAGAGATCTCTTCCTCTATTATACTTTCTTGATCTGAGGGTATCGGAAAATTCTTTGGAAGAAAGGACTGATTTGGGGTTTCTGTGAAATCTATCTTGAAACCTCGGACAGTGTTCAAAACCCAAGAATCTTGAGTGATTTTTTCCCAGTTCCGGGAAAAGAATCTGAGTCTCCCTCCCACCTCTGGGGGGGAAGAAAGAGGGATAGGAGGGGAAAAGGTACTCACTTGGTGTGGAGTCGCTTGAAGATTGGCCACGGGGTCTGTAACCTCTTGAACGAAAACCACGTCCTCTTTGCGGAAAGAATTGTGAGTAGTTGGATTGTTGAGAGCCTCTTCCAAAACCTCTTGATCTTGAATTGGACCTTTGATTATATCGGCCGGAAGAACGGCCCCTGGTTCCGGCCCGTCCAAAAAGGTTGTTGTTAAAAACCTTACGCATATTCTGTTGCGCTTTGTCCAAGGCTGTAAACATGGAAACATATTTTCCGAGATTTTTAATGAGTTCTTCCCCAAATAGAAGGCCTTTTGGATTTAGAGATGTTTCTTTGTCAGCTAAATCCGAAAGTTTTGGATTAATCCTAGTTAGGACAACTCTCCGTCTTTCAGCATTCAAGCCTGAATTGGCATTTCCGAGGAGAATTAGGGCTCTTTGACTAAGACCTCTTATCAAGTTAGTGTCGAGTGGAGTTCCATTAAGATGGCTCTCCTCTGCGGCATCTATAATCCTTGCTAGGGGGCCAAGGATATCTAGGACACGGTCTTGACAACCTTTAAGAGACCTCTCCATCCCTTTTCGGGGGTCTCGTCCAAGTTTGAAAAGAAACTTAATTAATTCAGGGTCCAAATTAGGAGTCTGGCAAACTTTATCGCCAATAGTGGGTCTTGCGCACTCGGCTCTTAGGATATTACGAGTATTGCGCTCGAGAGGAAACCTCAACCATTTGTCAATAAATTTAGCCACGTGATCGTGGGGCCACCATTGAGAGCTCCTTGGGTGTGTAAGATTAAGAGGTGAAAACATCTCTTCCCCGAGAGGATCAAGAACTATATCTTTGGGAATGGAGGAAGAAGAAGATTCTGGAGGATTAAAGAGATCTTCATCATAATCGTCATTCAGATCTAGTACATATTCGTCAGGGGTGCTATCGGAGTTATCATCTCCAAAATCATTGAGGATATTAGGGTCATTAGCACTTTGTTTTTGTGTGCCGCTAGGGACACCAGAATATCTTGTGCCGCGTTGGACACCATAATATGTTGTGCCGCGGTGGACACCATGATATGTTGTGCCGCGATGGACACCATGATATGTTGTGCCCCGGAGGGCACCCATCTGGTTTGAGGTGCGAGGACCTCCCATATACAGCGAGGTGCGGGGACCTCCCATAGTGCTTAGAGGGGGTAAGTCTTGTACATTTTTCATCTTTTTGGCTTTTTTACCCCCTTTAGATTCATATGAATCTTGAAAATGACCATTGACAAATTCGTCTTCATCAGGAGAGATGGTCCTCTTAGAAGATAAAGCTGATTCCATAGGGTTGCGCAGATGTGACTGCGTCTTGTCATGTGTAACAGTACTAGTGTCATATATAGCACCAGGGGTAGGGGCAGAGGCACCCTCGGAGTCTGAATCAGACATGTTTCCTCTCTTAATTATTATAATTAAATAAATAGGGGAAATGTGTTTTTTTAGTAGTAAGGCTGAGAGTGTTGTAGACCCAGGCAAAAGATTTTAAGCGATATTGTTAATGATGTCAGGATGGGTAGATGATTTCTGCCAAAGTGGGAAGATTTCTGCCAAAACGGGAAGATTTCTGCCAAAACGGGAGTTGCTAAAACGGGAAATTAAAGTATCTTCGTTTTTAACGAGTGGAAGCGCAGTTGAAGGAGCAACGGGCTCGTCGTCTCACATACGCGATCGGGCGAAGCCTAGCAACCGTGACGTAAGGTGTAAAGGGAAGAAAAGAGCCTTAGCAACGCGCGTACGCGACGTTGCTGCTCCTAAGGGTCTTTCCTCCATGCCTCGCGACGGGCTCGAGCGGCATGGATTAACGGGGGTAAAAACATATGGCAAAGGCGAAAACGCTCAAAAACCTCGGAGTAACGTCGTGAAGGTCGCGATGACTGAAGAGAAAATAAGAGTAAGTCCCGAAATAAATCTAGAAGTAAAGGTACATATAGTGTGTAAATACTTACGTGGCTGAAAGGGAAAGGTTATTTAGATATATAAACCAAAGTGAGTCAAATTCCCCAAGTAAGAGATTACTAAACAGCGCCAATCCGACCTAAGAAAGGAGGGAAAAAGGGGGAAAAGGAGATTTCCGTAAATTGGAAATCAGTATGGAAAGGAAAGGGAAGGAGGAGGTGGGGAAATGATAATTACCCTGAAACTCCTTCAATAAGAGAATATAATAGTAAACTAAAAATGAGAAGAGTAAGAAGTAAGGGTTACTTATCTGCTCAGAGCCGCATTTAAAAGAGGCAGTTCTCTGATGGCTCTTGGAGTTTATTTGTTTTGAATGTTCTCAATGGAACCTTTCTATTATGATGTTTGCGGCTGCTTGGAGACGCATTAAAAGTTGTATGCATAATGTAGCCTCCGGTCTTGTAATGAAATCCAGACATCCAAAACAAGGAAAAACTGGACAAACCTGCTTCACAGATGCCGCAATGGAGAAGAGGGACACCAGAAATTACACCGCTGTAGAATTGCGTGAGTAAAGTGTTGAAAGCTTGCCACTCGAAGAAAACGAAATCCTCTCATGCAAATGTGTCAGAATTGGGAATGTAAGATAATTTCCTTAATAGCGGTCGAGACACACTGTCCCATCGGCGATTCCCCGACCAGATGCACTTCAGAGAATTACATGTAGCGGTTCTTTCCTTGTAAAATAGGCTCTGCACACATGGGATGGAGACATGAACAGTGGACCACCTTTTCGTCATTTTGAGGTGACCACAAACACTGTAAGTAAATGAGGAAGCATATTTATTACTGTTCATCTCCTCAGCTTGCAGGGAATTACATCAACAGCCCTGGGGGCTTCAAGTATCAACATTCTATCACCAAGGAGGTGATATAACACTTAATATGTCATGTTGGAATGACATCACAGGATTAACATTACTACAGATCAGTAAAACTAACATAAGTGAAAACCTTGATATTGTATGGCTCAATAACTGTTGGTATGCTTGACAGTTTTATTGAGAATCTTTACATGTTGAAATACGTTTTGTGACAATGACAAATTATATAATCATCATCCAATTAGAGATACAAGAAGAAAGTAGGATTTTATGAAGGGTAGGGTTGTTTGTACTTATACTTGTTTAGTGCTAGGGTGTCATGTTGTCATTTTGTGTTGCCCATTATGAACACTGCTTTTGTATGGGTCATGATGGGGGCGAATAACATGCATCACTGCAATGTTTTGAAGGCAATATCGGTTGACTCACAATACATACAGTACAGTGGCCCAATAGATGATATGGAAACACTCACAAGAACATATATTTAATTCCTGCTGTGTCATCATGGTCAGGAATGACTGATTATGGGTTTATATTTAGATCACTAGATGATGAAATGTGCAAGCAAATTGCAGCCTTCTTTCATAGAATGTGACATTTACTTCCCGCAAATAGCTTCAGTGTTGTAACACCAGTTCTGCAGGGCTCTATGGACTGCAATTGCATGAAGTTGAAATACTAAGTATGTACTTATACACACTAAAAAGCTCAAGCCCAACCATAAATATATTTTAATTATGTAAATATTTATCAATTGTTTATTTAGTAGTTTTCTATAGCTCAAACAAGTCCCTGTGGTAGTAGGGCGCTACACAGAGAGGAAAAATATAAAATATGTTAAAAGGGTTACAGCAGAAACCAGGACAAGGATTAGCTCAAAGAGCATAAATGAAGTATTATCCAGTAGGAACACTATACACATATGTTGACATTTTTTAATTGCACAGCACACTCTAGCACATAGACCCAGTTTTCCTCGTTGTAAGATATCTGAGTGCTGTGTGACATTATAGGGAAAGGTTTTTGGATTATTTTAAATGATTCATAGGAAGAGGTTTCCCTGGTGGAAGAAGCAATTGAGTTCCAGTCACTGGGGGCACTTCTGAAAGATGCATGCTTCAGTTTTATTTTGCTTTCTGGCCAACTGGCATTTTGAGGCAAACATTTCAGTCTTCAAAGATGTTTCTGGCCCCTAGCTCAAAAGCTTCTTGTTGAGATTGTTTGGGATTTGTTAATGTATACCCTTGCAGGATGCATGCATGTTTGAAAGTGATAGTTACTTCACTTGCGAGGAAATTCTGGGTAAAAGGATAATGGAAATATTATCACATTTTTAGATGCCAGTCACCTGTCTGGTAACAGAGAGGAGAGCTGCTTTGCAGTGAGCCATGTGAATTATGGGGGTTTCTTACTACTTAGCAGTTGACATAGTTTTGTCTTGACATAACTAGGGCTGTGACACCTTATTCACAATCATAGAGTAGAAAGAGTTGTGTTGATTATTTGAAGCATTGTCTGATTCAATTGTGCCTCCTCAGTGAGATTGTTAATGTATTGATGTAGGTTCAAGTGCTTGTGAAGAAAATCAATTATTAATTTAGGGGAATGATAGTCCACCACAAACAATAAAGTCACTAACCAGTTAGGTCCAGGCAAATGTTTCAGTAAATTACACCAGAGGTCAACCCTTGGTAACAATGTCACAGAGCGGAAGGCAAAAGTTATAAATGTAAATGTGGGATACTTGTAAAGCGCACAGTTGCCCATCACCGGGGCGTCCCGGCACTGTATAACGCTGTGGAACCCTTCCTGGCTCTCCCTGTGAGATGCCCCTCCTGGGCACCCCCAAGGTGAACCTAGGCATCCCAGTGTTATAGGGGCCATTGTGGAGATTAAGCAAGCTATTGCCCATGATTAGAGTAGGCACTGAGGCGAGAATCATCGAGTCCGCAGACAATGAGCCCAAGACCCTGCCACGTCAGGAATTGAACCCTGGTCCCGGGCCAGCCCTTTGCATCAGGGTCTGTCGCTCTAACCATTGAGCCACACTTCTCCACATAGGCAATGTGGAAAGCATTTAGAAGTGTTAAAACAGTTAAAAGGTCAAAAACACAACAGAACAAAAATCCCACTCCAGTTTATAAAAATTGAGAAAAGTTTAAGAAACAAAATGCCATCAAAGTAACAAACAGTCAAAAAGGTTAACAAGAGAGATGGATTTGTCAAAAATGGACATTCCAATTATTTGGTAGGCTGGGATCGAAGAACTTGGGAAAAATGAAAGGAGTGAAGTACTAAGAGGTGACTGAGCAGGTGAAGGGAAAGACCTTGTGTGTTCTGTTAGCAATTGATTTAAAACTTCATAAATGTCACATTAACTGAAGCAGATGCAAATTGCATAGCCAACACTGCACTCACAAATTGAGCCCAACTTCACTTTGGTCATAGGTGGCAAAATACCATAGGCGAAGAAGGAGGGTGATGAATGGTTGGTGGGATACATCTTGCTCACTTAACAAATACGGTGAGTCGAGGGAGTAGACCAAAAAGTTAACCATTATCCCAGAATTTTAACTATAGCTTTGATAACCCTACACCAGCAAAGTAAGTAAAGTAGGTGAGCAGAATGCCCCTCTCCATGAGAAGAGCTGCCCTGCTTATTCATTCAAACAATCCAAATAATCATTAATCTGTTCATTTTTATTTACTCAAAGCCACAATGATTAAGCTTCAAATCCTCTCATCGTCTTTCACCAACATTTCAAACCCATGCACCCTTTCACCCAGCCAACCTTTCACTCAAATATAATTTTCCTTTCTTTTAACCTTCTGTTCTTTCACTTTTCCCTCAAGCCATCAATGCTGATTATGTGAGCTCTTGGTGAGTTTCAGATAGAATTGGCAATCATAACTTAACCACCAATGCAGCTGGTAAAGTGTGAGAGTTGATGATGCCCTGGTACGATCTAGTGAGTATAATAGTAAATGTCAATAAGCAAGCAATTATGTGACTTACCATTGCCCATCCTTGACGCTGTGTCTCTCCCTTCAACTGACTCTCCTCCTGGAGCAACCCTGGAGCCGGAGTCACGGTGGTCTGTGTGGTTAGAATAAAGGACAGGGCAGAGTTTGTGATGTTCTACTATGCAAAACTCCAAGAAATGGCAAAAAACTCTGCAGCGCTACGTGGAGTTCTTCGTGCGGGCGACGTTTTCCAGGCACCCAATTGTGTTGCCATGTGCAATGCAGAGTGCGTCCTCACATTGCAAATTGCACAAGAATGGGACTACACAGTTCTCATGTGTGTCCTCATGTTGGAAATCATGTGTTAATAGGGCCATGCGGTTCACATGGATGGCCATCTTGTTTTTCTACTATTTGTTATGATACTGGATCTATTTTCACAATCCCTCATAATCTCTTTAATCCTCCCCTTTTAAAACTTATCTACCCCTTATTTTGATTTATTATATTAGTATGTGTCTTTGTGCATTTACATTTTTGGGAAATAGTTTTGGTGGTTTTTGTGCCTTTTAGTATTTTGTTTATTTTTCCCCTTACATTTAATTTCTTCTTTCCCTTCCTTTTTTTTAACGCACCCAGTGTCATGGCAGAGGGTTGTCTTTTTTGCGGGTACGCCCCCTCTCAGGTGGGCAACCCCGGGTGATCTTTAGAGAGAAGGCGGTGGTAGCACTTGTTTTTTTTAGCAGCGCCATCTCTCCTTTATGCTGGTAGCAGGCAGCTGGTCTGGCAGCAGATATCCCCCTGCAGGGGCATTGGCTGCACAAGGGGAAGCTGCGCTGGTGCGTGTGGCATTCCAGCCAGGTTCAGTGAACCGCCCAGTAACTGATGCCGCGCTGGGCAGCTATGTTAGACTGGGACAAAGCATTGACTTGCTAGGCATTGAGATTCAGGGGCCCAGGATAATGAATTATTTGTGGTGTTTTTGTTCTACAATGCTAAAAAAACAAATTCTGAATATCATGCTGCTCATACTCAGAGGTAAGTTATATTTAGTTTACGTTGGAATATCATTAATGTATGATCCAGTTTCTAGTTTCTGCATGTGGGTGCTCACCACTACCTAGTTGTACTCATCATTGGTGCTCACTTTGGCTGATTAAATTTGAAGTCATTGCAGACTGTCCTCGTGTCACTATTGTGAATCTGTGTGGTCTCTGTGTGACTTAGTTTATGTAGCTCATACGGTTCCAAGCTATTTCGCAGCGATCTGTAATATACATCTATACATTTCAAAAAAGAGTAACTGATTTGGTTGATCAAGGGGTTAACAAATTACAATAGAATCACAGATCATTCACTGCAATGCAGTATTTCCAAATGTTGTTTTTGGTAAAGAAATGTGGAATCAGTTTTGAGATTAGAAAGGGCAACTCAACAATAGTCGATAGACTTGAAGCTAGTACTATAGGGTAGCTGGTTTTAAAGAAGAACAATGATGTGACTGTGCTTGCCTGCCATATTAATTTTGTATAGATTAACGGAGTGAATAATTAGTTTTTTAAAATCTTCTACATTTCTCACATCAACACCCAAGAGCAAGAAGAGGAACATTCTAGCTGGCTAGGGATAAAGTGGTCAGCCAGAGGCGCCGACCATCAGCGCAGCTGCTGAGGGCTCTGCTTACCCCAGTAAGCACTAATATTTGTCATTATTATTACCCTAATGTTGGGTTTTATGATTGCTGTGAGCTTAGAGTAGAATCTGGAGGTATTGGGTTGGTGGTTCTGGGTTCTAGGATGGGAGATGTTGCAGAGAAATAAAGTTGCTCTGACACCCTTACCAGTTGAGTACACAAGAGAGAGGCCACGGTCATGTACCACCCCCCATGTTATGTGCTGTCTCATTCATTTACACAGTATACCAGCAGTTTTCCATGACAGTGCTGCATGGCTGGAAAAAAGTACAAGATCCCACTCCCATTGCATTTGCCAGCCAACACTATATGTCCTTCAAAGAACCATTATTGCACACCTGGCTTGTCGTACATTGTGAACCAACCAAATAACCACAGTCATTTTCTTGTTAGAAGATACTGCAGTGCTAACCAAATTGTAGTGATGTGTTGCGTATCTGGCATCTCATATATGTATAATGTTTTATTCTAGCCACACAGGCCAAAATAAATAAATAAGTAAAAAACACTTATCCTACACTCACCGCATCGCTGACTCTGTGATGTGGTGAGTACAAGGTAAGGAGTTTTTTTTTTCCTATTCTGTCATATGTAGACTGTCCCCCTCCCCACACCACCCCGTATCACCAATCTTACCTGTACCGGCTGCCCGAGTACACACTAGCTAGTAGCAGGGGGACATCAATTCATGACTGTGAACCCCCAGCTTTACCGGCTGCAACGGCGTTTGAGGTATTATGACCTCTTCTATCTGCAACTCACCAAAAGCTCACATAATAAGCATTGATGGCTTGATGGAAACATGACATAACAGAAGGTAAAATCAAAAGAAAATGGCATATTAGTGAAAGGGTGGGTGGGTGGGTGGGTAAAGGGATGAATGGGCGAAAAGGATGGATATTGAACGGGTGGATAATGGATTGAAAATGTGGGTGAAAGAGTGGATGAGAGAAAGTATATGGAGGCTTTGGTTTAATTGGAATGAAAGGATGTATTCATATTTAGATTGTTTTGATGAATAAGGAAGGCAGCTCTTCTCACAGAGAGGGGCATGCTACTCACCTACTTTCCTTACTTTGTTTATGTAGGGTTATTGAAGCTATGGTTTAAAATAGGTTATATTTTGTATTTTTGTGCTACTACGTTGACTCACTGTATTTGTTAATTGAGCCAGATGTATCCCACTAATTATTCTTCAACCCCCACCCCTTGGTCCATGGCATTTTGTCACCTATGATTGTAGAGCAGAATGGTTCAGTTCTGTAGTGCTGGCTTTGCAATATGCGCCTGCTTCAGTTAATGTAGCATTTACAAAGGTATCAATGCATTGCAAACAGAACACACAAGGTGTGTTTCCCTTTCCCCACTCAGTCAACTCACAGTACTTCAATCCTTTATTTTTTCCTACTTTCTTCTGGCCCAGCCTACCAAAAAATTGAAAAATCCATTCTTGGCATGTGCCAGAAGTGATATTATAACCAAGTTAAATTATGTGATTACAGAATATATTTGATGGTATTTCATAAAAGATTCATTTTACACCTGTTTAGATTTTCCCTTTTGGCTTCTGTCGACTAGTACAGTGACTGAATAAGCCAAAGATGAAAAAAATTGATGATCAGTGTAGTGACCCCTTTATTCTGTATCAACCGCTCTACCATACCAGCCTAATCCATCTACCCTACCCTGCAGTAGAAGAAGTCAAGTTTCCTTTCCTTGCTTACTGCCCAGCAAATTAATTTGTTGAAAATAGTATGTGGTGGGGGTAAAGCCAATGAGTAAAGTTTGAGTATGTTCATAAAGATGTCAAGTTTGTCACATGGGATACACTGTGACAAACATGCAAAAAACAATCTATATAGCCCATTCCTTTCCCTGTAGTGCAGTGCATAATTTTTCCCAATGTCTGACATGATAATTAATATCCACATTTCATATGCCTATATAACTCCATGTCACCACATGAAAGGCACACTTCTCGAGAAACCCACTTTTGTTACTACAACATCGGAGGTGTGCGACATAGCATCTTATATATTATTTATCTGCCGCACTTAGAGTCAGGGTAGGAAAAGAAGTGCATTTGGAGAAAAATAGGTAATTGTCAGGTACAGCTTCCCCAGCTGCAGACAGTGTCAAAATACCCAACACGCTTGTTAGCAATGAGCGAGGCTCCATTATTTTAGCACAAAATGCTTTTACTCGCTTGTGAATAATGTTGTTCTCATTAAATGAGAGGTAATTTATTTTTCCACTCAAAGAATCCAGACAAATTGACACATCTCATCTTCTGTGCAGCACAATCGTGAGAAGAACCAATGCATCTCTGCTGTTGTGTGGATTGGACCCAAAGACCTGCATCACCACTGCAGCATACACCACTTAAAGAAGTGACAATGCAGGTGTGGGCCCTCGCTTCTATTGTGACAGCAACTTCCATGACAAGACGGTAGCTCAACCTGGTGACTCCTCAGAATCAATGCATCACCCGACTGCTTGCTGCATTGCTGACGCTGGACTATGTGTCACAATCCCTGTTGAAGGGATCCTCAATGATGATGCAGGCCTTCACCCTCCCTGCACCTCAGAAACAATGCATCACTTTAGCTGCAAGATGCATGTTTGATGTGGATCCTTGCAACGCTCCAAAAACCAGGATTGAAGGTACTTTTGTTTGAGCAGGCCAAACAGGGTCCCTGTAGCCGGTCCACGTTTCATTGTGGTTGGCCTGAACTTGTGACTTTGTCCCGGTCCGGTGCAACCAGAAAACGCCCTTTAGAGCTATTTTTATTTGAGTCCTTTAAATTGGATATCTCTGTTTCTGCTACTTCGATTTTTGTTGTTTTGGTCTTGTTTCATTCAGTAATATTCACTCTAGATTTCTACCTCTTTTGTGGGCTTTTTGCTTGGTGTGTTATGACTGTGGTGCTGTTAGAAGTGTTGCACAAATACATTACACATTGCCTCTGAGTTAATCCAACTGCTCTGTGCCAAGCTACCCGAGGGTTGAACAAAGATTAATTTAGAGTGTGCTGGCGATTTCCCTCTGAGAAGTATTGGAGTAGCTGCTTGAGATGGGATTTTACCCCCCAACTAGTAACCCACTTTCTTACATCCCGACGTTGGTCAATCAATGTAGACTTGGTCTCTGAGTCCTAGGTTCCTCATTCTTATGCACATATGGATCTGTCTGGCTAGTTTGGCTTTGCAGGTACTTTGTCAGATTCTGAATCTTCTTATTTGCACTCCTAGCTCTTTAGTTATTTTCCTGTCAAATTCATTTGCTGACCTGACATTTAGTGTACAATCAATCTCTTCCACTCGGTGATTGCCATATTCCTTAGCCTATGTAATTCCATGTCACCTCATGAAAGGCACCCTTCTGGAGAAAACAACTCTTTGTTACAACAACATCGGATATGTCTGTGATTTTGTCAATCTTTACCAGCCAGTCACCTTGCTGTTTTATCTCGCTTAGTATCTCTACCATAGCATGTTTTTTTCTTTTCCTTATCTCTTGTAAAAGGGTCCGAGATCTGAGTGATTGTCTCTATCTGGGTTACACTTCTCTCCGGATGGGACCAAGTTTTATGTTACAGCTTAAACAAAGACAGCTTCTTGCTCCATCATATATTAATGATATCCATTTTGTTCCTCAATGTTTTACTTTCTGTCTTTAAGGGTATAGCTCTAGAATCTTTGCCTTAGGTCTTCTTTCCCTGAATAACTTCACATCTTCCTTTAGTCCACCCATCTCTCAGGGTCTTGTCTGACCCTAGCTTAATGGGTTAGAGAGGCCATGGCTAGTTGGAATCAGTACCTTTTCATTTGAAGATCATTCGGCTTGAGGGACCATGACATTAAGAGCCTTATGTTCACGGTCAAAGGTAGAGGATATCCTCAGGGCTCCATATTGGTAATGTGAACCTGCCTTCTGAACCTTCTTCCTTGGAGCTATTAAAGCATATGGTTGATCTAGTTCATTCCAGGCTTGAAATGTGTATGATGTACCACTTCATTATCTAAATAAAATGGCCGCATACTAGCTTTAGTGCAGTAAAAAGCTGTAATTTTACTGAGGACAATAAGGGATAATATCCCTCCCTTCCCTATATTATGGATTGCCAGTATTGCTTAGACGTCTTACTCAAATGCTCCTGCAGGTATATTCTATCCCCTCACCTTTCTTCTAGCAGGTGCTACAAAGCTATGATCACCTATCTGATATTAGCTGGCTGTTCTTTGACTTTCAAGTTGATTTATCCCTCTTTTCTGTATGATTAGTTTATCTCTGTGGAATATTTTCTTCAAGCTGTTTGACCCCTCCAATTGGATCCTTCATTAACAGACTGCTTTTGCTGTTTCGAATGGGACTATCTCTATCTGAATCCTCTGTCACTTCAAGCAGACTATCCTTCAGCTGAATGATCTCTATACCCTGTTTCATTTAATGAGAGCAGCATGCATGGTGAGAGATAAGTTGCATAGGTATTTGCACATGTTACACACCTTGTTATGTTTAAAGAAATATTGGATTTCCTCTCCGTTAAAGCTGGGACAATCTACATTCATAAAAACTCTTTGTTACATGTTGTGTAATGTTAGAAGTTGCAATTGATGCAGTGGAAAGCTTAAAAAAATCAAAGGAGAGGGAGGAGGAAGGCGAGATCCATTCAGCTTCCTTATTTTTTTAGATCAAATAATCAAGAGGGAAGAATCACTTGTCCTGTATAACCAAGGTATGCAGGTTTCGTTCCAGTTAGTACCAAGTAAAAAACCCTCATGCACGTGTAGAGTGTGATAACTTTAAGCAGTATATCTTGATTCTCCGCTATTCTTGACACGTGTATGCATAATCATAGGGTTTGGTGGTTACGCATCCTCCACCCGGAAGTTTTACTCTTGGTTAAAAAACAGTAGTGATCAGTGACCAGTGACATGAAGGAGTGAAATATCTAAGTTAAAATCTCGTACAGCCAGAGAAATGAATTTTAATAGTTCTGGATTCGAGATGTTAAAAATAAAGTTGTGAGATAGAGAGTGATAAGGGCTCCCACACACTTCATATTAGCGAATATTGGCCTTCAATATCCACTAATAAGAAGGCTAGCAGAAGGAAACAAAATAAAGGGAAAACATGAGCAAAAAGAAGCAATACAAGGGCCAGAAAACAGCAGAAAGAGGGAAAATAGAGATTCAAATCAGGCAGAAAGAGGCAAGCTAAAGGTTAGAAATTAGCAGAAAGGGCCAATTAGAGGTCAGTAACAAGCAAAAAGATGAAAAATAGAGGTCGGAAACTAGTCGAAAGAGGAAAGCTAGGGGTTAGAAATGAGCAGAGAGAGGCATGAAAGGTGAGCAACAAGCAGAAAGAGGCAGACTAGAGTTGAGCAATGAGCAGAGAGAGATAAAAAAAAGTTGAGGAACGAGTAGAAAGAAGCAAAATAGAGGTCAGAGAAGAGCAAAAAGAGGGAAAATAAAGGTAAAGGAGTAGCAGAAAGGGATATGACAAAGGTCAGATACAATCAGAAAGAGGCAGAACAAATGTCAGAAATGAGCAGAAAGAGGCATAATATAGGTCAGAAAGAGGCAGAATAATGGTCCGCAACAAGCAGAAAGAGGCAAGATAAAGGCAAGGAACGAGTAGAAAACGGCAGAATAGAGGTCAGAAATGTGCTGAAAAAGGCTAAATATGGGTCAGAAACAAGTAGCAAGACACAGACTAAGGGTCGGAAACCAGAAGAAAGAGGCAGAGTGAAGTTCAGCAATGAGCATAAAGAGGCAAGATAAAGGTGAGAAACAAGTATAAATAGTCAAAATAGAGGTCAGAAACGAGTAGAAAGAGGCAAAATAGAGATTCAAAATTAGGAGAAAGTGGCCGACTAAAGGTTAGCAATGAGCAGGAAGCAGCAAGATAAAGTTGAGAAATGAGCAGAAAGAGGTAGAATAAAGGTCAGACACTAGCAGAAAGAGGCAAAATAAAGGTCAGACACAGGCAGAAAAAATGTCCGAAATAAGCCGAAAGACACGCAATAATGGTCAGCAACGAACAGAATGAGGCAAGATAAAGGTGAGGATAAGTTAAAAGAGACAGAATAGATGTCCGAAATGAGCAGAAAGCAGGAAAATAAATGTCTGAAAGAGGCAAAATAAAGGTTAGAAAGAAGCTGAAAAAGGCAGAATGAAGGTCAGCAATGAGCAGAAAGAGGCAAAAAAAAGGAGAAACGAGCAGCTTGAGGGAAAATAAAGGTCAGAGAGGACCAGAATTGGGTAAAATTGAGACCAGCAACAGGCGGGAAGAGGCAAAATAGAGATCTGAAATGAGCAGTAGAAGGCAAAATAAAGGTTAGAAAGAGGCTGAATATTGGTCAGAAATTAGCAGAAATAGAAAAAGTAGAATAAAGGTCAACAACAAAAAGAAAGAGATAAGATAAAGGTGAGGAAGGAGCAGAAAGAGGCAGAATAGAGGTCATAAACAAGCAGAAAAAGGCAAAAATAAAGGTCATAAATGAGCAGAAAGAGGCAAAATAGAGGTCAGAATTTAACAACAAGAGGGAAAATAAAGGTCAGTAAGAAGCAGAAAGAGGCAAAAGTAAGACCAGCAATGAGCTGAAAGAGGCAAAATAGAGGTCTGAAACAAGTAAATAGAGGCAAAATTAAGGTCAGGATGTAGCAGAAGGAGACAAAATAGAGGTACAAAATTAGCAAAAAGAAGCAATACAATGGCCAGAAAACAGCAGAAAGAGGCAAAATAGAGATTCGAATCGAGCAGAACAAGCACGCTAAAGGTTAGATATAGCAGAAAGGAGCAAATTAGAGTTCAGTAACTAACAGAAAGAGGCAAAAAAAATCCAGAAGTGAGCAGCAAAAGGCAAAAAACAATCAGAAAAATAGCAGACGCCAGTCAGGTACACATGCACCCACCTACAAAACAACTCAAACACTCTCACAGCCAATCTCAGACTTATTCAGATATGCATGCACCCACTCACAGATAAGCTGAGACACAAAGAGCCACTCACAAACCCAGATAGTCATGCAGCACCTTACAGAATCACTCATACTCTTTCTCATTGACTAACAGAACTATTCAGAGACTCACATACTGACTCACACACCCACTCAGAAACCCACTGAGCCACCCACAGACCCACTCAAAGATTCACACACCCACTCACAGGCCCACTCAAACACCCATGGACTCACACATCCAGTAAGATACTCACTCACATACCCTCTGATACACTCACTCACACACTCACTCACTCTCAAAGGTTTCAAGTTACAGTTGGGAAATAACATTAAAGAAACATTGTAATTCACTAAAATAACATAGGTTACATGGACAATATAGTTAATAGATTAAAAAATGTAGACTTTCACTAAAAAACTTAGTTTACAGGGATGTTATAGAATTTTAAAAACCATAGAAGTTCACAAAAAAAACTAAGTTTACAGGGACATTATAGTTAAGCTCAAATTCCACTTGTACTAAAACCCTAGAAAATTCAGTAGTTTATCTATGTAATCTAAGTATAACTTATGCTCTCTTAATGCACTGCTTATTACCTCACATATTAAATCACTCATGACATGGTCATTGACATCACTGATGATATCTCAAACATCATCACTGATGACATCACTAATGACATTATCCACAGAACCACTCACACACCCTCTTCCACCCTCAAGAGACATCTCAAACACCCACTCACACACCCGCAAAACCAATCACACAGCCATTCAGAAATGCAAATACTCATACTCCTATCACTCATGCCTAGAGGCACTCACAGTCACTCATTCATACTAACACATGTTTCTCAGTCACCTAAACAGTCACAGACACAATCACATAATCTCCCATAGAACCCCTCTCATAGTGACATACCCACTCACACACCCACTCACTTGCCCATATAGCCACTCACAAACCCACTCACTCACCCATACACACACTTATACACCCATACACGTACCCTTACTGTGACTCATGTACCCTCACCTAAACCCATATAGATATTCATGCACCTGCTTACTCACCCATACAGCCACTCATGCCCTCTAGTATTTGCCATTTACAGCCCCTCACACATTTGCTCACTCACCGATATAGTCACTCTTGTACCCTCTCATTAACCATTTACAGCCTCTTGCACACCCAATCACTCAACCATACAGCCATCACACAGCCACTCATTTACTAATACAGCCACTGAAGCAGCAACTTGCTTGCCCATATAAAAACTCACAAAAAAGGGACGTTATAGTTAGGCTCAGAATTTACCTGTACAAAACCATAGAAATTCAGCAATTCTAGTTACCTGAGCTAGCTATAACCTATGCCCCGCAATGCTCTGCTTATGACCTCATATGATATATCACTCATGGCATGGTCAGTGATTTATGTATTCTTGTGTTTATGGGTGTACAGGTGGGTGGGTGAGCAGGTGTATGGGTGACTGGGTTGCTGTGTAAGTCGCTGTATTGTTGAGTGAGTAGGTGTTAGTGGCTGAATGGATGAGTGAGTGGCAGTATAAGTGCTCCATGGGTGGATCAGTGGGTGTGTAGTGACTCCATGGGTAAGTGAATTTACTGTAGGAGTGAGTGATTGTCTGTATAGGTGGGTGTTTGGTTAAGTGAGTTGGTGTGTGAGTGGTTGTATTGGAAAGTGAGTGTCTATGTAAATGGTTGCATGAGTGAGTGAGAGGATGTGTGAGTGCTTGCATGGATGTATGAATGTATATGTAAGTGATTGTGTAGGTGTGAGAGTGTTTATATGGGTGAGTGAGTGGCTGTGATGAGAGGTTGTATTGGGGTGTGTGTGTGTGTGTGTGGTTCTGTTGATGATATCATCAGGGATGTCCTTTGAGATGTCATCAGTGATGCCAACAGTTATGTCACTGGCAATGTCTTGAGTGATGTAATATGTGAGGTCATAAGCAGTGCATTGCAGGAGCGTAAGTTATGGTTGCACAATGGATGGTATGTTCTATGTAGTGCTTGGTATAGTGGTCTGCAAGTACTTGAGTAAGTTACTAAATTTCAAAAGGACATCTCTCAATCTTTTAAGCAAATACCACTGTGCTTTATGGCATACATACCGCATATCTCAGAGGGGATTTATGTGTTCTAAAACGTGGATATTAGACTTGTCAAATAGCTTTTCCATGCTCAGTGAGGCTAGCAGTGAGAGTGCATAGAGAAGGCTCTGCATTAGTAGGCCTCACCCATGTTTAAAGGGGTGTAGAGACAGAATATCGACATCAAAATATCAAATTGCATGAATATTGAGTCAAGAATACAGATGGTGGAAAACATCGAGGTAAGTTTTTTGTTGTTAAAAATATCGATTTTTCGGTATTGTAGAAATATCAATTTTGTAAATATCAATGGCAAATATATTGTTGTAAATAATATCAATGGCAAATATATTGTTGTAAATAATATCAACTTTCTTTTTTTCTTTTTTGTTTAGTGTTTTTTTCTTAATTTGGTAGTAAGTATTTTATATGTTTTAATTTATTTTTATGTTAAAATGTTTGTTTTGTATTATATTTTCATGTATTTCTTTTAGCTGGATTTTGGGTTTATAGAGCATTAGGCTGGGGAATTAATTAAAATATATATATTTTTTATATTTTTAAACTTTTGTGTAAAAATTTAGGAACATGATGTTGGGTCTATAGGGGATAAGGATGGGGCAAATTGAATGATGCTGGTTAAAAATAAATGTCAATAAAAAATATTCAGAGATAAACATATTTTTTTCAAAAATAAAAATTCAAATGTACAAAAATTGCGAAGGTTTTTTTGGAGCAAATATTTTGATGTACATTGTGTAAAATATTTTAGAATCATTTTTACAATTTTTTTATAGTTTTTGTAATATAATTTTTTTGTATCTAGAATTTTTTTTATTTGAATAATTTCGAATTTTGAAATGTAAAATTTTACAATTGTAATTTAGAATGTAATATTTATATTTTCTTATTTTTGTAATTTTTGTAATTTTCATTTGTTTTAAATTTTTGAGACAAATGTTTTTACATTTTCTTTAAAAAAATATTTTTGAAAAAAATGCAAAAGGTTTTTTTTTATAGTTTTGAAATGTTTTATATTTTCATACATTTACATTTTGATTTTGTTTTGGATTTAGGAACAGTTATTTTGTCTGGTTTATTTTCCAGCACTTTCCCAAGTTTAGTTGGTTTTGGAGTTGGAATGGTAATTTTTTATGGTTTACTGCCCAGCATTTTCCCTGAGTTTAGTTGATTTTGGAGTTGGAATAGTATTCTTTTTATGGTTTATTGCCGAGCACTTTCCCTGAGTTTAGTTGTTTTTGGAGTTGGAATAGTATTTTGTGTTCACAATTAAATTGTTTTTATTTGGTTTTATTATAAATTTTTTACAAGTATTGAAAAACATGATTCAGAATTAATTATAAAATATAAAATATTTTTAAGAAGTATTTTTCATGTACATTTGCAAAATTAAAAATATAGTTTTATCTGTTTTACAGTTTTGGAAAATAGATTTCTGAAGTATAGTCATGTAGTAGTAGACAAATCTATTTTCAGTTTAGATTTTTATTATTTATCATTGTTTATGAAATAAAGTAAACATTTTGGTACATTTCTTATTTTGTTTGTTCAATACATGATATATAATTGTATTTTTGTTGTAAAATTATATAATATGTATTTTAGAAAGTTATATTTTGTACATTTTGTTTTTATTATTTAGTATATTAAATATTATTACTAAACAACATAGACGCTTAGCCAGTTTCAGTTTGCCTGACACAACGCCACATTGCTAAAAGGACTGCCAGGACCAGGGGGCTTTGCGGCAGGAGTCGCTTCAAGCTTACGCCACTGGGCGCCAAAATCCCGCCACCGCCACCAGCAGTGCGGGATGTGCGCAGGCAAAGCCCGGGCCAAGGGCGGGCCAGTCTGTGCCCGTCCGAGTCCGGCAGAGGCTGGGCAGGGCCACCCCCCTTGGTGGTATCATCTAATTGCCGGTTCATTGTCTACTCTACACATCGTCACTCAGATATCCAGACCCGGGAATAAGGAAGAAGGTAGGCCTGTCCTCATCACTACGTAGCTCCCCCTTGGTTTGATAACACCCGCACTGACTCTCATAGACCTCTGATAAGGCAGCACGGAGGCCTCGCTGGACTAACGTTGAACATATACGGTTAGTGTCCCCACTAAAGGGGTTAATTTTTTTTAATTTTATTGTTATTCTCTGTTTAATTACTGAATTATACTTCCTATTGCACTGTATTAATGGGGAGGCGAAAGATACAGATGGGTTTAGCAGGGGCAAAGGCAATGTTTAGCACTCATACCACAGTCACGACAATTAACTCTTTTTTACAGAGGGCGGCAGCTGTATTTGATAAGGAGATCAAACTAGTGAATAGACATCTGTCTAGGTCACCTTTCAACAGTCTGCACCCATCCCCAGCCGATACCATTGTACCCATGGCTAATATCAAGTCCCTGCGTTCATCCATCTGTCCTGGTAACTGTTTAGGGTTGCATGAGGGTTCTCCTGGTACTGAAGGGTCATCATTTGGGCAAAAAGTTCCCCCTCCGGCTCATATAGGCATCTTTCTCCAGTTATCATTATAGAAAATAGGGAAAGTATTATTCCCCTACCAGGGAAAGATGGCACCCAAGTACAAAAGCATATAAACATTCACCCATATTCTCATAAGCACTTTCCCTGGGCAAATTCAGGGGCAAATTAAACCTGGTGGGGGCACAAAAAGGAAACTCCAAACTATGGGGGATAAAGCAAAAAAAACTAAACATATACCGATTCGCAACCCAGTCAGCAAGTCTATGGCATCCAAGCCGATAGCCATGAATATAGACCTGTCGGTTACCGAAGCCTTTAAAGATATAATGACTAATCTGCTGGATGCTATGTTAAGTCCCATTCTTGATAGGTTGACAGCAATGGAAAAAGGTCTGGCAAGGGCTGCCTAGATACACGCACCCACAAATGTAGGGGCGTTAAGCGACACCCCAGGACCCATTATTGTTATTGACCCATGCTTATCCCCAAACCCTAGAAACACCCATAGAGATCAGCAACGTCCTGAGTGCTTGAGGGCGCAAACAGTCCGGGTGGAGACAGATGGCCCAGGGGAAAATCAGGTATCCAGCAGGGCTCCGTCGGTTCCTCATCATGAGCAAGTTCCTCAATTTCCTGGAGGCCGGTCAGTGGGCCCGCAAGGCCAGCGAAGGGAAGAAAGGCAAGATTTACCCGCTATCCAGCTTCACCCTGAATCCACACCTTATGTAGTCATCCTGGGGAACCTGCCACCACTCCCCCCTGGTACAAATGAGGATTTTGGCCAGCTATAAAATGAGTTACTTCACTGGCTAACAAACAACACTACCGCCAACTTCAGGGTGGAACGTAACATCATTATGGTGCATCGAGTTGGTTGGAAAGGCAGCTCGCGGAAACCAGGAGTGGGCAATTGTGTAATTGTGAATTTTAACAGAGCTTGCCTAGCTGAAAGAACTCTGTCCAGGGATTTGCTTGTTAGCCCACTATTCCTGTCTGTAATACAGGCACTACTGTTGTTTTTTTTATAGAGCTGATACTCAAAGTTGCATAACAGGGCCAAGAGCTATGAATCCCACCGAGACAGGTGGTATCAAAAGTCTCTTGCAGTATAAACCAATCTGTTTGGTTTTACCCTGCCTCCACTCTAACCCATCCCTATGTGTTATCTAACAGATTTTCTATACTATCAGGAATGGAGGAGTGCGATTGACTACATATTTCTACTGAGCCCGTAGTTGAGTTTAAGTTTCAGAAAAAGGTTTATCCCCTATCTATAGTTGAGTCCAAGCCCCAGCAGAAGGTTCACCTCCCAATTGCACAGAGAGAGGTGACCCCCCGCAAACTGGAAAATAATGTTTTATCATGAAACATAGCAGGTTTGGCAGAGAAGTTCCAGGACCCCATATTGCAGCAGTTTGTTAGGCAATGTTCTGTAATTTGCCTTCAGGAGACATGGCTGGTGAATTGCAATCTGTTTTGGGGGGGATTTAAGGCTTTTTTGTGCCCTCCTCCCCGTCAGCATATGGCAGAGCTAAGGGCGATCTGGTCAATTATATATCTTTGGGTCTCGACTGTCGGGTCCGGATCCTTCCATCCTCTAGTCAGGGTCTCCAGGCCATGGTTCATAAGAATGGGAATACCAGTATGGGCTTGATCAATTTTTATAATGCGCCGAATAACACACATGGGGAATGCAACATCACCCAGTTGGGTTTTTACACAAGGAAACCATGTGGTTTTATCTCACATTCTCTAATGGTGTTGTGTGATTTTAACAAATACCCATGTGGTGACCCAAAGTATACAGTAAAGGCTGATCTGGGATGCCACCAAATGTGGGGGTTCCACTTTGAGCTCTACTCAGGGGGAAGAACTGAACAACTTACTTAATTATTTTGACCTATTAACATTAATGTTTCTCTCCGCCCCTTATAGTAAAGCTCTGGTTTCCTTCCTTAAAAGGGAGAGGCAGTGGATCTTTCATTGATCATATTTTAATTTCATCATCAATCCAGTCTCTATTTCATGGGCTCTCCATTATGGGCTCTCCATTAGGGGATAGTGTATATAGTGATGACAATCCTCTCTGTGTAGACCTGAGTGGCCCACTTTTAACTAGAAAATGTAGTGTGGTGATATCCGGAAAGTTAAGACCAACGGACAAGTGGCGCCGTCTCAAATGGTTGCAGATTGATCCCAATGTTTTTTACAGGGAGGTGAGAGACTCATGTGCAGCTGAACTTGCCCTCTGTGTCTTGCCAGATCTACTTCAGAGGGATATTCTCAGTGCCTTTAATTAAGCATGGGCGTAAAATCCGTTCCGCTCGCGGAATTTGCGGATTTTCGGCAAATTCGCAATCCGCGAACTCTCGCGAATTTGCCGAAAATTAGCAAATTCGCACGCAGTGGATTTTTTTGCTTGGTGATACAATATTGTGGCGCGCGGCGTTCACTTACCGTCATTCAGCGTTTGCAAAGTTGTTTTTCTCCATGTTTTGCGTGTGCTGCGCCATTTTGGATCTTGCTGCGGGATCCCGCGGGAGTTTGGCGACCGCGATTACGTCATCGCGGCTTGCCACCTTGCAAAGCGAGAGTTTGTCAATGCGAGTACGCCGTGATCACGCATCGCGAGAGTTCACAATTGTGAACACGTAGATGCGGCAGGCAGCAACAATCTCGCACTCGCGAAATTGCAAGATTTGCAATTCTGCACAAGAAATCCACCAGCAAGCAGCATAAACCTTCTGAAAATGATGATTTTTATCAGAATAACTCCTCAGGTTGACATTTGCCTGCACTTCTTTTTTGCAAGGAGCCCATTTTGGGGGGGGGGGGGGTGGGAGAAAGGAAGTGCCCCACAGTCTCCAACTTCCTCTTCCTGTCCAGCAGGCTCCTCCCAGTGCTTTGTTCATGTCCTGGTCACTTTGGTTTGGATCTTGACCTGGAAGGATTACTTTTTGTGGATGCTGCTGGATATTTGGATTTGAGGCCTTTTTGACTTTCTTTGGATCTCTTTTGGATTAGAAATTTCACAAGTAAGTTTGTTTGGGGCATTACAGTTGCTGCAACTGCAATTTTGGAATTTTCGATTTTTGGGCTGTTGTTGGGGCCTTTTGCCCAGGGGTACTCAGTGGTGCATGGACTGAGTCTTTCTGTGGGGTCTCTTTAATGTAAACATCATGGAGGGCATGGATGGCATTGGATTGTGGTGATTTTTGTGTGTTTTTCGATTTTTGGGCTGTTGTTGGGGCCTTCTGCCCAGGGGTACTCAGTGGTGGATGGACTGAGTCTTTTTGTGGGGTCTCTTTAATGTAAACATCATGAAAATGAGTCAACGAATCGATAACTTTGTTTCGTCCTTATTCACTTTTATTCCTGTGTGTCTGTCTTTCTTTGTTTTGCAAAATCTATATAAAAAAACCTTTAATCACTTAATCACAAAAACAAGCCCATCAGCAGAACTGCCTTCACTTATTTGCTTATTGATTTGAAGGTGCCGCAGTCTGCATTCTTCAGGTTCACAAGTTCACAAGAACATGCTCCTCTATCCTCCTGCTCCAAACTCCTATTTCCCTCAAAGCAGATGGCTGGATTACGCCCAATGAAGAAAGACTCTGCACTTGTGGGGGTGTTCTACTTCTTTGCGGATGAGTTGACGGGTCTGGGGCCATTGCTGGGAAGGTCTAATACCGGATAAAAGTGGTTTGGAGAAAATCGGAGCAGAAAAAGATTTTGCTCTTTTGATCACTTGCCTGTCTTTGGGGTACTGTTTGGCAGGCTTTTAAGTTGTTGAGGTGGGTTTTGGGGTCTGGGAGCACTGCTGGCACAGTCTAATGTGGATTGCATTAGTTTTTCAGGAAATCCATGGTGGAAAAAGGGAGTTAGGGCCTAGCCGCACAGCGCGTTTGGACAGAATTCCAGGTAGTAGGCCCATTTTTGCTTTTTGCCAGTTTGGGGGTGTTCTGCTTTTTTGAGGGTGGCTGCAGGGGTCTGGGGCCATTGCTGGGAATGTCTAATACTGGATCAAAGTGGTTTGGACAAAATCGGAGGTGAGATTTGTTTGCGTTTTTGCTGACTTGCTTGTCTTTGAGGTGCTGTTTGGGGGGGTTCCGGGTGTTTGTGGGTGGGTTTTGGGGTCTGGGAGCACTGCTGGGTATGGATACTTTTGATTGCAAGAGGTTTGAAGCAAATCCATGGTGGCAAAGGGGAGTTAGGGCCTAGCTGCAGAGCGCGCGCGGAGTGATTTTGGAAATTTGCCTGAAAATGTCAAAGTCCCCATTTTTGTAGTTTTGCTTTTTGGCTGTTTGGGGGTCTTCTACTTGTTTCCGCCTGGGTTGATGGGTCTGGAGCCATTGCTGGGATGGTCTAATACCGGATAAAAGTTGTTTGGAGAAAATCAGAGCAGAAAAAGATTTTGCGCTTTTGATCACTTGCCTGTCTTTGGGGTGCTGTTTGGCGGGCTTTTAGGTTGTTGTGGGTAGGTTTTGGTGTCTGGGAGCACTGCTGGCACAATCTAATGTGGATTGCATTTGTTTTTCAGGAAATCCATGGTGGAAAAGGGGAGTTAGGGCCTAGCTGCACAGCGCGTTTGGACAGAATAGAAAGAAGGCCGAAAATATTGTAAGTATGAGATTTTCCATTTTTGCTTTTTGCCTGTATGGGGGTGTTCTGCTTTTTTGTGGGTGGGTTGGCTGGTCTTGGGGCATTGCTGGGAAGGTCTAATACCGGATAAAAGTGGTTTGGAGAAAGTCCATGCTGAAAAGCGTTTTGGCACATTAACTTAGGGCTCCTTAGGGTTAGCACTAGCAGCAGAATTGCATGTGTTTCGGGGTGTTCTAGATTTTTGCAACTGAGTTCTGGGGTCTTGGAGCACTCGTGGGAATGTGTAATTTTGGTTGCAAGTGGTTTGAAGAAAATCCATGGTGGGAAAGGGGGAATATGGCCTAGTTAAAGAAATCGTTTGCCACTATACTTAACTTAGGGCTCGTTAGGGTTAGCAGTATTGTATTGCATGTGTTTGGGCGAGGGGTTGTTTGTGGGGGATTTGCGAGTGTTGGAGCGATGCTGGGTATGGATACTTTTGCTTGCTTGCAAGTGGTTTGAATACAATCCACGGTGGGTAAGGGGGGATTTGGGCCTACTTTACTTTCAAAGTACGTTTTGTCACCATTTTCTACTAGGCCTCGTTTTTTGAGATCTGATTGGGGTTCTTCTACATTTTTGCGACTGGGTTTAGTAAGGGCCCGGGAGCACTGCTGGGAAGGTCTAATTTTGTTCTAAAACACAGTTTACAGTACACCTAGCTTGAGGGGAAAGATACGCGAAATTAATTCGCCAAAATACTTATTTATCCTTCAAAAGGAGACTCAGACAGAGTACGCACTTTCAAAAATATTGTACTGTCTATTAGGAAACTCAAAGGGTGACTTTTTGCACTACACAGCATACATACCTTATATTTATTTGTCAGTGGTGTTCTAATATCACTTCCTGTTTTTCTATCAATAATTACAGGCCGGGTTTCTTCCTGTGCAATGGGAAAAGGATGAAGTCAGGCTTCACATTAGCGAGCCGCAATTCAGCATCCGCCAGGCAGGCAGTGGACAGGGTGTCTTCTGGTCACCAAAATTGATGGACGGAGCGTTAGATGGAATGGAGGAGTCCTGCTAATAAGAGGAATGGTTGGATGCATCTTACAACTTCCCAAATTCAACAGGACAACTACAACAACATACAGATACAGTATCCGTTCTTTTCTAATTATCTTTTAAGTAGTGTTATTGCTGTGAACTTCTATGAGTGTGACTCTGCATTTCTTTGATCTCTGCTTCTAAATTCATCCCTACAGCCATTGTATAGGTTTTACTTCTGCTATTTTTCAAACATAATTCAATGTACAAAGTGTTTCTCTGAGTGCTGAGATAGGCAAGTGAAAACGTATAATTATTACTGCAGCCCTGTACAGTCGCATTCTTTCATTCACGGTTGTCGAAAGTACTACTTACTTTTCAGTAACCATGCATGCAGTAGTGCATGCACTTCCTTTATGTCACTTAAAAGATTTATGGTTAGCTTTGTACCCAACGATTTGTTTATCTTCAATTATTGTTTGTCCATGCTGTGCTTTTTGTTTCTTCTCTCAACAAAACTTTCCCAAAAACCCCCATTCCCATCCATTTTCCAAACCCTAACCCTCTTCCCCAGGGCTGTGTGGTTTTGATTGATGTGTGACTAAATGACAGCAATAATTCCACACACTTGCTGGGGAGGATAAGGTCATAGCAACAGGCTGGTGAAGGAATCATAGGATATATTCTTACTCAGCTTGACACTGAGTCACTATTGGCAAATGAGAGCAGATTTTCATGTGCGCCATCAACTTGATTGATCATCAAGAACATCCTCCTCCTAGACGTGGCAAATGATTACGCTGCTGTGTCCTTCACCTTCAGTACTATTTCTTGTAGTAGTAGCCAATGCCAAAGAAATTCAACGCAAGTACTAGTTATACTTTCAATACTTTACCATTTGTTAGGCTACATTGTGGCACTGTTCTAGTGTACTGTCACCTGCTATATTCTCTATCGGACCGTTCTAATGCTACGGTAAGGACAAACAAAGTTTCATTTTCTTTTTTTTCAGATGCTGCAACTGCCACTGTGTAACACCACAAGTACCACCTCAATGATGACATTTCATCCGCCCAGGATTGCCAACCTTAATCGCCATTTCCCGGGCAGCCAGCCCTGTGCCTAGCCCTATTTCCAAACACAAATTACAGGTAAGATAAGCGTTTGGGGGAGGTAGTATAATGGAGTATTAGGAGAGACGAGAGACTGACGGTCCTAGGACTATTGAATTCACTTACTCTGTGACAGGCACTTAGTTTAGAAAACATTTGGGCAATTACTAGTACATACACAACTTGAATCAAGATGCCACTCAAGTTTCAGGAAAACAAACTTACTGTTAAACCCCCACCCACCAGCTTCAAAAGCTGTAAAAAACATGTATGCTAAGATAAAGTTTAAAGTATATTTAAATATCACTAACATAAATAATCTCCCGCAAGACTCAACCCACCCCCCTCCCGAACCCCAACGAATGTCCGTGAAAACTAAGTCCAAAAAAGTAGAAAATCCAACTCCCAATTCCCACCCCCAGAAGTCTTTAAAAAAGGGGCAAGGGACAGTCTCCTTCTACTGCTGGTTGCTGTTGACTTTTCGGGCCAGGTCGGCATACTCCTTGCGGAGGGTCTCGAGCAGGGTTTTGGTGTTGAGGAGCTCCTGCTCGATGTAGGACACCCTGAGGGAAAGGCGGTGCAACCTTTTTTTACAACTGCTGTGGGGGGCAGCTGATTTCTTTGCTGCTCGGCATTTGCGGGTAGCTGCGGTACCCCTGCTCCGTACCGCTGGAGACCTGCTGCGCTGACTAATTGACCCAGGGAGCGTGGAGGAGGATGCAGGTGTCGCTGTGTCAACATACTCTGCGTGTCTTCCTCCTCCTGGACCTCTAGCCGCCGATATTCGACGACAGTAGCCTCCAGCCTCCATTGCCGGGCCCTTTTAGCCAGATGCTTCCGTGTTGGTTTGGAAGGAGCATCTATATGAAGAAAGAAAGACATAGTCTGTAACCAATGCTCTTTAAGATTAGCACAAAATGATTCAGCAGAAAGTTGTGTCACAGTAGAACTAGCAACTTGCAAGCGCAGTACATAACTATTGTGGCCAGTATCTATCTAACCTCCCACTTCTTCATCCTTGCTCTAACATTAGTGGGCGTTTAAGGAATCAATTCTACGAGCATTATGGACTCACTCCATTAGAGTCGACTATGACAGTACACCAGTCTTATTCTTCTTCTTCTCTCTTGTTTACCAAAATTGGTACATTAACATCTGCAAGCCGGCATAATGCCAGCGCAGTCAACTTACACCCGAGAAAAACAGACGCCAGCCATGATGAGTGAGACAGACTTGCGTTACTGTACCAGTCCAGTACATGCAGGTGGTGATGCTCTTACTTTTCTATTACGGGTGGCACTGAGAATACTCTGTTACAAGGGCTACTGCTTAATTAATTTAACTTTCACCTTAAAGTGCCAATGAATACTAGAAAAGGAAAATGAAGAAGGTAAATATTCTGATTATCTATCACTGCACATGGTATGTATTTGCTTACATATGGGATGACTTTAGGTGCTTTGCTTTTTATTGAGTGAACAGTGATACATCCACACATGAATGACCGAGTTCTACTAAACTTATTAACAGAGGTAGTGAGTGGCCATCGTAATAGCCGGATATATGCTGTGCTTGCAATACAAACTACTGCTACTATTCATGGTAGTATTCAGACAAAATTAAAACTTCTTTTCTTGCCTTTCCTTCACTGGAACGGACGTGCGGGTGCGGTGTTACATGCTCTTCAAAGTAACACTTAGTTCATCCAGTGACCGACGATACACATATGCTATCTAAGAGTCAGATAGTACCATGATCCAGGCATCCATC
The DNA here is from genome assembly GCF_964263255.1 of Lissotriton vulgaris. Taxonomy (NCBI): domain Eukaryota; kingdom Metazoa; phylum Chordata; class Amphibia; order Caudata; family Salamandridae; genus Lissotriton; species Lissotriton vulgaris. The sequence continues at coordinate 1,569,295,846 of NC_141694.1, forward strand.
CATTCAAACTATATGTAAATCATTCTTCTTCATGTCTCTCATCTGGACAAACCTTACGTTTTCTCACGGGAAAACAACCTTTTCATTTTATTTGGGAAACCGCAAGCCATACATCCGTGCTTGACTGGCATTTGAGTTTCAACCAAAGCATATATTGCGCATACATACAGTTTCTGTTTCACCCACCCAGGCTGTTCTCCTTCCACCCATCCTTGCTTCATCCTTCACCCAGCCATGCATCATATTCCTTCCCAGCCACCTCGGGCACCCATCAAACACGTATCATTCTTCTTTGTCAGTCATCATTACTTTTAACTTGCTCGTCCTTCCAAACTTACTTACACCCTTCTTTCGCTTTTCATTCATCCCATCCATCAAGTTCATCTCAGATCTGATTTGGATTCTCGAAAAAAAATTCACCACTGAGTTGAAGTAAATTTAGAGGAGGCTACTACCTGGTTGATAAAGACTTTGGGGCATATTATCAAGGGGGTTTATCTCCGCTTTTTTGGCTTTAAAAGCCAAGAAAGCGGAGATAAAATTATCTCCCTATTACCAAGCTGTCGCTAACACCAGTTAGCGACAGCTAGTAGGAGATAGCGACCATCTTGGGCCCCACTGTGCATGTCAGTGATATTTATCACTAATGAGATGCAAAGTGGGCGTGCCAAGATGTTAGAGACTGAAAACAGTCGCTAACATCGCTATCTCCTATTACCAACTTTTGGAGATATTCGCGCTAAGCGGGAATATCTCCAAAAGCTAACACCTGCCCTGAGCAGTTCTTAGCCATGTTATCCAATGGGAGGTGGATAACATGGCTAAGAGCATTTGCTCGATAATGCATGAATATCGCTGACTTTTCAGCGATATTCATGCATTTCGGCCGTTTTTTATCGCATTTGCGTTAAACCTTGTTAATAGCAAGGTTTATCTGCGATAAAAATCGCCGATGTGCGGCGATAATTTTTGTCTCTAAACAAGTTAGAGACAAAAATTATCGCTAGTTGTTGGTAATATGCCCCTTTGTTCTAAATTTGAAAGTCTGTTTAACAGTATAGTAACTTACCTGTAGAACATATATACTACACCCGTGCCGAAAGCACACTCTGCAGTCTGCAATCTCAATAAGTAAGGATTATAAGAGCTTACCACTGCCCGCCACTACCGTGGCAACCCGCACAGCAGTTACATCTGGCACTTGCACCGCCTCCTCCCCAGAACTGCCCTCCTCCACCTCCGCGCTGGGCCCTGCACCAGATGTTCCACCTACAAAGTACATTTAAGAATGTTAGATGTCATAGACATACACCACTCACTAGTATTTTGTCTAGGAATGAAGAAATGTGAATACAGACACAAATCTAATAATTTGTGACTGTCTAATCTAAAGTAAAAATGTCCTTTTTCCAGGGAAGGGTGTTGTCTTGCTGCACTTTTTGGCACAACTGATGAATGCTTGCTTTTTAACACGCACCATTTTTCTCATAACAGACAGAAGCTTCACTTCTAAGAACAAATCATCATCACTAGGACGGCATGACCAACGATTCAGCACCAAAAAGAAAAATTAAAGTTCAAACCAGGTGAGGGCTCGGCTCGCCCACAATAAATGTGTGAAATAATAAATCACTAAGCACTTTTCCATTTTTCATCAACCGTTTATGTTTTATGACAAGCTTGATTTGAATAAATGTTTTTACTTTTAATAAAGCTTTAAAACTTAAATAAACCCTGAGGTTTTTGGTCAAGAGTGAATGAGCAAAAGTTTTTGCAATTTGCAAGCATGAGTCCGTGCCTCTGACACTTCTGGACTCTGACTCGGTAGTCTTGTCCTGCGTTGGATAATCATCATTGGGGATCAATCTTCGATGAATTCGGGAGCTAAATTACTCTGCCACACTATCTAGTCAGTAAGAAGATTGGGGGTTCTCCAAAGTCTGATATCACTGAGGTATGTGGAATGTCTACCTGCGCCTATTATAATTGATAAACAATGCACTATTTAGTGTCCATAGTTCTGTTTGTGCAGATTTGTCCCTGCAATAGTAGTAGTATGGAATGTCCTTCTATCCAAACTAAAAGTAAAGTAGTATCTTATTCTTTCTTGGTGGTCATTCAGATTTTTTTGTTAGGAATTGTCAAAGCATAAACATTTAGAAGACTTGAAAAGACATCATGGACAATCCCAGAGGAATGCACTCAGTGCATAGAGCTGTTGCTGACTAGAATGGGAGTTTCGTTTAACACCTTTTGCCAAATGTGCAATCTTAGTTAGCGACATAGACAGACTAATAAGAATAATCTAGTAATACCACAGGGAGTCATAGTAGAGGCAGGATAAGAATTTTAGATACAGTCTACAAGAAGATCAAAGTTGATTTTGAAAAAATTGGATGAGGAACGCTACGAAAAAATAAGTACTCTATATTAAAATTATAACTTACCGGGGCCAGCAAAGGAGCCCTCGCCTGCCCGATTCTGGCCTTGTACAGCAGCAGCAGCCTCCTCCTCTGTCCTCTTGCCCCTGGGGGGAGCTGATGTACAACATGAAAGAAAGAAAGACCCAAAAACATGGATGATTGTTGTCAACCAAATGAAACATTTCAAAAGAACAATAACAAAATATTTTGGCGAAATAGCAAATAGGCAAGTATTCCACAGGATATATTATTGACCTACCTCATGTGGTCTACTACGATATTAGTATTGCTTGATTAGCGGACCATTGACTTGGAAAGTTATGTAACTCACTAAACAAGCTACTAAAAAGGTTCGCCTAGGACTGGCAGGCAGCAGACCGCAGCATGCGAAGTGACAGACAAACTCCATCGTGATTGCACATCAGTGACAACATTAAAAAGATTCATACTACATTAACCTGTCATTAAAATACTCAAACTATCAATCCACCACCACTATTTCTTCTTAATGCCAGGTGTACAAAGGAAGGACTGGACTTGATTCTGTAGGGGCAGATTTACAAGCCCCTTGCAGCTCTTTTGCTCTGTTGTTGCGTGATTTTTGTGACGCAGCCGCAGAACAAAAGAGGCGCCATGGTGCGGCATATATTAACAACGTGACGCATATGGGAGATGCATCACGTTGTAAAGCCCAGCGCCATCAGGGGGCGTTCTGGCGCAAGGGAGGGCGTTCCTGCACAGGAACGCATCCTAAATAGCCCTGGGCGAAGCACTACGCTACGCTTGTGTAGTTTGCGAAGTTTGTGCAACTTCGCACTACGCGAGCTGCACGTAGCAAAGTGCGAACACACGTAGCGCAGCGTAGCGTAGTGCAGCAGTCATTTTTTGCTTGTTCGCGGTCCTCAACGTCATGTTCCCGACCGCGACCAAGCAAAATGACACCCCGGCGAGAATCTCAACACAGGGAGGTCAGGTTTCTCATTGCGAGTGGTCGTGCATGCTCGCGACCGCTCGCAATGAGAAACTACCAGTTCGTGCTGAGAAACCTGCCGCTCGAGTAAAAATCTACTCGAGTGGCAGAAAACTACAGCTCGCACTGTGCAAGATGCCGTTTTCAATGATTGCACAGTGCAAGATGCTTGCTCGCACTGTGCAATCATTGAAAACGCTTCTTGCACAGTGCGAACATGCTACTATGCAGCTCGCTAGCGCTATGTGAAGTTCACGTAGTGCGAAGTGCACTTCGCGTAGCGCTACTTCACGAACGACGCCACCCCTAATCCTAAAAGTGGCTGAGGGAACTCTGCAAGATTTCAATCAGTGACTTTTAGGACAATAATGCGTCACTCAAACCCTGCGCCTGCTTGAAGCAGACGTACGGCTTGACGCAGCATTGGGGAGATAGGGCAACCCAGAGCATTGCTGGAGCTGCGCCATCGCTGCGACCCAACTCCAGCAATGCGCCGCCTTTACAGCACAGATGGGTAACGCTTCGGTGACGTATTGGGCCCAAGATGCGCCGCATTGTAAATACGGCGCACCATGGGTGGTGGTGGCGTGGCGCACAATTACTGGCGCATCCCTGCTACTTTGCAGGGATGCGCCGGTAATTGCAAGTCTACCCCTTAGTGTCTAGCATTACGCAGTTCTGTAAACTACACTCATACAGAATTTCTCAGGCCAATGAAATGAACACAAAATTGAAAACAAATAAGCATAGTAGCAACGCTACTGAGAAGGAGAGCAGTGCACCTGAAATGCACAGAAGATTTTGAAATATAATTTACCTACACTGTAATCGGCAGCATTATTGCTCTTGGTAAAAAACAAAAATTTGCAATATAATAATAACAAACAGAGCAGGAGAAAACAGAGTAGTGATGAAATAGCTACTACTACTCACCAAGCCCGGGGATCTTGATGCCGAGCAGGTCAAGCAAGTCGCGTTCCCGGATCAGGAGATCCGTCCAACAATGGGTGGCCTGGTTGTAGGTGCGCCGGACCCGAGAGTGTTGATACAGGTCCCGACACACCTTCTCCCACCGCTTCCGGCGCTCCCGGAGCCCGTAGCCGCTAGCGATCTTGCCACCTGCCATGATGGTCCTGGGGAGGCGGCGCTGTACATAAAACATTAGTGTGGCCACCTCCTCCATGCTAAAGATCTCCCGGGCTGTGACTTGCTCCCCCCTCAAACGCCCGCACGGGAGCCGGGCACGGGGTGCGGGACCCTTCCCCTTCTCAGGCTGCTTCCCGGCTTTCTTTACCATGGTCTGGGCAGAAAGGAAGGTAAATAATAAAGAAGAAATAGAATAGGGAAGAAGAAAAGAAAAGAGTTTAAAAAAGTAGTTTAAATTAACCAAAAGTAGCAGAAAACACAATAATATAGAGCTAGAAAAATAGAGGGATAGATAATAAGTAAAATAGATCAAAAAAAACTTCAAACAAGCAAAGGATGGCAGAGATTGACAGAAGATACAGAAAGCATGCCCAGAACCATAGCAATGAATGAAAAACAAGATGGCCGCGCCCGTTCACGACTGCGTGGGTAAGTTCATGCGAGATTTCCCTCGTGATCACACGCAAACTTGTACTAGCGAGCCGCATACTTTGCGAGATTACACATAGCGCCTGGAAACGGAAATACGTCACGCAAACAAGATGGCTGCGCCCATGTACGACTGCGAGGGTAACTTCGCCTCGTTGCGCTACCAGCGGCTCGCTAAAACGCACAAAACCACGCAAACTAACACGCCGCAAAAAAACAAATCGCATATTCGCACGAATTTGCAGCTTCCGAATTCGATCTCACGCAAAGTCGCGCACTGGGAATCCCGCAAAATTGCAGAAAAATGATTTTTGCAAAACTGAAAGCACTCAGCAGGTGCAAAAGTTCAAGCTCATCATTAATAACTATTCCCTGTAGTGCTTCCTGAGGGCCCCCTCCAGAGTTCAGTTGCCTACTTGCAACTATTCTATGACCCTGCTCTGACCCTCACAGCAGGCTCAGAGAATAGCTACAAGTAGGCCACAACAGTCCTGTGAAAAAAATTGCACTGCAACAGAAAGCAATTACAGCTAAGGAAGCAGGTGCCAGCTCAAATTCAGTGACACATTAATCAGCCCCAAATTAATTCATGTCAGTTGAGGCAGGGTAGGTGTGCTTTTCCCCCCCTAATCTACAGTGATGAACCAGAGGGTGGCAGTGATGAACCAGACGGTTGCATGGGTGAACCAGAGGGTGGCAGTGGTGAAACAGAGGTTGCTGTGATGAACCAGACATAGAAACAACATAGTCGCGACCGTTGCGACCCGACAAGTAAGTTCACATTTGCGAACTGGTACAAAACCCTTGCGAACTGGCAGAAAGCCTTGCGAACACAAAAAAAGAAAAAATCCGCAAATTGGTGAGAGTTCGCGGATTTTACGGATTGCGAATTCGTGAATACGCAAATTCGCGAACCGCAAATTCCCAAAATTCGCCCATGCTTACCTTTAATATAATTTCTATTAAGGCAGGAGAACTTTTAGGCGCACCAGCGCACAGGGTAGTTGTTCCAAACCCTAGATGGTTTGATTCATCCTCCTCCCAGGCGGCACGAAAGCTGAAAGAGACCCTGAAAGTTACCCCGAGAAACCAACTATATAAACATGCATGTCAGAAAGAATACAAACACGTTTTGGCTATACACAAGGGCACTCTTAAGGAGGAGACATGGAAGGAGCTGTTAGAAATGAGTACCCTAGGGAACAGCTCACGGTTCTGAGGTATTGTCAATAGACCACTGTTTACGAAAGACACAAGCGGTCACTTCGGCTTCCACATTAAGGAGGAAAAGAATGGGTGTCCCATTTCCAAGCTATGTTTAAGGGCTCTATGGCTCTTCATGGACAGCCAACTAGGGAATATAAAGCCGACAGGGTGGCCTTTGAGAAGATAGAGGTGGAGGCGGGGATTGCCGGCCTAACCTGTAACAAGGTCCCGGGTCCAGTTGGTATACCACCGGATCTCTATAAATCAGACCCACCTTTCTGGGCACCGATCCTTGTGGCTGTTCTCAACGCTGCTGCCAGGGACGGTTGCCCGGAATTCTGGGCCACCTCCACCATTGTGCTAGTGTTTAGAAAGGGGGATTGCAAAAGCACTTTCTGCTACAGGTCGATTTCCCTTATCGATTCAGTAGTGAAGGTGGTGGGAGGAGTGCTATTGAAAAGATTATCTTCATGGGCAGAGGAGCATACCATCATCTCCGACATCCAATATGGGTTTCACCCAGGGCGGTCGACAGTGGCCCAATGTCTAAACCTTTACTGGATTCTCTGTAAATACACGATGGCCCGCCCAGGTACAATCTACCTGGCCTTCATGGACCTTTCTTCCGCATTTGACTGTGTCCACTGAGCCAAGCTGTGGCAGTCCATGAGGGCTATGGGGTGGAAGATAACATTGTGAACTTCCTAGTGGATCTACATAGGGACACCAAGGCGAAGGTTAGATATGCCCAAGATTTACGGGTGTCTAGGGATTTTTTTGAAATCGAAAGAGGGGTACGGCAAGTTTGCATTTTGGCCCCTTTCCTGTTTCATTTTTATATAAATGATCTTGATGGAGCCTTGGTGGGCACTGGAGCAGACCTACCGCATGTAGTGCGACGGGGTCTCCCCGTCCTCCTATATGCGGAAGATGCGGTCCTTATAGCCAGAAAAGCCAGGGGACTCCAAACCTTGCTAGACACCTTTTTAAAATTCATGGGGTCTTGAGATCTGACAATTAATAATGACAAATCCTATATCTTTCAGGTAGGGCAACGTCCGATGAAAAAGTATCCTTTTACAGTAGGTTCAGAGAAGGTCCCTTTGACGACAGTGTTTTCATACCTGGGGTCTTATTGGACGACCGCCTGAAGTGAGGGCCTCTTATCCAGAAGAAAAAGGGTGAGTTCTCCAGAATAACTGCTGCCATTTTTAATTTCGCTGCAAAGATGGGCTAGTGCCCGATTGCAGCCATGTTGAAAATTTACCAGGCAAAAGGTGTAGCAACTGCCTCTACTGCAGTGAAATCTGGGGATACACCACTACAGACGTATTACAGGTGGTCGAGAATAATTTGTTAAAAGGTTTGCTGGGTGTGCGAAACGGATCATCAAACTTGGTAGTCCATAAGAAATTAGGGGTACCTTTCTTATGTGACACCTTAGCTCTGCGCCCTCTAGTGTTTTGGCTCAAGTGCTGGCTGAACAAAGAATTAGCTCTCAGCCAGCAGATTATAACTGATTGGATGAGCCTCGACCACATGTTCCGGATTCCATGACTAAATACATGAGAGGTTGCTTTGCAGAGTTGGGTCACCACAAACTTTTATTAAATCCCAACATCATTGTGACGAAGAATGTGGAGTCTGTCAAGAAAGCCTTTAGCTGTATTAGGAAGTTAGAAAGAGTTGAGTTGGAACTGTAAAAACCTAGCGTCCGCAAATTTTTGGCTCTAAAAACCAACCCTTTGACAGAGCCTTACCTCCTGGGTTCTCTGTCCACATATGAGTGATTTTTATTATTCAGGTTTTGTTTGGAACTTTTTAATATGTTACTTGCCGCTCCAAAAGGGTGTAGCAGGTGACAGGTGTTAGCACCTGTGGCTGCGACGGTGTGTCTCCACAGGATGTGCTACACTTTATGTTACTCTGAAAATTTTACGAGGTACCACGGAGACACTTTTTATTTCCCCTTTTAAAGAGGTTGAATTTTAGCCATGTCCGCCCAGCACTTTTGTACCTGCAACTGCTGAAGCCAGACTGTATTTTCTTTATTGTGGGCTACTTGAAATCTACAGTAAGAACAGGGGCTTGCCTGGAATTTTAGTTATTTTAATGGGAGAAGGCACATGTTGTTTGAAAACTTGATAAACGTGACTTTTTCTTATACTGATCCATCTGCTCCTTATTTATTGATATGAACTGCAATTTTAATGTATCCAGTTTTAAATGAGATGTGGAAGTTTTCTAACTTTTATGGTTTTCTTTTCGTAAAACCGAATAAAGTTGTTTTGTTTGATTAATTGATGGATTGATTGATACTAAACAACATATATTTAATATATTAAATAATTGAAAAAAAATTACAAATATATTTGTGTTCATATATTTTTGTATTAAACATTGTTATATTGGTTGCAAATTTACAATAGTTTTAATTTCATTTTATATTTTCAAGGAGAGTACATCAAACAAACATACATTTTAATATGTATTAAATATTATGGGGCCCATTGTGATGGCGCATCCCGTCATACAAAGGGACCACCCACCGTAAGGGCGGGGGTCCCGTGGCTGCCATTAGGATGTGCCCACCAAAGCGGAGGGCACATCCTGAATTCCTAAAATTGCGGGGGGCGATGCACTCAGCACTGCCCGCCACAATGCCAGGAAGGCCTGTTGTGCATGGAACTGCAGGGGGGTACCATAGGTACTCCCCATGTGCACCCCCCACGCCCTATGAGTCCCTGGAGCAGATGCCGCATGCCTTACCGTGGTAGCAATGCCGCCATGGAAAGGCATTTCAAACCCCACATCCTAATATGGCTGGCGGTGTCTTTCAGAAAACGCCACCATATAGAACCCTTTTCCGCCTTGTCAACATGTCGACCGGGCGAAAAGCGGCAGATGGTCTTTCCATCTGCCGCGGACCCCCCAGCCATTGTAATATGGCTGGGGGTCATTTCTGCAACTGAACCTCTTGGTTGGGAGATGTGTTTTGTCAGTTAAGGTAAGTTTGATTTAATTTACTTTTATGGTAGGTTTAGGGTAGGGGCAAGGTAGTAGTAGTGTGGTTAGATATGTTAGGTTGTTAATTGATCATTTTTGGTATAGTGAGGTGTTGTTTTGGTAGTTTAGTGTTTTATGTGTTTGACGTAGTGTTGAAGAAAAGTAGAGTGTTATGTAGTGTTGGTTATGTGCTGTTATGTTATGTTGTATTTAATGTTGATTTTCATGCATGTGGGTTTGTACATGTTACTGCGGGAGACAGTGCTTAATTGTGCCGTGCTTTCTGGTGCTCAGCACCGGCACATATTTGACAGGGCCGGAGCTATAACATTTTTTTTCCTGTGCATTGGACCTGATAATTATTTAAAAAATAAATGTACCTGTCCTTCGGGTGGCTCCTGCTGCGTTTTCACAAATTGGCCCACCAAGGTCCAGGCATGATCATCACAATGCATCCTCATGTTAGTGATGTCAGCACGGCATCTTGTCATGAAGACTTGAACTACAGTGTGGCATGCTGGGACAACGCAGGCGCAAAGATGACGTTTTCAGTAAGGCCTGCGCGGCAAATGAAGAGCACGCTGAAAGTACATATGCAACTTTTGCCCACCTCACTGACTGTAATTCCGCAATGTTGGTGTGCATGTTGCCCACTAGTGACTCTTGTGGTGCCTCTTTGTATTTCGAGTGCCATACAGGCTGTACAGTACTGCACTTAACTGCCAGCACCTGAATTTCTAGTGCTATTTTACAGCTGCACGAGTTTGATAAGCACAACATTATTGGGTCGCACAAGGCACCGGCACCGCACACCGGTTTGGTGTGCACAAGTAAATGAACTGACCCCTCCTGGAGCAGGTATGTGCGTGCATGATATAGGGAGCAAAACTGTCTTTATAGATTTCCTTTTCTTTCGTATCTGCGTGCTCAGATAAATTTCTTTTTAAGAATGCTGTCGGATTGACTGATGACAGATTGTTCAAACAGTGTGTCCGATATTTTAGTTATTGTTACTTATTTATGTATGTGTCATTTAGTGTAGACACATTGTTTTTATTAAAAGTACTTTAGTTGTTGATGGCAAGGGCTGTGTCAGGCTAGAATCATATATGCCTGTGTCCTCTGAAAGTGTGTTTAAGTCTTCATCTGGGTCTGGGTCTGTATCTGCGACTGAGATAGTAATGGAATTCAAGTCTGAACCATAACATTTAATTAGTTGATTAAATTGTGGTTGCGAATGGTGGTGTTTGCGGTGGGTTAGGCTGTTTTCAAACTTTCTTCCATTCTGTTAACAGGTTAATTACTCTTATTGCCCTTCACTGGTATTCATTCCTGCATCAGGGGCCATTTTCTGTGCTCTTTTCTTCATGCTTTATTATGTGAAGTGCAAGCATTTAAGTCGCATATAGAGTGCTTACTTACTAAAATGGAGATAAAGTTATTTGAATATGAAGACCTTTATAAAATGATTCCGGAAATGAGATGATTGCCCCCCTGATGTTAGATTATTTTGCGCACTGGATCCGAAATTGTTATATGATATGCCATAGTCTGTATAGCATATTTAGGTCCGTATTATCGTTAAGACGTCAGACTCCAGTGTCTCCTTATATGGCCCTTTTGTGCTGCTGCTGCTAATGTATAGAATGATCAATAGTAGCTAGCACGCCATCAGGGTAAGAACTGAGGTCAACGTGAATTACTATACGCAAGAAATCTCTATTGGCACAAAAATATTTTTAAATAGAGGTCATCAGCTCATCAATTCAGGATTTCCAGCATGGCACCCCTCAAACACTTTTAAATGTCAAATCTCTGGTATGCCCATCTAATCATTACAACTAAATTGCACTGTGCAAAAAAAGGTAATTATCTGGTCGATGATTCCCAGCTTTTCTGCTAAACCTAATTTTGTGATCTTAGGCAAATATAGAGACCATTGTCGGTGCTTGGCCCTTGCTGCTTATTTTTGAGTGTGTGTGTGTATGTGTGTGTAGTTGTGATGGAGGTGAGTGAGCTGCTGAAAGTCTGAGGTGCTTGCACGGGAGGCAAAGGTAAGGGAGAGACATAGGGAAGCAAATTCAAATCCCTGGGCTCAGCAGCACCCTTTGAATTCCGGCAAATGTGGATGTGCCTGGAAAAAAAGTGTAACATAGTCTGTGTCTGCCTTGTGTTCGCTCCTCTGTCTGTCCATGTCAGGGTTTGCACCATGTAAAACAGCAACAAAAAATGTGGATTCTGCTCCTCACCCCAGCTCTAATCTTATGCCCCATAGATTGAGGACAAAGTGTCAAACTTTGATGCCAGAAAGAATTACACATCTAAATATGATTATAATTGGAGGCAAGATGGTGTCCGACTGACACTGCCGTTGTGATGCTGAGCATCCCCCTGTGAACTAAGTATTTCATGGTCTGGAAGCAGGAAAGCAGAAAGAAACTCTTGGATCTGGAGTATTAAGTTGCATGCACATCACGGAGCATTTCCGACTGCAATGACCGCAAGGAATGCCCCCGAAAAGACTCCCCAGTGCCTCGCATGTGATTCTTACCTGTGCTGTGAGCCTCGAGCTTCTGCACCTCCCCTGCCTTGAGGACGCTCGTCCGGCTCTGGCATCTTGGATTCACGCTGCCCTTAGCGGAGCCACTGCAATGCATGGGAAGCGGGCGCACACTCCTTTCGCATAGAAGAAACCAACAGACTCTATCGGACTGCGGCCGCAGCAGAGGTCTTTTGCTGATTGACACATCCCTGGTGCAACTTTGTGTCAACGCTTGCGGAAGACATGTAAGCATGACCGGGAAGGGGGCGTGTGGTGGCAAAAGAAAGAATGCTATTGTATCCTCACAGGCTAGCGCTGAAGAGAAGGGTGAGATAGGGGAGAGCTCTGAAAAGAAAGGCCTGGAAATTGATCCAGCAAAAAGAGCGACTATTAAAAAAAGCTCTTCGCGCCTAATAAAAGAAACTGGAAACTTCCAACCATTGATCACTACCAGTTTGGTGACTGTAATGAGGGTAGAGAATGACGCCACTTGTACTGCCAACATTCCTGGTGCAAGGGAGGCCAATATGCAACAGAGTGAAAGTAGGCAAAGTAAATGTAGATAGTCTGCCTCATCAGAAGTCTTAAATGACTCACAACTTTTAGACAGTGCAATGCCTACAGCAGCTAAAGCACCTTCAGCACAGATACAAGGGAGCATGATGCAACACAGTGGTAGCCCCGGCAATAACATCAGCAATGCAAATGGCAGCACAACTCCCCTGGCAGAATCCTCAAATACTTCTCTGAATGCGCAAACCATTAACTAGGGCCAACAAGAATACATCCTGAAAACCACTGACAATCAGGATAAATTCTTCTCCCTTACTGAGGAATCAGAACTATCTGACATCAGCATTTCTTTATCAAGTGGGGAGGGGGGAACCAAGTGGTACAGCAGTTCCAGCACTGACCCTCTGAAGCATAAGCATCTCTCAAAAAAACTGCAAAAGAAGAAAAACAGGGGTCAACTTTAAAAAAAGAAGATTCCACAGATCTGAATTGGGAATATAAAGATACCCCTCTTACAGTATTCTCCAATCCTGCGTCAACCGCTGGCGGCAATCAAACAATCATGGAAAGCACTAAAATGGGAGAACACCATGAACAGAGTAACAAGCCAGCACTAATTGATGTTCTAGAATATATTAAGAGCTTCCAAGCAGAAGCTAAAACGGATAGTCGTAGATCTCGCTTGGCTGCAAAGAAATTACAGGGAGCAGTCAGGAAGGTGGGAAAGACCTGTTCCAAACTTATTGACCGAGTGGCCTCAGTGGAAGTAAGAACCGAAACCCTGGAAAAGGATGTCACTATGCTGAAAACGCAAAATGACCAACATAAGGGCATTGTCAAAGACTTGATGCTGAAGGTCGAGGAACAGGAAAACCGGCAGAGACGTAATAATCTCTGCTTTCTGGGGATTCCAGGGGGTATTGAAAAAGATGATCCAAGGAAATGTATGATTACATTTCTCAAAGGGGCATTTCCAGAGATACAAGACTGAGATTGGGATAAAGAAGTCCAGAGAGCTCATAGGTTTCCTCTATTTCCCAGTAAGCATGCCCCAGTTTCACAGCAACATCCACGGGCCATGCTTTTATTTTTTGGTAACTTTTTGCTCCGGCAAGCTCTTTACGATCTGGTCAGACCCACAAACAAACAATCATTTGAAGGAACAACCTTTTCCACCGACCAGCCTTTGGGCACGCCACAGTGGAGCGCAGATGGAGCCTCTGCCAGCTCTTTGACCCCTTTCAGAAACTTGAGGCAATGATGTACCTGCAAATTCTGGCCAGGCTTAAAATCGTTTATCAATTAACTACTTGCAGTTTTATCTCAGAAATACAGGCTAAAAGTATTTAGAGGAAGTCATAGGACACAAACAATGAATTTAATTGTTATCATATTAACTACGTCAAGGGAGCCGTATTGATTTAAGAAATCAGGTGTTATAACTACTCAGGGCTGGGTTCTTAAATCCTGTGTTTTGTTTTCGTTTCTCTTTTCCCTTATTTTTTCTCTCCATGTTTCTCTCTTATTGGTGTTGGTATCTGATTAGCACTGCATGGGGGTATTTAAATTTTCACTCATTGCAGCTCTTCTAGTAGACTATGTCACTTGGGGGGACTCAGCGGGCTCAAACTGGACTGGATGATGGACCTCAAACCTCTGGCTCAGCGGTGGCCAGGTAACCTCCATGCATGGTGGAGGGTGTGTGGGTGGGAGACAGGGGAGGGATGGGGGGAGAGGTTGGGTCAGACAGGTGATTAAAACAAGTGAGAGAAATCACATTAGGTAACACCAAATGGAAAAGGCAAAGTAACAAGTGGGCCTTCTGTAAATTTGGTGCAATTTCTAGTCCACTTATCTTAAATTTATGGGGGTGTTAAAAGTGCTATCCTTAAACATCTGTAGATTAAGCGATACTAAAAAAGGCAAATAGTTGCAATAGGATTACGTGCTTGGGGCGAGAAAATGTTGTGCCTCCAAGAAACACACATAGAGGGCTCTTAGAGGCATATTTTAACCACATTAGGGTATAGGTTGGTGTGTGCTACATCACAGGGGCCACGGGTTCGGGGTGTTGCAATTTTAGCCAAGGGCAGTGGGTATGTTTTTAACCATTCCAAACTGATAATGTTGGCCGGTGGGCTATTACAGAATGCCAATATGTAAAGGGACTGAAGTTAACATTGTTTACTGTATATGGAAGTAACAGTGATGACCCTGTAGTTTTTAACAAGATCTCCAATGAGCTAGCACATTGGCCTCTTCCTGTAATGGTCTGTGGGGACTTTAAAATGAACCTCCAATTTGATTGTTCTTTGAAAGATGATTGGCAATACATAGGCCGCACACCTAAAGTATTTAAGACTTTGAAAATTATGTGTTATGTACACGGTTTAGTGGATGGCTGGGAAACATCTAAACCTAACGATCCAGGGTATACTTTCTTCTCTAACCCACATTCTACCCATGTGAGAATAGATTATGTATTAATGTCCAACTCACTCAAAGCAAAGTGTGGAACAGAGAAGCTGCCTCGAATACTATCAGACCACAACCCTTTAATCTGTACCCTGGATATGACACCAGTAAACACAGAACCCACACTCTGGACTTTTGAAAAGACCCTGTTGTTAGATGATAATTACTGTGCCCATTTGTGAGGATGGATCCCCAATTTTTTAGCTGATAATATCGGCAGCGCCTCAATCGATATATTAGGGGACACCCTGAAGGCAGGGATACGGGGAGAGACGATCTAGTATTCATTGAGGGTTAATAAACTAGAGAGAGAGACTATGCGGCGTCTACTGGAACATCTTAGGCTGGCTGAAGAAGAGTTGATAAGGGTGACAAGCAGGGCCAAAGCGGCAGAAGAAGTTACTCAAAGCCAGGTAGCAATCGCTAAGGCGGCAATCACCAAAATCTCTACTGACAAAGCAGTCAGAAAAGCAGCATCGCAAAAAGAAATGGTTTATGAAGTTAATGAACAAGTGGGTCATCAGCTAGCGGTGCAAATGCGGCAACAAACCACATCCAATCTGATACGCAAAATATATGATCCTGTTGAGGGCCAATTATCTGACCCTGAACTTATTAGAGAGGCTTTCTGGAGGTTCTATCGAGACCTGTACATGGACGAAGGAAGGGGGGACTTAGCAGATGTTGAAAGATACCTAGATAATGGCATTTATGATAGGTTTGAGTAGGAAGATCAGACTATTTTGGAGGAGCCCCCTAATATAGAGGAAATTCTAAATATGATTATAATTGGTGAATTGCAGAGTGTGAAAGTGGAGAATCTGGGGTCAATCCTGGCTTTCATGATTGATCAAATAGTGTGATTATTGGCAAATACTTTATTCAACTGAGGAAATAGCCTTTTTGTTCATTTTCACATTTAGACCGCCTTCAAAAAACATGAGTTCAGGATGTACGTTGCACAAAAATCTGTCTTACCTTTGACTTATTCGCATTTTTATCCTAAGTTGCTCCATCAGTCATTATCTAGGCCACATTATGAGGTACATATCATTGGAGCAAATAGTGGAAGTGGGTGGAGCCAATGGAGGATGGGGTGGAGCAAGGAAAGTGGGTGGTGGACTCTTATGAAAAATTACAGCATCTGCACTTCTGTTTTTTCAACTTAAGCACTGGACGGAGGGTGTTCTTTATTTTTCCGTTAGAGGTTCTCTGTATCGTGAACTGATGTTGCTGACATAGCACTTCTTTTTAAAGAAAAAGGAAAATGTATTTTGTTCTCTGAAAGAAGTTACTTTTTTACATTTCCTTTTTTTACGGGTTTGTTGGAGCGCTTTTTTTAAAGCTAATTTTCTGGTTTTTAGGGGTTTATGATTGAGAGGATTTTGTTGTTGGTGCCTTTTTTCTACAGTTGGATCTTTTTATCCTTTTTGGGGGGATTTATTTCTGAATTAATTAGTTTTTTGATTTATCTACTATGGATTTGTTTAGAGGAATGTATACTGCAACATAAATATATGTTTTTTTATTATTATTGGTGGGAAATGTTTTTGGTTACATATGGTTTGTTTGTTTATTTTTTATTTTAATAATTATATCACGTTTTATATTTATATGTACGTTTACATTTTTTAAATATCATTTTAATTATAAATTTTAAAAGATAAGAAATATTTTGTTTAAATGTATAGATTTTAAAATGCTTAGGATTTTTAGCATTGTTTTTTGTTTAAAGTATAGATTCAGCAATAATGTCTAGGTATTCTAACACTTTGGTGTTTGGAAATAGTTAGGTTTTGTGTTGTAGGCATTCATACATTGTTTTTGTTTGCTTACTAAGTTAACTTCCGATTTAGGGCCTGATTCTGATGCAGATAGGAAGGTCTCCTAACAGAATTTACTCCGGCCAAATCGGATCAGGTACAAGTCTTTCCGACCGGCTCAGAAAGGTGTCCCACCTACCGAGTATGATGCGAGTTAGGAGTTAGGAATATGGCAATCCCAACCCAACAGCATTTGAAACAACCAAGCCTTACAGAGCAGAATCGTTTGTCTCTATGGGTTCGCATTTCCAAATGACTGAGTGCGATGCTGGATTTGGGCAGCCTTTCTGAATCGTGCTGACCAACTCAAATCGTCATTTGAAATCAGACTGTGGGGGCCCATAGTAAGCCCCCCTGCACCCAAAGCCTTCCCAATTGGCCCCTTGGCGATAACCATGGTTCCTCTCTTACCAGCCACGCACTGTGCGGCAGGCACCAGGAGGTGTCCAACAAAGGGTGCCCGACTTTCCCCAGCCACCCCTTTCTTCAATGGGAGCCTGTGCTTTTGGTCAGAACAAAGGCTCACATTGATGTCAATGGGAGTCCAACCAAATAGTACATAATTTTAAATGAAGTTAAATTATTTAAACTAGTTAAAATATATTCTAACTTAATGCTAAAATATATTTTAATTTTATTTTGACATTTTTGAGTAACTTTTATTAATTAAATAATGTATGTAACTATATAACATTAAAATAAAGTTAAATTATATTTAATCCCTTTTTACATCACTTTTAATAATAATTATTAATACGTAAGTCAATGATATTGTTAATGGATCCTTCATCAATTTTTTTTGCATTTAATTGAATATATTCAATATAATTATGTTGTAAATTGAAATTATTATTGGGGTAACTTTATTTTGTTCCATGCTTATTTAACATAATACATTGGCATGTATCATGCAAAATTGTATTTATTTATTTCAAGTTTTATACACTTTTTCTACTTTTGACCTGCAATTTCCTACAGAGACAAATCTGCCGCCGGGGTGGATGCCAGGGTGGAGATCTCCCTGTGGTATAGTGTAGAGGTAATTAAAAATGTTTATTAAGCTTTGAAAACATTTGTAAACATATTATATCATAATAATTCATGTAAATTAATGTTATTTGTTTTAATTTGGAAAAAAAATAGCTGCAGAACTATTACCTTTATCTTGAATTAAATATGAGATTAATTCAAACACATGACATCCTACTAAATTAATTTTTCAGAAATTTAAGTCAAAATATTTCCACCTAATTTAAAGTAATTATATTGTTTATTATGTATTAATAATTATCATGAGCAAAGTATGAATGAAATAAAGCCAATTGAATTTTATTCTAATAAAAAATGCTACATTCATCTTAAAAATCTAAAAGGTTATTAAAAAATGTTAAAGTGAAATTAAAAATGTGCCTAATTGTTTGGTCAGTTTTCAGCATTAAAATACATTAATTTATATTTTAAACTAGTTTAAATCATTTAATGTATCCTCATTGCTAGGGTTTTTATTTTTAGTCCTTACCTCCATTTTTTTCAATGGGAGTGTGCTCTTTTATGGTAACCGTGGACATTCAACTCTGCTCAGCGGACAGAGTTTGCGGATTTTTCACGACACCGCTCTCTGCGCAGACTGCGGAGTACAGAAACACCTACGGCTCTATGGCGTAGACCACAGTGCCACCCACCCTGAGGGCTGTCTCAGGCTTACCAGGTCACAATGCTTCTTTGCCTTGCCCCGGCAGTCCTCCACCTTCTGGCTGTCTTCCCTCCAGTCCAGGCTCGCTCCCAGGCAAAACGAAACCCCTATGTCACTCTCTGGATGTATGCGCAGTTCTCCCATGACGTAGATAATTGGAGTTTCGTTTTGCCTGGAGTGGAAACGGAGACAGCCATGAGGAGGAGGACAGCCGAGGCCGGACACGGAAGTGGAGAATTGCTGCGCTGTGACCAGGTAAGCCTTCAGCAGCCTCGGGGTGGGTCAGGTCAGGTGGCAGGGGGCGGATCGGAATTCTGCTGAGTTTTTTTAGCCAACTCCACGGAATTCCGTGAAGAGGCACTCCGCCAACCTTACTTTATGGCATTATTAACTTACACTCCTATATTTACCTCCACCCCCTGTTTAGGTGGGCTAATATATGTAGGTTTACATTTTTGACATACATTACACTTGTAAATGTTGCATAGACATAAGTAGTAAAGTGTTTCAAAAGCGTGAGAGTAAACTTACATGTGTAAATTAATCATATGTTACCTCCGTGAATATCACCTTCCGCTCTAAAAAAGAACAACATATAACTCTTCAACATATTAATACACACGGGCATTGATTAGGAAAGAGTTGTCTGGGTGCTTGGCAGCGCAGCACAATTATACACTGTGTCAGATGGCTTTTTTGGGAGGAGATGTGGCCTAATGCAAGAGCTGCTCATTTTAGATCTGAGGAGGCAGGTTTAAATTCCAGGCTCAGCTCAATATGGTGCTCAATATGGCACCTTTCCTCAAAACCCCAGCGTACAAGAAAGAAAAAGATAGGCGGTACATCTTTCTCTGTTCAAGCAGCCAAACTATGGAATTCATTACCCCCAAACATCAGACCAACTGATCTCGCTTAAAAAAAAACCTGAAGCTTTGGCTCTTTCCAACATGACCAGCACACTCAAACACAAATGTACAAAATATGCTTGTGCATGTAAATATGTATAATTTTATTTTATGTATGTGTTTAGATATGAGAATTTCTTCTACACACAGATGGAACCGCAAATGAGGGGGGAGCAGGGCAATGTCAACAATGGCAATAATATCACAGTGACTAATCTAACAACTATGACTCTCAACTCAGCTGAATTACAACTGCTCTCATTGGGGCTCTCCTTTTGCCCGGAAAGCTCATTTGACTGCGCTGCAACTAGGATAGACGTTTACAAGGCTATCAGAAAACGAAAACTCCAAAAACATCATCTCATTAAAGGGGCAAGCAAAATAACCCGCCCTTAGCTGCTCCCCATCAGTTTACGGATTGACAAACAATGATATGCCACTCTTCAGAGACATGCAAACATTGGCACTTTCCACTGGTGGACAAGATGAACAAACGGCAACCACTACAACAAGCACAGATGGTATAATTGCAAATACTAAGAGGCCCATTAGGATGTCGGGCGGACCGCCACCGCCATGCGGGCGGTGGCGATCCGCCCAAGATCCTTGTCCGCCCGCCACCCATCACCTCCCGCCATATTATTATGGCGGGAGGGACCGCGGGGGACCGAAACACTGTCCGCCGCTTTTCTGCCCCGGTCACCTTGCGAATGGGGCGGTAAAGGGTTCATATGGTGGCGGTGTCTATCAGACACCGCCAGCCTTATTATGATGGGCTAATTCAGATGCCTTTCCGTGGCGACAATGCCGCCACGGAAAGGTATGCGGTCTTTACTTTGGGGGCCCCCTGTGGGTACCCATGGTGAAGGATCGGTGGGGGTTCCACATGGGGGTACCTGTGGTACCCCCCTGCATTAGCATACACAATGCAGCAGGCACCGTGCGGTTCATGCCGCTTTGTGTATGCAAATGCATACCATGCATTCATAACACTGCGGCGGGTGCTGGTGTGAACACCGCTTAAATCCATGTTGCGCCCGCCAGTGTGGTGGGTGCATCATAATGGGCATGGCGGGACCGCCGCTCAGATCGCAGGCGGTCCCGTTTTCCACGAGGATGGCGGGCAGACTTTGCCCGTCCGCCATCCTAATGGGGCCTAAGTTACACCACGTTCAGTCTATGGTCCAATCATGCCTAGAGATGCCATAGATGTATACCATGAGCAGATCACAAGTAGACTTAAGGATCTGAATGCCAAAGTTAGGAAAATTAACAAAGACACCCACAGGACAAATAGGAACAAACAGAGAATCAAGTATCAACAAATGATGCAAAAATTGTTAAGCAACAATGACATTATTATAAGGAATGCCGATAAGTGTAGTAACTTAGTAATTTGGGCTAAGGACGATTGCAATAAAGAAGCATTAGCCAACTCAAAGACCAACAATACTACCATAGAATTGACCAACTGATCTTAAAAGCAACATATCAAGTGTGGACGGAAAATCCGTTCCGTTCGCGGATTTTGCGGATTTTCGGCAAATTCGCAATCCGCGAGATTCGCAAATTTCCCGCAAAATCCGCGAGCGGAACGGATTGGGTCAAAAATTGAAGCTGACTTTTGTAACTATTTTAGAATGGCGCCGGCAAGCTGCCAGCAAGCTGCCAGAGCCATTCTAAAATAGTTACAAAAGTCAGCTTCAACAGGAAGCACTAATAGATAAAGTAAAGCAAGTGCTAGAGTTGAAGCTCAAATTCAGTTACACAATCATTAATCACCCCAAACTTAGGGTGATAAATGATTGTGTAACTTAATTTGACCTTCAACTCGAGCACCTGGTTTACTTTATCTATTAGTACTTCCTGTTGAAGCTGACTTTGTAGCTATTTTAGAATGGCGCTGGCGGCTTGCTGGCGCCATTCTAAGTGGGGCTGAGGGCAAAAGGGCACAAAGTGGGACAGAGGGCAGAAGGGGACAAAAAACGAGTGGGGCAGAGGGCAGAAGGGCACAGAAACAAGTGGGGCAGAGAGCAGAAGGGGACAAAAATGAGTGGGGCAGGGGGCAGAAACGAGTTGGACAGAGGGCAGAAGACCACAAAAATGAGTTGGGCAGAGGGCAGAAGAGCACAAAAACGAGTGCGGAAGAGGGCAGAAAGGCACAATAACGAGTGGTACAGAGGGCAGAAGGGCATAAAAAACGAGAGGGTGGCAGTGAAGAACCAGAGGGCGCATCACGGTCTTGCCCCAAAAAAAACCCTGCGAACACGCGCAAACATGACAAAACGCCCGGTGAACGCGCTGAGCGCCCCGCGAACACGCAAAAACAAAAAAATCCGCAAATTCGCACAAATTCAAGAATTTTGCAGATCGCGAATTCGCAAATCCGCAAATTCGCAAAAAATCGCCCATGCTTACAACATACGATAGCCACTATAGCAAACTTATGGCCAGGAGGAGTCTGGGGTTAATCAATAAGGATGAATATGATTTTTTAAGGAACAACACGCCCACCACCCCAGTAATGTACTTTATACCCAAATTACATAAAACTCCCACTAACCCGACTGGACGTCCGATTATCTCTGCAAAAAATTACCTGACAGAAAGTATGTTGCAATATATAGACTATTTTCATCAAGAATTTGTTCAAACATTGCCCTCATATTTAAGGGACACAGGTGACTTTCTAAAAAAGATACATGACTTCAAGTGGCAACAAGGCTATCCACTGATAACTATGGACATCACAGCTCTATACATGAGCATCAATCACAATGATGGGCTGAGGGCAGTAAAACATTACCTTTATTTATGGATGCTCATTGACATGATACACGTTTGCCTCCATAATAACCTGTGTTTATTTCAGAACAAAGTCTATCAAAAGTTAGGGATGTAGCTATGGGGGCCAGTTTCTCCCCCAGTTATGCCCGTCTCCATATGGGGTGGTCAGAGGAACTGGTCCTACATTGAAATTTCTCAGATACCCAGGAAAAAAAAGTAAAATGTTGGTGGCGCTACATTGATGATTTGTTTTTAATATGGCATGGTTCTGAAACAGAGCCTAAAGTATTTATCGATGAACTGAATTTGAATGATATTAATTAGAATTTTACATCTGATATTAGTGCTGAAAAGGTTACGTTGTCAGATGTGGAAGTGTACATAGATAAGGGGAAGATTGAAACCAAAATCCACAGGAAGCCCACAGCAGTAAATTTGGTGTTAAATGCAACCAGTTCACACCCTAAACACCTTATACAAAGTATACCATATGGGGAGATGATCCAACTAAAAATAATCTGCAGCACTGAGGGTGAACTATTGAATGCCCAACAGAACAGTCGATCCAGATTACTCCAACTGGGCTATACCAAAAAATTTATAGATGCAGCTATTTTAAAAGTGGGTTGGTGGACAGGAATACCCTTCTGAAAGTCAAAACAACGGAGACAACTAGCGAAGCACCCATACTATCATCCAAATCTAAAGAAACATCTAATGATGAATTTCATATTATAATAGGATACAGCAACCAAAGTAGGGAAATCGACCGCATTATTCAGAGAAATTGACCTTTAATAAAGAAAGACCCAATCTTAGGCCCCACACTACCAACCAGGCTCTCCATTACCAACAGAAGAGCCCCCAGTATGTGGGATAGGTCGGTACAGTATAATCCGGTAGACAAACCTAAAGGCAATATGTTGAGTCAAAGAAAGGGCTTCTTCAAATGCAGAATCTGTAAAGCGTGCCAATTTGCCACCAATACATTAGCATACAGAACTGCATTTAGTGAACAGAAACAAACCATCAAAAAAGCCCTATCTTGCAAAACAGAATATGTTGTATATGTTCTCTTGTGCCTGTGCGGGCTTAGGTACGTGAGAAGTACCAAGCTGCAGGGAACAAGAGGATTTTGCAACATATAAGAGCAATCACCAACCAAGACCCCGTGTATCCAGTAGCCTGGTATTTTATGGAACACCACCAATCAGACCTCAAACACCTCAAATACTTAATATATATAATAGACTGTGTGCCACTCAACAGATGTGGGGGTAACAGAGAAAGAATCTTAAGACGACTAGAAACTTGTTACATTTTAGAACTATATTCTAAAAACCCTAATGGTCTGAACGTCACAGAGGATCTGTACACATATCTGTAAAAAGCCAATAATACAAAGTTGTCCAATATCATATGACACCTCTTCTTTTCCTTGCTTTTCTTGACTTCTCAATAAGTGCTAGTTTTTAATATATAGTGTTTCACAATTTTCTTTCTCTTTTTTCCAAAAACTAGCAGCATCCTAGTGCTACAAACTGTAACGAGGCAGCTATTAGGAACCTCATATCACATAGAAGTCTCCACAAGATATTGGTTTTAATCTTGTTTTTTAATATTTATGCACTTTTTTTGTTATTTATTAACTAGTGACAAAGGCTTTCATCAAACAGACTATGGTGATTTGCACATATTTTGCACAACTTTGCACCCAATGCGTGTATGCTTAGGCTACCAAAGGTTGTTGTGGATACAACACATGAGTGAGAAACGAAAAGTGGCCAAACAAGACTCTACCTCTGAACATGGATTTTATGGTAAATTATAATCCTTGTTTGACAGTAACATTTTTTTTTATTGTGTGATACAAATAGACATGCATTGAGGGAATGAGATCTAATCAGTATTCAGACCCTGGATAGTTTTAACAATGTTGACCACCTCTTTTTACAAATTTTATGAAAGCTAAAGTCGGTTTTTACAAATGTCTTATTAACATAAGTATCTATTTATTTATCTATGTATTTATGAGAATACGCATGCAATTTGCAAATTTACGGTTGATAGAGAAATGACAAGCCAAGATATATCTTAAAAAAACACATGTGAACAAAACAAAAAATCGAACAATTGTACTGGTATTTATACCATCGTGTAACCAGCTTAGCAAAGAGCTAACAAGCAGTATGATGAATTTATGGCACTGTCACTTTAGCACTTGTGAAGAAAACACAAACAAAATGGTATTTAAACAGTCAGGTGACTTCATGGCATATCATGTGATCAAGGCTCAATGGAGTTGAAACGCATTATGGCTGACGTACCTTAGGAAAATAAATTGATTGAATGCACCAAGATGTGGTCCGTACTCCTTTCTTCAGCATATTGAAGTGCCAAGCAGCAGTAGAGTGTTTTGGATATACTTATATATTTCTACATTATGTTATACTTACCCTGTATATGTCACTGCATAGTTTTTATATAAGTTATTTGATTAGATGTGTATGGGTTTATTTTATTTATCTATCACAATATGTAAATATGAACATAATAATTGTATCTATATTTGCTTCACTATTGAAATATTGTGGTAAACATACAAATAAAAAAAATATATATAGATATATATATCAAGTGCAGGGCATGTAAGAACAGCAAAAAGTGTCAGAATATGAAGTACCAGGCATGAAGGAACAAAGGAAGATCAAGAGCCTGATGAACTGTAACACAAGCCGCACGGTGTACTGTTTAGTATGTCCGTCTGACTTGCGTTACATTGGAAGCACAATTCATCCCACAAAAATAGGAATCTTGGAACACCTCAGGGCCATACAGAATAAAGACCGATCATACCCAGAGGCGAGGCATTTTGAGATGTTCCACCAAAGCAATAGGGATCTTTTGAGCTTCTATATGGACATAGTGCCCTTAAATGTGGGAGGGGGGAACAGACAATTACAGTTACGTAGATTAGAATCACGGTACATCATTGATAACCAAAGAGGCCAGGAGGTCTCAATAGTGGTGAGGAGATGACCATGCACAATTAGTGCCCTATGGAAAATACGTGATTCTGAATTTATTGTATGTACTGGTAGGCGTAAGTGACTGAGATCATATCAGAAGCTTAGGCAAGAAGGTTAGACAGGGATTCTGTATATCAGGTGGAATGAATAACCATTGGCCATAAGATTAGCCCATTCAGGGCAAGAGTGACTTTTAATTGAGTTCATAAGTTTTCCATAAAATAACATTATGTTGAATAGATGGGATATCCCATCCAGGGTGACATATGTTTATTAATGTTTATTAATATTTGTGGATAAACATTTGTCTCCAAATGTGACTGATGTTTCGTGATGCTTTTCTTTACGGATTTACATGTTTAGAAATGTCCGACACCTTTTCTAAAGTAAGTTAGGTGTCCTTTGTTTATGTTACCAGTACTGTTGTATTTAAACTTACCTCATGGCGACGCCGGCCGCTAGTGAGAAAGGCGGCAGCCAAAACGCGTTTGGTCGTGTATGTTTCAATCCCAATAAAATCTGAGAGTTTAACCGTTCCTGTGAGTACTGGTGCATTTCTGAGCAGCAAGCTTGGGATCTGGTAGATCCACGGGGTGTCCGTCACCACGCTTGAGAAGCACCTGATCACGAGTGCAAGGGAACTAATGATGGACAAGTGAGCACGATATCTATATATATTTTATATATATATATATATATATATATATATATATATATATATATATGTTACCACTACCTCCTCCGAATGAAAGAGACGTGACCCGCAAGGGAGATTCAAGGAAGCACTTTAATGTAACAGAGTCTCAGGCGGATGCATTTCGGTGCTAATGACCTTCTTCAGCACCCCTCTCCAGCTGCTCCTCGTGCTGTGAATGGTCCACCTGTCACGCTGTTATGAACAGTGACCATACTCCGCCCCTACGATGGTTGTAGCCAATCAGTTATGTGCAGTCCCGTGTGGTGGAACTACACTTCCCACAAGACAACAATATTGCGCCTCGAGGGAATGCAGAGTTCTATGGGGTGATGCAAGTCGAGCAGGTTTTTGTGACAGGCACAGCCCTTGAAAGTCTGTTGGGAGGTGAGGCAGATATACACTCCAGTGCCCCCTCGGGTCCCCCTTGTTTGGCCACCACGACCACTCTGCCTGATGTCCTTCGCGGGGGTAGGCGCGGGATTCCGGTCACCCAACAGGAGATATGAATATCCCCTTGCCGCGTTGTAATCCAAGCGTCCTGGTGGGTGATGGACTGATTTGCTAACGCAACAACACCACAGTTGCTCAGACGAGCTGGCCAGTAAGTCCATACCTCTTGAACGGCGTGGGTGAACGTACTTGCGCCCTGGCTTGGCGCGTTATGTCTGTTACCACTACCTCCTCCGAATGAAAGAGACGTGACCCGCAAGGGAGATTCAAGGAAGCACTTTAATGTAACAGAGTCTCAGGCGGATGCATTTCGGTGCTAATGACCTTCTTCAGCGCCCCTCTCCAGCTGCTCCTCGTGCTGTGAATGGTCCGCCTGTCACTCTGTTATGAACAGTGACCATACTCCGCCCCTACGATGGTTGTAGCCAATCAGTTATGTGCAGTCCCGTGTGGTGGAACTACACTTCCCACAAGACACCAATATTGCGCTTCGAGGGAATGCAGAGTGCTATGGGGTGATGCAAGTCGAGCAGGTTTTTCTGACAGGCACAGCCCTTGAAAGTCTGTTGGGAGGTGAGGCAGATATACACTCCAGTGCCCCCACGGGTCCCCCTTGTTTGGCCGCCGCGACCACTCTGCCTGATGTCCTTCGCGGGGGTAGGCGCGGGATTCCGGTCACCCAACAGGAGATATGAATATCCCCTTGCCGCGTTGTAATCCAAGCGTCCTGGTGGGTGATGGACTGATTTGCTAACGCAACAACACCACAGTTGCTCAGACGAGCTGGCCAGTAAGTCCATACCTCTTGAACGGCGTGGGTGCACGTACTTGCGCCCTGGCTTGGCGCGTTATGTCTGTTACCACTACCTCCTCCGAATAAAAGAGACGTGACCCGCAAGGGAGATTCAAGGAAGCACTTTAATGTAACAGAGTCTCAGGTGGATGCATTTCGGTGCTAATGACCTTCTTCAGCGCCCCTCTCCAGCTGCTCCTCGTGCTGTGAATGGTCCGCCTGTCACACTGTTATGAACAGTGACCATACTCCGCCCCTACGATGGTTGTAGCCAATCAGTTATGTGCAGTCCCGTGTGGTGGAACTACACTTCCCACGAGACACCAATATTGCGCCTCGAGGGAATGCAGAGTGCTATGGGGTGATGCAAGTCGAGCAGGTTTTTGTGACAGGCACAGCCCTTGAAAGTCCGTTGGGAGGTGAGGTGATATATATATATATATATCTAATATATATATATATATATATATATATATATATATATATATATATACATATATATATATATATATATATATATAATTACCTACTGGCGGTCGCCAATAGGTAGTTATAGTTAAAACCTAGTTTCCGTATTAAATCCGCAACATTCTATTTGGAATAACTTTGACGTCGGTGGACTAATCTTTGTGAATTTCTCCAAGAAAATGGCCTGCTCCGCTCCACTTCTTCCCTGAAAGTCTGGAGGTGATTCGTGCAGCGATGGCCGAGAAAAAAGGGGGGGTCCCAAAATGTGTTTTCCCCATGCAAGTTTCCATAGGACCTTTAGCCAGGGCTACAGCCCGAACGGCTGAACGGAATTACACCAAATTTGGCAAAAAAGGTAGAGTTCGGTTCACAGATCACACTTTATGTTAAATGGTGTAAATCTGTTCAGTAGTTCCTGAGAAAATCAAAAGTAAAATAATAAGTATATCTATAGGCGCATAGGCGAGTACTGTAGCTGCATTCTGATTGGCTGTAAACTGTTTGTCAACACTCCAAACCAGGAAGTGTTGGCAGCCATCTTGTGCCTCGGTCAGACTGAAGCACAAGAAAGCAGAAAAATAAACGTGTAGAATGCACAAAGGCGGCAGGGTAGAAACACCCTGACCCCCTAGGCCTGCTCAGGGGGTCCCACAAGAAACCCCCAAGGCCCCCCCCTAATTTTTTTTGTGACAAAAATGTCGGGGTACGCGTACGTATGAGTACCGTACGAGTACTGTACGCGTACTTACGCATACCTTTTCGAGCACGAGCTGCATTTTCATTGGCTGTGAACACTCCAAACCAGAAAGTGTTGGCAGCCATCTTGTGCTCGGTAGACCGAGGCACAAGAAAGCAGATAAACAAACATGTAGAACGCAAAAAGGGGGCAGGGTAGAAACACCCTGACCCCTAGGCCTGCTCAGGTGGTCTCACAAGGACCCCCAAGGCCCCATTTTTCTTTTTTAAACCCGGTCTGCTTTTTTTCAAATTACCCCCCGGGGGGACCAAATCCCGGGAGCATAGTGAAAAAGAAGTGTCGGGGGCCTCAATCACACCCCACACTGGCCCGGGGACCAGCCCCCCAGGGCAAAACAACGCAGCCCCCTGACGCATACTGTAGGTTCCAGGTGGGCTAGTTGGCCTCCATAGACCCCCAGTATGCAAGTGGAATTGGTTCCCCCTCTGCAAACGCACCAGGGGGCTGCGTTGCAGAGAGGTGTAAAAAGGAGCGTTGCCTCATTACACCAATCTGCAATGCAGCACACTGGCGCATAATGGAGATTCCTGGTGGGCTAGTTGGCACCCATGGACCCCCAGTATGCAAGGGGAATTAGCTCCCCCTCTGCAAATGCTCCTGGGGGCTGCGTTGCAGAGAGGTGTAAAAAGGGGTGTGGCCCCACTACACCTCTCTGCAATGCCGCCCCCTGGTGCATACTGGAGATTCCTGGGGGCTAGTTGCCCCCCAGGGACCCGCAGTATGCAAGGAGAATTAGTTCCCCCTCTGCAAACGCATCCGGGGGCTGCGTTGTAGAGAGTTGTAAAAAGAGGCGTGGCCTCGATACATGTCTCTGCAACGCAGCCTCCTGATGCATACTGGAGGTACCCAGTGGGCTAGTTGGACCCCAGGGACCCGACAGTATGCAAGGGGACTTAATCCCCCAACTTAGAACACTCTACAGAGCGCGTTAGCACAGTGGTGAAGGTAGGGGACGGGGCTTGAGGTGATGTGAGTGCAAACATGCCCTGAGGCGCGTTTTAAGTTGGGGAACTAATTCCTGTTCAATCCAGAGGTCCCCTAGGGGGCAACTAGTCCAACAGGTTTCTCCAGTAAGCGCCACGGAGCTGTGTTGCAGAGTGTTGTAAAAAGGGAGCGTGCCCTTTGAACACCTCTCTGCAACACAGCTGCCTGGTGCATACTGGAGATACCTCGTGGGCTAGTTGGCTCACAGGGGACCTCTGGATTGAAGAGGAATTGATTCCCCAATCTAGCTCACTACTATTCCTGAAAAGTAAATTTAACTGTTCTTACCAGTTACCAGTAACTTGAATTTCCTTCCATAGGATTTGATTGCCTGCTATATAAAATATATATAAATTAAAAAAATATTAAATAAAAAAATATTACAATTTCAATATTTTTAAAAACATTTTTTCAATGCATATTAAAAATATGTAATGTAATCTAAAAAATAAAATATCCCAAAATAAATAGTTTAAAATAATGTAGTAAATGAGTATAAATAAATATAACAATTAATACATTTATTATGTTATGTTATGTTATTATGAGTTTGTAAAGCGCTATATCACCCAGGGGTATCTAAGCACCATTTAAAAATGATCATTTACAAAACCTTTGAAATTCACTGAAAAAACATAGGTTTCAGCCACGTTATAGTTAAAAATTAGAATTTAAAAAACCTTAGAAATTCACTGAAAAAACCATAGGTTTCAGCCATGTTATAGCTAAAAATTAGCATTTAAGAAACCTTAGAAATTCACTGAAAAAACTATAGGTTTCACAAACGTTATAGTTAGGAATTAGCATTTAAAAAACCTTTGAAATTCACGGAAAAAACCATAGGTTTCACACATGTTATAGTTAGCTGGACATTTCACTCATACAAAACCATTGAAATTCCCCCGTTATAGTTAATTCAGCTAACTATAACTTGTGTGCATGCAATGCACTGCTGATGACATCACATATTACATCACTCATGACATGGTCAGTGACATCACTCATGACATCACTGATGACATCTCAAATGACATCACTGATGACATCATCCTTGTGAAAGAGTGGCAGACCTCCTCTCAGCGTAATATAATCCTTGATACAAACATTCAAAAATAGAAACTAAAATTTTCAAAAAAATTGAGATACCAATTCCAGTTAGAACAACCTATTCAGTAATTCCAAAATCTACATACACATCCAGTCATTGACTAACAGTTCTATATAGGCTCTCATACATGTACTCACTCATCATATGTACTCATACACCTATACATCTTATTACACACCGACACTCATCTATAGAGTTACTCACACACAAACTCAGGTAAATAAACTATCAAACATCCCTTTACTTGCATATATAGCTATACACCCACCGCTTCACTTACTTCTACAGAATTGTACACATACTTACTCTCTTAAACAATCATTTATAGAAACACATACTTATTTATACAGGAACTCTTACAATCTCTCGCTCTCACATATACTCACTTATATACATCAATACTCACATATACTAGTTTAACACATATGTAGTTACTCATAAAGATACTATTGAGACAGTGATTCACTCACTAACACACCCATACACACACTCCTCCACCCATACAGTCCTGTACACATGCAGTCTTCAAAACACATACAAACAGTTAATCACCAATTCATGCATCTATGCGGTAAGTAATACCCCCCACCAAACCATACAGACACTCATACTGATACTCTTAAAACCAACTAATAACCCATATCGACACTCATGTAGCTAGTCACCAACCCATGCAGCCACTTATACACAAAGTGAGACACTGATACAGATATTTACATATTTAAACATTACTCGCTAATACATGTATTTACTAAGATACACTTAATAAGTCAGTTAAACAATCATTTTTACAAAAAAAAAACATCAATTTAGACACTTATTTACACATTTTTTCTTCCATCGACCTTTGGATATACATATATAAAACATATTTATTTTTCAGAAAGACAGACATTCACTGGATGATGTCATCAGTGATGTCATTTGAGATGTCATCAGTGATGTCATGAGTGATGTCACGGACCATGTCATGAGTGATGTAATATTTGATGTCATCAGCAGTGCATTGCGGGCGCTCAAGTTATAGTTAGCTGAATTAACTATAACGGTGGAATTTGAATTGTTTTGTACGAGTGAAATGTCCAGCTAACTATAACCTATGTTTTTTTTCCGTGAATTTCTAAGGTTTTTTAAAAGCTAATTCCTAACTATAACGTTTGTGAAACCTATGGTTTTTTCAGTGAATTTCTAAGGTTTTTTAAATGCTAATTTTTACTTATAACATGGCTGAAACCTATGGTTTTTTCAGTGAATTTCTAAGGTTTTTTAAATGCTCATTTTTAACTATAACGTGGCTGAAACCTATGGTTTTTTCAGTGAATACATATATATAAATGAACAAACAAATGAGCTTTTACATACAGAAACACCTGAAAGTTGTAGTTTCTAACTCACTATTCATATTTGCACATATGGAGCTTTAAACAATACGATGTTATATATCTTAATTTGTTACCTTAAGCAGGTATGGCCTTTCTATGTAGTTATGTATCTATATATGTATTACTTTACAAGAAAGAAGGAAAGAAGGAAAGAAAGAAAGAAAGAAAGAAAGAAAGAAAGAAAGAAAGACAGAAAGAAACAAACAAACAAACAAACAAACAAACAAACAAACAAAGAAGGAAAGAAAGAAAGAAAGAAAAACAACTTCAACTCCCTGCAATGCTCTACTGTGTGTCTCATCCTATGCCTCTCTCAGTATATCCTCTACCTCCACTCTCTGACTCATCCCTAACCTCATTCTAATATTATGATCTCCATAAGATCCTTTCTTGACTTTTCCCTTCTTTATTCCTTCTTGACTAACTCCACAGCTTATTCTACTATGATTTCGCATTGTCAGGCCCCACTTGGCTCCTGCTGCCCATTAAGCCTTCAATGAACTCTTGTGAACTAGGGTGGTTGGAACAAAAAGTAAAAACCAAGCATGCACCACAATATGCATACTTTAATGCATACAACACATACACACACTTACGCCGCAGACATACACATTCATGCTGCTGTCATATGCTAGAGAAACCCACACTGAATGACTGGGAACCTCCTGATTGGTTGTTCGGAGGCCCCATAAGACTTGGAAATCTCGGCTCTACCTTGGGCCACAGGCCTGTAAATGACGCTTAGGGTGGACAAAAATATTTACAACAAGGGGTGGTGAGGGACAGAGTCTCTGAATTAAGCAGAAAGCTCTCACCCAGTCAAGAGATCAGGGCTAGATCCAACACCGTTTTTTAGCTCACTGCACCATCCCAGTTTCAGAACCTGGCTGTATGCAAATTAGTCTGTTCCTGTCCCAGTGCATGATGGGAACAGGGCAAACCAAACTACAAAAGCCAATTCTTACACTGGGAAGGAAACAAGCTCCCGGGGACCGGTTTCTGGCATTACAGCCGTCTTCGGCCCGGTTTGCTTGAATCCTGATGGTGCAATGAGCAAGGGTCTCACATCTGAGAATACCCTTCCACGCTTAGGGTGGACAAAAATATTTACAACAAGGGGTGGTGAGGGACAGAGTCTCTGAATTAAGCAGAAAGCTCTCACCCAGTCAAGAGATCAGGGCTAGATCCAACACCGTTTTTTAGCTCACTGCACCATCCCAGTTTCAGAACCTGGCTGTATGCAAATTAGTCTGTTCCTGTCCCAGTGCATGATGGGAACAGGGCAAACCAAACTACAAAAGCCAATTCTTACACTGGGAAGGAAACAAGCTCCCGGGGACCGGTTTCTGGCATTACAGCCGTCTTCGGCCCGGTTTGCTTGAATCCTGATGGTGCAATGAGCAAGGGTCTCACATCTGAGAATACCCTTCCACGCTTGGGGTGGACAAAAATATTTACAACAAGGGGTGGTGAGGGACAGAGTCTCTGAATTAAGCAGAAAGCTCTCACCCAGTCAAGAGATCAGGGCTAGATCCAACACCGTTTTTTAGCTCACTGCACCATCCCAGTTTCAGAACCTGGCTGTATGCAAATTAGTCTGTTCCTGTCCCAGTGCATGATGGGAACAGGGCAAACCAAACTACAAAACCCAATTCTTACACTGGGAAGGAAACAAGCTCCCGGGGACCGGTTTCTGGCATTACAGCCGTCTTCGGCCCGGTTTGCTTGAATCCTGATGGTGCAATGAGCAAGGGTCTCACATCTGAGAATACCCTTCCACGCTTAGGGTGGACAAAAATATTTACAACAAGGGGTGGTGAGGGACAGAGTCTCTGAATTAAGCAGAAAGCTCTCACCCAGTCAAGAGATCAGGGCTAGATCCAACACCGTTTTTTAGCTCACTGCACCATCCCAGTTTCAGAACCTGGCTGTATGCAAATTAGTCTGTTCCTGTCCCAGTGCATGATGGGAACAGGGCAAACCAAACTACAAAAGCCAATTCTTACACTGGGAAGGAAACAAGCTCCCGGGGACCGGTTTCTGGCATTACAGCCGTCTTCGGCCCGGTTTGCTTGAATCCTGATGGTGCAATGAGCAAGGGTCTCACATCTGAGAATACCCTTCCACGCTTAGGGTGGACAAAAATATTTACAACAAGGGGTGGTGAGGGACAGAGTCTCTGAATTAAGCAGAAAGCTCTCACCCAGTCAAGAGATCAGGGCTAGATCCAACACCGTTTTTTAGCTCACTGCACCATCCCAGTTTCAGAACCTGGCTGTATGCAAATTAGTCTGTTCCTGTCCCAGTGCATGATGGGAACAGGGCAAACCAAACTACAAAAGCCAATTCTTACACTGGGAAGGAAACAAGCTCCCGGGGACCGGTTTCTGGCATTACAGCCGTCTTCGGCCCGGTTTGCTTGAATCCTGATGGTGCAATGAGCAAGGGTCTCACATCTGAGAATACCCTTCCACGCTTAGGGTGGACAAAAATATTTACAACAAGGGGTGGTGAGGGACAGAGTCTCTGAATTAAGCAGAAAGCTCTCACCCAGTCAAGAGATCAGGGCTAGATCCAACACCGTTTTTTAGCTCACTGCACCATCCCAGTTTCAGAACCTGGCTGTATGCAAATTAGTCTGTTCCTGTCCCAGTGCATGATGGGAACAGGGCAAACCAAACTACAAAAGCCAATTCTTACACTGGGAAGGAAACAAGCTCCCGGGGACCGGTTTCTGGCATTACAGCCGTCTTCGGCCCGGTTTGCTTGAATCCTGATGGTGCAATGAGCAAGGGTCTCACATCTGAGAATACCCTTCCACGCTTAGGGTGGACAAAAATATTTACAACAAGGGGTGGTGAGGGACAGAGTCTCTGAATTAAGCAGAAAGCTCTCACCCAGTCAAGAGATCAGGGCTAGATCCAACACCATTTTTTAGCTCACTGCACCATCCCAGTTTCAGAACCTGGCTGTATGCAAATTAGTCTGTTCCTGACCCAGTGCATGATGGGAACAGGGCAAATCAAACTACAAAAGCCAATTCTTACACTGGGAAGGAAACAAGCTCCCGGGGACCGGTTTCTGGCATTACAGCCGTCTTCGGCCCGGTTTGCTTGAATCCTGATGGTGCAATGAGCAAGGATCTCACATCTGAGAATACCCTTCCACGCTTAGGGTGGACAAAAATATTTACAACAAGGGGTGGTGAGGGACAGAGTCTCTGAATTAAGCAGAAAGCTCTCACCCAGTCAAGAGATCAGGGCTAGATCCAACACCGTTTTTTAGCTCACTGCACCATCCCAGTTTCAGAACCTGGCTGTATGCAAATTAGTCTGTTCCTGTCCCAGTGCATGATGGGAACAGGGCAAACCAAACTACAAAAGCCAATTCTTACACTGGGAAGGAAACAAGCTCCCGGGAACCGGTTTCTGGCGTTACAGTCGTCTTCGGCCCTGGTTTGCTTGAATCCTGATGGTGCAATGAGCAAGGGTCTCACATCTGAGAATACCCTTCCACGCTTAGGGTGGACAAAAATATTTACAACAAGGGGTGGTGAGGGACAGAGTCTCTGAATTAAGCAGAAAGCTCTCACCCAGTCAAGAGATCAGGGCTAGATCCAACACCGTTTTTTAGCTCACTGCACCATCCCAGTTTCAGAACCTGGCTGTATGCAAATTAGTCTGTTCCTGTCCCAGTGCATGATGGGAACAGGGCAAACCAAACTACAAAAGCCAATTCTTACACTGGGAAGGAAACAAGCTCCCGGGGACCGGTTTCTGGCATTACAGCCGTCTTCGGCCCGGTTTGCTTGAATCCTGATGGTGCAATGAGCAAGGGTCTCACATCTGAGAATACCCTTCCACGCTTAGGGTGGACAAAAATATTTACAACAAGGGGTGGTGAGGGACAGAGTCTCTGAATTAAGCAGAAAGCTCTCACCCAGTCAAGAGATCAGGGCTAGATCCAACACCGTTTTTTAGCTCACTGCACCATCCCAGTTTCAGAACCTGGCTGTATGCAAATTAGTCTGTTCCTGTCCCAGTGCATGATGGGAACAGGGCAAACCAAACTACAAAAGCCAATTCTTACACTGGGAAGGAAACAAGCTCCCGGGGTAAATGACCAATGCCACAGCTTTTGCTGGCAAAACGGCACCTGAAGCAGCGGCATCTCCCACTTATCAGAGTCGGCGTCCTGCGAAGGCAAAGGATTGGTCTTCAGTCTCCAGCGGTGGCACTCCAGAGGCCCACAGCAACCACCTGTAAAAAGGAAAAGAAGAGAAAGTTAAGTTCAAATGTAAGCAAAAGCATTCATGTGAATCTTGGGGCATTCAGAACTGTAACAGAGACTTGAACTTCATTTCAAAAGGCCCAGACTAAGAGACTTAGAGGTTTAAGGCTAAGAGCTAGTGGGGAAGTTACCCTGTCATCACACTACAGCAGCAAATTGCTGGGAGCCATAGAATGCATGCACAGGTGCTCGCCTGAAAGTTGATTTCAATATAAAAGGAAGAAATATGGCCTAGGGAGTCCCAAAACCACACAATGGCGAGTAGCTCATCATTGTGACAAGCATTAGAGCAAATTATACCCATTGTGCGTGCGCATAAAGTAAGTGAGAAGGCCCATAGTGTGAAAGTAGAGTGAATGAGAATATTAAAACCTAAAAAGAAGTATTCAGCTCTGACTAGAAGAGCTTCCAACCCTTCAATCTACTCCTAACCTACAGTCGAGTTCAGCCTTATCATGAGCCAACCTGCACTGCTTGCAACAAACCAGTAGGATTGCAAAGCCCACCTTGTACGCTTCTTCACTCGGACAGCAAGAGAATCTCTGAGACTCCAGTTTGTCAGTTCACAGCACCACTAGGTGTCAGCTTGGTGTTTCCCCCTGTAGACACTCCGGAGAGTGAATATAGGTAGACCGGAACAAGCACTCAAGCAGGATCTCTTCCCCGATTTACCTTGATTTCTTCATACCCCTTTCCCCTTGGAGCTTCCTTCTGGTGGGTTGTTCAATCAATTAATCAATAAAACTTTATTTCGGTTTTGTTTTGCAAACCATAAAAGTACAAATACAGTGATACAAAATTCATTATTAAAAAAAAGCCATCATCAAGATACAGAAATACAAAATTAGCAACAATTTATAGCAGTACAAATTTTGCCAAATGTATTAAATACAGGTGCAAAAGGATTTTAATAAAACTCATTACAGATCCAAACATTTTCTATACTTTACAATAGATTGTAAACATTCTAGTACAAAAAGGATACTATCACTATGTAATAATTGTAAGTACAGCATAACTGGTCTGATCTGGCAAAAATTAAGTTTCATTAACCCCTTCGATGCTCATGACGAGCTCAGCTCGTCATGAGGTACGGTTGAGCTGTGCTGATGACGAGCTGAGCTCGTCATGAACAATGGTAACTCTGTGAGGGCAGCACCGGGGGGGAAAACCTCTAGCAGCCAAGGTGTTAAAAGTGACACCAGATAGCGTTTGTGGGGAAATTCATATAATTTACATAAAAACATAAAATGCAGCATGTCTTGCGGAGACTTTCCGTTGCAGCCGCAGGGAGCTGCTTCTTTACTAAAAGTAGTTTTTTGTGGCCTGACAAGCAAATAGTAACATTGATTAAGCCGAAATCTAGTTAATACAAATTTCTCATATGAGGTCAGAGCGCCCATTAAATAAGGCTCAATATATGGAGATGTTTTTAACATGACATATGTCCTGACACTCGGTTTCTGAACCTCTATAGCTTCCCTCGTCATTTTCCTTTCCATGAGAAAAGCCGATTTTATTGCCTCCAGATCCCTCTTAGTAATACAATCAGGAGTTTCAAATAACTCACCACGCCCTAGACTTAGAAAGCTTGTCTTCAAATATATGAGCCAGGATATAGCAGATGAGTTGTCCAGAGACAGACAGTCTTTTACAATCTTATGCGTGAGGGGGATATCAGGGTTTAACCACAATTTTAACCAGCAAGACAGCGGGCGCAGGGAAAAAATGTCACTGACATACCTGACCCCCAGTTCTTCGTGGACAGCTAGGTTAGATGTACCCTGCGGGAGACACAGTAGAAGTTTCAAGAAAGTGTTCTCCACAGTCTGAAGTTGCTCTTCCCGAATATACCCCCATATTCCGCTGCCAAATGTTGCTGTGGCCACTGATTTGGCGTTATATAGTTGCAACATGGCCCCGGTAGGCTTTTTTCCCAGTTGGGATGCTTAATTAAATGTCGATGCATTCACCCTAGCAACGTCCCCTTTCTTTTTTAAAACATGCCCGCCCCAGTTTAGCTTATTGTCCAAGAGGACTCCAAGATACGAGAACGTGCTAGATATGGCAATTATTGCATCTCCCACGTTAAATTGGAAATTCCTTCTTGGTGGCTGGCCTACCTGCATAATAAATGATTTGGAGTTATTTATTGTTAAATCCCTGTCTGTCATTAAGTACTTGAAAGCAGTTAAAAGATCTCGGAGGCCTCTTTCAGTCCTAGATATGAGGACCGCATCGTCCGCATAAAATAGGACCGGAATACCCCGACGTCCAACTCTCGGGCAGTCTGCCCCCACCTCCTGTAAAACGCTATCTACGTTATTAATATAAACCTTAAACAAAAAGGGAGCCAAAATACATCTTTGTCGGACTCCCCTTTTGATGTTAAAATCCTTCGTCACACTCAGATCTTGAGAAAATCTAACATTTGCTCTGGTAGGTCTATGTAAATCTTCTAGAAAGTCTACGATACCACCATCAACCCCCTTTGCCCTCATGGACCGGCACAGCTTCTGTCTGTTCACACAGGTCCATGAAGGCAAGGTGGATAGTCCCCTTGTATGCCACTGTATATTTGCTCAACATCAAGAAAAGGTTGAGGCCTTGGTGGTCGTGGAGCGTCCCCTACAGAAACCATACTCGGATACGGACATGATGTTATTGTCCTCAACCCATGTAGCAAATCTCCGCAGGAGAACCCTTCCCATTACTTTCACCATAGAGTCTATGAGTGATATCGGTCTATAGCAGTGCGGGCTGCATTTATCCACTTTTTTAAAAACAGGTACAATAGTAGAAACCCTCCAAGACTGTGGGAAACCACATTGAACAGCAGAATTAAAAACGGATTCCAAAATTGGGGCCCAGAAAGAAGGGTCAGACTTAAATAAGTCAGGCGGAATCCCATCTGGCCCATGTACTTTCCCGGCTGTTAGGCCTAAAATTCCTTCAAGTATTTCACCCCTACCAATTATAATTTTGTTGCCTTGAAAATCAGCTACCAGTCTGTCATTTTCTTCCAAGGGACAAACAAACATATGCTCGAAATGAGCCTCCCAATCCTCCTTGGATATGTGACATTTAAGACCACCTCCTGTCTCCTGGACAAGAAATGTTTTTTTAATGTTCCCCAAAACTTGGAACTGTTCTTGAGAGTTTCAGGATCCAGTAACTCATTTCATGCCTCATCCCTTAAGGTCTCCTTACGTTTGGCTAACGCTATTTTATAGTCCCTGTGACATACTATTATGTCAGCTTGCACTCTAGGGTTAGAAGCTAAGGCTGCCCTTAGATTTTTAGCTGTTTTTGAACAGTGCTGGTGAAACCATTTAGGGCCCAGATTAGTCTGTTTCTTAACTGGCACATACAACAGCTCCGTGACCCTATCTGAGATCGTCTGGAAAGCTACTAACACCTTTGTGTATTGATGCCCCCCCTGTGTGCAGGTGACAATTTCACCTGCACACGCAGCTTTGATATCATTATAAAACAGCTCAGGGATAACTTGGGTCCATCTGAGTCTGCGCTTTCCATCAGTTGTGCTCAAATCTCCCTGTTTGGGATTTGACTCTATTTTTGTAACCTAAGGTCCTGTTAAATATAATGAAAGAGAGTTATGGTCACTGAATTTGCTCTCCTCAATTAAAAAAGAATCTACAAATGTCTGCATAGGGGATGAAATCAGCACAAAGTCAATGAATGTCCCCTTCCTGTGGCCCTTAAAAGTCGGCACCCCAAATCTAGTATAAGGGTTCGTCAGAGCCATGGTGGGTGTCATATCAAGATCATTCATCATATCATTAAGCAACTCCCCCTCAGACGAGTGCTCAAAGTATAATCCATGAATTCGAGAACTACTCAACTCAGAAATACATGTAAGTAGGGGGTTGCCACAAGGATGTATATTAAAATCACCCATAACCATAAGGTTGTGTAGGCTATGACTCATAGACTTATTGATAAAAGCAGTCAGAGCAAAGATGTGACTACGATCCTAACATGGGGAGAGTGAACTATAAAAGTTTACCAGACCTACCATACAATTCTCTCCTTTTAGAGTTAAAGCAAGAATACCCGGATTAAAGGTAGGGACTGTATGTACTTTGCATGCCAAAGCTACAGAAACATAAATACCAAATCCCCCCTTTGATCTTCCCCTATTGGAGACAGTTGCTGGAACAAAGTATGCCTTGTATCCTTCCAGAAGGATATCACAATCAACCAACCACGTTTCTTGCAGACAAATTATCAAAAATTGCTTAATATAAGCAATCCAGCTAGGATTCCCTATCTTGGCAGCTAACCCTGCAATGTTCCAAGAAATAACGTTGTTTGAACTCCCCCTGTGTAATCTGTCCTCTACAGCTCCTATGTCATTCTTTCTCCCTCCTCCCAGATCACCAGTTTCCTCGAGTCAATTGCAGGCTTCCAAGCCAGACAGGATTTCATACCTGTTATGGACTGGAAGTCCACGGGCGGTAGTATTTAGGTTACTGTGTGTGATTTGTGGTAACAAGGGGGGAGCATAGTCAGAGAGGGATCTCGCCCTAGACCAGTCTCCCGTCTGCCAGTTTTCCTCCCGATTAGATCTTACCGGGTCCCTCCATGGTAGTGGCCTGTAGAAAAACCCTAAGGGTAATAATTTGATTGCAGTACCCTTTGTCAACTGTTGGCATGGGCCTCTTGTTAATAAGCGACCAGCAATATGAGGATTGTCAAAATTAACAATGATACAATCCCCACTTCCTGTCTTGTTAGATCTGCCGATCCAGTTAACCCTGCGTACCATTATTATATTATTAGTGATATTCACTCCATCAGGGGTATTCTGGCTAAGCCAAAACATTGTCTTGTTCAGCAGTTGTTCATAGCTTTCAATCTCTCCTGGTGGGAGGGCAGGGCCATGGCTCAGTATGAACACATATGGGGTGGCTTCTGGCAGGAGATCAATAACCATAGGTCTTTGAGCTACACTGGGTCCCTCATCTGACCTCTGAATTAAATCAGGAGTAAGTGATTTTCTCCTGGTGCACAAGGGTTGTATTAGAGGTGTTTTTTCTCTCCGGTTTCCAGTAGAATTAATAGCACCACCTGGAACCATGTGTCTTGTACTGATCACCACTGATTTAGCCACCTTCTCATTGTTGCCAGCTATTCTGTCCGTCGTGCTTAGGGGTGGTGTATTAATATTCTGTGTGTCTGCTGGGTCTGTTATGTTCAAGAAGTTAGCCAGCGAAGACCCCAGAAGCAATAGCCTGGATTCTACACCACACAGTTTGGATATGATGGGTTCCAACAAGATTTTTACCATATCCTCTTGTTTCCCCCAGAAATCTCCCTTACCATGGCCAGTGTTCGATATTCCTCCATCACTCTGGACATTATTAATTGAATCTCTCTGGTCCTCCTTTTCCGTGTCATGTATTTCCACCACTGTCACCCCTTTTACTTCCTGTACCTGTATGTCCCTGCTTGGTTACCCTCATTTATTGGGGGATGACACTGTTTTTTTTTGGACTGGTAGAAACTAACTTTTGTTTCTGTGCTCTGCCCCGTAGTCTGTACTTGACTGAACTAGGTATCAATTCTGGCATCCGAGAGAGCATACTACCATTTAGTAAGGATATATCATCCTCTATCTGAGGGAACCTTTCTTGGCCAGGGGGAGGGGTGATTTGGTTCTGGGTATTTGTGAGGGCTGGAGTAGCAGATAACCTGCCGAAAGTGGGATCCAGGGATAGCCTGCGCTCTGTCAATATAATTTCCTTTTGATGACTGACTCTGCCCTAGTCAGATAAGCATCTAGAGTCCCAACCATCCCCGGTGCCACCTCCAACTTTCCGTTTTGCCATTACGGGTAACTAACAGTTCAAATGTGACCCAGTGCTTAATTACTTATAGCAGTAAACTAACCTAATTCATGGAAACATAAAAACCTAAGGCATGTTACAAATCACAACGGCACCAACTGATCAATACATCACCTCAA
This sequence comes from Lissotriton vulgaris, assembly GCF_964263255.1. Lineage (NCBI taxonomy): Eukaryota > Metazoa > Chordata > Amphibia > Caudata > Salamandridae > Lissotriton > Lissotriton vulgaris. Next base: position 1,569,337,714 of record NC_141694.1, read on the forward strand.
TCCTGATATGAGTTATAAATACACAAAATTATACCTTGATAACAAATGAATATTGTTGCTGTATTTAAAAATAAAAGACATCAGAGGGTTAATCCATTTTATACTGAGTAACCATATGTATCAAGTTCCAAAGGTGTCTTTAAAGAGTGCCTTTCTGATGTTTACACTGTTCACAATACCATGTAACTATTCACAGGGTTATGAAGACTTGACCGCAATACAGGTTTTTAGGGGGGTGGCCCAGCCCGGTCTCCTCTGGCCCCTGATGGCCACAGATGGCCCGCCCTTTGCCCGGGCTTAGCCTGGCGCCGCCCTGCATGCGTCCCACGACGCGGGAAGATGAACTCAATTTTATCCTTCCGTTGATTGAAGGGAGGGGCGGGCTGCCTCCTGCTGCCCCGCTGTCCTCTGGGCTCCGCAGTCCGTGCAGTTCAATCCACCAAGTGCGAGTGTTCCCCCCGAAGCGGGAGGCACAAGAGGTGAAATAGGCACCCGGTGAGTGGAGGGAGGGGCGGGCTGCCTCCTGCTGCCCCACTGTCCTCTGGGCTCCGCAGTCCGTGCAGTTCAATCCACCAAGTGCGGGTGTCTCCCGCAAAGCGGGAGGCACGAGAGGTGAAATAGGCACCCGGTGAGTGGAGGGAGGGGCGGGCTGCCTCCAGCTGCCCGCTGTCCTCTGGGCTTCGCAGTCCAGGCAGTTCAATCCACCAAGTGCGAGTGTCTCCCGGAAAGCGGGAGGCGCGAGAGGTGAAATAGGCACCCAGTGAGTGGAGGGAGGGGCGGGCTGCCTCCTGCTGCCCCGCTGTCCTCTGGGCTCCGCAGTCCGTGCAGTTCAATCCACCAAGTGCGAGTGTCTCTGGTGGGTTGTTAAATGCTCACCAGTCAGCATGATTGGGCATTGCCGGATTATTCTTTTGAACATCACTACTGTTAGGTATGATAAGCTAAGGCCAGTGCTTACTTTATTTACAGTCACAATGTACTGACTTATCTGACAGCCATATAACCCTTTCTAGAGTCTTCCCTCCCCTATCCCTCCTCTGGCTCATTCCAAAGCTCATGCAACTAATATGGGCTTCCAAATAATACTTTCTAGACGCTTCCCTTCTCTATTGCCATTGGCAAGCCCAGGGCAAAGGCAAATCCGTCTGAGCCTGTCTGTGCCTGGAACATGCCCAGAGCCATGGACCCTGGTCCTCGGACCTTCCACCAATACGACGCCAGCACCCTCCTCACCCTCATCACTGGACGCCTCACGGCCTGCCACCTTGCATCACCAAACGAAACCCAGGGACCTTTTCCCTGACAAAACAGCAGCTGCGTCCTGTCCCACCTCCACACTCCAGCTCTTCCCACCGCCCAACTGACCAACAACGGATCCGACCAGCTCAGCTGCATCCTCCTCAGCACACGATCCCACCACCAACATGCAACAGACATCTGGGACATCCTCAACTCTGTCTCTCCCAAGATCGCCTTCCTCATGGCAACCTGGATGAACAATAGCTCTGCCCTTGACATCTTCACCGCCATTACTGACGGCTACAAGATTGCCCGCAAAACACCCTCCGTTTGCACTTGAATAAATACACAGAATTAAAACAACACTTTAAAATGTTTTCCATATTAAAATGAATAAGCTTCAATAAAAATGACACAATGTAAATTGAATGTTATCATAACAAGTTTCCTTAAATTTCCTTTCTTCTGAGATCGCAGCAACGCGCGACGGGTAAGCTAGTACTTTATAAAAACATATTAAGTTACATTGCCAGTTTAGGGGAAAACAATATAGTTGCAATCATAAACGCTTTCTATTCTAATTATATGACCACAACATCGTCCTGAGCCAGTTTTTCCTCAGCTATAAGAATAAATTTGACAAAGTTTACTGTTAAATTGATGATACGCCCTTGGAGGCACAGTATTATCGCTTGGCGACACGTTGTCACCCCTTGTTGGTTGAATATTGGTTTTAAAAGTTTTAATCTTTCTTGACACAATTTGGGGCAAATACATACAATGTGCAATAGCGTTTCATTAATATAACCACATCATCTCCACTTTTGTGATTGCCAAAACTTGTATTTATCAAGGTGTAGCATCTTTTGTTGGGTAATGTCCAAACCTAAGCCTAAGCAATATATCCTTTACCGCCGGTTTCAAGCAAGAAGTTAGATAGAATTAGGGTTCAATTATTATTAACCGACCAGGCATGCTTTTTTTTTTACAGTCTGCTCCTGATCCAATATTTATTATGTCAATTTAGTTGATCGATTTCAAATCTGTGTTTAAAATTGTTTGAAAGTTGAAAATCAGTTCCTAAGATACCTGCTAGGGATGCCGAAGTCAACGTCCACTTATATGATCCATATAGAGCTGGGGCTACCGTTCATTTCTGACATAATTAAGACTGAGCCCTTTCTCTTATGGCACAAGATTTGGACCACCACAGAGACAGCTTTTAACCAAGAAATAATTGCTGACAGCCAAAAATTGGAGGGGGCTAAACATATAAAATGGTTGTCATACGGTCGCCCAGAGTTTTTTACTGACCCTCTGAGCTTGGAGCATATTACCAGGAAAGCTTTGAGAAAGCTCCTAATGGATCACTTAGAAGCGAAAAGATGGACTATTCAAAAAGAAAATAAAACTGTTTTGGATTTCCAAAGGATTACCATGATTCAGGGACTACAATTATATCTTTCTACTGACATTACTTGTTTCTCAAGAATGCTCCTTTCTTGATTCAGACTGGGCAAATTTTTCCGGCTTATTACCTTCCCCTCCTGCAATGACTGGTCACGAAACTTGCCCCCTTGCCCATGCGATGACATTTCACCTTAACCCTTTCGATGCTGATGACGAGCTCAGCTCGTCATCACCCACGGGTGTCGTGTGCTGATGACGAGCTGAGCTCGTCATAACTGCAGCAAAAGAGCAATTTGCAGCACAGGGGAAAAATCCCCGCAGCAGCCATGTGGTTAATCCAATATCCATTCTATACTGTTTTGCAAATACTATTTAGTTCCTAGAAAATCCTTATTGAGACCATTATTGAAGATCTGGGGTCTGCGGTCTTGTAAAGATGCCTTTGACCGATTACAACAGCTGGAGAATAGGGATGTGATATTTACCATGGAAAAGTTCTTGAAATTGCTGCTAAAATGTAGGAACTTGTTACGATGGGACATATGAATTTGCATATTTATTTATTTGTTCTTTCAATTTTTTAAACACTGTTTTTAAGGAAAATGTTAACTCCCCTGCTCCCTGAACTTTAGTTTCTTTCCTGGGTTTACCTTTGCTTTTTAATTTTTAATTATAAATTGATCAATGTAATGTATGCTTTCATGATATCCTTTGTGATAATCGAATAAAGCTTATTTTGATTTGATTTGATTACTGCTTTACTGTCTCACTAAATAAATCCTTCATTTTCCGGAATGTCTTATCTGATTTTATTGATCCTATTATCATAATTTTAGTTTTTTTCACATTTATTTGTAAACCATTCGCCAATATGTATTGATCAAATTACTCTATTACCCCGCCCCTGCCCTAGGCAGCGCACCCAAACCAACAGACCACGCACGCAACCTGGGCTTCATCCTGGATTCCTCCCTCTCCATGACCAGACAAGCCAACGCAGTCTCCTTGTCGTGCTTCAACATCCTGCGCCATGCTTCGTAAGATCTTCCGGTGGATCCCCACCGAGACCAGGAAGACGGTCACCCAGGCCCTCGTCACCAGCCGTCTGGACTACGGCAACACCCTCTACGCCGGAACCACCGCCAAACTCCAGAAGAGACTCCAGCGGATCCAGAACGCCTCAGCACGACTCATCCTGGACATCCCCAGTCGCAGCCACATCTCCGGATACCTGAGAGATCTGCACTGGCTCCCGGTCAACAAGAGAATCACCTTCCGTCTCTTCACCCACGCACACAAAGCCCTACACAGCCAAGGCCCAGTATACCTCAACAGCCGCCTCAACTTCTACGCTCCCAAATGCCAGCTTCGATCGACCAGCCTTGCCCTCGCCGCCGTCCCCCGCATCCGTAGAGCCACCACAGGGGGACGGTCCTTCTCCTACCTCGCCGCCAAGACATGGAACTCCCTCCCCACCCACCTCCGCCTGACCCAGGACCACCTCGCCTTCAGGAAGCAACTCAAGACCTGGTTGTTCGAGCAGTAGCAGACCCCCCCCCCCCCCAGCACCTTGAGACCCTCTGGGTAAGTAGTGCGCTATATTTTTTTTTTTTTTTTTTTATTGAATTTATATTGCGCTCAGCTACCCATAAAGGGTTTCCCGGCGCCAGGGACAGCCTAAAGAAGAGGGATAGGTATTTGCTGAAGCAGGGAAAGCAGAAAACATTTGATCACCTAAAACAGAAAGGTTTTTAGCTTTTTGCGAAAAGCCAAAAGATTAGTCTCCGTTTTGAGCGTCAATGGAAGAGCATTCCACATCTTCGGCCCCAAATGGGCAAAAGAGCGACCTCCCATTTTTGTCAAGCGAATTCTAGGAATTACAAAATTTTCTTGATTTGATGACCTAAGGGAACGATTTAGCTGATATGGTCGGACAAGATTGTGCAAATATGCAGGAGCAGAACCCTGATGGATCTTAAACATAAGGCACAAAGTTTTAAAAGCTACACGGTCAGCAATTTTTAACCAATGAAGGTCACATAGGGCTTGTGTTGCAGACATTCTGCGAGGAACATTGCACAGAAGGCGGGCAGCTGAGTTTAAATATATATATAAATGCGATGATTGATTGATTGATTGATATCAATCTTTGCCTTTGCAGCCATATTTGCGTGTGACTTAGCAGAATTGTATCGTCTGCATATTGCAAATATTTTTACACTTTGGCCTGCAAGAATTTGCGAGTGTGCATTGACACTATGTAAATGATGAGACAAGTCAGCCATAAAAAGTGTTAAAACGACAGGGGGCAAGTACGCAGCCCTGTTTAAGGCCACTATGGGGCATATTAGCAAGGGCAATATCGTCGCTTTAGCGGGGCACCTACTATTTTCCTTACTTAACAATACCTGTCATGGGGGGTGGAATTTGCTTATACGACCACAGGGTCGTATCAGCAAGGTTTTCCCCCTTTTCCATGCAACATCGCTGGTTTTGTCGCGATGTTGGCCCTTCCCACCTGCTATTGCTGAAATATATATCGCCATAGCGCTAATTGTTGAAAACCGCGTTAGCGTGGTGATATATTCCAGCGATAGCTGATGATAAAAAATTTCGTGCTAAGCACGCTCTGCGATATTTATCACAGTTTGTTGCTAATATGGCCCCTATATGTTTCAAGGCGACAAGTGGTACTACTTCCATCCCCCACTTTGACCTGTACCCACGTATTTGTATACAATGTACAATCATATCTAAAAGGTTTTTTGGTATGCCCCATGCTGCTAACTTTTCACAAAGAAGGTTACGTGGAACAGAATCAAAAGCTGCCTTTAGATCTACATAACAGATAAAAAGTTTTTGCTTTCTGTATTTGGGTTTCTCTGCCAACAAGGTAAGTATTAGCAGATTTGTTATTGTTGATTGTCCCCTACGAAATCCAGTTTGAAAAATTGTGATAACTTTCCTTGTAGTTGCCTATTACTCTAGATCTTTGAGTAATAATGTTGCAAAATGTTTGGCCTCTACATCTGTTTGGGCAATTAGCCTATAGTTTGCTGTGTTTTCAGGCGGGCCACATTTATAAATCAGATGTATTATGCTGCCCTGCCAAGATTCTGGGACCTGCTTGGTTTTTACGATGTCTTCAAACATTTGGGTAAGAAATTTTATCCACATGTCTGTTCTTGGTTTAAAAACAGCATTCGGGATCCCTTTTGGTCCAGGTGCACCATTTGTTTTCATCCTGCTTATCAATGACTTTACCATGTCCACCTGTGGTGTCCCAAATAATAATATATTGATCGTCACAATTTTCGTGCCTTCTATTCTCATTATATATATTCATTATCGACAACAGGTTACATGCATTGTTAATGGAGTTTGGTCCATTTGCAGTATTGATCCCATACAGGGTAGGAATTAAAGACTCCCAGGATATTGCGGAGATATTGGCATTACTAGCTCTCCTATTGCAATGTTCCAAAGAGTTAATAATACCCCAAAATGCTCTGAGATTATTTGTCTTACTTACATGGTGTAATTTTATCCACAAGTCTTCCTTATATTCTCTTTTTTCTTTCCAAATCTCATTTTTATACGATTTCCCTAATTTCTTTATTAAACATAATTGGGTGAATCTAACTGCTCCATCAGTTGGTTTACAAATAGCACGAGAAGCTTTATTTAGAGCCTTTTTTATGTAACCTGTGTGAACACTACATTTTCCTTTTCGACGTATGAGTGTTTCCCTAAAACCTGGTTTTACCGGAAAGCGATCGACCAGTAAAGAGCAGAGACCTGGCCACGTTTCCACTATTGAGTTCCTGTGGCACCGCTCATTTATTACCATTGGAAAATTGATGCAAGACTTTTGTGACTTTGTGACACACAAGTGTCCACACAAAAACATAAATTATCCCGTCAGAGTTCCAATGATAGTTTCCTTTTTGCATGGCTTACGAAGATTGATGTTTCAATTTAAGAATGCATATCCACTGCGCTGCCTACCTGTATGCCACAAATGACATGGAGTTCAAATTGCCTTACACTTGTTTTCTTTATTTTTATGCTCAATCTACATAACTTTCCAACCTTTTGGTCTCTGCATATTCACTCTAGCACGGCAACAGAATTCCTCATGTAATTTTCTGACAACTCAGAGGAAATGATGTCTGAAGCTAAGTAGTATAAATTACTGAGGTGGTTCACACCAGTAGAAGTTATACTTTAACTCAGATGTTCAGGCATCTTCATGAGTGCAGTGACCTTCATTCATGCTTCTCTATATTTCTAAATATAAAACCTTATGAACTGTTACATTAAAATGCACACCATCTTCTATTTTAGTAAGTATAATAAATTGTGTGGGAAGGATATTTCAGAGTCCAACAAGCTTAACATAAAGGGCAAGGCAAGGTTGCAAAAATGTGCACAGGACACTCAATGATATGATGTCAATTAGGAATCAATCAGTAACTCGATTTATATTGTACTTCAAAGTTTCTTGATTTCTATTCTGTCTGAGAAATAAAAAGAATTTAGCTCTAGCCAAAAACATACAAACAATCTTTTGATAAAAATACAGAACAACATGTTCAAGCAGAAGGTATTCACTTAAACCTTGCACACTTTAGTAATTTGTTTTGGGCAGTGTTTTCTGTTTGAATGGAGATCAATATATTTTGTGGTCTAGATCAATGTTCCAAGGCATAAACTCAACCCCCACACTCTTTTCTATCAAATGCAATTATTGGTTTATTTTTGGTGTCCATCAAAATTACATTTCACAGAGAATCATGTTAGAGCTTGAATGCAGAACCATAGTTTATAACTATTTTGAATGTGACGTCTGGTTAGAGACAGCGTGGTATCTCTCTCATTTTCTGTACACAATGCAAAGAAAGGGTCTTTGGGTAAGCAGCCTTCAAGCTTTGGTTGCTATTTTTCAGCCCTCTTCAACCATTGCCTCAGCAAATGTATTTCCCATTTTATTCAGCCCACAGTAGTGCAGTCTAAATGTACGTCACATTTTGAATGTAGCCCAGCTTTGGGGCTGATGAGTCACTGGTTTTATTGGTAACAGTCTCTCCAGTGAGGCCCTCACCAGTTAGATTGGGGAGAGAGGATACAAATAGGGAGAATATGTTTGCCAGCACCAAGGAATGGAAAAGCCATAAGGTAAACTACACAATGAAAGGGTAATGCATTTGTGTGAATTAAAAAGGTTAACTATGAACTGTAAATACCTAATTCACAAAGGCAACTTACACTTTTGAGTAATTTTAATTTCTGGGTACTTTTTCTACTTTTTTGCTATTCCCAGAATCTGAGTGTAACTTACATTATTGCTGTAAAGTTACACTCATATTTTATGAATAGCCACAAAGTAGTACATTCCCTTAAAAGTTCCTAGTGACCCAAAGTAAAATCAGTGAGTCTGACACCAACCTCAGAGAAGGCGAAGCAATGTCCGATGGCAGATCGAAGATGACCATGCTGGAGGAAATGAAACTAATGTATCTGGACCAAGATACCTCAACAGGGAGGGGCCGAGGGCACAGTAGAGCTGGAGTCCAAGCAAGGAACAAACTACCAGCAAACACAAAAAATGTAGAAAAGGGCTTGGGAAGAATAACCTGCCCTCTATGAAACAGACAGAAGAAGTAGAACAACCTACAGCAATGGAAAATAATGTGTTAGTGAATCTATCCAGTCATCAGCTGACAAAGGATGAACTGTCACTCTTTAACTCCTTCGCTGCTAGGCCCTCCCTGACCTTGGTAAGCCTTTTTTTGGCGATTTGGTGTAGTTTGCGCTTAGGCCTCTGTAACATTGTGTCTCTATAATGTATCCATGCCAAATGTGGGTCCTTTTCTTCCAACATCTTGAGGATTCTAAAGGTACCCAGGGTTTGTGGATTCCCCTGGAGGGGACCCAGAAATTTGCCACAATACAGCTACATTTTGTTTGTTTTATAAAAAATGGGAAACAAGTGCTTCAGAAGAAAATGTCTGGTTTTGTCCCTGGAAAGGATTTGTGGTGCTGAAATCACCATCCTCTCAGCTTTCAGGGACAGTCAGACTTTTGTCAGAAAACAAACTTTTTTCACACAGTTTTGGCATTTTACTGGGACATGGACTATTTTTGTGCTTTCAACCTCCTTCCAGTTAGTGGAAGAAATTGGGATGAAAACAATAGTGAATCCTTGAACGCTGTAGAGTTGTGTAAAGTAGACACACTTCTGAATTCAGCAAGGGGTCATCTGTGTAGATCCTTAATTTTTTTTTTATAGAAATCAACAGTTGATAGATTGATGAAAGCAATATACTGTTACATTCGCTGAACCCTTCAGGTTGCGGGTATATAGGACTTGTAGGTTCACCAAGAACCCAAGAAACCCAGAGCCAATAACTGAGCTGTTTTTTGCAATGTTTTTTCATTGCGTACCGGGTATATAGCAATTCATTTGGTAAAATATAAAGAGTGAAAAATAGGTACCAAGGAAAATATTATATTTCCAAAATGGATCCAAAATATAGAGTTTAAAAGCAGGGGTTATTTGTACATCTCCAAAATTGTGGGTACCCATACTAGCATGTGAATTAGAGGCCATTTTTCAAAATTACTTCTTTTCTTACAAATTGTCTTATGTTTGGAAAGAAGATATGCAAAGAAAGTCAATTGGTGGTAACAATTTTTCCACTATTCTGTGTTCCCCTAAGTCTCTCAATAAAAATGCTACCTCCTGTGTGTTGGTAGGCCTAGTGTCTGCAATGGGAAATGGCCCAACATGCAAGATGGACCCATCACATTTTTCCAGTGAAAACAAACCCTTTTTTGCAATGTGCCTAGCTGTTGATTTCAGACTCTAGCTCTGCCAGCACCTATGGAAACCTAGCAAACCCAGACATGGACAGCCTGGGAAATCCATAAAGAGGTGACTTGTGTGGCTCTCACTGGGTTCTGTTACCCAGAATCTCTTGCAAACCTCAAACTTTGTCAAAAAAGAACACATTTTCCTCTCATTTCTGTGATGGAAAGTTCTGGAATCTGTGTGGATCCACAAACTTCCACCCACCCAGCATTCACCAAAGTCTTCCAATAAAAATGGTACCTCACTTATGTGGGTAGGCCTAGTGCTCGTGACCGGAAACGGCCCAAAATGCAACATGAACCCATCACTTTTCTTCCAGTGAAAACTGACCCATTACTTGCAATGTGCCTAGGTATGAATTACGAACCCTAACTCCACCAGCACCTAGGGAAAGATAGCAAACCTATATATTTTTGAAAAATAGACACCCAGGGGAATACAGGATCGGGAAAAAAACATTTTCCTCATATTTCTGTGATGGAAAATTCAGGAATCAGCGTGGATCCACAAACTTCCACCCACCCACCATTCCCCAAGGTCTCCCAATAAAATTGGCACCTCACTAGTGTGGGTAGGCATAGTGCCCACGACAGGAAATGGCCTAAAATGCAACGTGAACCCATCACATTTTTCCAGCGAGAACTGACCCTTTTTTAAATGTGCTTAGATGTGAATTTTAAACCCTAGCTCTGCCAGCACCTAGAGAAATATAGCAAACCTATACATTTTTTTAAATTAGACACTCAGGGAAAGACATGATCGGGTGACTTGTGTAGCTCTCACCAGGTTCTTTTACTCGGAATCCTATACAAACCACAAACCTGCACTCATAACCAGCAGACTGGACTACGGAACGCCCTCTATGCCGGAACCAACAAAACCCTGTTACACAAGCTCCAAACCATCCAGAACACCGCAGCCAGACTCATACTCGGAACCCCACGACACGAGCACATGACCCAGCACCTACAAGACCACCACTGGCTCCCCATTAAGATGAGAGTAACCTTCAAGCTAATCACTCATGGTTACAAATCCCTCCACAACATTGGACTCAAATGCCTCAACTAAAGAGTCTCCTTTCACAAACCCCAAAGGAACCTCCGCTCTGCCAACCTCACCCTGGCAGAGACCCCACGCCTCCGCAGAACCAGAGCAGGCGGAAGAGCCTTCTCCTACGTCGCAGCAAAGACCTGGAACATCAGGTGCTCCTCCACTCTGCAAACCTTCAGGAAGAGCCTCTAGACCTGGCTCTTTGACTGATCGGGAGCTGCACCTTCCAGCACCTTGAGACCCTCACAGGTGAGTAGCTTTATAAACCCCTGATTAATTGATTGATTGAAACCTTGTGAAAAACACATTTTTCTTACATTTCTGTGATGGAAAGTACTGGAATCTGTGTGGATCTAAAAACATCCACCCACCCAGCATTCCCTCAAAGTCCCCAGATAAATGTGGCACCTCTCTTGTGTGGGTACGCCTAGATCCCATGACTGGAAATGGTCCAACATGTACTGTGGCTACTTCAAAGTGATTTATTACAAAAATACCTTGTTTTTGCAAGGGAGTCACCTGCGTCTTTAATATCGGGCTTGGAGGCCATCTAGGTAAACCTACCAATCTCAGACATTTCTAAAAACTAGACACACAGGGAGTCCAGGGAGGTGTGACGTGCATGGATCCCCAAAACCTTTCCTACCCTGAGAATCACCAGCAAACCTAAAAATTAGCTGCAAACACCTTGTTAGACCTGGCACTATTGGCGTGGGTCTCCCTTCCATTTTTGCTGTTGCCTTATGTATTTTTGCTGGTGTTAGATGCTTTGGGCACTGTGCCACTGCTATCCAGTGCCACAGTGCAAGTGATCCCTATTGTAAATTGATGTATTAATCAGTGGTTCCATGTTTGGCTATTTGGTTTACTTGTCAGACCCTAGTCTAGTGCACTACGTGTGCCCAGGGTGGGTAAATCAAAATGCTGCTGGTGGGCCTGCAGCACTAGTCGTGCCACCCACAGAAGCAGCCTTGTAATATGTGTCTAAGGTCTGCCATTGCAGAGCCTGCGTGCAATCTGGTACTGTCCTGCTGGCTGGGCAAGTACACCCACTTGCCAGTCCCTAAACCTTCCCTTTTCTTCATATCAGTCACCCCTATGGTAGGCCCAAGGGCAGGGTGCATTGTAAGTATAAAGCAAGACAAGCCCTGATGTGTGTGACATGTCCTAATAGTGAATTACAGCCATTTTCATTTTTCACTATTGCAAGGCTACCTGTTCTCCATAGGCCAGAATGGGCTGTTAGAGTTATTACATTTTATAATCCTAACTGTCTCAGAGAACATGGTAGAAATTCGAGTTTAGTATGCCTGAACTCAGAATAAAAAAATTCATCTTTTAGTGAAGTTGGTTTTAATATTCTGTGTTTGTAAATACCACTTTTAAAAAGTAGGTATTAGCTTGTCTAACCATTCAAACCTGCCTCTACTAGGTTATGTGTTCCTATGTCTTGTTTTGTGAGTGACAGGGCTGGGGAATTCAAGGAGACAGTCTGAGTCACCCGGTGGTGAATAGAGAGATCTGCATCTAGATGAGAGGGAGAGTTACACCTGAACCTTGAATAGGGCTGTGCCTGCCTTCCACAATGCTGGCTCCACCCTCTGGGGAGCGGCTGATGTCTCTGCCCTGCAAACTGAAAGGAACAAAGGAGTCCTGTAAACAAAGTGGTCCAGGACTGTACTTACCTTCCACAATGCTGGCTCAATCCCCTGTGGGGCGTCTGATGTGCATGCCCTGCACTGAGAAAGGAAAGGAGAAATCTGGAAAACAGATTGCTTCAGACTGGTTTGGACTGGGCAAAGGGCCCTCTCCCCTCAGAGAACAAATAATTTTGGGGTATAAATATTGGGACCCTCATCCCATGAAATTAGATCACTTTGGACCACAAGAAGAAACCTTTACTAAGGAGAGGAACCTGAAGAAACTGAGGAGAGACTTTATCCAAGATGAAGTACAGCTTGGGGTATTGGCCTGCAGTGGTTGCCTTACTGCCAAAGGAAGGAGAAAGGACTTTGTGTACTTTGCTTTCAACTTGTTAAGGATCTCCAAGGGTTCGGAAAAGAGCTTGCCTCCTGCTGAAGTCTCCGGGACAACAGACTTCGCCCCCCCCAAGCTCCCCTGAATTCTTTGGAAGTGCCTGCTGTAGTTTTGGGCCTTCTGAGGGACTGTGTGTCACAAGGAGCTGGAAGAACGACTCAACGAGAAGAAGTGTGTCGCCATCGCTGTGCCTGCTGTCACAACTCCGAAGGAGGGTGCCGCTGCTGGAACTGTCGCACTGCACCTCATCGCAGAGAAGGGAGCCGCAAAGAAGAGGAAGTTTGTCACCGTCGCTGCTGCTGCTGTCTCAGCTCCAAAGAAGGGTGTCGCCGCTGTAGTTGTCGCACTGCACCGCATCAGGAGAAGAATCTCGCAACGAGATCGGAGCGTGTCACTGCCGCTGTGCCTTCCGTCACAACTCCGAAGGAGGGTATCGGCTCTGGAACTGTCGCATTGCACCACATCGACCAAGATCACCTCGCATCCCTGAGAAGCGCCCCGCCGTCGGAGCTGCTGCCATCGCATCTTGGATGTCGCCGCTGTAGTTGTCGCATTGAGCGGAAGCTTCTCGCATCATGGGAGAAGAGCATCGCCGCTGGAGCTGTTGTTGTCGCATCGTAAGGGTGTCGCCGCTACAGTCCACGCATCGAACCGAGAACTTCTCGCATCCCCGAGAAGTGTGCCGCATCTGGAACATCTTCACGTCTTCATTTCTTTGTATCTGAACTTTACCGCATTTCCCATCGCTGCAACATTGCTTGTCGTGGAAGCGCAACGCAACTTAAGGTACATTGATGCAGAGTGTCGCATCGAACAAGTGAACTGAACTAAGCTTAAATCTACCATATTAAAGTAATCATGGTGTGTATTTTTGTCGTTTATGTTCTTGTGGTAACTCTATATAAAGTCTACGTATTTTTCAGACAAACCCTGTGTGGTGTCCATTCGTAGTGTTGTCACTTGGTTACTGTATGTGGTCACAACTGCTCAACTTACAACGCCCTTCTGCTCGTACCAAGCTACCAAGGGGGTGAGCAGGGGTTATTTTAGGAGTGTAATCCCCTTATCCTGACTAGAGGAGAGGGTCCCTATTTGTCACAAGTTCCTACTTAGCTGTGCCAACTAGAGACCCCCAAATCTAACACACCTCCCACATTTTTCCAAAATGTGTGGGTGGGAAAGTTGTAGGATCACTGAGCTGACACAAGTTTCCTACAATACGCGTTCCCCCTGGTCTACTGATAAAAATGTTACCTCACTTGTGTCGCAGATGTCCCCATCTATTACAAAATGGACTGGTTTTGCAAGGGCCCACCCACACAAGTAACATATCATTTTCCTCTGGAGACTGAGGATAATGCTGAGGGGTTGGACATTTGTACCGGCACATTGATCCAAGCAAGAAATGTGAGGAAATGTGATTTATTTAGCTAAATATGAGGTTTGCCGGAGAGTCTGGGTAGGAAATCATTTGGGAATCCACTGAAGCCATATCCCCTGAACTCCCCGGGGTGCCTAGTTTTCAGAAACGGCTGGTAGATTTTCCCAGATGACAGCCAAGTCTGCGACCAAAAACATAGGTGGCCCACTTGCAAAATCAGGTAGTTTTGTGATAGATAATTTTAATGTCCCCACAATGCATTTTGGACCCTTTACTGCCGCGGGTACTAGGCCCACCCATAGTATTGACGTACAATTTTCTTCAGGAGACCAGGGGGAATGCTGGGTGGTATGAAATGAGTGTCAGCTTATTGATCCCACAACTTTCCCACACATAAATGTGAGAACAATTTGATTTTCTTCCGCTAAATATGCAGTTTGCAGGAGATTCTGGCTCGGAAAACTTTGGGGAATCCACGCTAGGCACACCTCCTTAAACTCTCCCAGGTGTCTAGTTTTCAGAAATGTGTAGGTTTGGAAAGTTTCCCTCGCTTGTCGTTGAGCCCAGGACCAAAAACGCAGATGCTCCCTATCTATATGGTACCTCACTTGTGTGGGTGGGTTAAGTACCCGTAGCTTGGAATGGCCCAAAACATATTGCGGAGACATCAAAATTATCTATCACAAAAAATCTTGTTTTGCCAGGGGGGCACCTGCATTTTTGATACCAGGCTCCACGGACATCTGAGAAAACCTACCAAATCAAGACATATCTGAAAATTAGACACCCGGGTGTGTTCGTTGAGGTATGGCCTGCATGGATACCCCAATGTTTTCGTGCCCAGAATCTCCTGCAAACCTCAAAGTTTGATTAGAAAAATCAAATTTTCCTCACTTTTGTTGCTGAGATCACTTCTCCGGTACAAATGTCCTACCCCTCAGCATTCCACTCAGTCTCGTGAGGAAAATGATTCCTCACTTGTATGGGTGGGCCAAGGGCTTGACCCTGGAAGGGCCAAAAACATAGGTATTGAGGGTTTAGCACAGTAAACTCTAAGCACTATATTTTTTTTACATACGTTTTTAGGCAATTCTGCATTAGACACCCACACAACTGAGGTGTCATTTTTATCGGGAGGGGAATGCTGGGTGGTAAGACATTTTTGTCAGCGTGATTATCCCACACAGAAATGGAAGGAACATGTGATTTGAGGTTTGCAGGGGATTTGGGTGGGAAAACCATGCAAGCCACACCTCCCTGGACTTTCCTGGGCGTCTAGTTTGCAAAATTGTGTGGATATGGGAGGTTTCCCTAGATGGCCAATGAGCCCAGGAACAAAACAAATGTACCCCTATTGCAAAATCAATTGCTTTGTGATAAATCATTTTGATATCACCACAATACCTTCTGGGCCCTTCCCTGCCGAGAGTAATTTGCCCACCATTTTTAATGGGAGATGTGGGAGAACGCAGGGTGGTAGGAAATTTGTGTCAGCCTGGTGATCCCATAACTTTGCCACCCAGAAATGTGAGAAAAATGTGATTTCTTTTCAGCTACATTTGAGGTTTGCAGGGGATTCTATGAAAGAATACATTGGCGAAACCATGCAAGTCACACCTTCCTGGACTCTCCCAGGTTTCTAGCTTTCAGAAATGTCTGGGAATGGTACGTTTCCCAAGATGGCCGCTGACCCCAAGATCAAAAAAGCATGTATCTCCATCGCAAAACAAGATATTTTTATAATCAATAATTTTGAAGTCTTCACAGTACATTGTGGGCCATACCCTGTCATGGACACTAGGTCTACTCACACATTGAGGTACCATGTTTATCAAGAGACTTGGGGGAATGCTGGGTTGATGGAAATGTGTTGCTCCCCTTCGATTCCAGAACTTTCCATCACAAAAATGTGATGGAAATGGGTTTTTTGTTTCTAAAGTTTGGAGTGGAGAAGTGTGGCTCACTGGTTAGAGGAGGCATACCCTGAAGCTGAGGTCAGACCCGGGACCACGGTTCGATTCCCGACGCGGCAGGGTCCTGAACCCAATTGTCCACGGACTCGATAATTCTCGCTTTGGTGCCCACTCTAAGCACGAGTTCACACTATGCAGCTCTGGGCAACACGCTTGCTTAATCTCCACAACGGCCCCCCCACGGCGGGATGCCTGGCTTTCACCTTGGGGATGCCCAGCACGGGTGATCTCACAGGGAAAAACCAGGACGGGTTCCCAAGGCAAGCGCCGAGATGCCCAAGGGTAACATTGAGCGCTATATAAGAACATACATACATACATATATAAGAACATACATACATGCATGGAATCTGGGTAATAGAACCTGGTGAGAGCCATACAAGTCACCCCATACTGGATTTCCCAGGGTATCTAGTCTTCAGAAATATACAGGTTTTCTAGGTTTCCCTCAGTGCCGGCTGAGCTAGAGCCCAAAATCCACGTCTAGACACATTGCAAAAAAAAGGGTCAATGTTCTGGGGAAAAATTTGATATGTCCACATTGTGTTTTGCGCCATTTCCTGTCATGGGCACTAAGTCTGACCACACAAGTGAGGTACCATTTGTATTGGGTGGCTTAGGGGAATGCTGGGTGGATAGATGTTTTTGGATCCACACAGATTCCAGAACTCTGTATCTCAGAAAAGTGAGGAAAATGTGTTTGTATTTTACTGAGTTTGAGGTTTGCAAGGGAACCTGGGAAACAGAACCTGTTGAGAGCCACACAAGTTGCCCCATCCTGGATTCCCCTTGGTATCCAGTTTTTAAAAATACACAGGTTTGGTAGGTTTCCCTAGGTGTCGGCTACGCTAGGTCCCAAAATCCAGAGCTAGGCACATTGCAAAAAAAAATTAGGGAAGTGGGGGCATTGGCAGGCCCATTCTGGTCAGCCCCGTGGATTTAAACTTAAAAAAAATGATCCCTGGCGCCTAGTGGGATGCTGCCCCCGTGGGGGGAAGGTCAGGGGCTATAGCCCCCATCTGCCTCCTGGGGGGGGCAGAACAATGTTTGCGTTTTCTGGGTGGAAGGGTGGGGGAATTGGCATACCCATTCTGGGCAGCCCCCTCTCATGATGTAAAAAAAAGAATCCCCAGCATCTAGGGTGCTTTCTGCCCCCCCTGGGGGCATATTGGGGGCTACTGTCCCCCGGAAGAAAGACTGCATATGTCAGTTTGTATGTGGGAAGCAAAGACCTGACCCTAAGAAGCCACTACCCCCCTCCCTGGGCCTAGTGGGTGTATCCCTGCCAGGGGACCGCCCTCTTGGGATCTACTAGGGAAGGATACCATTGGAAACAGGAGATTCTCTACTATACACCTCTCATGTAATTTGGTGCTTAGCGGACTGAGATAGCCCCACAAGCACGAAACAATGAAACTGAAACTAAGTTTCAGTTTCATTTTCTATCTAATGATGTCAGCGCAGCATCGTCATTACATTAAGGGTAATAAAAAGCCTTGCGAGGTTGGGGAATCTCTTTCAAATATCCAGGGGCAAAAATAAAAAATAAATAAAATCCCTCTGCTTTCTGCAGCAGAGGCATTTTGTGCACCTGTGCACATGATGGCATGGTTCAATCATGAGCACAGGAGCACTGGTGCTCAAGACAAAACCATTATGTCATGAGCACCGAAGGGGTTAATAAAGGTCTCTCTTTCTGCCCTGAACATCATTTTGACATAGTGGAGACCAAGATTGATACCCATTAATTTTCCAGAAAAATCAAACTTGCCAAGTACTCTACTAAAAAGGAATCCAAAACTATACAGTCCATCAGTTGCCAAAATAGATGTGACCTCACAAATGACCAAACAAGTGATTTTAAGTTACTATTTGACCTGATGTATGACCAGACCAATGAGGATTTAATGGAAACTTAGGTTTTGAAACCGTTGGAAGGGGCAACCAACGAACACATCTCTTTCAAACCTAAATCCAAATTTTTCCCACTTTGGCTCCTGGTAAGAAAGCAGATGTTTTCCATAAAGCCGTGATAGCTGACTTGGGGAAATTATAGAATAAAAGAAATGACAATAAACGTGAGAACCTTTCTGTAGAAGAGAAAAGGCCACTTGAGAGTCTAGTATAGCAAAACAATCTGTGGATGACGTATCAAAGAACCTAGACAAGGAAAAGGGAGTTTGCCAATTGGGTGTAAACCGCCCCTGGCACTAGAAAAGAAAATGTATTTTCTTGAGTCCCCTAACTCACCCAGGTTTGCCCCTAGGTTACATGCTTCATCATTGGGGCCATCCCAAACATATACTATTTGGGGTGTGTTGCGACTTGCAGAGCTACATAGGAGCACTTTGTTTGTGAGAATATGTGTGTTGCAGTGCAGGGGAAGTGGTGTGAGTGACTTTAAAATTACCTTACTAGTGAGCTAATATTTTATTCCTGCTCCTAGTTGGTATGGATAAAAAGGAGTTAATAATAGGGAAAAATAAAGATGTGTAAATACAATCCCTTGTATTGACATGTTTCAAGGTATCCCCTAAACCTCTTCTTCAGGACCACATGGGGGCCAGCCCCATGTGTACCACTCCATGCAGGATCTATAATAAAGTGAGATAGAATTTATAAATGCACACCTAGTGTGTGAGCATTAGATAAAATACATACAGTTTACTCTGAACAAGTAGTATCTGTTACGGGGAAAAAAAGCAAAATGCACGTTAATACATACTGCCTGCCCACCACTCCCGTGGGCTGGTGCTGTCAATATGCTGCGCGTAAATCAATTAACTTCTGTAAAATAATGCATGTGCCCTTGAAAGTAATGTAAATTAGTGCTTATATCCTATGTGGATGAATATACCACACTCAATGTCTCTATTGTGAGAAAGCAAGGTTTAAAAACAGAATTATAAACACTTGTGAGCATGGACAAAACATGACAAACACAACATATAAAATAAACCTTTTATCTTTTTAAACCTACTTATTTTATGGCAATAATACGCCTCATGGTCTGTCTGGGTGGAGAGGTATGTAGTAACACCAAAAATAATAAGCATACATAAAGAATTGGACATTAGGAGAAACGGGATTGTGGTAAACCATCCCTCTCTTATGTGTGCATTACTCTTTCATCTCTTAAAATACTTTATTCGGTTTGCATAATAGAAAACCATAAAAAGTTACAAATCTGGATAAAATGTATACAAAGCACATGTATATATATATATATATATATATATATATATATCAATACATACTACACAGATATATATATATATATTACCTACTGGCGGTCGCCAGTAGGTAGTTATAGTTAGGATTTTTTTCAATGTTAAATCTCAAAATTCTATTTGGAATAACTTTGGCGCCGGTTGACGAATCTGCCTCAAAATTTCCTCAAAATGGCCTCGCGGCGTTCCGGTCCTTCCCTGAAAGTTTGGGGGGGATTCGTCAAGCGGGGGCCGAGATAAAAGGGGGGCCCCAAAACGCGTTTTCCCCATGTTAATTTCCATAGGGCGGTCGATTTCACTTTTAGCCCGAACGGCTGAATGGATTTCCACCAAACTTGGCAAAATTGTAGGGACTGGTAGCCCGATGTGCCTTTGCTATGTCTCAAGATATGTGCTCCAGTGGATTTTGAGTAATTAAGGTTCAAAAAAATATATATATCTATAGCCGCGCTCCGGTACGCGCACCGGTACGCGCACCGGGCGCTTACCGCGACTTGCGCGCAGAAAGCTGATTGGCTCTGGGGTGTCTGTAAACATTCTAAACAGTCCGGAGCGGCCGCCATCTTGTGTCTCGGTAGGATCGAGACACGAGAGGTGGCCAAAACAAAGAGGGAAATGACCATAAGGGGGCAGAGTAGACCCCCCTTGACCCCCTAGGTTTGATGTGGGGGCCATAAAAGGGCCCCGCGGAGCAAAAAAAAAAAAAAAAAATTTTTTGATTTTCGCGGGGTGAGCGCCCGGTACGCGCACCGGTACGCGCACCGGTAAGCGTACCGGGGAGCGTACCATGGGGAAAAAGAATGACAGTTTTAAAAGTAGCTGTTTAAAAAAAAAAATTTTGTTGTTTTTTTTATACATACACATACATATATATAAATGCATATGCATATATATATATGCATATATGTGTATATGTGTGCGTGTAGAGAGAGGTAGAGAGGTAGAGGTGTAGAGGTAGAGAGGTAGAGAGGTAGCAGTAGAGAGGTAGAGATTAGTAGAGAGAGAAGAAGAGAGAGGTAGAGAGGTAGAGAGTAGAGAGTGAGTAATAGAGAGTAGAGAGTGAGTAGTAGAGAGTAGTAGAGAGCAGTAGAGAGAGTAGCAGAGAGTGAGTAGTAGAGAGTAGTAGAGTGAATAGTAGAGTGAGTAGTAGAGAGTAGTAAAAGTAATTTACAATCGTTCGGAATATCGGTGTTTGGGCAGATATGATCCAGGGACCCCCAGTATGCAAGGGGAATTAGTCCCCCGTCTACAAACGCGCCAGTGGCCTGCATTGCAGAGAGGTGTAACAAGGGTGTGGCCTCATTACACTTCTCTGCAATGCAGCTCCCTCGCGCATACTGGAGGCTCCTGGTGGACCAGTTGACCCCAGGGACCCCCAGTATGCAAGGGGAATTAGTTCCCCCTCTGCAAACGCGGCAGTGGGCTGCGTTGCAGAGAGGTGTAACAAGGGGCATAGTCTCATTACACCTCTGCAATGCAGCCCCTGGTGCATACTGGAGGTTCCAGGTGGGCTAATTGGCCCCCAGGGGCCCCCAGTATGCAAGGGGAATTAGTTCCCCCTCTTCAAACATGCACGGGGGCTGCGTTGCAGAGAGGTGTAAAAAGGGTTGTGGCTTCATTACACCTCTCTGCAATGCAGTCCCCTGGCGCATACTGGAGATTCCTGGTGGGCTTTCAGGTCTTATATAGTTAGGAATTAGCATTAAAAAAACCTTTGAAATTCACTGAAAAAACCATAGGTTTCACACCAGTTATAGTTAGGAATTAGCATTTAAAAAACCTTTGAAATTCACTGAAAAAACCATAGGTTTCACACCAGTTATAGTTAGGAATTAGCATTTAAAAAACCTATTAAATTCACTGACAAAACCATAGATTTCACACCATTTATAGTTAGCTGAAAATTTTACTGACATAAAACCATTGAAATTCCCACGTTATAGTTAGTTGGACTCACTATAACTTGCGCGCCTGTAATGCACTGCTGATGACGTCACATATTACATCACTCATGACATGGTCAGTGACATCACTCATGACATCACTGATGACACCATCCTTGTGACAGAGTGACAGACCTAATTTCAGTGTAATGTAACGCTTGAAACACATATTCAAAAATAGAAACAAACATTTTCAAAAAAATGGAGATACCCAAACCAGTAACAACAACCAATTCAGTAATTCCACCATCTATATACACATCCACTCATTCACCAACAGTTCTATATAGTCACTCATATATATACTCACTCATCATATGTAGTGATACACCTATACATCCTGTTACACATCAGCAGTCATCCAAAAGTTACTCACACACATACTCACACATGCAAATAAACTATTGAACATCCATTTATTTGCATATACATTTATACACACACTACCACCTTACTTCTAAGGAAACTTACCCATACTTACTCTCTTAAACAATCACTTATAGAAACACATACTTATTTAAACAGGAACTCCTACAATCTCTCACTATATATACTATACTCACTTATATACATCAATACTCACATATACTAGATTAAAACATATGTCGTTACTAATGAAGACACTAGTGAGACAGTCATTCACTCACTAACACACACATATACACACTCATCCACCCATACAGTCCTGCACATATGCTGTCTTCAAAACACATACAAACAGTGAGTCAGTCACCAACCCCTGCAGCCACTTATACACAAAGAGAAACACTGATACAAACATTTAAATATTTAAACAATACTCGCTAATATATGTATTCACTAAGATACACGTAATAAGCCAGTTACCCAACCATTTTTTTTAAAAAAAAACATCCATTTACACACTTATTTAAACATTTATTCTTCCATCGACCTTTACAAATACATATATAAAACAAATTTATTTTTCAGAAAGACACACATTCACTGGATGGTGTCATCAGTGATGTCATGAGTGATGTCACTGACCATGTCATGAGTGATGTAATATGTGACGTCATCAGCAGTGCATTACAGGCGCGCAAGTTATAGTGAGTCCAACTAACTATAACGTGGGAATTTCAATGGTTTTATGTCAGTAAAATTTCCAGCTAACTATAAATGGTGTGAAATCTATGGTTTTGTCAGTGAATTTAATAGGTTTTTTAAATGCTAATTCCTAACTATAACTGGTGTGAAACCTATGGTTTTTTCAGTGAATATATATCTATATATATATATATATACATACATACATACATATATATATATATATATATATATATATATATATATATATATATATATATATATATATATATATATATATATATATATGGATATATATATTTTTTTTTTTAAACTGTAAGGGGATGTGGGAGCCACAGTTTAAAAAATAAATTTATAAACAGGTAAAATACAATAACCAATTTTTTTAAATTCCAAACAGTTCAGATACCTTAAAGAGCATTTTAAGAACCCAACCACAAAAGGGATAAATTCTGGATTTAATAATTGTAAGAAATAGAGAGCTGGGCGGACCTGATTAAAATTTAGCTATAATAAAAGCGATTTTAAAAAGAACCTCCAGGGGGCTTCATAAAAGCTACAAAAGAACACAAAGTGCAGCAGATCCTGTGGAGACACTGACTCGCAGCCACAAGGTGCGAGCACTTGTCCTTTATGACACCCCTTTGAAGCGGTGAGTAAAAGGTGGAAATAATCCATTCTAAACCTGGTCAGTAAAAACCGTGTGTGAGCCGACAAGGGCCACGAAAGATATGGCTCCAAGTCTGGAGTAGATTTGAGCATCACAAATTTGCAGACGCTAGTTTTTGACAATGCTATCCCATCTCTATTTTACTTTTTGTGCATTACTCGAACAAGTTCGAAAATGCAGTAAAATGCGGGAAAAACTTCTGTGAGGAGAAAGGATGTTACTTGGCTCAGCAACCCTCCGTCATTTAGATCTACTTGCTCCCAGGGCAGCCCCCAACTTAGCATGTCTGAGGCCCGGGACCTGTAAAAATAGTTAAATAACCAGCCGAGTCTTGCCCTTGTGCTGTTAAAGACTAGTATGTGAAACCGGGGTGTTTCTCTGTTGGAAAAAACGGTCCACCATCTTGGATGTGCTCGTAATTGTCCTGGTGTGATACCAAAGAATTTTAAATTATTTATTTAGTAAGGGAGTCCCTATTATGAATTAAAAAGTGTAAGAGAAAAATTCTATGGGAAATAGGGATATGGTTCAAACCTTGATCTATAAAGAACAACAAGGAGTCTCATAAAGGCAGCCATTTTGAACTAGTCAAAAACGTCAATATACAGCAGGGTGATGTGAGTGTCTCACACACCCGTTTTTGGTATTTCAAAGACATAATTCCAAATGTGAGTATTCAGTTTAATTGAATATAGGACTGTGATGCAGGTAGGGGCTATTTTGGATAGGCATCTCTTTTGGGTCTTGTCCCGGGATATACCACGTCCTATAGGATTGGTATGTGTTTGATCAAGTTTTAGAAATTGAAAAATAGATGGAATAAACCAGATGAAACACAACATAAAGACAATGGCCCACATGCATCAAGCATTTTTGTAGTCGCAAACGGTGCGATTACTTAAAATCGGCCGTTTGCGAAATCAAAAGTGCTTTTTGGGATGCATGAAGCAATTTTAGAATTCGCAACATTGTTGCGAGTTCTAAAATTGCGGGTGCTTTTAAGAAGTCGCAGATGTGCGACTTCTTAAAAGCAATGCATCATTACTTTGACAAGTGGAAATTCGCAATTAGGGTTCCAAATTTACCGAGTGGTTGAACCACTCGGTAAATTTGGAAAAAGTGTTTAAAATGCTTTAAATGTTTTTTTTTCAACATTCATGGACCCCCCCCTGCACCCATGAAATTTTCTAAGTGCCACTCGCAATTTGCATTGACTCCTATGGGCCTTTTGGCCCATAGGAATCAATGGGAATTGCGAAAATTAACTTAAGAATTCGGTATTTCTTTGGGATTCGGTAAAAATTGCAATTTTTACCGAATCACAAAGAAATACCGAAAAAAATGATGCATAGCATTTTGCACTTCTTAATTTGTGATTCCTTATTTTTCGCAAATTAAGAAATGCAAAATGACACAATGATGCATGTGGGCCTATGTTCTTGACAGAATGTCATCTGTTGAGATCTCTGGGTTCATTTATTTTATGAACTGACCCCATGGTATATTGTCGTTCAGGCCTGAGGTGTCTGTGTGTAATTTGAACACCTATATTTGTTCCTTTTCCAGTAACATCTGCTCTAAGTTTTCACAGGGTTTTATGTTTTTTAAAACTACCCACCGCATGTCATTCGGGGTGTGTTGCATTTAATTGAAGTGTGACGTCATCCTGGTGCTAGCCCTATGACATCGGATGTTGCTACGATGTTCGCTTATTCTTGTGCTCACCTTTCTGGTGGTCATACCCACATACTGCAGATCACAGCAAAACGTATTTAGATACACAACTCCTGTGGTGTTGCCAGTGGTGAATTTTTGTAAGTCCCATGATTTTCCTGTGTTAAAAGTGACCCTCTTGGTGGTTGTAGTGAAATGGCACACTACAGTTACCACACGGGTGGTGTCCCATTGGTAAAGTACTGATTACCTGTTGGTTACTTTTGTGTTGGGGTCCTGGATGGGTGTGCACTAGTATATCTTTCAGATTTTTGTCCCTCTTATGTGAGAGCATCAGTGTTGGTATGTTCAAGTTTCTACTGTTCAGAATCCGCCAGTGTTTTTTCACCATCTTGGAGAGCTTGTCTGAAGCTATACTGAAGGTTGGGATACAGATGGGTCTCTTGTCCTTTTCAATTTCTTGTTTTTCATAGGTTTCTAAAGGTACGTCTGTTAGATTAGGGGGTCTCTAGTTGACATAGGTTGGTACCTGTGACAAATAGGGACCCTTGCCTCTAGTCAGGGTAAGGGGGTACACTGCTAAAATAAACCCTGCTCACCCCTTTGGTAGCTTGGCACCAGCAGACAGGCGTATCTCAAAGAGAGTGTGTAAAGCATTTGTGAATCCATACAGTAATCAAGTGATAACACTGCAGATGGACACCACACAAGTGTATAATTAAAAGTAAGTATTGTTTATATAGATTTAACACAATACCCCAAACGACAAAAATCCACAATACTGTACTTAAAAGGGTGGAATTAGCTTAGTTCTCTTTAGATCTTAAAATGTGACACTTTGAGTCAATGTACCTTAAAATGCGTAACATAAGGCAACAAAACTGTGCAAGGACGGTGATGAGTTGAAGATCTGGTGCAAAGAAACATAGATGCCACTTTCTTTGTGATGCAACACGCTTCCCGGTAATGCAGCGGCGTCTGCTGCGATGTCGGTTCTCTTCTCCGGTGATAAGAGATGTTTCCACACGATGCAAGCCTCGACAGGCCGTGTGACACGCTTTCAAGTGATGCAGCGGCATCTGCTGTGACGTCGTTCCTCTTCTACGGTGAGGCGCGATGCCTCGACAACGAAGCGTGCCACAACAGGCCGTGCAACACGCTTTCCGATGATGCGGCGGCATCTGCTGTGAAGTCGATCCTCTTCTCCGGCGATGCGAGGCGCTCTTCGTGTTGTGAAGCTGCAGCGGCAGTTCGGCGTCACACTTCTTGCTCCTGAGTCACGCTTTCAGCTCCTTGCGATGCGCAAGTCCCCAAAAATTCCAGCACAGCTGCAGGCACTTCAGGAGAACTCTTGGGGAGCTGGTGGGTAAAGTCTGTTGTCCTTGAGACTTCAGCAAGAGGCAAGCTCTTTTCTGAAGCCCTTAGAGATCCTTACAAGTTGAAATAAAGTACACATTGGCAGTCAGGCAACCATTGCCGGCCAATCCCCCAAGCTTTCAGTCAGGCAACCATTGCAGGCCAATCCCCCAAGCAGCACTTCAGCTTAGAGATAGTCTCTCCTCAGTCTCTCTGGTTCCACTCCTGAGCAAAGGTTTCTTCTTGTTGTCCAAAAGTGATCTAAATTCTTGGGATCAGGGTCCCAATACTTATACTTCAAAATCCTTTGTCCACTGAGGGCAGAGGAGCCTTTGCTTAGTCCAAACAGTTCTGGTCAGTCCTGGAGCACAATGTTGACATGACTCCTTATTTCCTTTCACAGTGTTGGGACGGACATCAGATGCACCACAGGAGGTGGAGCCAACATTGTGGAGGGAAGGCACAGTCCTATTCGGGTCCCAGGTGCAACTCCTCCCTCCCATCTAGATGCAGATCTCTTTATTCACCACTGGGCTGACTCACCCTGTGTCCTGGAATCCGCCAGCCCCTGTCACTCAAACTCCAGACAAGGATACACAACCTAGCAGAGGCAGGCTTGGATAGTTAGACAAGAAAATATCCACTTCCTAAAAGTGGTATTTTCAAACAAAGAATGTTAAAACCAACTTCCCTAAAAGATGCATTTTATCATTCTAAGTTCAGGCATACTAAATTTGAATTTCTACCTAGTTCCCTGCATCAGTTAGGATTATAAGATGTAATAATCCTACTGCCCATTCTGGCCTACGGGGAATAGGTAGCCTTCAATAGTGAAAAAAGAAAATAGCTGTAATTCACTATTAGGACATGCCACACACAACAGGGCTTGTCCTACCTTATACGTACAATGCACTCTGCCCTTGGGCCTACCATGGGGGGGTCTGATATGAAGAAAAGGGAAGGTTTAGGGACTGGCAAGTGGGTACACATGCCCAGTCAACATGGCAGTACCAGACTGCACACAGGCTCTGCAATGGCAGACCTGAGACACACTTTTACAGGCTGTTTCAATGGGTGACGCAACTAGTGCTGCAAGCCCACTAGCAGCATTTGGTTTAAAAGTCCTGGGCACACTTAGTGCACTGTACTAGGGTCCGACCAGTAAACCAAATCAGCCAATCATGGAATCACTGATCCATACATTATTTACAATAGGAAGCACTTGCACTGTGGCACTGGACAGCAGTGGCACAGTGCCCAAAGCATCTAACACCAGCAAAACCACATGAGGTAATAGCAAGAAATGGAAGGGAGACCGCGCCAAGGTGCCAGGTCTAACACGTGTCCCCTCCAGCTGAAATGTTGGGAAAACTACCCTAACTCCTGGGAGTTCTCATCACTAAGGCGATAAATTCTGGACAGACCATCAGCATTGGCATGTTCTGTACCAGGTCGGTGTTCCACCGTGAAATGCATTCCCTGTAGGGAAATGTACTACCTGAACAGCTTTGGATTCTCACCCCTCGTCTGCATTAACCATCTGAGGGGCCTGTGGTCTCTCTGAACCCGGAAGTGAGTCCCAAAATGATATGGTCTTAGCTTCTTCAATGCACAGACCACAGCAAAAGCCTCACGTTCAATACCACTCCACCTCTGTTCCAGTGGAATTAGCCTCCTACTGATGAAGACTACAGGTTGATCTAGGCCCTCCTCATTCATCTGTGACAAAACAGCCCCCACACCATGCTCTGAAGCGTCTGTCTGAACAATAAACTCTCTGGAGAAGTTAGGTGCCAGGGCGCCGTGCACATGGCAGCTTTCAGGGCCTCAAAAGCTTTCTGACAGGTGTCCGTCCAAATCACTTTCCTGGGCTGCTTCCTGAAATTCAGCTCTGTCAAGGGTGCAACAATGTTGCCATACCCCTTGACGAACCTCCAGTGATACCCAGTGAGTCCTAAAAAGGCTTTCACCTCTGTCTGGGTTTTGGGGCGCTCAATCTTGGGCTGTAGGGGTGCCACCTGGCCGCTCCCAACCTGGTGACCCAAGTACACCACAAAACCCTGCCTGATCTGGCACTTACTCGCCTTAATCATGAGCCCGGCCTTCCGCAGCACCAAAAACACTTCTCAGAGGTGGCGCAGATATTCTTCCCAACTGGTACTAAACACTGCAATGTCATCCAGGTAGGCGGCACTGAACTCGTCCAGTCCAACCAACACCTGGTTGACTAACCTGCGGAAGGTGGCAGGGGTATTCTTCATCTCAAAGGGCATAACCCAGAACTGGAAATTAGGTAACAGGACTTTTCCGCTTCACAACCTCAAATGGGCCGGTACACTTATCCTGGAGCACACAGGGCTCCACTGGGACCATGACCCACACTTTCTGACCAGGTTGAAGGTCTACCAAAGTGGAATTCTGTTCGTACCACAACCTCATCTCCTCCTGGCCGGCTTCCAGATTCACCTCAGCGAGTTGTATGAAACGCCTAGCCTGGTTCCTGAAGGCCATCATGTAGCTATATACATCCTGGGGTGGTTTCCTGGGAGATTGCTCCCAGCCTTTCTTGACCAGACTCAGAGGCCCTCTCACTAGGTGACCATAGAGAAGCTCAAAGGGACTGAACCCTAGAGATTTCTGTGGCACCTCACGATATGCAAACAACATGCATGGTAAGAGGATGTCCCACCTACATCTCATAGGTTCCTCAAGAACAATAATCATGCCTTTCAGGGTTTGGTTGAATCTCTCAACTAACCCATTTCCTTTGGGGTGGTAAAAAGTGGTAAACTTGTAAGTTACCCCACACTTCTGCCACAGGGACTTCATCTACTTAGAAATGAAGTTAGTACCTTGGTCAGACACTACTTCTCGAGGGAATCCCACTTGTGAGAAAATTCCCATCAGTGCCCGTCCCACCACGGGGGACGTCACTGTCCTTAGAGGTATGGCTTCTGGATACCTGGTGGCATGGTTACCAAGACCAGGTTGGACTTGTTGCTCATGGCTGTCTTGGCGTCCAGTGTCCCCACAATGTCAATTCCCACCCACTCAAAGGGGTGCTGCCCACAGGGAATGGCTGGAGAGGAGCCTTCTGCATCCTCCCACTCTTTCCACTTGCCTGGCAAGTCTGATATGTCTTGCAATGAGTGTCTGAACTCTTGCGCATTTGGGGCCAATGAAAGTGGGTGACAAGCCTCTCAAAGGTCTTGTCCTGCCCCAAATGTCCTGCCAGTGGCACATCATGAGCCAGCCCCAGTAGGAAGGCTCTGAAGCGCTAGGGTACCACCAGCACACGGACTGACCCAGTATCAGCAACCTTAGGCTCACTATACAGGTGTCCATTCTCCCATTATATCCATTGTGATCCATACTGATCACCTGCTGCCTGGCTTGCAGCCTGTTGCCACAAACTTACAAGAGAAAGGAATTCTCTCTGCGCCTTGCAGAATTCTTCCCTGGAGGATCCTCCTTCCTGCTGTCAATGGGTCATCTCAGGCAGGTCCCCCAGTTCAGCTACCTGTTCCCCTATAGGCTCCAGGGCATCCCCCTCAAGGTCTACCTCCTCTTGGACCATGGGAACTTCGGGGACGGTTTCCCACACCCCGTGCCTCTTCTCTCTTAGGCAGGTCCCTGGGCCTACCTCTCAGGCTCCAGGTCCTCTTGAGCACCCCTACGGGCTGCCATTAACAGCTTGGTCGCACACGCCCAGTCAGGCAGACCCACCATCTCCAAGTGAGTACTCCGCTCCACCTTTCCCCAAGGTGAGCTCTCCAGATCATTCACCAACAAACAGTCAACAGGCATGGCGGGCCTCACAGCTTCCTGAAGAATACCAGAGACCCCCCCCCCACTCAAAGGGAACCTGAGCCATTGGACAATGGCTCTCTGTGTTGTCGGCGGCAGCAACTCAGCAAAATGTATGAGGGACAATCTGCTCTTGAGACACCAGGTGACACTTGACAGCTGTCACACTGGCTCCTGTATCTCTAAGAGCCTCCACCTTTTGGCGATTGATGGTCACCCACTGCCCATATTTCTTAGTATTGTTGGGCAGTAGTGTCCATGGGACCCCCTCACAGTCTCCTAAAGAGACAAGGGACATCTGTTTGGGACCCCACCAACCTTGGACACCAATCTCCTCCCCCAAGACTACATTTGCCATCTGCCAGGGTGCTGTCTTTCCAAATGGGTGGCACCTGGGGTCATTCGCCTTATGACCCAGGTCCCCACACATGTAACACTTCAAGAGTCCCTGGGGAACAGATTTACCTGTCAGGCCCCTTGCTTTCTCTCAGGGGGAGGCTGGGGACTTTTCCCTTGGTTCCCTTAAGAATTACTTTGGGGCCCTTTATGGAACTCCTTCTGTTTACCCTTGTCCTCCTATTCTTCTGTTGGGGACCCTGCCCACCTTTGGCTGAGTCTCCCATGTGACCCTTGTGGACTCGGGTGCTCACCCAGTGGTCCGCCTCTTCAGCAAGCTTCCTAGCGTTTGTCAGCTTATTTTCGATCAGGTGCTGGCGCAGCTCTGGATAACAATTACTGAACAAGTGCTCCCATGCAATCAAATGAAAGATCTCCTGAAAATCATTAACTTTGCTGCCCTTCACCCAACAAACTAATGCTCTGCAAAAGAAAGTGACATATTCGACTCAGGTACTGCTCTCTATCTTCATGCAATTCCTGAACCTCTGCCTACACAATTCAGGGGTTAAACCATACCTGGACATTAATACATCTTTCATGTGGTTATAAAAATTATGGACCTCAGAAGGCAAGTCTAACAGTGTGTCCCGTCCCTCACTAAGGAACCGCCCCCCACAACCCCGCTCCCCAATCTCTCTCAGGGACCCGGTGGGAAGACATGGCTACCGCATAGGCTTTGAACCACTGCCTAATATCATCATTCTTATAAAATTATTTCACCACATCTTTAGGAATATACACCCTAGCTTCTACAGGCAATGACGGTGTGCTGCCACCAGAGGGAGTAATCTTTAAGCTCTTGGCCTTCAATTCCTCCTCCCTCAAGACCTTCTCATGTTCAAACTGTATTTTCTTTTCTTCCAGGGCAAATTTTTCTAGTTTGTAACTCAAATTCTAGCTGCCCATTTAGCTTGAGCTTGGTCAGCTCCATTTCATGCATCCTACTCTCTTTCCTGTCCTCCAGCTCTTCTGGTGACAGTCCTCTGGCAGAGACACTGCTACCTGCTGGGAAGACTACTCACCTCCCTCCTGGACCCAATGGCCCTCCCAGCTGCCCATCTGCATTTGCGTCCCCTTCCTCGGGGGTATTCCTTGCTTCAAACCAGGCCCTCAGCGCCTTTTGTAAGTCCTCTTTCCTGGAGATACCGGTCATAGAAACTTTGGATCTTCTGCAGAAATGCTTAAGCTGTTTTAAGTTGTAGCATTCTAGTCTCTCCTCTTCCCAATCAAGATCAACAGATACTATGGGTGCTGCTTTCTCCATGGTAGTTAAACTTGGCAAAAATGGAAAGTCCCAGAAAAAATATTCTACCAAACGTATGTGGTTGCATTTTGGTCTGTACTCACTAGTAGTGTTTGCCAATCACTGTACATGAGTCACAAATGCAAGTCGAGAATCTCACCACTAACCACTTTTAGATTTGGGGGTCTCTAGTTGGCATAGGTAGGTACCTGTGACAAATAGAGACCCTTGTGTCTAGTCAGGGAAAGGTGCTTTTGACCTGACCTGTTCACCCCCTTGGTAGCTTGGCACCAGCAGACAGGCTTATCTCAGAGGCAGTGTGTAAAGCATTTGTGAACACATACAGTAATCAAGTGATAACACTGCAGATGGACGGCACACAAGTTGTATATTTAAAAATAAGTATCTTTTATATAGATTTAACACAAGACCACAAACGACAAAAAAACACAATCCTGTACTTAAAATGGTAGAATTAGCTTAGTTCTCTTTAGATCTTAAAATGCAACACTTTGAGTCAATGTACTTTAAAATGCGTAACGCAAGGCAACGAAAGTGTTGCAAGGACGGTGATGCTTTAAAGATCTGGTGCAAAGAAAAAAAGATGGCGCATTCTTCGTCATGCAACACGCTTCCCGGTGAGGCGGCGGCGTCTGCTGCAACATCGGCCCTCTTCTCCGGCGATACGAGATGTTTCCACACGATGCGAACCTCGGCAGGCCCTGCGACACGCAGTGATGCGGCGGCGTCTACTGCGACATCGATCCTCTCCCCTGGCGATGCGAGTTGCGTTGACAGTGATGTGAGCTGCAACAAGCTTTCCGGTGATGCAGTGGCATCTGCTGCAACGTCGATTCTCTTCTCCGGCGAGGTGCGGTGCTTCGACAATGATGCGAGCCGTGACAGGCCTTTCGACACGCTTCCTGGTGATGCGGCGGCGTCTGCTGCAACGTCGATCCTCTTCTCCAGTGATGCGAGGTGTTTCGGGAGCTTTGCATTGACTCAGCAGTTCTTGGGGGCTGCGACAGGCCCTGCGGAACACTTCCTAGTGATATGACGGCATTTGATGCGACATCGATCCTCTTCTCCGGCAATGCAAGGCGCTCTTTGTGTTCTGAAGTTGCAGCAGCAGTTCGGCGTCAATGTTTTTTTACTATGATATTCTGGTGGCATGATAATCATGAATAGATATTAAGGTAAAATACTTAAACAACATGTTGATTCATTACTTAATCAACAGTCAGCAAAATCTGCACAATAACGTAGCTAAGAGGTACATTCTATGTCATCTGCAGGACCTCCTTTTGGTACTTTGTTCCAAAAGCAAGTGGCAAGCATAAGACAAGTATTGATTACTATGAACTCAGTACCATTGCCATATTGAATCATTATCTGCTTCTTGTCATTTTTGTCTTCTTAAGTCAGATCAAATCAGTCAAGTCTTCTTAAAATTAGATCTAAGAGTGACCTACAATCTAGTGAGGATTTGAGATAGATGAGTAGAAGACTGCTTTTATAAACAGTACTGTCACTCTCCATGCCTGGTGATGCTTTTGACCTGAGCAACCTTTAAAAACTCTGAATGATAACTTTAAAGATCTTCTTCATACCTTCATTGTTCTGTACTTAGATGACTCTTTGATACTGTTATTGTACTGTACCTTGATACGTTCAGAAAACGTCCAGCAACTTCAACAACATGTAAAGGAACTGGTCTCCAGATTATTGAGAGCATTTGTTAGATGCAAAAATCGAAAAAAATGTTATGAAGTCAATGAGATTACCTTCTTGTGATTTCGAATTTCAAACAAGGTTATTGGAATGGATGTGTCCAATTTTTATTTAGAGCCAGTGGTTGTAGGTTGGGCAAGCCAGCTCTACTTTTTGGGCACCAGCACTTATTTTTCCTAATACAACTTTGACTCATAGCCAGAGAGAGAAAAACACAAAAAGGGGAGAGAAGGAGAAAGAGAAAGACTGAATATTGTGAGAAAGGCAGACAGTGGAAGCCAAAAAAGACCTGGTGCATATTTAAGGGGCATGGAGTGTATGATGATAGAGGAAAGAAGCATGAGGTGAATCAAGACTACACAGCTTTGGTATTCGGCAACTCCAACATTCAACACGGCAGTCGTGGGCTTCTGAAAAAGTTTTGGACACCAGCAATTCGTTGTTTATCATTTTAAGCCCTAGAAGTGTCCAAGGTTAGTGCAAACTGTATAGTATGTCCTAGTTGTCATTACCTTTAAGCCTGCATGTGAAGGTCGAGGCTAATCCCTGCTTCTTACTCACAGAGTTTACCTACCTCACATGTAGAAGTTCAAGGGAGGTAAAGAGCACCTATGCTTCGAAGAAAAGGGACTTTGCAGTCAGGGGGTGAGACAGAATCCTGCAGGTTGGTTGTCAAAAAATCCAGACTGGATTACACACAAGCTTCAGCCTTGGTTCACAAGCAAGAGTGGGCCAAGTGTCCACCAATAGTTGATAGGACACACACCAATGAATGGACCATGGCAAGAGGAAAAGGATAACATATACACAGAGGATGTGTGCTCTGGACCTACCAATGAGAGCAGTAGATGAGGTGTAACAAGTACCCAGGCATACTAGAAATACCACTCAGGAACCACAAAGAAATAATGCAACTGCAGCATCAGGAAGGATGAGCCTGGTATACGGAAGATGGTCTAATGATATAACCACAAATAGCAAAAGAAAAGAGAACAGAGGGACCTGAATATGGAGCAAACAATAGCAGAGTGTGAAGTTTAGCTATTCTCATGAGATTCACAACAACCAATATTGGGAAACAGCTTGTTCTTGCACGTGTGTGATCATAAATAATCTATCTGTAACTATCAACCGAGAGATGTACCTGTAGGTAGCATCCCTACTGTGGCTTGGGCTACATTTCTGATTCTAGTAATAGAATTTCTGATGGTATCATTTTCCATTCTTCATTTTTCAATTCTCTGGCTTCTCCATGTACCCTGTCTTTATGGTCTATTATGCACTAACCTTTCTGGTGACCCGATGCCAGTATCCAAACTGTCAATAAAATATAGAGATGTGTGGGCTTTGCAAATTTTTACAGATACTTTATGCAGTTCTTTTCCAGGGTTGTATGGCCCATCAATTAACTAACCAAGAAAGAAATATAATTTAATTCAGGAAAGGAACAATTGGCAGCCTTTATTGCATTAAAAAAGGCATTCACCACGGTTTCCATTTTCAGTCATCTGGTTCCTCAATTACCCTTTAACATGGAAATAGATACTTCCTCTTAAGCCGCTGGTACAGTACATTCTGGTTTAGGGCCATAAAATGATGGAACTGAGTGCCTGTTTTGTGGACAAGCAGGGAATAAAGTGAATGTATTTATGTTGATATTTCTCTGAGTTAATGGTTTATTTTCAGATAGTAAAGCTCTGAAACAGTGAGAAAGGGTTGCCTCTTTCCGTATCTGAGATGTTTCGGGTATTTGAGAGTTTAATTGTTTTGGTATCTGCTTTATTTGATTTTAGTACATTGTATTATGCTTTTAAGGATGGGATGCAGGGTTTATGAGGAGCTAGTGGATTAATTTTGGGAGAGTTTTCCTGCAGGTTTCAGTGTGTTTGTCAGAGTTTTATTGTATTTGGGGGTACTTTTTTATTTCCAGAAATTTAGGAATGGATGCAAGGAATAGAGATGTGTCGGTTGGCAGTGTATATGTTTTATTGGAACAGCTATTTCATGGGTCAAGGTGTTTGGGGAGTTTACTTTTCTGAGTGTGCTTTTTTATTTGTAGAATTCAGTGGCAAATTCTTTGAGCAGAAATAGGGTATGAAGGGATGATGGCTTGACAGTTTACTCGCTTGTTTTTGTACATACTAAGGGGGTCATTAGGATGACGGGTGGAAAACCACCCCGACCGCCATGGAGGCGGAAACCAACCTTCCGCCATCACCGTGGAAACACCGGCGGCCACATTAGGATCAACCGCCACTAATGACCGACAGCGGCGGTAGCGGGCCAAGCAAAGCCGTCCGACACGGGCGGTGATGGCCAAAAATCGACAGCGGCGGTCGGAAAAGCTACAACCCACAGCAAGGACAGCGGAAACACCCCACGGGAAATTATGATAACCCGAGGGTGTCGCGGTCGGAACCGCTGTTACCGACCGCCGCGGTCGCACACAGGAGTGAATGGGAAAAATAGCGGAAGAGCTGCAGCATAAACACCGCAGCGGATGGGACATGAAAAACATGGCGGATGATGCCAAAACACCGCAGTGATGCCAAACAGTGCACAAATAAAATCAGCCATGACCCCCAAATACATAACACACATACAAATAAAACAAATAAAGCTAAAATTAAAATTAAAACCCCGGACAACTCCCACAACACACCTGACACCCAAAATCCACTCGGACACACCCACACAGCTGAGTATAAAGCCACCCCCTACACAAACCACAATCCTTTGCAACACTCCAGATTAGAAGGCCATACCCCACATCTAATAGGAGAGGCAAAAGAGCACAGCACACACACACATCCACCATCACCACCACATTTACACCAGCACAAATAATCCCACAGCACACAACACACCTCACACCTCAACACCATACCCCTGCACCCACAAACACCTCAACCAGCGTCTCCTCGGCGTGCTTCAACATCCTACGCATGCTACGGAAGATCTTCTGGTGGATCCCCACAGAGACCAGGAAGACCGTCACCCAGGCCCTCGTCACCAGCCGACTGGACTACGGCAACGCCCTCTACGCCGGGACCACCGCCAAGCTCCAGAAGAGACTCCAGCGGATCCAAAACGCCTCAGCCAGACTCATCCTCGACATCCCACGATCCAGCCACATCTCCGGACATCTGAGAGACCTTCACTGGCTCCCCATCAACAAGAGAATCACCTTCCGCCTCCTCACCCACGCACACAAAGCCCTACACGACCAAGGCCCGAGCTACCTCAACAGCCGAGTCAACTTCTACGCTCCCAAACGCCACCTCCGATCAGCCAACCACGCCCTCGCCGCCGTCCCCCGCATCCGAAGAGCAACCACAGGAGGAAGGTCCTTCTCCTACCTGGCCGCCAAGACCTGGAACTCCCTCCCGTCTGACCTGCGCCTGACCCAAGACCACCTCTCCTTCAGGAAGAAGCTGAAGACCTGGCTGTTCGAGCAGTAGCGGCACCCCCCCCCCCAGCGCCTTGAGACCCTACGGGTATGTAGCGCGCTTTATAAGTGTCACTGATTGATTGATTGATTGATTGAACCACCACACACCATGACAACACAAAAAAAGCCCAAATTCACCGAGAGTGAGTTGACAGTCATGGCCAATGAGATTGTAAGAGTAGAGCCACAACTGTTTGGTAGCCTGGTCCAACAGACACCATTAGCCACGAGGACACAAATGTGGGAAAGGATAGTCCAAAGAGTGAATGCAGTAGGGACCACCCCAAGATCCAAGAAGGAGATCATGAAGCGGTGGCATGATCTCAAGAGGGTTGTCAAGGAGCGGAGGAGTAGGAACTGGACGCTGGCGAACGTGACTGGCAGTGGCCCTCCCATTCCACCGAAAACATTCACACCATGGGAGAAGAAGGTGCTTGCCATACTTCTACCTGAGAGTTTCACAGGAGTAGCCGGGGGAGCGGAGGCTGGTAAGTACAAACAAATGCCAAACAACACACTGAGAACTACTTCCTTGCTATACCTAAACACCATTACACTGTCCACCCTCACACAACAGGTAGCTAGCTATCTTGCTTAGGAGGCCTGAATGGGGGAGGGAGGCCTGCACTACCACTCCCACCATGCCCCCTGTCCCACAGCTGAGCTGGATACAGGCCTCCCCACCCAGAAGCATGTTTTAGCATTTGCACTGTTCCCTTCACCTAACAGGTAGGTAGCAATCTTTCTTGTGATGCCTGTCTGTTGGAGGGAGGCCTGCACTACCACTCCCAGCATGCCCCCTCTACCACAGCTGAGCAGGATACAGGCCACCCCACCCAGGAGCATGTGTCAGCCATTGCACAGTCCAACAAACAGACTTACAGGTTGGTATCCATCTTGTATTAGAGCACAGTTTGGGGGTGGGAGGCCCTGAATCACCACTCCCAGCATGCCCCCTGTCTCACAGCTAAGCAGGATACAGGCCTCGCCACACAGGAGCATGTGTCAGCCATTGCACAGTTCAACAAACAGGCTTACAGGTTGGTATCCATCTGGTATTGGAGCACAGTTTGGGGGTGGGAGGCCCTGAATCACAACTCCCAGCATGCCCCCTGTCCCACAGCTGAGCAGGATAAAGGCCTGCCCACCCAGGAGCATGTGTCAGCCATTGCACAGTCCAACAAACAGACTTACAGGTCAGTATCCATCTTGTATTGGAGCACAGTTTGGGGTGGGATGCCCTGAATCGCCACTCCCAGCATGGCCCCTGTCCCACACTCAAGCAGCATGGAGGCCTCCCCACCCAGGAGCATGTGTCAGCCATTGCACAGTTCAACAAACAGAATTACAGGTCGGTGTCCATCTGGTATTGGAGCACAGTTTGGGGGTAGGTGGCCCTGAATCACCACTCCCAGCATACCCCCTGTCTCACAGCTGAGCAGGATACAGGCCTCCCCACCCAGGAGCATGTGTCAGCCATTGCACAGTCCAACAAACAGACTTACAGGTCGAAATCCATCTTGTAATGGAGCACAGTTTGGGGGTGGGAGGCCCTGAATCGCCACTCCTAGCATGGCCCCTGTCCCACACTCCAGCAGCATGGAGGCCTCCCCACCCAGGAGCATGTGTCAGCCATTGTACTGTTCCCTTCACCTAACAGGTAGGTAGCTATCTTTCTTGTGATGTCTGTCTGTTGGAGGGAGACCTGCACTACCACTCCCACCATGCCCCCTGTCCCACAGCAAAGCTTGATACAGGCCTCCCCACCCAGAAGCATGTGTCAGCCATTGCACTGTTCACCCTCACTTAACCGGCGGGTAGCTATCTTAACTCTTCCTCATGTGTGTGTGGGAAACCTGCATCCCAAAACGCAGCAACAATTGCATGCAATGCATTGACATCCAACATGTATGAGTAAATGATGTTCCTCTGCACCATGAAATTATACACAGTGTTGCCATGAATTGTCCTACTGGTTACTTCATATTTGTGTAGTGTACAGACAGTCGTTTATACGCAGCTGACACAATACTTGCACAGTGCCCAACACTGACCATTCCCCATCTACTCCCCAGGTGATGAAGAACTCACTGCTGAGGACCACACCAACGACCAGCAGAGCCAGTCTCCACCGCCGGCACATGGACTCTCAGATGTGGACTCCCAGGACAGTTTGGACGTTGAGCTCCAGTCCGGCCCATCTGGTGTGCCACAGACCCAGAGGTCACAGGCCCCCATCCTCCCCACCACCACGTCTGCTGCAACAACAGCGCAGCCCACCCCTGCTGTCACGGCCTCTGCCTCCACCGCAGCCACCGCCGTCACCACCGCCACTACCACTAGAACCACCAGTACCACCTGCAGCACCCTCCCAGTCCCAGGGGATGACCAGCCCAAAGCAACTACTGTGGAGGGCAGGGAGAGAGTGCGTGTACCGACAGTGGCGAGGAAAGAGGTTCATGGCAGAAGAGCATGTGGGAGGGCCAAGGTCACCACCAGACCTGGGGAGGAGTGGCCACCATCCCTGGACCACTTCACCAGAGTAGTGGAGGCATATCAAGAGGTCCAGGGACAGAGTGGCTGGTCGGATGAACTGTTAAGGGAGCTCATCCTGCTGATGAGGTCCATCAACAACCGCCTTGAACAGATGGTGGACCTCATGGGCCAGCAAGTGGCGTTGCAGAGGGACAGGCCTGTGTCCCAACCACCACCTCCGTCCCCTCCTGTTGTGCCGCAGGATGACAGTGCACCATCCTGCCCTGCGCCAACAGAGAGGGGCGAGTCCCCTGACACCGCTGGCCATTCAGCAGGCCCCCCACTGCTAAAAAGACCTGGGGGCATCCAAAGAAGAGCCTGGGAGTCTCCGGAGGCAAAGCACCTGCCACACGCCGGTCACTGAGCCAGCCGTGATGACAACCCTCTTCCCTACTGCATTGACTGTTTGGACTGTCTTTACCCAAATTTCCTTGGCAATCTCACCTGTCTGTTGGACTGGGTCACCACATCCATGTGGACTCTATTCTTGCATCTCAGCGAACAGGACTGTCAACTCACTACTCATTCCCCACTGTCATGTAAATATTCCCACACAAATCACATGTCCACTGTCAAAATAAAATACCTGATGCACTAGATTTTGTGCTGTATCGTTTTTAGTGCAATATTTACAATGTAGACAATAGCCATGATGTGTCCAAATGATGTACAGTATGTAGTGCAGGATTTGTCTGTAGAACCTAGGGAGACACAACAGAACAACAGTCACTGGTCTCATTGTGCCATCACAGGCAGAACACTACACAAAACATACACAAGACACTACAGGCATACTAGACAATGGGCTGCAGGTGTGAACAAATAGGGTCCAGCATAATTTCACATATGGAACGTCAATGTCACTTTTACCACACACAGGTGACTGAACGTGTGCCTGTCTGTTACATCCGCGAATAGCCCTTCACAACAACAGCAACCACACCACACAATGTAGACGTTGTACCTCGTCACCCACCTTCAAGTGAAGTAGCGTTCGATGAGCTGCATGCGCAGGTCTACTCCTTCATCCTCTCCACTGTCCTCATCACTAGACTCAGATCCTTGAGCAGGTGGTGGCCTTGGTTCCTCACCATCGTCCAGGATCAGGGGGATCCCCTTGTGGATGACCAGGTTGTGCAGAATACAGCATGCCAAAACCATCTTGCATACCTTCCCAGGCGAGTATGCCAGTGCACCTCCTGTCCTGTCAAGGCAGCGGAATCTAGACTTCCGCAGGCCAAAAGTCAGTTTGGTTACCCG
This sequence comes from Lissotriton vulgaris, assembly GCF_964263255.1. NCBI lineage: Eukaryota > Metazoa > Chordata > Amphibia > Caudata > Salamandridae > Lissotriton > Lissotriton vulgaris. Next base: position 1,569,378,048 of record NC_141694.1, read on the forward strand.
TCGGGTCCTGCCATGGGCATCATTGTAGCGGATGTCAGCCGGGGTCCTGGGATTCCTGAGGGGGCTTAACAGCCATGGCCTACTGGGATATGCTGAGTCACCTGTGAATGACAAACACCCATTGCAATGTTGTACAGCCAGAGTGCAGCAGGTAACACACAGCACGCCATATCAGTAGACATACTCACCCACAATCCAAGCACGCTCGGGATACAGACTCTCCATCATCCGTGGCACCATGCTGTTCCTCATGATGTACGAATCATGCGCCGAGCCAGGATACTTCGCACACACATGAGAAATGGTCATGTCCGCAAGGCACACCGCCTGCACATTGATTGAATAATAATGTTTGCGGTTCCTATATATGTGCTCCGTCGCCTGTGGTGCCACCAGACCTACATGGGTGCAATCGATGGTACCAACAACATGTTCGGATGCGCCCAAGGGGATAGAAGTCACCCTTCACGGCAGCAAATTCTCCTCCCCTAGGGAAATGGATGTAGCGATTCCGATACAGCATCAAGGCAGCAAGAACATCCCTCAGCACCATGCTGAACATGGGCTGTGACGTCCCTCCAGCGCTAGCCACGGTCTCCTGGAAGGAACCTGTCGCAAAAAAGTGAAAAGTGGAGTGCTGCCATCACCTTGTATGTGGGTGTGAATGCCGGTGGATAGTGACGGCAAGGCTGCAGGTGGGGCTCCAATAGATCACACAGGATCTTCAGTGTTGGTCTGTCCAGGCGGAATTTCCTAATTAATGCAATTTTCTCCATGTCCTCCAGCACTGTCAGGTGACGTAGGAGATTTGGCCTCCTCCTAGTTAAGAAGTAAAAAAGAAAATGTCAGTGACAACCATCATGAGATGGCCACAGCACATACCATCAATGATGTAATGCAAAAACATCGACTGCCTGAGAGATGCATGGCGCCCCCGGTTACATGGCTGGCCTTTTGATACACACAGAGGGCACACCTCTCCACTGTCAATACACAAGTGCCACAAACACATCAGAGAATGTGAAAGCGCACATACTGGAGATCACAATTCACATGTGCAGGCAAGGTGCAGCAACATCGGCCAGTGTTTTGAAAATTACCATGTCTGGATCACACCCATCTGCTGTCCCTGTCACACCTCAATGAATCATCTTAACTCCGCACACATCCATCAACATGATGATCACAGTATCAGGAAAACGTTCACTTGTGTGTATGACCTGTTGTGAATGCACCAGTCTGATACGATACAATGCAGTGACACAAGCCTTGTCAAGGTCATCACTGACCCACAACAAATGGATTTGTACCACATCATGAACACCACCTCAAGAGTGTCAAGCATCATCAGCCATGACATGCATAAGTAACATGGCAGGGACCACAGACCAAAGTGTGTCATAGTGAACGTGCGTCCACCTGTGGATGACATGGAAGTATGGCATTGTGTGTACAATGATGTGCCCTTCACCATGTTGCTGCTGTGTACTGATACAGTGTTCAGGATTGACATAGCCATTCATGGTCATGAAAATCGCGGAACCTACCGCCTGTCCCCGGCGGAGTGACACCAGCACCACCCCCTTCACAAGTGCGGAAGCCATTTGCATATGGACATGTGTACATGGCGGTGGGCATGCTCCGCCGCATGAATCGCGGTACCTACCGCCTGTCCCCGGCGGAGTGACACCAGCACCACCCCCTTCACAAGTGCGGAAGCCATTGGCATATGGACATGTGTACATGGCGGTGGGCATGCTCTCCTGCATGAATCGCGGTACCTACCGCCTGTCCCCGACGAAGTGACACCAGCACCACCCTCTTCACAAGTGCGGAAGCCATTGGCATATGGACATGTGTACATGGCGGTGGGCAAGCTCCGCCGCATGAATCGCGGTACCTACCACCTGTCCCCGGCGGAGTGACACCGGCACCACCCCCTTCACAAGTGCGGAAGCCATTGGCATATGGACATGTGTACTGGGCGGTGGACATGCACCGCCAGCGCATAGGCGGTCATTGGATGATTTTGAATGATGCACCATCGGGGTAGAGCACCCCGGGCACCTGCCGCGCATCACCGCCATGGAGCATTGCCCAGAGCCAATGGGAGCGATGATCGCGGTGGCATGATTCACATTTGAAAAACGCGGAAGGTGTGCTCCGCCAGCGCGTAGGCGGTAATTGGATGATTTTGAAAGAGGCAGACCTTGACAACCAATTGGTGCTGCTTTGCAGCTTACAGACGACCCAAGGGGGCTTTAATTGTGTGTGGGAGTGAGCCTCACATTTCCACTGCTCACAGAGTCTGCTGCCTGGGACCCTCTCCTGCTGCTGCCTCCTGAGCCTGCTGCCTGGGACCCTCTCCTGCTGCTGCCTCTTGAGCCTGCTGCCTGGGACCCTCTCCTGCTGCTTCCTCCTGAGCCTGCTGCCTGGGACCCCTCACCACTCACTTCCACCACAGGTGTTCCATGTCCACAGGGATGGCAAGGACAGAGAAGATCCGTGCCAGTCCATTCACCAGCGAGGAGCTAGAGGTCCTTGTGGACGAGGTGCTGGCACAGTACCCAAGGCTGTTTGGTGGTCCAAATGTCGTGGTAAGTCACCATGAAGGTAACTGTCGGGCAGGGGGGTGTCAGACGTGTAGTTGTGCTGCTGCAGTATATTCCTGAGGGTGTGGGGTTGTGTCAAACACTGACAGACAAGCTGTCTCCAGGGTGAGGGAGTGTGTGTGTCACAATGTCACTCTTTTCCATGCCTGCTCCTGTATGTGTGAGTGGGGAGTGTCACATTGTCAGCTATACAGAGCCACAGAATGTTTGCCATGTAGGTGCCAGAACAGTAATTTCTTGTGTGAGTATTTCTGTGTGCCCCTGTTGTCTGACTCAGTGTGAACCAGAGAGTCGGACCAGTGGCTGCCCACACATTAGAAAAACACCACCAGACTTACATGTTCCTTGCACCAGTTCCTTCCCACTGAATATTACATATGCCACATCTGTGCCCTGTGTAATTGCAGACTTACACACTTCTGTTGATGCATATCATGTTAATGCATCTTGCATTTGTGAGATTATCCTGGACCCTCTATGCCCCAATGTGTACATGCAATCACATCTGTGTGGGCCATGCTAAGTGCCTTTGGGAGTGGTCCCCCAGTTTAGGAGGGAGGGAGGTTACAATAGGTCCTGAGTCTGGGTCTTGGTACTGTATTGATTGATGTTGGTACCTGACATTGTGGAACTGGTGATTGACACTTTTTTCTCTCATACATGCAGCTCAACGTAAACCAGAGTAAGGCCGTGTGGAGGGCCATTGCGACAAAGGTGCGAGCCCTGGGGGTATCCACTGCCACAAGAGGTGGGACGACACCAGTCGGCTTGCAAAAACCGTGGCTGAGATGACATTGGGGAAGCTACCACGCACAGGGCGTTTGCCACGGCGCAGCATGACTCCAGTGATGGCACGCATCTTGGCAGTGACTCATCCAGACCTGGATGCACGTCTGAAGGAGCATGGCAAGCAAGGCAGGGCTGGTGAGTATCAGGGGAGCGTGACTTAGGCTTGGAGTGGATGCATGTGTACAGGATCTGTGGCAGTGTCGAGCCATGCAATGTGCGTGTGTTGCTGTGCTGTGCTGTGTCATGTGAGTGGCTGCTGTGATGTGTGCTTGTATCAGGTACTGTGCCTCCCTGGCCTTATTGAGCAGATCCTCCCTGCTGTACTTTCCCATTGCTAGATGTGTTGGGATCCACATGGTCATTCAGCGTTGGGATGGTGTGGGTGATCTGTTATGGGGTGACCAGCAGTGTCCACTTGCTGAGTGTTAATTTATGTATGCCGACTTTTCCTGCACCATGATCGTTGGTGCCCCAACATCTGCGAATCATGTGCCCCAGATTACCACAAGGTGCTTGCTATGGACTACGTGGCATTGGGGACTGTGATGTCCTAATAGGTGTGTGTGTTGTCCCCTCCTGTTCCCTGAAGGTCTGTTAGTGGTAACAAGTGTTGTACCCTCATCATGTCCCAAGGTGTGGGCAGGCCAAGTTGTGTGTGTGGTACACTTCATCTACCGGCAGGGTGTAGTGCTGGGTGGCATCAACATGGCTCACTCATGGCAGATATTCAACGTTGCAGGCACTGTTGTAGTCTATGTTGTGTGTTGCTGCACAGTGATTGCAGGAGGGGGTAGTTACCATGTAGATTTGGGCCTCTACTGTAGTGTATTGTCTTGAATTTGTGTGACCAGATGATAACACTTACACAACCCTGTATCTCTCTCTCATGCAGATTCGCAAGAGACCACGGGGAACATGAGCCCGAATCCAGTGGTGCCGAGAGTAGCACTACAGCTGCAGCGGAGGCCAGTGACACAGAGTCCACCAGTGCATCTGAGGGAGACATAAGTATGCAGGAGGAATCCGTGGCTGAGACACAGAGTAGCACTTTATCTGATGCCAGCGGGGATGCATCCATGCTGGCAGGCACAGGGGATGGGGAGTCTGCATCATCATCTACCACCCAGCGTCCAGTGCCAGCCTCCCATCCACTTCTTCTGGTGCTGCCCGTATCCGTGTCACTAAGAGAGGACGGGTCACATTCACACCTGTCCCCCCTGCTGTCCTCACTGCTGAGTGTGTAGAGCTCCTGCGCCAGCTTTGTGTGGGCCAGACCGCCCTGCTCAATGCCTTCATTGACCATGACAAGAAATTAGGCCAGGTGGTTGCATACATGGAGGGCATACACTCTTACGTGGGTGGGCTATACCGTACAGTCAAGGCGTTGCCATCCACAGTGATGTCAGCCCTTCAACAGGCACATGCACCCATTGCAGCTCTGGTGCCGTTGTCCACCCCCCAGTCAGTGGCCACATCAGGTGACAGTGACCACGGTTCGCCTGCATCACCAAAAAGATACCGCACAAGGAGCACACAACAGACACAACCCACATACTCCCGCCCACAGACACCATCCCCACTGAAGAGCAGGGCCACCCCACAATGCACAGACAAGAGCCAATCAGGGAAGATCAAGGCCAGGCGATCAATGAGGCAGTCATCAGGCTCACATGCCGCAGAGGCATCACCGGCAAAAGACTTTCCTGTCACTGAAACTTCACACAGACCTACACATGCAGTGTCTGTGTCTTTTGAGGAGGTGTTGCATATCAGGGATACACCTAGGAAGAGCACAGGGACACATCCACCCACCACATCTACCCCAATTCCGAGTCCATTGAAGCAGGTGGAGGAGGGCACTGTAGACACCACCCCTGGCAAAAAGGCAAAGCAGGCCACTGTCGACACCACCCCTGGCACAAAGGCAAAGCATGCCACTGTCAACACCACCCCTGGCACAAAGGCAAAGCAGGGCACTGTAGTGGGTACACAAGGCAAAGAGGGCAAGGAGGTCCTGAGGCGTAGCAAGACCAAGCGTTCCACAGGATCCAGCACATCACCAGAGGTAGTGCCAGTGTCTGCACCTGATGTGGGACAATTGGTGTGTGTGCCTGTTGGGTCATCAACACTTCACATCAACCCCAAGACAGGGAAGCCAATTCATATTCCCAAAAAGTGGAAGGGCACCCCTCCAACCTCTCCCACCCACACTGTGTCAGAAGTCTGCATGACTCCACCTCCACGTGCCACTATGCCACCTGGTCCACACAGCCCTCCAGCTTGCCAATCCACTGTTAGCCTAAAATCACCTGGGGCTCCGTCACCTCAGTTACGATCCCCCTCATGCGCCCATGCCTCATACAGGTGTGCTAGTCCTGACCATTGTTCACTAGCATGGACACTGGCCCTGTTGCTCTGCTGTGTTGGCCTCTCCCCTGCCATGGACACTTGCCCTGTTGCTCTGCTGTGTTGTGTTCTCACCTGTGCCGTGGACACTGGCCCTGTTGCTCTGCTGTGTCGTGCTCTTGCCTGTGCCTTGGACACTGGCCCTGTTGCTCTGCTGAGTCATGCTCTCACCTGTGCCTTGTACACTGGCCCTGTTGCTCTGCTGTGTCGTGCTCTCACCTATGCCTTGGACACTGACCCTGTTGCTCTGCTGTGTCGTGCTCTCACCTGTGCCTTGGACACAGGCCCTGTTGCTGTGCTGTGTTCGCCTCTCCCCTGCCATGGACACTGGCCCTGTTGCTCTGCTGTGTTGTGCTCTCACCTGTGCCTTGGACACTGGCCCTGTTGCTCTGCTGTGTTGGCCTCTCCCCTGCCATGGACACTGGCCCTGTGGCTCTGCTGTGTTGGCCTCTCCCCTGCAATGGAAACTGGCCCTGTTGCTCTGCTGTGTCATGTTCTCACCTCTGCTATGGACACTGGCCTTCCTGTTTATGTTTCACCTGTACATGGTATATAGCATTTTTGCATCATTTTGAGCCCTGCTGTTGTCTACTATTGTTGTACCGCTGCATCTGTGCAATATGTGAATAAATACATTTACTTCTGGTGTGTGTTTTGTCGTTGTCCTTGCTAATTTCAGTTCAGTTTGTGTTCGCATATGATAGCCTGTGCACCATGCTCCATGTATCACTTCAACATTGCAAGGCTCTTTGCAGCCATCATAACTGGGCAGGGGTGACTGGGTCTTAAGTCCATTCTGAGCCTGCAAATTGTGTGATCTGTGATGGCTATTTTACCTGACATGCAGTCATCTTGTTAGTGATTTGCAGTTGTTGCCTACACTGTTCACATGTCTGGTTGTGGGACACTGCCAGCAAAGGGTGTGATGCTGTGCAAATGTATCAAAGCTGGCTGGGATATGTAATGAAGTGTGTGTGTGGATTGCTTTCTGTGTGCCCAGCTTCTATGTGTATGGTCATCTTGTGTTGGGCCTTGGTCCTGGTGCCATGGCCTACATGAAATGTGTGGTGTTGGGTGTAGCAGAGGTGTGCAGTGTGAAGGGTGTGAGTTTGTAGTGGATGTGTGTGTGCCCCTGTGTTGTGTGAGACACACATGTGTCACCCAGGAGGTGTATGCCTGTTGTTTGTTTTGTCTTGCCCTCTGCAGAGGATTGTATGCACTTGTGTGAGCTGTTTGTAGTGCACTGTGCTGTGTGTTGGTGTGTCCATGGTGTTGTGTGTGACTCCTCCTTGTTGTGTTTGTCAGTTTGGAGTGTACAAAGTGTGTGAGTTGCACATCAGTGTTGTGTTTGATTGATCCTCAATGTGTCTTGGGTGCTTTTGTGTGAACTGTGTGGCCCTGCTGCTCCACACTGGCATTGTGTTTGTGTTTGTCATGCATTGCATTCCCATGGTGGTTTTGGCACTCCTTTATGGCATGGTGTGTGTGGTTTTAGGCCATGCCCTATGTGTGCCACTTGTGCCTGCCCATTGTGGGTGTTACGCCCCTCTATTTGGGTGTGGTACACCCCTTACATGTCTGCTACTGACATGCAGGCTGTTTGACTTAGATGTCAGCTTTCCCCTTGGTTTACATGTGTGTGTGCCTACCCATCACTTCATGTGTGGGCTTGTGCTTTGTGGTGCAATTCTTGGGCCATAAGGGTTGTTCCACTCTGGACATTGCCCCAATGGTTTATGTGTGATGTCCTTGTGCTATTGGTCATTCTGTAGTGGGCATGTGCACTTCAGCTGTGTGTGCTGGCCAGTGCTCTGGTGGAAGTGGCTGTGCTCTTGTATCACAGAGTGGTGCATGTGTAGTTGTTGTGTTGGATGTGTGGATGTAGGGTGTGGTATTGCTTCAGTTCCTGGGTGTGGTGTTGTATTTGTGCAGTGCTGATTTGTGGTGTGTGGTGCAGTTGTGTCAATAATGCCTGTTCTGCAGACAATGCTTGTCGTGCATGCGGTGCTGTGCGTATGTGGCCTTGGCATTGCCTGGTGTGAATCCCCTGATGTCTTGTGGTGTTTGTTGATTGAGGTTTCATGTGCATCTGTGATGGGTTTGATGTGGCTGTGTGTGTTGGTCCAGATGCACTTCTTGTGTGATTTGTGTTATGGTGTGTAGGTTTTGTTCCTGAGTGATGTTGTTGTGTACTCCTGTTGTGTGTGTTCTGCCATTGATTTTCCCCAGTTTGGCTGACAGGGTATGTGTGTTTCTGTTGGAATTCAGTATGTGTTCCTGTATTGTTTGTGTGTTGTTCTTGTGCAGGCATCGGTTGAGGCATCCCTGCGTGTGTGTTGTGTTTGAGGCGAAAACCCAGTGTGTATGTTTGTTTGTGTGTGTGTGTGTGCTGGCAAGGATTGTGAGCCTTGAGTGTGTGTGGCAGTGGTGTTGTGTGTTCCTTGTCTGCCACTCCTGCAGTGGCTGTCTCCCTGGTTGTGTGTTGTGTAGTGCAGGGAGTGTGTATTGTGCTTGTTGTTGCAGTGCTTGTTGGTGTGCATGGGAGTGCACAGGATGGGCACCTGGCCTGTGGGTTGATTGGGCATGTTGCTGTGTGGTTGGGGGATGTGTGTCCCTGTGGTGTTTGTGCCCTGCCCATGCCTTGGATTGGCCTGCCTACTGCATACTGCGCATGTGTTGACCGCGGCGGTGACGTGACCTGGACCGGGACATTGCTGCTGGTTGGCGGTCGTTGTGTGTCCCGGATGCTGAGGGGTGCCTTGTGGTGAGGTGGGTGATGAGTGGGTGCCCTTGTGGATGTGTTGTTTCCCCCAGCAGGGTGTCTGTGTGGTGATTGGACCCTGTGTCGGCCTGTGTGTTGTGTGTTGCAAATGTGTATTGGCGTACCTGCGGCAGCGTCCGCGACGGCCCATTTGACGATAGTGTTGTAGGAGGAACATCACTGGATGCATATGGAGGGCTGGGTTCATGGCGGTCAGGACCGGGTATCGGCTATCTTGCTCCGCTGTCGAGTTTCCGCCTGCTCAGACTGGGCGTTGTCTCCGCTGCGGTGCGTCTGCTTGTTTGAGCCATCCTAATTTGTCGAGCGGGGCAGACGTCATTCGGCACGGCGGAGAGTCTCAATTGGCTCCCGCCGCCGCGGTGGCGGGCGCACTTTGATGGCGGTGCGCGTCGCTCCGCGGCGGGCGGGAAATTACCTAAGTTTACCTATCCTAATGTGGCAGACGTGAGTTCCGCTGCTCGCGGGCGGAAAAAGCTGTTTTTCCGCCCCGCCACCACCGCGGTGGTGCCACCGCCCGACATCCTAATGAACCCCTATGTTTTTTGGGAGTTTAGTATTTTTTAATTGAGGGAACTGATTTATTTATGATAAAATGGTTAGGTAACAACTTCTTGTATTAGCGTTCTATAATTTGAAGGTGGGTGGAATGTGGATCTTGTGTTTTTTTCTAATGTTCTCTGGGGGCCAGTAATCTACTGATGCCTGTTGTGTTGTAGTGTGCTAGGGAGGACTTGGTCTATCCAGACTGCTACTAATAAACCTATGATATGCCTATGTTGCAGCTTGCAGCTTTATATCTACCTCTATGTTTGCTTGCAACAGGTTATAATAAGTAGCATTACAAATATATTTTAATCAGTTATTTTCTGAATATTTAAAATAATAGTAAACATTTAGACCCAGATTTACTACGATTTTGCATCAGGGTTGCATTCCGTGAAGCAGAAAAGTTACACACAGCTTGCCTTCTGGAGCATATTGATGACTTCCAGTAACCATAAATATATCCTGTGGAAGGGTAAATGACAGTATGACAATTAAAGAAAATATTTCAAATATTTTAAGTAAACACCATAGAAATGTCATGTATGGGATTAACTCAATACACAGGAGATCTAAATTCTTCTTGTGTTATTCAGGTAGTATGTTTTTCTTATGCGTTATGTTTTTCTTGAATTTTACCATCATGAAGAGATAGGATACCTTTGGGAAAATAGCGCAAACGTGAATGCTGGCAAGACATTGTAAATATATTTCCAGCTCTCTTCAGGAGACAAGCAGCACTGCATAGGAATTATTTATTCTTTTTGCTGGCTCACAGGGCTTCACATATGGCCCTGTACTATTTGCTGCAGAATTTACATCTTTCCAGCTGGCTCAATCGTTAGCCACTAAATAATGTTCTAAAATTGGATTAAGAACAACAAGTTTCCCTTTAGCTTCACTCCCTCAGGGGGCAGTTTGCACTTTGAGTTTTCTTTCATCTTTCAATATCAAATATTTCTTTTAGATCAATTCCTTGCAATCCTCAACCCTTGGTATTTTCTTCTGATAGATCTCTGAAAAGAGGGTTCACCTGCAAAACACTTGACACAGGTTACAATTAGATCGTGTCCTAATCTCTTGCGCTGATCCACAATTGACAGGAAGTAATTACTGTATTATAAAATAAAAGATACTGCCTAGCCATCGTAAGATTTATTTTAATATGCAATCTCAACAACAAATATAGCATTTACATGTTACCACTTTTCTAGTGCCTATTGGGTTGCTTCTTTTGTGTGTGTTCTAACAACATTTAAATTGTAAGCAATGCAGTTTAGAAAATAAAATCGTGTATTTTGTGGAGAGAAACCATACAAATAATTAAATAATTTGTTGCATTCTGACAGTGATAAAAAAGACCGACTAAATCGTACTGTATTATGATATACGTTGTCACAAACACATTTTAATACATACTACTTCTTGCAGAGTTTAATAGTTTGTCTTAAAAGCAGGAACCATACAATTTAGGCTTATCACAACAATCCAACGTTCTTGTTCTGCTGACACGAACTATGAGATGAAATTTATTGATATTTGTTACAGCCTGTTTCTTACTACACATTGTGAGGACAAGAACAATGGAGAGATTATTTGAATTCAGTGCGAAAAATAAAGTGAGCACTTTAGAATGTGTTTGTTGGTAGCCAATTCACATGTTCCAGGCAATAGAATTCCAGGGGCCATTTCACATAAGCACTGGGAGGGTATTAAAATAAGACACAGTCTCGGTCACAGTTTTGGATTGACTGATAAATAACTTAGTGGGAGAGACAGAGCACTATTATTTCTACGCCTTATTCAGAACACATCATCAGCATAACAAAATGCCACACAGCAGAAATGCATAAATGTTCTTGTGACACATTATCACCCCAGGGCATTTCTTTCATAATACAATGGGAAAAGAAGTTTGGGGCAAGCACTGTCTTAACTTACCCCCAGGAACATTAAATAGTCCAAGTAAAACATGTTTCATGATCCAGCCCAAGGTCTCCAAGGTGATGATTTTAAGTGTTACCCACAACACTCAGGGCTCCTTTTTGGGCTAGCTTAAAAGAGCTTTAGCTTTTACACCAAGTTTGATGTATGTTCAATAAGGGACTGCCAGGTAATGTACATATCAATTGCTCAACGGCCAAATTCTTTTTTGGTTTTGATAGGTGTGTTCTTTATTTACAGATGTGTTGTCTGATAGAGGTAGTTTGACAGCTGGAACAATAACATATCCTACTTATTGTTGAGTTACTGTAGGTAAAAACACAAACACAGCATCAACACAACACTCCTGAGCTCAGGCACTCCTGTAAATCGCAGCAAATCAAATCAGTCTAAATACCTATATTCCTCTATGTTCTTCAAGGATTTACTATTAACCCAAGTGCTACAAAACACAATTAGCACCAAACCAAGCTCGTATTACTAAGATTTGTGTTATAAAAATGTTTTTTCTATCCTGATCGTCCCTATATTCTCATTGAGTATATAGAACTGAAGGTCTCCATGTTCTAGATCAGCTCTATAACCTCAAGTCAGTGGTACTTTTTCTCAGCATCAAAGCATGGGGGGAGAAATCATTAGTGAGTCAATTATTTCAATTTCAATTCACTATGAGTATTAAGAATCACAGACTACCAAATGGGGTTAGTTGGTTTTTTACAAAGCCAAAAATAACTGGATGTACAAGCACCTCAAGCTGCAGGTGTAGAAATACATTGGGACTAATGCAAATGCAAATCTACAGATGAAATTAAGGTGATGACAATAGCACAAGATAATTAGTTCAAGAATCAGGACAAAAACAATTAAGTAATAAATGTCCAAGTTCCCCTGCATCGAAGGTTTGTGGAAATAAAGCATGAATCTGTCCCTTCACATGCACTAACGTGATATCCCTAGCTAAGCATTTTGCGGGGCAGGTTCAGTTAAGGTGTGAGCATATGGAGTCCTCCTTAGAAGTCTCCCAATATCAGTTAGGTCAAACAGCATAAAGCCACTAAGACAGAGCTTATTCTAAGATGCTCTCTCTGTCGAGGCAAAGAACAAATGCTGGGGGCTCTGTCCTTAGTTACCACACATCAATCTTATAGGTGGCTTCCTAGGATCCTTCACGGGTTACACCATCTGGTCAGGCCACATCCTCTTAGGTACTTTTTTCACTAGACAGCGATGCTCCAGGAGCGATCGTGAAATGATCTTGATTCCCAGGCTCTCTCCAGTGAGAAAATACAACGGTTCTCCATTATCAGTATCAACGCTCAATGTATCACCTTCTGTCCTTGCCTAACTCCTAAAACAAATACATTATTCTAACTAACAAGGATGATTCTTCCACCTGCAACAGCACTATGAGAAAGAACAGAATCCAACAAGCACATGAATTCAATGAATAATTATTTTGCAAGAGCTTCTTGGGTAAATGCATTTCAGGCTTACAGAATTCAGCTATTACACGTGAAATTGAACATGAACTTTACGAAGTTACATAGAAATTGAATCATGTACAGTTAATAATTTCACCTACAGATAAAATAACACGATTAATAATCAAATTGAATAATGACATAACTGTTCTTGGAACAGCACGTGCGTTTCAGTTAATATTGTCTCCTAGTTACATTCATTTTCTACTTTATTTTCTTCACATATTCTACTTTTTGGCCTAAACACATTACGTTCATGTTATCACGTTTCAAGATTCTAACACCTAGGTTAACACAATAAAAGACTACATGGTCCATTACGATGCCGGATGGAAGGTCATCTGTGCTGGTGCCGGTGGTGGAAAACGGTAATTTTCCTGCTCCAGGTGCGGTCTTTGTGACCACCAAATTACATTGGTCCAACAGAGGCCATTTACCGTCTGGAGCTGTCTGTCAGGCTCCACACATTTTTTTGCGATGTTGCAGAAAGCCGCATAAAAACCACAACATTGCGGATGGCGGAAAAAAAACAATGGAGAGGAAAAGCCGATACAGAACCCATCTAAACCACAGAGCCGAAAGGGATCCTGCGCTACAGGTCTTCTCACTGCACTACCTGCTGCACCTCCAGCAGACAAGACGCCGCCACGCTCAACAGCAGAGGCCCGCACCAAACAGATCCATGCATGCAACCCCTGAAGAACTACAACTCCCAGCAAGCATGGCGGCACCATAATTAATTTAGCACCCTGCCAAATGCATAGTGCGTGGCCCACCCAATCCTCACGAGTAACCCTCGGTGCCCCTGAAGGCAATTGGGGCCAATGCCGTGCCCTGCAGTTGCAGAGCCTGCACACTGCAATTTCAAAGCAAGTAAACCGCAGAAGGCTCACATTGGCCGATGGCTCATTCGCGTAGTGTTTGTCACACCATGGCGGCATGGATGCTGCGACCGCAGTCATACAACATTCAGTTGGGGCCAATGCATGTCGTCGCTGTGGATGCCAGCTACCGTGCATGCAAACACATGCTGCATTTGCATTGTCACGACTCATTCACCTAAAGTGATTGGTGCCCCCCATGTGTAATGTTGTGGGCCACGAGAACCCCATGCATATCAAGTGACCAGACACACAGACACAATACTTGTATGGGAAAACTGTCCCAGGGCACGTGCGTTCCCCCCCATTTGTTGGCAGGTTCACAGGTCAAGTGACGCCTGTGCTGGGTGGCTGTGGGGTGGGGGTAAGCCAGCTCTCTGGGAGTGGCTGGTATATCAGAACAACTAGAACAGTGACCAGCTGCTCACTACACTGTGAAGGTATGAGGGAGTGGGACCTATGAGTCAAGTCAACACACACATGGTATATCCAAGAAAGGAGAAAGAAATGACATACATTGGCATGATTCGTGGCCAGCATGGACTGAAATGGGTGAAGGAGTCCAAAAGGACAAAGGTCTCCCGCACTGTACCAATGTTGTGCAATGAAACATCCAAATTGTGAACATCGCTTGTATATCCCTTGACATCTGACTGGCATCTCGTTGACAGGCGTTGTCTTGTGAAGGGCCAGTGATGTAGGCAGACAATAAGAGGTGTCCATTGTCTGCAAATCAGACATACTTGTAATCCCTAGCACTTCCAACACACGTACTGTTGTGGCGTGCAGTCTGCCCGGCTGCCATTGCCTGTCAATGTCCTCTCACACTTCAGAGGAGTGCACATGTGGCACAAACGAACATAGCTCCGTCCCACTTCATCAGACATTGGCAGCCATGTGGACTTGTATACACAATCAATGTGTATTTGTGCCTCATTCAGGTGAACACTGCAATGTCTGTGATGCTAATTCCTTACACACTCACACAAGACTGACCCCTTGAGGTCCACAGGTGTCTATCCCTTGTGCTGTACATCCATGTTGCGTTGTCCAGATGACACTCACTGCCCTCATTCTGCAATGTTGTTGTGAATAGGGGTACTAACGTTTGCAGCCGTGCAGTGACTGCAATACGTGCTGTGCCATCTAAACCACATGGCAGCTCATCCCTGATGTAGCAGTGTACTATATGTATGAAAAGAGAGAGGTACCCTTTAACAAACTCAAGGGAATTGAGGTTGAGGAACCTTAATAACAGTAATATCCCCTTGATACCAGTTCACAATGTGCAAATATATACAATAAAAAAGGGCATAAAAAATGAGCTTCTATCTCAATATTATTTATTACACAGATAAATTCATAAGTATAAAGTTAAAAATACAAATCGTGTATGACTAAAAAATAAAACATCAATAAAGAAACAGTGAAAATATAGCTACTACACAATCAATTATGACCCGCATAATTTGAGACAAGAGACAGAAAAATGTACAACATCACATTTGTTGGATACTGGGTGTACATTCAAAATCCAATATTTACACCTAGTTATATACAATGATACAATCTGTGTTATAACATAAGTGTTGGATCCTCGAATTGTACGGAACAAAGGCGTCAACGCGTTTCAATGGATACAGGGGATTAAACCATCTTTGTCAAGACTTGTTGATATTCTGCCTTATCAAGGGGTCAATTGCAAATACACACCCTACAATAAATACATATCATATTAGTAAATTAGTAGTAATATGGAACCTAAAACTCAAACAGTTATGTATTTTATAATGCACTGTGATACATCTCGCTCAAGCTATCTATATAGTAGATACAAACATACTGTATTGCAAACAGATATACAACCGATAGTTAGTTATCCCACCTAATCCTGTCCAACTGTACTTATTTGTTAACAACCCTATTCAGCTAGACACTTTAGATATTACCCCTCCCCAGGTACCACAGGCTAATACAGTGCCATTAAGTGGACCACTCCTAAAGCTAGTGAAAAATACTTCTAGAATATGTGGTTATGCTAGGAGGTCTATTAGATATAAAGAAGTCTACAAAGGGACAATATGAACCAAAACTAATTGGTTCTCTGGGGGCTACTTGTGAGGACAATGCACTCAACAGTACATGAAATCAACATTAGGGATATCTAACCCTTACTTAAAGTCCTTACTTATATAGGTTCCTGCAGAGAGTAGAAGCCCGGTCTTGTATTATGTTTGAACAATCGGGCGCTACGTGAGCCAGAAACGGTCCTAAATTAGGCTGCAGCAAAAGATAAAGTCAAAAGGTATTTCCACAGTTTCCTATCCAACTGTGGTGCTGTCTAGGAAGGGTTAAACATTATCCTAGATTGGCACTATATCCGCTAAACAGCGGAGGAAGATAGGCGTGTACCTTTAAAGCTTTGAAAAGGTCTCGTATTCCCCTTGGGAAAGATGCAGTAGTGTTTGTCACCTTTTCTTGTGTTCTAGTTGCGGTCCCCTTTCATAATTAAAATCTGTAAGAGGCAGAATGGGAGGATGTTTTAATAGGGACGTAGTCTCTCTCTTGGATACTATGCTTAAAGATGACAATGTTCGACTGCAGGTAGTACCTGAAAAATTGCAGCCATCTAATTGATGTTACCCCTATTGTCCAAGGTAACATACGCCGAGTAAGGAATATTACCACTGGCTGCTTGCTCTGCAAAAAACACAAGACACAAGATTGCAAACCGAATTGATAGCTATACGTGACAGTTAAAATAAGTAACCACTAAAACGCCATGGCGGACAGGTTACCTGTTACCTGTGAAGGTCGTAAGTGCTGGCTCTGGTCGGGGATCCGCATTCAGTCGCTGGAGAAAGCTGGTCTTGCATAGGTTAAATACACAATGTCGTGATGTTTCATTGCTCGACAGTGTAGCTTATTATCCAATGACTACGGCTCTGCCGAAATGTAGTATGTAAATATGCGTTTCTTGCCGCGGTCACTTTTCATTGGATGCCGGGCAATACGGAAATGGAAACAAATCATCGTGGTTTCCTCTTTGGTCCTCCCTATAACGCCTCCTAATCTGAGATGTAAACATAAAGTTGCTAGGAAAGCCCAGGCAACCGAGTGGGGCCTGGATCGAAAGGATACGTCACCCGCTCTTCACAAAAGCAAAGGACGGGGCACCGCTATTTAAAGAGCCAGTTACAAGTCCATCCCGATAAAGGAGATGGTCCGTCATTGCTAGTCCTTTCTGTACGATACCGGCGGCAATTAAACTGATGCAAGTACAGAGTTGATTGCAACAGTTTAAACGTTATGAGGAGATAACTGGCCTAGCGATGTGTCTAATTGATACAGTGAATATAATTGGGACAAGGCTAACTCGAATGATAGACTGGTGCAATCTATGTCCTATGTTTGCTAGTTACTTCAGTCTCCCAAAGGAGTTCTAATATGAGTGAATGCAGGTATCCATATGGTGAGACTGGACCCTGTTGACCTAATAGCCTCCCACCGAAGAGGATAAGATAAGAGGGCCAGCCTAGTTCGATATTAAAATAAATTGGTATGCTGTGATCTAAATAGTAAGTACTGGAAGTTCTGGCCTTGATACTTCAATCATTCTGCCTATGTTGGATCCAGATTAAATACACTTCGCCCACTCTTCCTTGGAATTAAGTCCTCTGTCCACTGTGCTAAGTTGACAAATATACCACTGTTCTCAGGTTTTCCTAAGGAGATCTACATCTCCTCCCCGTCTACTTACTCTCATTTTTTCTAATACGAACCATTTGAGATCGTCACAATTATGTTTTTTGTCACTGTAGTGTTCTGTCAGTGGGGCATTTATTTTTCGGGTACGGATAGCAGATTTGTACTCGAGGATACGTGTGCGACGTTCTCTACTTGTTTTGCCGACGTATCCCATACCACGTTCTAACTGCGGCAATTGTTAAATGTTTTTGGTTTGAGGGTCTTACCGTTGTATTTTAGCACCCTGCTCTCTATACAATGTGGACAAATGGAGCGTGTACCACATTTGTGGTTGCCACTAGCTATGGTACCTCCAATAGTCAATTGTGTTTCTTTAGGTGTTTGAGAAGTTTCCACTAGGAAGGTCCTGATTGTTTTATTCCTTCTAAAGGAAAAAGGGGGTTTATCTAACGGGATTTCTGCGTTGTAATTCAGAATTTTCCAGTTCCTATTAACGATATTTTTGATTTGATTACTGATGTGAGATTATTGTGTAACAAAAGCTACCCTGTTCATGGCGCTATTCTTTTTGGTCTCATCCTGATCTAATAGACTGTCTCTGTCATAAAAGCGCGCCCATTTTAATGACTGTTTAATAAGTTTATTCGGATATCCCCTAGCTTTCAACTTCTTTTTAGTATTGTCTGCATGGCGGTAGAGAACTTTTAAATCTGTACAGTTTCTTCTCAACCTGATAAATTCCCCAAAGGGAATGTTATTCTTTTGTGCCTTAGGGTGGTTACTTGTATATAACAGTAAAGAGTTCTTATCAGTAGATTTGGTGTATAACTCTACTTTCAATATATTGTCATCATTTTTGATGACGATATCCAAGAATTCCACATGGTCATTACTGTAATGGCCTGTGAACCTAAGGTTTGGATCTCCCAAGTTGAGCCATTCGAGAAAGGTGTCAAGGTCACTGCTAGCACCGCTCCAGATGAAGATGATATCATCAATGTAGCGGTGCCAGCTCGTGATGTTCTCGAAAAAGGGGGCGACCTCGTTGAATATATGTACCTTCTCAAAGTTCCCTACATAGAGGCAGGCCAGACTGGGGGCACATGTGGCCCCCATGCTGGTCCCCTTTGTTTGTAAGTATAATTTGTCCTTGAACAGGAAACAATTCCTCTTCAGGATCAGGTGGATACATGCCATGACGAAGTCCTTATTGCCTCCTCCTAAGTCCTCTGTCTCCTCTGTCTTAAGACCATTTGTCTTATTTGAAAGATACCTCACATGCCATAGCCACGTTTGAGGGGCAGAGGTTCAACAGGGTGACCCAGTAATGGGTCACCCTGGACATTGAAGCGCTATATACGAACATACCCCAAAACAGAATGTGACCTTTTCCAGACATGTCATCAAGCTATGGTTAGCCAGAAATTAAAGTGCTGTCCTGTAAACAGTCACTAGTGTCTGTCACTGTACATGTGAGCAAACATCACATACTCCAGAACCCCGAAACAAATGAACCCAGAAAAAGGTATGTGCAAACTATCACATGTTTGAAAGGTTCACACAATAGGATCATGTAATGTCCAATATGTGGGACACTGAAAGCAAACAGTAGGTCACCAGGTAAACCCTGCACACCACTGTCACATGGTGGATACTGTCATGATGTCATGTCTGACAAACATGTACTATCACGTACACAGTACATTTTTAATGTGAGGCCAGCATGTATCTGGCAAGCAGCCGCTTATGCCTGGGACACAAAGATACAACAGCAACTCACATGACAGACACAAGCTGATGCACCAGCCAAACATCATGATCCACACATTAAAAAGTGACACCATCGTACAGAACGCGGACACAGTTGAGTTACAGACATGAATTTCACACAATGCACATTGGGACACACAGTCCACCATAGCAGTGAACATGTGTGGCCACAACATGTCTTCAACAATGATCTCCTGGGTCTGCGTCCAAGCCTCGGAGGGTGTCCTGTAAAGTGTACCCTCAATGTTCTGATGGGTCTCAAAAACCGTGTGTTGTGTGCCCTTCAAGGTTGGATCATCAGCTGAGTGGGAGCTATGAAGTCCTATGTTCACAATGTCATGTTTATCACTGTCCCCACACACATAATGCACCAGAACATGAAGATTTATACCACTACCTGCCCTGCTGACTGATTCGTCGAAGGATGCGTTAGCCATATGCAAACCGTTTTGCTCACTTCCTTTGGCTGTTGTTTGTTATGGTGAACATCGCAGGTGAGTATTGAAGGACGCGTTAGCTGTTTTTGAACCATTTCCCTCGCATCCTTTGGCTGTTGTTTGTTATGGTGAATAATGCAGGTGAGTTTTCAAAGGACGAATTAGCCGTATGCTTACCATTTCGCTTGCACCCTTTGGCTGTTGTTTGTTATGGTGAACGCAGTGAGTTTTCAATGGACGCATTAGCCGCAGCCACAATTATTCAGACACATTCATTGTCTGTTGGTGGTCATGGTGAACGATGTGTGTGAGTATTCAAAGGACGCGTTGTTCGCATTCAAAACAATTTGGACTCATCCATTGGCTGTTGGTCGTCATGGTAACAGGCGTGCGTTTCGTTTCGTGCTCAACTTGCGTGGAATATGATTCAGATACCTTGCATAGCCAATGCATCTATGTCATTAGAGGACAGATTTGGTATTTTGAACTTCGCGGTAGGGAAGTCGTATGCTAGCAATTTAATGGATTGGTCCAATTTGGATAATGCGACGGACTCGGACCTATCGCTTTGGAAGCATGGAATTGAGTCCACCTATGATGCACACAAACAGGTCTGTGTGTTCACTATAGTCCTCACTCACTTGCCTGCACTACCTGCATCTTTGCTGGACCTCCCCATCTCACAACTGCTGTCTCAACATCTTCTGGGAGCTAACATGGCATGTACATTGGAGAGGGCCCCTGCTGTCACAGAGGAAGAGAACCAGGCCCAGCTGGACAGCCTCTTTCCAGTGTACAGCCAGCTGTTTGGCAAACCAGACGAGCAGGTGAGTGTTGATTCCACTACCTTTACTTTGTCCATGAGTCATACCATGCACCACTAGCATCGGAACTCCCAAGGGCAAGCATGCAAACTGAGTTCCTTTGAGTTTTGCATTGTGTACATTTGCGTTCTGGCCAAGTACTCTGCTGTAGAAGTGTGTGTACTGGGGTTGACTTCTCAGCACTATTCTAATGGTTTGGAATGATAATTAATTTCACAATGGTCAACTGCCCAAGATGCCACTTGCCTAGCCTTTAGACATTGTTGCCATTCTGACCATGATCAGTGTGGACACGTGTGTGACTCTGACACATGTACCAAGTGGACTAATGATCTGTCACAAGGTCGTCCTTACAGGTCAACTCCAATCAGAAGGCCGAGCTATGGCTGACCATCGTCTGGGCAGTCCAATCCATGGGGGTCTTCAGATGCCGTGTCCACCACTGCCAAAAGGGGTGGCAGCACCTACGTGGCTGGGCCTGGAGGATTGCAAGGGTAAAGCTGGGCCTGTCACCTCCACACAAGTGGGGTGGATGCGGGACCCTGACCCTCCACATGCTAAGGATCCTGGCGGTGTCTTCCCTGACCTGGATGCAGAGTTGAAGGCCAGACAGCAGCAAGTAGGGGGTGAGTATGTGCCATGTTGCACACCTATGTCCAACATGCATGTTGCAAACCCTCAGCCTCCTGTCCCTCTCACAGGTCATTAGTCAGCCAAACCAACAGTTCTAGCTCAAAAGCTAACTAATCCCATGTAGGAAATTGGGTTTCTGTTGCAGTAACCCCCCCCCCACTTTTTGCCTGACTACTGATGTACTTTCACTTGATGTGCCCTGGGTCCCTGCCAATCAGGTTCTCAGGGCATGTGATCCTTCAGCAAAACTAACCCAATTGGCATCTCTGGCCACAAGTCAGCCCCAGGTAAATGGTACCACAGGTACCCAGGGCAGTGTGGCCAGGGAAGACCTCAAAGGGCTGCAGCACTTATTGTGCCACTCTTAGCGGCCCTGTACCTTTAACCACACATAGACACTGCCTTTGAAGGCTGCATGTGTTGGTGCAAAACAACGTGAAGAGTCAACATGGCACACATCCCTGTTTGCCATGCCTACAACCCACTGCCCTTGCATAGATCAGTAACCCCTATAGCTCAGTGAACTATGCCAGTTGTGAGGGTACAGGTGCATGAACCCTGTTCTCCTACAGTGTCTAAGTCCATTCTTAGACACTGTAAGTGCAGTGCTGTCATTAAGAGTATATGGTGCTGGGAGCTTGTCATTACGAACTCCACAGCACCATAATGGCTACACTAAAAACTGGGAGGTTTGGTATCAAACTGCTCAGCACATTAAACCCATACTAATGCCAGTCTGAAATTTAATGAAAAATGCAAACAAAGGCCATCTTAGGGATGCCCCCTTGAAAACAACCAGCCTCTGGTGGGTTCCCAGACTGGTACACACCAGCCTGCCACCACAAGACATGTTTCTGGACCCCTACGGTGGGAGCCTTTGCTCCCTGAACCCAGAAACAAAGTATTTCATGGGCGGAGGTGTTCACACCTCCCCAGGCCAGGAAGAGCCATCTGTGGCAGGGGGGCTTAAAGGCCTGGCAGCATTTGTAATGCGATCCCCAGCCTTTTCGGCTATCAGGAGCAGGCCCCCTTCCTGTCTCCCCTCCTTTTCGGCGGGAAGACAGGTGGGCAAAACTAGCCAGCCCAGAAGGTGTGCCCACCTCGGCCAACTCCACCCCTCAGGTGCGGGGGTGACGTGAAGACCCCTCTTCAGCGCCCACCTTCTTGCAGATGGCAGGCAATCTCCAATCACGATTAGGGATTGTGCTCACTCCCCCACGTGGGATGAGCACACCAAGGGTATAGTCACCCTAAGGTCAGTAGCCCATTGGCTACTGACCCAGAGACCCCTAAAATGCTCCCTAAATACAGTATTTAGGGGGCAACCCTGAATCGAGAAAGCAGATTCCCGCAACCTAAGAAGAAAAAGTACGAAAGAAGATGCCCAGCAGAGGAGACTGCAGAGAACAACTGACCTGGCCCCAGCCCTACCGGCCCGTCTGCAGTTTCTAGAGATCCTGCACCAAAAATCATCTTGTCCTGCATCCAGCGACCTCCAGAACCCCTGGGAGGAATAACTGCCTTCAACAAAGATCGGATCTCCAGTGAACAGCAGCCATGTTCAAAAGAAACTCTGAAAACAGATTCTGAGCCTGCTGAGGACAAAGACACCCGACGCCTGGAACTACCACTGCACCTGTCGCCTACGGCCCAAGTATGAGTGGCCCACTGGTCCTAGGGAGGTCCCCCAGCGCTCCAGAGTCTGAGTCCCCT
This sequence comes from Lissotriton vulgaris, assembly GCF_964263255.1. Lineage (NCBI taxonomy): Eukaryota > Metazoa > Chordata > Amphibia > Caudata > Salamandridae > Lissotriton > Lissotriton vulgaris. The sequence goes on from NC_141694.1 coordinate 1,569,400,571, forward strand.
GTGGGTTGATCCCTCCAGGACTCCCATACGTCGTCTGCAGCCTCTGGACAGAGACCCCCCAATCACAAGTAGCACAGTAAGGTGAAATCTGACCTCAAAAGACACCCCTGCATCGGGCTGCCCTGTGCCCTGGAGAAAATAACCGGATGTGCGCTTATGTCCCTGAGCCCTCCAACTTACCTGTCCAGCTGTTGGTTCCTTCAGGAAGTCTTCCTGGACCGAGCCTGCAGCTAAAAACCATAATCTAAATCCCCGTTGAAAACAACAGGTCACCCAACGCCAAAACAGAGCCCTACTCCCAGTCGCCCCTGCGCTGCTGCGGGTGCACTTTAGGTGTTAAACCTGATCCCCCTTTGCACTGACCCTAACACAAAGTGGCCTGCTCGTCAGCAGCCACCAACCGGAGGTCCCCTATCCCCTATTGGATAACATTGGGTCTCAACACTCTGCACTCGGCCACCCTAGTGCCGCTGAGGGTGTAACAAGTGTGCATCACTAACCTTGGGGGACCCCAGAACCTCAACTCCCACTACCAAATACTTACCTCAAAACCGATAACCATATTTTTCTCCATAGGATAACATTGACTGGTTTTCTTGGAAAAGTTTGTAAGTGTGGAGTTTGAAAACCTAAAGAAATTCTTTAAAATTGTACTGATTAAGAAAAACGATGTTACTGTTTGTTGGAGATGTCCCAGTGTAGTATCCAGGTATACTACACTGTGTAAGAACAATAATCTCAAAAGTAACCTGTAAACACTATTTACCTCTGTAGGATAACATTGACTGTTTTTCTTGGAAACGTTTTCAAGTATGGAGTTTGAAAGCCTAAAGGAATTATTTAAAATTACACTGTTAGACCAAAAAATTATTTTAATTACCTGTTTGCAAGAAATGTCCCAGAGTAGTATCCAGGCATAATATTCTGAGTAAGAAAAGTAATCCAAAAAGTAACTTACCTGGTATTTCACTGAAAATCCCATTCAAGTCTATGTACTGTATTTACAAATCATTTCATTTCTTTGAAACGGTACTGTAAGTCAAATCAAAGTACATTTACTATTGCAATCCCAACTCTTTACAAACTGAATTACGTCTGTAAAGTATTTATTGCTTACCTGTGCCAGGCTTGCTTGGTTATAGAAAAAAAATACCTAAAAGAATATTTTTATACATAAACAATTGGTCTGAAGTTCAGTCTTTGAGTGTGTTAATTAATTTGCTGACTGAATGTGTACAACAAATACTTAACACTGTCCTCGGATACTGCTTTACTGATCGACCACACTACCCCAAATAGAAAGTAAGGTTCTATCTAACTTTTACCTCTGCCTACTTTTGGGGTTCCACTGGACTCTGTGCACACTATACCTTACTTGGTATAGTATATACAGAGCCAGCTTCCTACACCCCATGATCATTAGATGCCCAGTTGTGCCCTTTCCATCTGTGACATGTGGGTGACTCATGTCCTGGGTAGTGTCTGTAGTCCCATGTTCATGTGATCAGCACAATATACGGCATGTGCATGGACATTAACATCATAGGTGATGCTATTTGCTGACATATGATCGCACAGTGAGTGATGTATGAGCTGTACTCATTGTGTTACAAATATATATGTGCATTAAGTGGCAATTAGAGCACACAGGTGTGCGTATACAATGCTACACTTCAGGGCAGCAAGTGATGCCAATGTGGTTGCCTCAGTCAAGTCATAAATATCATTGGACAAAGTCTTTTGCCCCAGCCGTAGGGCTCAGTGTGATCAGATAAATCCTATAGGCCAAGGACAGGTATGCCAATCCAGGCCATCTGAGACACTGGCCTATCACATGTCTGTGTGTGAGATACCACTTTTCCCATTCACATGAGAGCATCCATGTGTCAGACTCTATGATAGTGACTACATGTGCCAATCTTTGAAAGATACAGGTAGTCACTGTTGCAAACCTGGCTACACATCTAATGTATGTCTGTTGTCTCACAATCACAACAGTTGACATGTGTGTATTATCCAATAACTATGGATACTTGTGGCTTTGTCATCCATGTGCACACTGCATTAATAACAGCCCGAGAAATGTGAAATGTGCATCTGCATTCACCTGTTAGCTCAAATACTCTGAGGGGTAACTAGAGCAATGGCAGCTTTTCAAAGTGTACCATTTGTGCCTATTTCACTATAGCAAATCTGATACCAAATCCTACATTTACCACTTGTGGTATTTTGAAATGGCATTCAGGAGTATTAAAGTTAGGATTGAAACTTTGCTACTACTAAATGCCATTTCTGAAAACCAAAAGTCGTAAAGTCATGATTTGGTCCCACATTACTTTTGCGATTGGTGCCCATTGTGTAAGGGATCTGCAAACTTGGCACATGCAGATGTGGACATAAGCAACATCGACATGATTGGGGCACAGTGCTGACTGGAACCAGGAGATGTACAGATCATGTGCTAAGAGTCCGTACAGGCGGTGCAGCCAGACAGGCCAGTGGCCTAGTGTGCCACAGTGTGAGGATGCAGTGTTTGGAGGTGTGTGGAACATTGTTCGTATTTGAAAATTGTGACTGCATACAATGTGCCTGCCCGCTAGAGTAATCTCACCAACACCCTCTCTAGCTGAGACAAGACAGTGGGCCATTCAACTCTCACCCTGCCTAGGCCTACAACCTTGGTGTCCCAAAGTACATTCAGATCAGTGAGATGACAGCAGTGGACCTAACACACTGGACACATACAAACAATTACTCTTAACTGTGTGAAAGGAGCAATGTTAGGACAATGGAGGTTTGCTGTATTGCAGGCTGACCTTTTGACCGGTCACGTGAAACATAGGTGCACATCATTATGACTGTGGATTGCAGGGTGGTTACCATGTCATAATTGACACAAGTGCATCTGATTTGCAGTGTCACTTCAAGATTTCCTTGCAGGTGTTGAGACAGGTATGTCTTGACACAAAACCGTCAGGATCATTACAGATCCGACAACCTGTAACATAGTGCAGTAGTTGACATGGTGGTAGTGTAATTTGACATTGATCTAACCAATGTTACACGTGACATCATACGCCTGGGAACAATGGTAAACTGGCAAGTGCCATGTACACATATGTGTTAATTTTATGTACCTCCTGTCAAAATTATGTCTAAGTTTGCTCTGTGATATGTTGTGATCATACCCATGTGTCAAGTCTAAGCAGATGACTAATGTGAATCTTTTTGTCATCCTTGATCACAGCATGAGCACCAACTACCGGAGGAGGCAGTGCCATGGACAACGGGGGAACAGCTCACCTGACTGGGTCCAGTGCAGAGGAAGAGGGACCCAGTGGCTCGGAGGGTGATTTGAGCCTCACTGAGGGCAGTTCGGAGACCACCACAACATCAGAAGAGCACTTCAGCTCCAGTGAGGACTCCCTTGTGGTGGTTTGTGAGCCAAGGTTGGCTCCAACAACATCGCAGTCCACCACCACCACCACCATCTCCACCCTCCAAGCTGCTCCCATTTCCCCTGTCCATGGCCGCTCCCATTCTAGGGAGCATATTTTCTCCGGGCCTGGCACTGCTCCCCCTGCCTCTGTCTCCCCTGCTGCCCTATGTACAGAGGCCATGGATCTGCTGTAGCAGATCTCTGTGGGGCAAACAGCAGTGCTGAATGCCCTCCAGGTGCATACCACACATTTCAACCAGAAGGTTGCATTCCTGGAGGGCATTCAGCGGACATATCTGCCCTAGAGATCTAAGCAGGACCTGGCCTCATCATTGACGGCAGCAGTGTCCCTTCTCCAACAGTCCTTCCCTCTTCTTGCTCTGCCCCATCCACAGTCCCAACTACCCTACCTGAACCAAGCACACTCAGGACACAAACACAAGTCTGAATACACGTGCATGCACACTCAGGGGACTGACAGTACATCCACAATGGAGAGGCCCAAACAAGACAAACATGCATCCACAGGCACTCCACATACCTCAATTCCCTCTGCCTCCACAACACCTACCCTTGACTCTCCTACTAAACCCTCTTTCCAGAAACTCTTCTTCATAGAGTTTGACCTCTTCCCCAGTGACCCATCTGTCATCCCACCCAAGATGAAGAGGCGAACACCCACCCCAGGCCTGAGTTCCAAACCTGCAACCACCCCTAAGAGGAAGAGCCCAAAGCCCCCCCAAAGATCCTCACAGTCCGCAAAGTCAAAAACATTACCACCAACCCACACTTCCCCTGGAGGGGGCATCCAGTCCCAGGCCCTCACTCCCAAAGCTCACACCTCTGACCCCATCCCTGTTTTCTCTTCGTGGCTTTACACCATCTTCAAGAAGGTCAAGCCCCCCTCCCACAGGGTCTCCCCCTCAAACAACCCCTCCACCTCAGTCTGTTCCTGCCAATGCAGTGGACCCCCCACCATCTGGCCAGGCCACTAAAGTGGACACCCCCCAATCTGGTCAGGCAACTGGAGTGGGCACCCCCCCACTCTAGCTAGGCCACTGCAGTGTACACAACCCCCCAATCTGGCCAAGCCACTGCTGTGGACCCCGCCCAATCTGATCAGGCAACTGCAGTGGATACACCCACATCTGACCAGGCCACTGCAGTGGATACCCACACACCACCAGATCCCAGCCCTCTGGAAACATGACTCAGTCCACCCTAGGCCTGTCCCTGAGATGCCTGCCATGCCCACATAGATGCCCCTCCTAGGGGAGGTGTACACTTGCAATTGCAGCGCAGGCAAGTTATGGGTGAGGATTAGCCCTTACCCCTCCTGGACTGTATGCTACGGACTGGCCATTGGACTTTTGATGGACATACGTTAGTTTTATTTTCTTCAAGATGCTTATAAAAGCATGTCTCTTTGTTTACACTGTTGCTTCCTGTGTCCCACAACTTGGTCATACGTCAACTGTCCTACAAGTGCAATTCTCAAAATTGGCCTACAATGATGTTCTAATGTCATATACTGCATGTGGTCCATTGAGTGTGTGACCTATCACATTATGTATCCAAGTCATCATTGGCTACATTTTCAGGGTGTCATCATCTACATAATTTAGTGTCATGAGGGTGACCTGATTTTGCTAAGCTTCCATGTTTCTCTGACACTTTTGCACATAAGTTGTGCTGCCATTTGTAGACATTGTGCAAGTCTTTCTAAGTGCAACCGTCTAGGATTGTGATGTACAGCAAGTCATCTTTCTCCTAAGTACATCTATGTACACATTGAGTTTGACTATGTGGTGGTGACTTTGTACACACCCATGTACACAGGGTGATGGTACTAAAGTATGATGTGAATTTGAAGTGTCGGAGCCATGTCTGTGTCTCCTTCTGACATGGCAACCCCCTGCCAAGGACAAGCTTGCCACAGGAGGCCTTCCACTGTATGGCAATCACCTCATGGATGTGTGTTCATCTGTAACATGTCCAGAGCCCATGGTGTGTGTGAGGTGCCCAGTAATCTCAGTCTTCAAACCAAGTTGCCTCTTAAGACTCAAGGATGTTCCTGTTCATCAGGCTTTCTGTAGACTGACTAGTCCAGTGCTATGTAAACCTAATGTGAGTTGTGCCAACCAGCTTTTGTCTGGCTACATGTTTATTGAGGGGTCTGTCAGTCTGTGCTCTGACCTCATGTATTCAGCCACATCCTTCATGTACTTGGGCATGAGATTCCTGTGTGGGTAGTGATTTCTGCTTGACCACCAATATTTTCCTTCTGAGCTATGCATGATGCTGTACCAGGTCACACAGAGCTAGCCTAGGGATGCAGTGAGGTGTGTAGTTTGGCTCTATGCAACATGTGTTGAACATGGAGGAGTGTGTGTGCCCAGCTGTGTCGTGTGTCCATCTGCATGCAGACGCCACTGAAGCCTGTGTGACATCCATGCTCTTCATTTGCACACAGGGGCGTATGAGGCAATTTGTTGATGCATTCTAGCTGCAGGTGTGTTTAGCAAGGTTGAAGTGGCATGTGCTGAGCTGGGACCCACAAGGGTAGATGTGATGGAGACTGGTGCATCATAAGTGTGCATGAAGTGTAGACTCCTCCTATGTGAAGGCAGGAGACTATTTGATATGGTGTCAGGATGTGTGGGGTGTTACTTAAGTATGTAATTTCCTGTGTAGGGGACATGGAGTGTCAACAGTGTCCTTACGTCAGTGCTTGTCATGCAGGGATGTAATTCTGAGTATGTGAGCTTGATTTAGTGACTCCACCATGTGCAAGGTATGGTAGGGATGTGTAGATGTGATCGGGGAACATCCATCCCTACAAGGTTGTGTTGTGGCATGTGATGAGAGCTATGCTCTGTACCACTGTTGTGCTATTTGATTGTAACAGAGCAGTTCTGGCTGAGGGACATTTGTTGATATTGTGCATGAGTCCATGGGGATATTGGTGAAAGAAGACCTATGTGGATGTGACAGTGCCACATTGAGACAAATTCTGACTAGTCATAATGGGAGAGAGATGATTTGCGAATGTCTAGGTATGTACACTAGGAATGTGATCATGTGTGCTGGATGGTGAAATTTGAGTTGTTGTTCAGTTATTGCATGTGGATGCTTTTTTGTATTCAAGTGCCAATAGTTTGGACTTTGGCAGTTTTGGATGGGTATGCAGTGGTGTGCAAATGACTGCGTACACATCCATAGCACCATGTATGTGTCTTGTTGTGAGATGTGGTGATATCTGAAGTGTGCATGTCCGGGTGAGCTGTGATGCAACACGTTGTTGGATGATTGTAGTCAAAGGCATCACTGAGTGTGCAACTGGTGAAGAGAGTTGTCCATCATGTCATGTTGTCATCTACTGAGGATGGAATGGGTGCTGTGCATTGTGTGCATGGCATGTATTTGAGAGCCGTTGTGTACATTGTGATGGAGAGTGGTGCTGCAAGTGTAGGTGTGGATGTGATAAGTGCAGCACTCATGTGGTGTTGTATGTCTTGGTTTGTTGTGGTATGTGTACTGGGCTGATGCTCATGGGGCTGACATGCTTCTCCATCTGGATGCACCAGAGGGGCCCATTACCTGCTTTTGTGATGAGAGATGGGAATGTCGTGTGACATGGGTGTTGTGTGTAGCAATCATGCATGTTTTGTTTTGATGCTGAACTTGTGGTGAAGTTAACATGTGCATATATGTAGATCATGTGTATGTGAGTGTGCAGTGACAGTTGCCTGAGTGTAACTGTGGCAGTTACGTTTTGGATGAAGCTTGCTGTATGTTAATTCATGGTCATGTATGCCTTTTGGATTAGTCACCATCAGAGCACTGGTGTGTGCAGTACCTATTGGCATCACAGGAGGAGTTGTGTCCACCCAGAATTGGCTTGTGTGAGTTGTGTGTGGGCTTGATTTAGGAGTTGTCCTTTGTAGACAGTGGTGGTATGTGATTGTTCATCAATGCCCTGGGATGGTGCCCTTAGATGTAGGTAGTGTTTGCTTCTGATGTTTAGTCATGATGCGGGAACATTGGCTGGCCGACGATTGCTCAGGGGGGTATTGTCCCATCAAGTGAATGGGCAGCTAAGTGTGTTGATATACAACCTGTGTTCCAAACAGTCTATAAATACATCCCTGTGCTTCCAACGAGACTACACACACTTGGGTAATCATGGCATTCTGACTTTGACAAGACAAGGTGTGTGGCCAGCAGGGAATTGAACTAATTGTGATGACATCTCTGGTTGTGTTGAGACCAACAGCCTGCACTGTGACACACATCACATGTGACACGGCAATAATGCAGCCAGTTCCATTGGTGTTAGCATTGTTAGTAGTTTTATAATCTGACATTTGGTTTGGCAGGAATGGGCCTTGTAGGTGTCCATGCGTGCTCCAACACAGTACAGTGTACACTGTCCTGGAGCCTGAGCTCAATATGTCTTTGTTGTAGGTGTCCTTAATATAGGATATAGAGGCAGTGTTCTACTAACAAATGTGGCAAATGCAGATTCCATTCAGCACATGCCCTCCATCCTCACAGGATGTAACCATTTGCTTGCGGCTAGCTATCTGGATTGTGTTTGTGAGCCACAGATTGTGGCCTATCACCCCCCGGCATCGTCACCATTGTAGGCAGATTCTCTCACACATTTGGCTGTGCATTGGGGCCACAGAACCCTGTTGTTGTACCCTCGGACTAGTGACTCATGTGTCGTCCAATTGCTCTGCAGTACACAATCTGCTTAGGCAAAATGGCATTAGTCATTAGCTGCACAAACTGCAGCCTTTGTAGGTGGATGCAGATTTGCTCTGAGGGACATTCAACAAAGTTTACTACATGTTCATGACTTGATTTGGCTGCAACACACCCAGGCGACACATGGTGACTGTCTCCTACATTGTTGTTGCTCCATGATTTTCTCAATTGCAAGTGGGAATGTGGCCTACAAATGTAGCACAATCAACTGTGACACAGCCTCAGCTGATTTGTTGTAGTGGGGGAGTCATAATTACATTTTGTGTGTCTGTGTACTTGTGTGGTGTCGGGCCCAGTCTCCTTTGTGCATCAGTCTACACCAACTCATCACAATGTCATCCTTCTGCAGTAGGTGTAGTCCTGTTGCCCTGCAGGGTTTGAGTCTGTGTTGTGGTGGACGGATGCTGTGACTTTGTGTCACATACATATGTGTGTCAGGCACCTCCGGTTCCACCATCAAATGTGCGTTTGGCCTACTATGTTGCTTGCTGTGTGTACCTATCTGATGCTGAGTTTCCCCCATTTGTCATACAGAACAGTACATGGACCCATGGTTGCATTGGGATCACAATAATGGCTGGCCAATCATGGAGTCATCGACATACACCCAATGTTCCAGGCTGCCATGGTTGGCTCTGCACTGTCACATATTGAGTGAGGTTTTGGTGAGGCTGGATGCTGCTGATCGAGGTTGGTGGTGATTAGACTGGCCTAATGTGCATTAACTCCCAGCAAGGACGCTACTTCCAATGCAGCCTCCCTGCACCGCCCATGCACTAGGAGTCATGTTTGGGTATGTGAGATGACAGTGCTCCTTGCAAGGCACATGACACAGTGTGCAACAGTGAGTCAGCTCCAAAGCAGGGTCTGGTGGCTCAGTGGACTACTGCATCCACTGCAGGGGCCTGTGTTCAACCTCATTGTCACAGGCTCAAATCCCAGTGGGTCCACTCAGCCTTTCATCCATCTGAGGTCAATAAAATGAGTATCATTGAGTTGGTAACAATAAACATCTGTTATTTAGCACCAAAATACCCCATTGGGGTCAACGTGCGCTTTACAAGTGTACATGTTATGTTATGAGTGTTAGTCATCCACCTCCCTATGGGTTAGCCATTACTGTGAATGATAGGCATCCACCTCCCTATGAGGTTTCCATTACTGTGAGTGATAGGCATCCACCTCCCTGTTGGGGTGGTTCACAGTAGGAGTGATAGGCATCCACCTCCCTACCGGGTGGATCACAGGGGGAGTGATAGGCATCCACCTCCCTATGGGGTGGATATTACTGTGAGTGATAGGCATCTATCTCCATATGGGGTGGATATTACTGTGAGTTATATGTATCCACCTCCCTAATGGTGACCGTGGTTTCTCACAAGCTGTGTATGAAATTAAATTAAATTACATTAATTAATTAAGTGCTGTGTTGGCTTTTGTGGGGTAGTAGCATTTTTGTGTGGGTAGGTGTCCAACTTACCATCTTTGGAGTGCGCATTGATTGGTGTTGTAATATCGACCATAGACGTAGAGTATAGGGATGACATGTGTGATAGGATACATGGCTGCACCGTCCCAATCGCAGGAATCATGTTGTGGCACGAATCAGACTTGAAATGCTCCGTCTCTGGATGTTGCGACATCTTGGAAGTGGTGACTCGTGCGGCGCAGGAGAAGTACGCATCGTACTTGGCCAGCGGAATCGGATTCGAAAATGCCTCCGGACGACTCGAATCAGCGTGTATGGAGGCCTCTCGTTTGGAATATGGAGCCAGAATCGGAGCTTTTGATTCATTCTGGGAAATGGAGCCTTTTTGGCATCATACTTGCTCATTGGGAATGGGTGATGAGTCGTACGAAAACCATGGCTTCAAATCGGATTTTTAAGTTGCTAATGCCGTTTGTATCCCTTCCCAGCGAGATCGTAATTGGGCCCTTAATGTTATGAAGGCTCAAATGCAAAGTTATAGAGAACCATTGGCGTCCCCGGCGGGGGGAACAAGGAGGGGTGCTTGACCCCCCCGGAGCGCCCCTCCTTGCCCTCCCTGCAGACACCCATGAAAACTGTGACTTCAAGACGGGGTTCTCACTCTCTTTCCTCTCCTTTCTTTTATTTGCTTCCCTGTGAAATGGATCCAAAAAAGAAAGATGCTTTTGCTGGAAATGTTGTATTTTTCTTACATTTTAATTCCAAAGTACAGCATTTGGAATAATAGGCTAAAAATATGAAAAGTAGATAAATAACTAAATAAAGTAAGACAGAGTGGTAGCAAACTGCCCAAACTGATTTTATTCACACCTAAACACATTAGCGCCACTTTTACAGAGTTTGCCAGTCAAGCGCTATTTTTGTTTTCTTGTCTTTGTTTTCCCTGGACCTGGAACTAGTGCACCAATCCTGGAGATACTGCAATGTGTGGATCGGAAAACAAAATGTGTGCTGCGGGCGCCGGCTCTGCATCCAGGGATGTGGTCTTTTTACCATACTGCTTACGTTTTGTAAGGATCTAAGCAATGGCCTTTGAAATGGCTCCATTCAGGACCCTGTAGTCATGTCCTTAACTTTTCAGGCAAAAGCACTCACTGATTTCTGAATAGTGAGTGTAAAAGCATTAAGGTAACCATGTTGGTCCTGCTTACATGTTCCATGGTTTGCTACATTTTACATTCCCTATAAGTGTTTGCTTTTTCCAGGATGTTGTTACCTTTTTTTTTGTAGGCCGCGTATTGCTCTTGTCTAGTGCGTAATTTAAATTGAGCTGCATCCAGGTGTTTATAGCCAGCAACAATTGGGTTGTAGTTGAAGACAGTGGGAGTTTTTCTCAGTGGGGCACTACGGTGTTCAGTGGGGGAGAGGATGTGGCACTATGGTCATAGCTGCTGAATTTGGAACTGGGAACCTGGTTCAGCCTTAATAACCAGTCCACACGACCACTCTCCTGTGAGAGCACAATCACATGCTAGACCTTAGAAGGCTTTGCAACACCTTAGAAGCCCTGGTGTCTTCGCACCAGCAGGTGGACCCTAGCATGACAAGTGTAGGTCAACCTTCAAGGCTTGTTCACCACTATCCATACTGAAGTTCACCTCCAGTCTCACGGGCAGGCCTGGAAGCAGCACACCCTAGAACAACAGTCACTGAGGTCACAGGACCCTTGAGAAGGGCCAGCTCTAGGGCGGTGCAACCAGTGTGACCGCACCGGGTGCTAACTTTAGGTTGAGGCATCATGTTTGCAAGTATATTATGGTTTTTAAAAAGCTTGCTGCCTCCTTCCTGGCCTCCAGCAATTTTCTGCAACAATACAAATGTCATGATGACTCTGGTGATTAATGTTCTTCCTAGAGATATATCAGAATTTTGTCTAGTGGAAGTTTTGACTCATGGAAAGGTAGCTCAGAGGGTTAATGTCCCGGCTGCAAAGAACATGTGCCATGCAGATCAAAAAGTGCACATAATGTAAATAGGCCAGTGGGCTACTACTTTTGTCAGAGAGATCCTTTTGTTACTTGCAGTTTATAAGTTAAAATCCTAACTTAGAACAGTGAGCTATTAACTGTCATCTAAGACCTGCATACAAACTGCAAGGTAGAAAGTAGAGCGTGATATTTCCCTCCCCTTCCTCACCCCTCCCAGTCTTTGATCATGCTACTGTCCCAAAAAGTGTTCTTTTGGATAGAAATTAATTCTGATTATTAAGTAGAACCCCCAACCATGGTATTACGTTTTAAATTCCGGGTATTGTGTTTCTCCAGACCAATCACTGTAAAACTATACAGGCTACTAGTAAGGTTGTCATGTGACTCCTACACCTTGTAGTCCTTAGTCTAATGTAACATTTCCTATACGGTGATTTACACATGTATACATTGATTGTCTCTGTGTAATGTGTGTGATGTAAAGTGCTCTGACACCCTACAATGGTATGGGTGGTGCTGTAAATCAAATTAAATGCATCTGAGAGAAAGTGGTTATGGAGACTTGGGGACACAGTTAAAGGGTGGTAGTGCAGGAATCCATGGCAGAGGTGGTCATTGGGGGGCACTAACAAACATTAATGCACAGGACACCACCAGTGCTATGGCTGGCCCTGCCCTTGAGGCCAGTCTGTCTCACTCATAGGTACCTCCATTGGCCTTGTTTCAGCAGAAGTAGCTGCAACTCACCAGGGATTGGCAATGCAGGATTTGCACGCACACCAAACTAAGTTTGCAAACTTCACAGTCTCCCTGCTTCATTTACAAGCACTTTTAACATGTGATGCCTGCTGTGGGGTTACTGGAATTAATTATGCAGCAAAGGATGACAAAAGTATCCTGTAGTGTTGACTAAATTATGCTTTAAAAAAAGGCTGCAGCATAATGCAGTATATTTTCAGATATTTTATTATTTTGACCTGTGTACACATGCTAACAGTCTCTGGAAAGATGTTGCCTTATTAGTACCAGTGTAACATACAAACGCAACAGTGAGCAAGGTGACCAGTCAACCTTTGCAATAGGATATCCACTCCGCAGCAACACAAGTCACCTTTTTTATTAACTTTTGATATGTTTGAGCTACAAATAATGTATTAGTTTAAATGGTCAGATCATGCAGCAGATCTTGCATAATGAGGCAATTATGGCAGAGCCATAATTTTAGAGAAAACATTTGCAAACTATGATATTTTGCTTTCTTGTTTGAACTGCTGTTGTGAAAAAAGGAGAAGTGCTGATGACAGAAACTCCATGGCTCGGAGACAAATGGCTTGTGTTTCCACATTTTATTGTATTTGGTACATTCTGTTATTAAAAGCATACTTTGTGAATATATTTTAATGTCAATAACTCATTACAACCCTAAATGATCATGTGTATCCATTGGTTGATTAATCTGGGCAGTGAAATGCCAAACAAATACATGAAATTGGGCTCCACCCACAGATCCAATCCTTGGGTTATTCCGGCCCTCTGATTCTCCGCCCCCACTGTTCTCCTACTTTTTTTACCCCACTTCGACCACTGTGTAAGACTCAGCATCCCTGGACTTGTGATGTGCCGCCGCTGCGGGCTCCGCAGTGCCACACATTTATGGTGCAGGGCTTCCGTATAAGGGAGCTGGCCATTATTGTATCCCTAAACGTGCACACGTTGCCAGTTTGACATTGACTCCAAGTAGAGGGACTCTAGGTTTCTTTTAAAAAATATTGCTAACATTTGGACCTATACATTTTATTTTGTATAAATTAATTGAATGTGTGTAGAATTTAGCAATGCCCGGGGGAATTCTAGTAAAGGGAGCACCCCTCGACGAATCACTAGCATGTGTGATTGCTGCATTATTTATTACTGACTGAAGTTGTGCCTTAACTGTGGGTAAAAGTTATCATGAATTCTAGTGCCAAGAAGTCAATATTGGTAAATATGTGCGCTACAAATAATCCCTAACATACACTGTGCATACAGTATATTTAATCTAGTGCTTTAATCACAGGTTGTTTTAAAGTATTCAGTGCTGAAGACAGCCTTGATTGGTGTTGGATCGAGGACCCGGAAGTGTGCACACCTAGGAGACAGAGATAAAGCAGCTTGTCAGAAAGTTTAGCGTTTTCCCTACAGGCGGTGTTTGTTAGCCTGTGGCAGGGTCAGTCACATGTCCTGGATTCCTGGCATTTAATTGAGTCAATCCCAGTTCTGAGCCCCAGTGTTTCTTGTGCCCCACCTGGCACACATCATGTCGGAGGATGGTGATGACGTTAACATTTTGCCCCCCCCCCCCCCCCCCCCCCCCCAAGTAAAATGTCTGCGGACGCCCATGTAGAGAACAGTTAAAAATCAGAAAAAATCCAAGTCCTAAATAAGCAGCAAAATCAGTAAAGAAACAGACAGCATCCTTATTAGTCAAAATTCTAAATCTGGCTCACCCCCAAGTGGTCTCGTACACAACCTTTACATAATAAATTAGTAAATCAGCAAACTCATCATGACATAATCAAAAAAATCAACTCTCTTGGCAAATCACAATAAGATACCTCATTATTTTAACACATAGCAATATCCTATTTTATGAAAATCACCTAACACCTTCCATGCTATTCACATCCGGAGATGCTCGAACAAAATATGAAACATTGTACAGTGACACTTCACTGTAATGAATACTCCTGGTCTACACAGCAGAACTACAGTGGAAAAACTTTGGATTAGCAACAATTTAGAGACATAGAATATTTCAGCAAAAGCTTTGTATTTACAAAAGTGGGACTAATCCATTACATCAGCTTGTCTTTGCTCTGCAAAATAAAGGGCATAGAAAATGCTCAGGGGGACCAGATGGGAGCAGAAAGAGCTGGAGTAAATGATAGAAACAGCATCCATCTTGTCCAAAATGATTGTTACACATAATTGTGGCCTAAGTAAAATACACTAAAATATGCTATTCAACACATGTCTATATACCCTAACAAAATCGTTTCAACCATAATCATGTAAATTCAGCATCTATGTTTTATTGCACAACTTTATGAATCTAGAAAAAGCTACATCAGAGAGAACCTGCGCGCTTTGGTGTAAGCCTAGTGTACATTAAAAACTTACAAACACGTGTCTAAGAAACACATTTTTAAACTAAATACATAGAGTTAGGAATGTTAGACAACCATGGAAATACCAAATAAAATGCAAATAAATTAAATTGAGAACCACTTTTTAAATAAATAAGCGTAAGCAGTTCCTTTAACTGCAAAAAATAATTTGCTGGCTGCTCGCAGTCAAGGATAGTCTAAGATTGAGAGACTACTAGTGAATTGATGTTAGAGACTTCACAGGGTTAACGGAAATGCAGTTTCATTTCTAACTTATCTGCTGTTTCAACAAGAGCAAGCGATATCTAAATAGGAATCATTGGCTGTCATAAACTTAAATCACCACAACCCAGCTGTAAAGATTTACAATGGAACAGAAAATTCTCCAATTAAAACACAGAGCACTGTCAACTTGACTGTCACAAAAATGAAATGATATACTAAAAGGCCTTCGAATGAAAGTCTAATAGGGCTGCAAAAGTGCCAGTCAAACGCCCCTACCCAAAATGTCGGTGCTTATCAGCAGCATTAGAAATATTTTGGGAAAAGACGTTTCAGACAACCAAACTCAAATATTTAATTGCTGCAAAAATCACATACATAGGAAGAAGCTAATTTAAGGTTGTCGGAGACTGGAAAAGCAAGTTCACACCATGTCGTTGATTCACCAAAATGCCAGAGTTATCAGAAGTGACATCACATGCCGTTTGACCCAGTGACATTTCAGGAAGTGACATCATATGGCCTTTGTCTTCCCAGCAGTGATGTCATGTGACCTTTGACCCTGGTAATGTCACAGGAAGTACATATCTAAAGCTATAAATTCTATAATTAGTGCAACAGTAATAAAATATATATAACATTCATACCTTTCTCATATCATCCCATGTCTCTTCCATTACCCATCTCTACCTCTCACAGCTCTGCCTCAGGATCCATCTCACCTCCATATCTGCTTTTATCTCCTTTCTTCCCCCATCTTGCTGTAACCTTCAATTTTTTATGTCATACTCCACCATTTTAACAGTTTTTCTATATCACCCTGTTAGGTGCTGCCCTCTCTAGTTTACCTCTTAACCACACTTTTATAAGCAACTCTCTCTCTTTTATTCTCACAGTTCTACTACCTGTTCCCTCCCACTATCAATTCTCATTACTATTGTTCACATGTTTCCCAACATATCTCTCTCTTATTCTCTCACCTTTTCATTAGGCAAGGTATTTGATGGGTCGAAGCTAGCAAGGTTGCACCAAAAATCTGCAGACTATCAATGCAGGGTTATACAGTGCCATTTAGAAATAATATCAATCATAATGATTTTTCCCAAATCAGTTTGTCACTAAGTCGTATTTTTAGAAACGAGACTCGCCAATCTCTACTTATTTACTGACATTTTGTCATCTATTAGAAAGTTTGATGTTTTGCAAAAGTTTCAGCCATAGTATTACAAAATAAATGGCATCAAAAACAAAATCGGAAGCATTAATCCTCTTACGCTCTTGAGTGAATATTGTAGATTGGAAAAAATATATTCAAATCTTGCAGAAGGCAAAGAATTAGAAAGATAAACTGAGTAGTGTGAAAAGCTCTAACAACTTACGTTTGGGTTATACATGTTGGCATTCCGATCGTTAGAGATGACTACAGATTCAGATGTATGTAAGAAGGGCTATAGTCATAGACAATGAACATGCATAGAGAACTTCACAGAGAGAGGAAAGGTTATGTATGCAACATATTGTGCTACCCGAACTGATACAGAGATCCCATGATACATAAAACCTTGCCAGTCCTAAACGGGCCACTGGTGAATAATGTCACAATAGAGCTCAAAACCCCAGCCAAAGTCATCAAATATTCTCAAAAGCCCATGTTGCTGGCCATTGTTGGAGATGCAGGACTGGGCAAAGAGAACTGTTTTCTCTCTACATTACATGGCCCCTTTAAGACAACAGGATGGTGGACTCCTGAGGTTATAGGCAAATAGTGAAAGAGGACTGCTTCAGAAATCAGTGCTGTGAAAACTGACATTACTCCATTAAAAGAACAATGCATCTGCACTTTACTTCACCAACACCTGTCATAGACTCTGTTTGTTCCTCAGTGCACTCAAATAGCCGGCCATTCGAACATCTCAGTGAAGTGCAGGCATTCCTCTCAGGTGTTGTAACCCCACAGACCTTAGAAATGCTTGGTTAAGAAAAAACAGCACATGAGGGGGTTAAGCAATGGTGACGTTTAAAGCTTCCGACTCAGGCACTTAAGCCAAAATTTAACTTCAGAGGAAAAAATTATAACACCCAACAAAAATAGCTTCCGGGAACGTCTGCTATGGAGAATGATTTAAACGAAATGTGTTTCCGTGTTTATGTGTCAATGGGCCCATGTGCCTGGGCATTTCACACACAACGTAGTGAGCAGTGCAGTGATAACCCATACCTTGTCACAGCGAGGCTAGTGTAGATTCTCCAAGTTTGTGATGAGAGAATCTGGATTTCATTAAAGACACGGAGGCTAGCATTATGCAGATTCCTTTTATTACAACACTCCTTGCAGCACTTAGAAGTATTACATCACCAAACAAAGAAACTTCTAGAACATAGAATGTCCAAACAATATATATTCCTCAACACAGCAGCCATCTTCCTCTTTTACTCTGCTCCTGATGAAACTTAAAAACTCCAAAATGTCGCTGAACTTCTTCAAAAACTTCCTTACTGGGCATCTGAAAAAAAAACAATTCTTCAAACCTCCAATACACCATCAAAACAAAACATCCTGATAAATCAAAATAAATTTAACAACACCACAACCCCACCAACAATGGGAGGGTGGGAGATATAATGCTTGCCTCTGTGTCTTTAATGAAATCCAGATTCTCTTATCACAAACTTGGAGAATCTACATTTCATGGCAAGACCGGAGGCTATATTTATGCATGATCAAAGCTGTGACAAGACCACAGACGACACATGCCCCAAAGGTTTCAGATGAAACTTTGCTAAAACATCCACACTGGACCAATAAGCTGCACGCAATATCTCTTCCAAACGCCCACCAGACAAGAAAGCATTTCTTGTCATTGCACCTCTAACAGAATGAGCACGAAACTCATCCAAATCCACACCTGCTTCAGACATAGATAATCTCACCCACCTTGTAATTGTAGCTGAAGTTACTTGTCTAAAAGGCTTCACAAAAGAAATTAACAACTGATCATCTCCATCCCTCCTAAACTCACATATCCTAGCTTCATATTCCTTTAAACACATTGCCACACATAATTTAGGATGCTCTACAAATCGTGGATAAAAAATTGAGCTCAACATGCATTTAGTTCTTTTTGTTATACTAAAAAAAACCCTGCCCGGAGTAAAACATCTGTTGCAAATATCTAAAGCCCTTACATCTGAAACTCTTCTAAAAGAAATTAGACACAAGAGACTTGCTAATTTCCCTGACAACTGCTTAAGACTCAAAAACCTATTAGCTGGCCAATTCTCAAACAAAGTTAAGATTTAATTACGTCCCACATACCGTTATACCTAGAGCTAGGTGGCCTTCTCAACTTAATTTCTTAGAACACTCTTGAAACCAATGGTTCTCTACCAATCAAACAAACTCCAACCAAACTATGACCTGCTGCAACAGCTGATCTATAACAATTGATTGTCCTATCACTTAATCCTTTAACAAGCAAGGTTGACAAGAAATTAGCCAACTCTATGGCAGAAGCTTCCACGGGATCCAAACCCCTTTCCAAACACCAATAAGACCACTTCCTCCATGCTCCCAAATACCATTTCCTGGTACCTGGAGCCCCCGATTCATTGAGCAATTCCTGAGCCTGCTCCGAAAGCTCTCCGAACTGCTCTTCTCTCCTGATATCTTCCAAACAAGAAGGCTAAAGGATGATAAATTCCTCCTTCTCCTATTAGCACGTCCTCTGAGTCTGGGACCAACAAAGGCTCCTCTACCGCCATATTCCAAAAGACCTGGCAACCATGCTTGACCAGCCAAGAATGGCGTTACCAACACCAGCTGACACTTCTGCCTCCTCACCATCAATAATACTCTCTGTATCATTGCAAATGGGGTAAAAGCATAACACAGATCCTTCTTCCAATTCTGCTGAAACACATCCACTTCCTCCGCTAAAGGATCCGGCCTCCAACTGTAATACCGATCCAACTGATAAGTCAGCCTTGATGCAAACTGATCCACCTCAAATGGACCCCTCTCTTTTACTATTCTTCTGCAAATTTGAACATTCAGTTTCCAGTCGCTGTAATCCCTTAAATGTCTTAAATTCCAATCCGCCACTGCATTGCGCTGGCCTGGAAAATTCTCTGCCTTCAATCCATTTTTCTCCTCCAAACAAAAACTCCATATTTCCTTTGCCAGCGGAGATAGTTTCCTTGACCTTCTTCCACCCAGTCTATTTATATAATGAACTGCTGAAACATTGTCCATCTTTAATGATACATTGTAGTTCTTCAACTTCCTTCCGAAATTCCTTAAGGAAAAAAACCCTGCCATCATCTCTAAACCATTTATGTGTACTGAACTCTCCTCTAAAGACCATCTTCCTCCAGTTTCCTGTTCCTTTAGACAAGCACCCCAGCCAAAGAGGTTTGCATCTGTCTTCAACACAAAATCCGGGCAAATTCCCAAAATCGCCGACCATTCCACGCCTCCAAATTCTCCAACCACCAAACCAACTCCTCCTGTGCCTCTTTCGAAATATTGACCTGGTCTCCATACCATAATCCCTTCCTGAGAGCATCTGCCTTCAACTGGTATAACGCCCTGTAATGAAGAGGTCCTGGGAACACTGCCTGAATTGAGGAAGAAAATAACCATATCACTCTTGCTAAAGCTCTCAAATTCACCATATCCTTCCTCAAAACACTTTTCACCACCGACTTTATCTTCTTTGCCTTTTTTCCTGGTAAAGTTTTTGCTACCGTATTTACATTGAAACCCAAAAATTCCAAACACTGAGATGAAACTAGAACAGACTTTTCCTTGGTTACTACAAACCCCAAACTTTCCAAAAGCTCCATGCAAAACATCACCTGATTCCTCAACTCCTCCTGACTCTGAGACATTATCAGAAAATCGTCTAGATACATAGTCATTCGAACACCTCTCTCCCTGAGAAACTTCGCCACAGGTCTTAATACCTTCATGAAACACCAAGGAACAGACGCAAGACCAAACAGGAGAGAAGTAAACTGGAACAAATGACCCAACCATCTGAACTAAAGAAATCTGTGACTTTCCTCTGCAATAGGAATCGTAAAGTAAGCATCCTTCAGATCCAACTTCACTGACAAATCGTTCTCCTGTAAAATATCCCGTAAAAGATGGATACCCTCCATCCTAAAATGCCTGTAAACCACACATTGATTCAAACACCTCAAATTTATCACCAGCCTCCATCCTTTTCCTTTCTTTTCCACTAAAAATATTGTGCTTACAAACCCTTTGCACTCCTCTGAAACTTCTTCTATTGCTCCTTTCCTCAACATTTCCAAAACCTCCATAACTACATTTCTTTTAATTCTCCATTGAATACCAGTTTATTTGGCTCCCTCAATTGAAACAGCACTTCCACCAACTCCACCATATAACCCTTTACAGTTTCTAACACCTAACAGTCTCTTGTTATCCTTTTCCAAATTTCCTTCAAAAATCTCAATCTTCCCCCTACCTTGTCTGGGGAAAAAACAAAACTCGTCTTCATACTTACCATGCGAACTTTAAGCAAACTGTGCTCTTCCCCTTAACTGCCACTCTCTTCCCGAAGCTCTTCCTCTCTGTGGGAAAAATTCAGTTTCAGACTGGAATCCCCTGAAGGCGACTCTACCACTTGACTGATATTGTGCCCTCTTGAATCCTCAGCCAGGGAAACGGGCACTCCCTTTCAAAAACACCTCTATTAAAAACCCTTTTCAGGCTAGATTGGGCCTTATTTAGGCTTGTAAATGTAGCAACGTATTTACCTACCCCCTTCTCTAAGCCTTTACCAAACAGATACACTTTAGGGTCATCCGTAGGTTCCTTCTTTGAAAAATCACCTAATTTCGGGCTAATTCTCATAAAAACTCCTTTCCTTCTCTCTGATATTAAGGCCACATTTGTATTTCCTAATAAACAAACAGCCATTTGTGACCAACCTCCTAGAAGGTCTATATCAACCTCGACCTTCTTCAATTTGTCTTCACATTGCTTCAAAGCTTTCTCTATTCCTTGACGTGGGTCATGACCCATCTTAAAAAGAAAACTAATAAGATCAGGGTCCAATTCTGGAGTTAAACAAGACTTCCCGTCAACTATAGGCCGAGAACACTTGGCTTTCATGACTGCCCTGCTTTCCTTCCCCAAGGGCTTCCATATCCAAAGTTTGATAAACTCAGCAACATGTGGCAGAGGCCACCAATCAGCACTCCTAGGATGCCTAATCAAATCAGGACTAAACATCTCTTCACCCTTTGGATCTTTAACCAATCCCTTCTAATTCCTTTCCTTATCCACTTTATCTCTGTCCATGTCCCATCCATAATCATAATAATCGTCCAGAATGAACTCATCATCATCTTCCTCACTATCTTCTTCTATAATCTCATCAGGAGATTCTTCAAGGTCTTTTGTGCCACAAGGGACACCATCTTTTGTGCCACGTTGGACACCTTCATCTCTTGTGGTGCTAGGTCCACCATTCCCTTTCTTAAATTTAATATCCACTTCAATATTCTTAACCTTCTTAGCTCTTTTCCCTTTAAAACTACTTTCTTGTTCATTTAATGACCAGTATTCTTCTTCTGAATCATCTACAACCCTCCTCTTCCTTTTAAAACACTTTTAAATACATCTTGCATAGAATATTTAATCTCCTCCTGCACCAATTTCCTCAAGTCAGATTCTCCTGAGCCAGCATTTTGGCTATTCTCATTATTTTTCATGATTCCAATCTTCCTTTTTCAAAATAAAACCAATTTAAAACACACCTATATAATTCCACTCAATTGCCACCTCAAAATACCCTTTTTTTAAATGGTCTGCTATTTATTTTCCGTCTATACACCTCGAGTGACAGTTTCAACTGTCAAATTGATCGCGCTATACCAAACTAAGAATTACTGCACTAGTCCTCATCAAAGATGGTCGCTATGCGTCATCACGCATGCACGTGAGATGACACACCTCAAACCATCTTGAAAAACTACCAAAACTCCGAGCCTCCGAATTACTCAAAGGCTCGTGAACCGCGTCTGATGCCTTGAGAACTGCCGCGAGATGAGTAAGTACACTCCTGAGCTCGGCTTTTAAAAAATAAACAGTTCACTGCTCTCTCCCTATTTCTTTTTTTTTTAAACACTCAAAAATTCTTCTAACCAAAAACTAAAAACAAAACTTACCTTTAAACTAAATCCTAAATAACTAAAAAGAACCCGTAAATTGGGTTAAACCGAAACAAACCCAAACACACCAATAGTTATCGTCCTAATACAAACAAGACAATACAAACTCATCAAAGTTTAACTAGTCTTTCTACAAAAAGAAACAATCGCTAAACAATCAACTTAATCTACCATCCACAGAGACACACAAAGTATACTTATCTGCAAGGAGTAGCGAATAAAAGAGGAAGATGGCTGCTGTGTTTAGGAATATATATAGTTTGGACATTCTATGTTCTAGATCAATCAATCAATCAATCAGAGTACTTGTAGAGTGCGCTACTTACCCGTGAGGGTCTCAAGGTGCTGAGGGAGGGGTGCCGCTACTGCTCGAAGAGCCAGGTCTTGAGGAGTCTTCTGAAGGCGAGCAGGTCCTGTGTCTGCCGTAGGTGGGTAGAGAGGGTGTTCCAGGTTTTGGCGGCGAGGAAGGAGAAGGATCTGCCACCGGAGGTCGTTCGTTGGATGCGGGGGACAGCAGTGAGGGCAAGGCCAGCGGAGCGGAGCTGGTGGGTGGGGGTGTAGAAGCGGAGTCTGCTGTTCAGGTAGGCTGGTCCGGCGTTGTGGAGTGCTTTGTGTGCGTGGGTAAGGAGCTTGAAGGCGATCCTCTTGTCGACGGGGAGCCAGTGTAGGTCTCATGTCTCTCAGGTGGGGAGTGATGTGGCTGTGGCGGGGGACGTTGACGATCAGTCGGGTGGAGGCGTTTTGGATGCGTTGTAGTCGTCGTAGGTGTGTGGCTGGGATTCCTGTGTAGAGTGGGTTGCTGTAGTCCAGTCTGCTGCTGACGAGGGCCTGTGTCACCGTTCTTCTTGTTTCGGTCGGGATCCACTTGTAGAAGTTTCTTTGTTTTGTAATGTAATACTTCTAAGTGCTGCAAAGAGTGGTGCAATAAAAGGAATATGCATAATGATAGCCTCCAATCTTGCAGTGAAATCTGAGATTTCACAGTGTTGGCAAAACGCCCTGTCTTATCAGAGAGTGAACGGGCTGACACTTCTGAGGACGGGCAGAAGACAAGCAACGCGGTCATGTTTAAAAGCTGTTTTACCTGTGAATATCACACCAATGTTACACCCTGGTGGATACAGAGCCCACCGCAATTCAAAGCCATCTTAAAGTTGAAGTCTTGCGCAGAGCAGGTAATGCTTGAAGGTTGATACTCGATTCCTGTTGCTTTCTTTGCCACCTCTGAGGCCACCTATCGCAAAGGAAGTGCTAGGGGTCGCAAGGGGCAAGCTAGGCATCGCAACTGCCACCCCTAAATGACGTCCATGCTTCGCACCGAAGTTCCATACAGGTGAATTGCAAGGCGAAGCCTCGCAAGTTTCAATGTCAGCAGTACATTTGATTCGACATCTTCTAAGTGCGAACTATTTAGGCTTTTTTTGTCTCGTTCTCACATGACATCCGTTGAGGTCAATCAGGTTTCTGAATAGGCCTGGCTGAAACTTTCATTTAAATCACAAAAAAAGGGGAGAGAAGTGTGGCTCAATGGTTAGAGTGGCAGACCCTGATGCAGAGGTCTAGCCCGGGACCAGGGTTCAATTCCCCGCCTCAGCGGGTTTTGGGCTCAAAATTCCACGGACCTCCTCAGTGACTATTCCAATCACGGAGTCCAACTCTGGGCAACAGCTTGCTTAATCTCCACAATGGCCCCCACAATGCTAAGGATGCCTGGCCTCCACCTTGGGGGTGCCCAGGAGTGGACCCCTCACAGGGAAAGCCAGGATGGATCCCACAGCGGTATTCGTACAAGGGCCTTGAGACCCTTGCGGGTGAGTAGTGCGCTATACAAGTATCAATTTACTATTTACTAAAAGGTGCTATTGTAGTATTGTACCGTGGCAGTTGTGTTGGCTCAGTCTCTTCCACATTTCCGGACTGGCTCTTGTTTTAAATAGATAAGATCTGGAGCAGAGCTACCTTAGCGCCTTAAACAGTGATAACTTGCTTTTTCTCACAGGAGCTTTCAAGGCCTATGGGGCTCTTCACTGAACACGCAGTAGCAGCATTTGTTGATAAATCTAAAGTAAATGTCAGAACATAATACCAGCACATACAAAAAGCAACATAACACAAGTCAGCTTTAGGAGGCCACAAAACCAAAAGAACTGTCAAAACAGAACGCAACACAAAACAACCACAATACAGTACAATAAAATGACATTGCAATAATGAGATACAGAAAGAAAGCAGTAAAAAAAAAAAACAGAACATTTTATGTGATACGCGGATATGCCGGCATTGTTGCCAGTTAACGCCTTGCTCTGTATTATGTCTTTACTGTCTGCTGTGTACACTTTAGTGTAAATCGAAAAGAGCAGATTCTTGGCTCTGCAGAGAGCCAGGGCGACCTTTGATGATATGACCCCTGTTTAATCTAGGCCATAGTACCTTATTTTATCCAATCTTTTAATCCGGGCTTTTACATTTGGTTTAAATAAAGCTGAAAGGATTGAAAGAGATCTATCACCCCAGAGCACTATATTTTATTAAGGTATTATTCCATTCTCTTAAGAGAAGCTAATTTACCGCTACCATCAGAAGACATACACACAAGTCATTTTTCCTGCATGACATGTTTGCAAAATACCTACTGTTCTTTTCTTCGCTGGAAGGGTCATTGGTAAAATTGGATCATTTTCATGGTTTCGGAACAATCCAGCTGCGCCTGGTGGGTTGCTGCTGATTTACACTGTGCTTTCGCGTGGTTAATTATCATTCATTTGCTGCTCGCTCATTCACTGAATTATGAATGAGCTATGCATGACAATTTGAGTGTTGTAAGCAGCAGAGGCCACATTGAGCTGAGGTGACAAAGTTAGAAAACAATTCTTCGTGGGGGCATATTAACAACATTGTGAAATGCTTTGTTGAGATGAAACCAGGGTGCGCTGATTGCACTGTTCGAAGATATGCCCGCCTTAAATTACTTGCCCTCCATCAAGCAATAAGTGCTCTGTCAGTATCAGTGGGGTCACTGATATTTCAGGTATATTCGACCAATGTCTGGCAGAAAGGATAATATCAAAGCAAAGAAATTCCCGAGACTTAACAATGATTTACAAAAGCTCAAACCTGAAGCAAATCAGCAAGAATGCAAATGGGAGGCCGCTTTGTGCCTGCCACCACACTAAGGGAACTCTAACCACCAGAAGACACCTGACTCCCAGGAGGGAGGAAGGAGCCACCAGCCCGCTCTTTAGCGCTGAACTCTTCCCGCGGCGCGGGATGCCTCTCTATGCCTGCCACCACGCTAAGGGGACTCTAACCCCCAGAAGACACCAGACTCTCAGGAGGGAGGAGCCACCAACGCGCTCTTTAGCGCTGAACTCTTCCCGCGGCGCGGGATGCCTCTCTATGCCTGCCACCACGCTAAGGGGACTCTAACCCCCAGAAGACACCAGACTCTCAGGAGGGAGGGAGGTGCCACCAACCCGCTCTTTAGCGCTGAACTCTTCCCGCGGCGCGGGATGCCTCTCTATGCCTGCCACCACTCTAAGGGGACGCAAACCCCCAGAAGACACCGGACTCCCAGGAGGGAGGAGTCACCAGCCCGCTCTTTAGCGCTGAACTCTTCCCACGGCGCGGGACACCGCCCTGTGCCTGCCACCAATTTAAGGGGACTCTAACCCCCAGAAGACACCTGACTCCCAGGAGGGAGGAGCCACCAACACGCTCTTTAGTGCTGAACTCTTCCCACAGCGTGGGATGCAGTTCTGTGCCTGCCACCACGCTAAGGGAACTCTAACCCCCAGAAGACACCGGACTCCCAGGAGGGAGGGAGGAGCCACCAGCCCGCTCTTTAGCGCTGAACTCTACCCACGGCGCGGGACACCGCCCTGTGCCTGCCACCAAGCTAAGGGGACTCTAACCCCCAGAAGACACCTGACTCCCAGGAGGGAGGAAGGAGCCACCTGCCCGCTCTTTAGTGCTGAACTCTTCCCACAGTGCGGGATGCAGTTCTGTGCCTGCCACCACGCTAAGGGAACTCTAACCCCCCGAAGACATGGACTCCAAGGAGGGAGGGAGGGAGGAGCCACCAACGTGCTCTTTAGTGCTGAACTCTTCCCGCGGCGCGGGACGCAGTTCTATGCCGCTTTGTGCCTGCCACCAGGCTAAGGGGACTCTAACCTCCAGAAGACACTGGACTCCCAGGAGGGAGAGAAGAGCCACCAACGCGCTCTTTAGTGCTGAACTCTTCCCACGGTGCGGGCGCGCCCGGGTGGGCCCGTCCTTGCCCGTCTTGTCAGGAAGAGGCACCTGGCTCTGGGACCTTAGACCACTTACAGAGTAGTATCGGCTGCCTGCCGCCCATTGAGGTACTGTTTAAGTCTGCATTCTTGCTGTTGCCCTGTGATGTGGTGCCTCCAAGTATAATCCTGATTCAAACTATATTTTTTGTATGCATTTTGTGCTTGGCAGTCTGATTGTTATCTGGCTATTACTTAGACTTGAGCCCCAGTAGTTGTAGCTCAGAAGGATGGGGAAAAGAAAATCTATGGAGGGAAATTGAGGTGGGGTGGTAGTGGTCGGGGTGCCAAAGGAAAAAAGGCCAGGAAGTCCCAGAATTATGCAGGCAGTAATTGTGTGATAGATTGAATAGATACCCTTATTAGTGAGTGTGAGGACATCTTAAAGGGTGAATCAACTATGCTGTCTGGTACTGACAAATCTCCTCACAGATCCACCCAACCTACCAGCTTAAGCCCTAGCTGCCACCCAGTTATTCCAGTAATGTTTCATAAACCACCTAGAAAAGGGGCTCCCCTATCAATTATGGATGGAAAATTAGATACAGTGAGGTCCTGTAAACTTCATATCAAGCCTCCTCGGACCAGTTACTGACCAGTTACGAATAGCCCGGTCCCGCTTTCATTTGTACAAACAGGTTTTCTCTTCTGGTTAACCAGTCCGAGGGGGAATGGGAAGCAGGCCCCCATCACCCCAGCCCTCTTTGATCCCTGACATTGGGATAGGCCCTAGTGCTAATATAGTCCTAATATAGAACCTCAAGAAATGTACCGACTTATCAATATTCTTAGATTAGAAATAACGACTATGAGAACAAAGATTGAGGGCCTTACCTCCATGGTTAATCTTTTAATGCATAAGGATTCCTTCAGTTCAGGGAGTTTTATTCCTAAAATAGGATGCCCCCCAACCTAGGCAGACTAATCATATTGCATGTGAGTCAACCACCCAAGTTAATGGTCCCTGCCTCAATGGTTCAACACCTGCTGTCCTGACCCATAAGCCAGCGCCAATCCTTCCAAAGGCTAAGTGCCCAATCTATCCTAGTACTAGCCATCAAAATGACCGCCGCAGTGTAGCAAAACACAGGATCACCTAACTTGCACCAGACCTTTTACCTCATCCTTGGCCCAACACCCCTTAGCACTCAGCATCGGCTGGCAGACCCGAACACTTCTAACATGACAAAGCCCCTAAAATTTACATGGCTAACGTACCTTAGTATGACTCTAGAAATGGTATTCAAAACAGGGACTCGCTGACCAACAAAGTCATCCATTGGATTCGCCATGTTAGGGGCTGTCGTTCAGTTAAACAGGAAAACATTGTTAGAGCTTGTAGGCTTAACTCCGGAGCCCAACTGTTAGATTACATCGAGCTTACCTTGTCTTGGGGGGTTCTTGCAGAAAACCTTCTTGCCCTGGAATTTCATACTTGTCCTCCTGGAACTTCTTCTATCCAGTTTAGGCGATTCTTACTAGTAGCCAGGGTAGGCAAACCACCAGGCAAATACCTATACATCCAGTAGGATGTTCCCGATTGGAGACTAACGGTTGACTGCAAAGTGAGCCCCAATTGTATTTAGTATCTCATACCACCTTCCCTACTCGTAGGCTTTCCTCCTCTAGTACTTGGACCCCGAGTATCACTTCTGACAAGGAATATACCGACAACACCTCGCTCACTTGAGGGATTGTGGAACACTAGAGGTATATCACCAAACTCGTCCAATGTGCAAATGATATCTTTCCATACTTTATCAAGGCTGGCTGTGGAATCTTGAAACATCTCAGGGCTGAGGTCATAGGTCACATCTCTCGACTGGCGTAGCTTCATTGAGCAATATGACACTTGTCTTTTTCAGGAAACATGGTTAGTCAACCCCCTCCATTGTTTGGGATATTTAAATTACCATATCCCGGCCATAATGGGGTTTGACAATCTGGATTCGCCAAGTGATTGGCTTTAGTATCTAGGCTCTCCAGACACAGTGTAAGGACATCCTTGCAATCAAGTTGAAGTTGGGTTCACAAAGTATTGTTGATATTTATAATATCTATGTGAGAGGAACAAAGGGGAAGAAGACGATTTATTAGATTTGCATTCCTGGGATTCTCAAGTCCTAGTTGCGGGAGACTTTAATGCATCCTTGGAGCCCCTTGGAAATGAGGAGTGTGATCTTACAGGTGAGGAAGACGCCCAGTGGGATATTCCCAAACTAGAATTAGCACCCATAAAAAATGGTCGGATGTGGCAATCAAAATCAATTCTATTTCTCTAGAGAAGGGTTTACGGGCGGTAAATGGAAGAAGTCTATCAGACAGACATGGTGCAAACACATTTAATAACGGTCATAGTGCTAGCCGCATTGATTATTTGTTAATTAATTTGCAGCTATAGCACGACTTTGGGGATATGATCATGAAAGACCGGCTAGAGAGCGATCACAATCCGCTGTGTGCCACGTTTGATCTATTGCCACAGAGGATATTCACACACCCAGGCAGCAAACTGCTTACTCTTGACGTGATCCCACAAACGACATGAGATGATTAAAATGGGTGAAGATATTAGACAAGCCTGACCTCTCTGACACTATCACTATGGATTTTGATTGTGCCATAGTTGAGCTACAGGATTGTGCGGCCATTTCTCTGGTCCCAGAGCATATAACTACCATCCATAATAAATTATTTTACCATCTTCATACTCATTTCATTAGGCATTGTAAGGACAAAGAAAACCAACAAAAGAAAATGTGCCATTGGTTTAATGAGGAATGTAGAGTGGTGCGCAGATCTCTATGGGCCGCAATGAAAGCAGGAGACCCTGGTATAGTACGGCCAGCCCAGTAAAATGGAATAGGGGTGGCCAGCCAATATCACCACAAAATCATTTCACCCAGGACCAATGGGTCAAACACTTCAAACCTCAATATGCTTGTAGCCTATCCGAGGGTGAGTTTGCTGAGCCTTCATATTCGTTCTACCAAGATATGGTCTTTGATGGGGCAGATGTCAACATCGCTCTGGGAGCAGTAGTGGGTGGGAGAGCTCCAGGATTAGACGCTTCCCGGCCGATGTATTTTTTTAATGATAAAACCAAGTGGTGCAGGTATATAGTTCTGCTGGCTATTGCAATTGCCCAGGGTGCACCGGTCCCTGACTCCTAGAAAAAAGGGGATAAATCTCACCCTGGCAACTACATGCCCATTAGCCTAATAGATTCTCTGCAAAAGAATAGATAATGGGGTAGCTAGTCCTAAATTAGGTCCAAGCTTGGATAGACGAGAGATGTATTCTAACCCCATTACAGGCTGGCTTCCGGGCACATACCAGCACTATTGACCAGGTGTTTCGATCCATCCTACTACACTGAAAGAAGGTGGCCCTGGGCAAGGGCAGCTTGTATGCTGCCTTTGTGGACCTTAAGTCAGCATTTGAACACGTCCCCCGTAGGAAATTATGGGCAGTACTGCAGGAGATGGGGATGTCTCTTGAATTGCTAATGCATATTGCTAGACTTCATGAGGACAATTATGCCCAAATTTGTTGGGGTTCACAGGATAATGTTTCAAATCCCTTTCCAATTGAGAAAGGTGTATGTCAAGGGTGCATGATGGCACCCACTCTATTTTCCCTGTTTATTAACAGGATTGCAACATTTTTAGAGCTTACTCATACTGACGCCATAGACCTAGCAGGCAAAAAAATTCCTATCTTAATGTTCGCGGATAACACGTTGATTATCTCAAAAACGCTGGGTGGTCTTCAGCGAGCTCTGCTACTTTTTGAGGAGTTCTGTTTTGCACAGAGCTTCGAAATTAACTTGTCAAACATGAAATCTGTCTTATAATCCCCATAGAGCATTCAAAGGAGGCATATTGTTAAATAACAGTCCCTTGGAACAAGTTAATGCCTTTACATATTTAGGGGTCATTATGCAGAAGGACTTGAGGTTGAATCAACAGCTTGACATAGCCACGTTGAGCTACCAACTACTATCTGGAGTCCTACAAATAGAGTTCAACACCTCTCTTAGAAAACCAGTGAGCCCGGTGCTTCAAATATACAATAAGAAAGTGGTCAGTTCTGCCCTATACGGCACAGAACATTGTGGGTATGAGAATTTTTCCAAACTAACTGTAGCAGAAAACAGCTTCCTACATAAAATCACCAGCCTCCCGCAGAGCACCCCGGTACGTCCACTGCTTTACGACTTAGGGAGGAAAGCACTGGCTGATATAGCGAGATTAAGCCCTCTACTTTATTGGCGTAGAATCTGGTGTACACCAGAACTGGCAGCATCGCTGCAGGCCTTGAGAACCTAATTAGAGCAGATCACTATAACAAAACTAAATTGTTGCGGGAGGTTAGAGCCTTTCTAATAAGTATAGGCATGCCAACATTGTGGGAAAATCCAACATGTACCCCGTTGCCTTTTAAGGAGACCCTAAAAGTAAAATACTGAGATTGGCTTACCAAGAATACTTACAGAAACAGTGATTTGTCTTCACTTACAGTTGCTTCCTAGAAGTTAACCCAACACCAAGTCTGGAGCAGGAGTGGGACATAATAGCTAAGCCACACGACCTGAAGCTATTCTTCCAATTTAGGGTGGGCTCACTACGAATAAGATCTTACGCAGCAAGATGGATTAACTCGGGCAACAAATCTTGTCCCGCATGTCAGGCCCATCTGGAGTCATTGGCCCACATGTTTGTTTGTCCTGCATACGCTGCTCCTCGTCGAGCATGGCTGATGCCTATTTGTAGATCAATCGGCACCAGAAGCAACTGTGTCCCACAAAGATTATTGCGAACGGACACATCAACCCCCATTGTTGTTGCACTGGGCTATTAGGTCGCAGTCACTCCCGGTCAACTGAAGGATGGTCTCCGCCTCTGCTATAGTACACATGGACATAGGGGGTAGACACCCATATATTTAGGCACTGTAGCTCTGTTATGGTATCATTGTATATGTGTTTACTACCCATGACTTACATTTTGTGTCCCTGTATTATTTAACCCCATGAATTGTAAACAGATTCTAAGTTTTAGTATTTCCAGTTGTTTTAAACTGTATTATTGTATTTTATTATCCAGGGGATAGCTTTTAACCACTCCAAATATGTTTTTATATATGTAGTCCTACTGTGATCTATGTTATATTCATTTTATGTATTGTGCTTTTATGATATATTTGTCGAATAAGGCTTTTTGGATTGGATTGGCAAATGGCGTACTCGTAATTCACAAGGCAATTCTTGCAACTTGCAAGAAATACTATTTTATTTGGCTCGAATATACCTCCAATTAACACAAGGAAACCCTCAGGATCACAAACGAAAACTCTGCAAATTCAAATTCCATTTCTCAATTGTTATGATCAAAACAATTCAGGATCAAACTTTGAAGTTTCCTTCTGCAAAAACTATTAACGGTATCCTTGAATCAATGCAACAGGACATAGCTGCACTGCAACATGGTTCCGTTTTGTCTATCTATGTCTCTTTTACTAACTTCTATTTCACTTTAGATGGTAAAGACCTCTCTTTAACACGCTTATCCTATGAAGCTTCTCTTAACCACATGCGTGCGGGGGTTATTTTTGCGCTACGCTGCTTTTTTGCAAAAGCCGCGTTACATGACGAGCTCAGCTCGTCATCAGCACACGACCACCGTGGCTGATGATGAGCTGAGCTCGTCATCAGCATCGAAGGGGTTAAAACAGCCGAGGCTGGCTCATCTGGATCTCCCAGTGACCCGCTCCCTCTCAAAATGTTGTCTTTAGATTTACCTGTAAATTAGCCTTATACATTCTAAAACAATTGATCTGTGACTTACTCTATGTATATAGTTCCTTCTGAGATCAAGCATGGCATATTAAAGCCACTTTTAATGTAACCACCTTGAACCCTGATTAATCGTCAAACTATTGACTAATTACTCTCTTGCCTGCCATGGCTAAGATCACTGAAATATATCTATATATCTAAATATTTGGAAAACTTGATGCTCAAGTTGGGTTTCTTCCCAATAGGAGTATTATTTCCCTTCTATGGCAGTCTCTGCTACTCTTCAAATATCTGTTGACAACAATTCTATTACTCTATAGATCTTACTGGATCTGCCGGCAGTACTCGATACTGTAAATCTATTAATATCAAGATTATCAGAATGCAGCATTAAACATAAAGCACCAGCTTGGATATCTCCTTTTCTCTTCTAACCAGTCTTAACAAATGACTATCAATAATTTCTCCTCTGATATCATCCCTCTCACCAATGGAATTCACCAAGGAGCAGTTCTTTCCTCTTTTTTATTCAATATGTACATCCTTTCTCTAACCAGATTAATTTGGCAATTCAGTGTAACATGTATACCTTAACTGATGACACTTAGCTGGTTTATGGATTTCTAATACTTAGGGGTATTTCTGCATTTGTCCTACAAGCACTGAATCTCCTCTCTTAAAAAAAAATATTTTTTGCATGTCGTCTTTTGCCTGCATTTTTATCTTTTTCTTGCAAACCAATTTTCCCATAAGTTGTCGTCCCATCTTTCTTTCTCTGATTGGTCCATTGCGGAACCTTGGTATTTTTTGCTTTACCGAACATCAAAGTCACAGTACTTTCGCCTGTGTTCAAGAGCAGTGTTAAATAATAAGCTGTCAAGGTAGAAATTAATACAGTTTTAAAATTAGGATTCTCAAGAGTGGCTTGCAGTACTGCTTTCTTTAGCTTACTCATAAAACACTCAACAAGTCAGTTGGCTTGTGGCCACAGAGGTGTTCTCTTATGATGCTTTATTTTCGAATATTGCAAGAAAGCTCTGAACTCTCTACTATCGAAAGGTGGGCCATTGTCAGACTTCACTATGGCTGGAGCACCCCATGTCGCTAAGATGCCATCTAGTTTTTTTAGTTGGTTTACTGTAGATGAAATATATTCAAATAATGGAAATCGTGAGCATTCATCCATGGTTACCAAAAGGTGATGTCCATTGTCAAGTGGCCCGAAAAAGTCAGTGGCTATTCTCTCATGCATGCTGCGAGAGTTCTGACATGTTCAACGTGTGGGTACTAGCTTTTTTAGAAGGGCAGTTGCATAAATGACAGGCTTTAATTCCTATTCGACCATGTCATCAATGTATGGAAACCAAACTTGTTCTTGAAGAGCTCATTTTATGGCAACAATTCCACGATGTCCTTCATGGGCTATCTTAATTGTTTTCTGTCATCATCTCTGGAATCAGGATTCTCGACCCTTGTTATATAAATCCTTCCTGAGTTATGGACAGTGCACCCTTAACATTTTTGTACTTTTGATATTCACCATCACTGGTGAGCTGTCGTGTGTTGGTTCCATGAATGATGTGTAGTTATATCCTTCCACTTTAACATGTCACTATAATGGCCTGTGGCTGTAATTATCTGGGCTAAGGAAGTGGCAGCTGTTGTATTGGATTTTACAATGAAGTTTATGTAGGCCTCAGATGTCTTGGATGGTGAACTGTGACCTTGTTTAGACACTCTGAAAAAGTAGTCAGCAGGGGTCGGATTCTTCCCTGGATGATGCACAATTGTGTAGTCATACTCTTGTCACCACAGTCCCCATTGTTTAATGCCAGGAGGCTAGCTTGATAATCAGTTACTCTCATAAAAGGATATATTGAATTGTTTACAAGCCTATATTACAGCTAAGGTTTTTTTCTCAGATTGTGAGTAAACATGTTCAGTTTGGGACAAGCTTCTACTGGCATATCTCACAATATGCCTTCGAACATTCGGGTGTCCGCTGTGCTATGCAAGGATAACTCGACTTGGCTAGCATTAAAAACCTCTGTATGAAACTTTGTCTCAAAATATGCCATTTCAGTAGCATTCTCAATGGCTTGTTTGCTTTTCTTAAAACTTTTCCCACATTCGTGTGGCCATTGAAATTAACACAAAAATTGTAGGTCTCTGAATGAAATACTTACAGTGACCAAGTCTTGCATGTATCTGGAACAGTAACTGGCGATGCCAAGAAATGAATGCACCAAGGAAAACCTCTTGTGATGGATAAGCATTTAACACTGTTTGTACTTTAGCAGGCTTTGGTGGCAAACCCCCATCAGAAAAGATATGGGCAAATAATTTGTGGTTGTCTTTTGGAACTCACACCTTTCTGCATTCAAAATAAAACCTGCTTTGACAACAGTGAGCCTTGACTTTTTAAAGGCGTTGATGCAGCCCATTTATACACTTTTTTGTTTTAATGGCATACGTTGTGATA
This sequence comes from Lissotriton vulgaris, assembly GCF_964263255.1. NCBI lineage: Eukaryota > Metazoa > Chordata > Amphibia > Caudata > Salamandridae > Lissotriton > Lissotriton vulgaris. The sequence goes on from NC_141694.1 coordinate 1,569,435,345, forward strand.
ATGGAGATATTTCATTATATGTCTCCTCAGGCATGGTGCTTATCAATGCACTACTGTTAATATTGAAAGGTATAGAAAAAATATTTCTTCCATGTTGGATTTTGAGAGAATGGTGCTTTCTGGGCAAGAATATGTCACACCTTGGTGGTATTCCCCATCCTATTGGTCAGGAATGCCCCCTTGCTTGATGCCCAGAAACTATTGGCCGCAAACTTTGACTTTGTCCTGGCCAAGCATGACCAGATGTACTAAAGAGGCGCTATATGTTTTTAAGCACTAGAAAGTGTTTATTCTTTAAAAATTCATATTTCCGGTTCGCTACATTGGATTTTTCTCATTTAGGTGTCTAAGTGTTCATGAAAATAAATATATTTTTATAAATTGGAGCTGGGTTTGTATTATGTGTTGTGTTTTACTTATTTAATGTATTGGCGTTTTTTTAATGCTTTACACACCTGTCTCCTAACTTGAGCCTGCCTGCTCTTTGTTAACTACCAGTGTTGTGCAAGTGATGCATTTTTTATGTTTAGCTTTGTTTTACTGACTTTTAGGCACAGGAAAAAAAACATTGTATGCACTGTGCACTCTTGTACCTCATTCTTATGATATCCCCCCCTTCCTCCAGTCCGCTTGAGAAAATTTGATCATGCAGGAGCACCAGAATGTCCCTGTGGTGCGATCAAGGGGGGCAGTCTCAATCAAAGCAGGGTGCGGTGCTGGCCTCTTCAAGCATATCAAAAGTCTAACTACCCCAAAAATCCCTCCTTCACCACCCTCCCCGGAACCTGTGTGCTCGGAGTTCGCTCCTTTAGGGTCCTGGTCAAAGGGTTGTCTTTGGACTGCAGGTCAGGTAGCCTTAGTTGTTGCTTGTGCCTCCGTAAACTGGAGAAGTCAAAGGTATTTTGGGCAGGTCATCTCATTCAATTCCATTGTCAGCAGGGACACTAGAGGATGCCAGGTAGACCGGAATGACTCTTCAGAGTTTGTTAGAGAGGCCAGAATGCGTTCCATGTCTAGGATATACCATATTTGTGCAACCAACCCGTGCGTGTTGGTCGGGTCTGTATGGCCCATAGAGAGAGGATGTGTTGGACAGCTGCTCCTAGCGCAAAACCCATTTGTTTCCCCCGGACGGATTTCAATGGGTATGTGATTGGGTTGGGGAGCCCCATTATTGTGTATGCAGGGAAGCGCTGGATTTCAGTTTCGACTGTCTGTCGATGTCATCTAGGATTGTGGCCCAGTACCTCGTCAGTTCCTTGCAGTCCCAAAGTAAGTGGATCAGGGTGCCCTCTTCTTCGCAGCCTTGCCAACACGTCGGACTACAGTCTGGTTTCCCTTTGTTTAGTTGGGCCGGTGTCAGGTACCAGTATGTGACTACTTTGACCGCCGATTCCCTACTGGCCATGTTACGGTCATATGATTGGCTCTATAGTACATGTCTTGCCACTTATTCTCGGTCAGGTACCCCCCCAGTTCTTGCGCCCATCATTTTTGGCCCGCTGAGGGCGATGAAGGAGCTGGTGGTCTCAGCATAGTGTATAGTTCAGAGATCATTTTCTTATCTTAGTGTTTTGTTATTTGCCATTTCTCATATTTTGTGAGCTTCCTGCTCGCCAGAGTTCTCACAGCGGGCTGGAGGAACCAATGACTGAGTTGAAAGTAGATTTTCTTCCGATATGGCGTAGGATTGTTTAATATCCGAGAACGGGAGAATGCGCTGCAAATCGAATAGATGTCCCACCGCTTTGCATTCTGAGGCACGCCATTGCTAGAACACTCGCTCCTCCATCCCCAGTGTAAACTCTGGGTTGTCAAATAAGGGAGTTTCATGGGGGCGTGGACAACTGCCGGGCATGGAAGACGTGGGCTGAGTGAGCTCCGTCTTCCGCCCAGACAAAGGGCGACTTATCCAGTCTTCCCCTGGATGCTGACACTTGGCTCCTGGTCCCACAAGCGGCGGAACACCTGGCGCCCACACAAGGATAAAAATACAGGCTACCCGGCGGAGAAAGATTGGTGAATTTAATAAAAGCGCGGCCCGAGACAAGTGGAGATTGCGGGAGGAGCTTCGGGTTTGCTGGCCCAGAGCGTGAACCCGGACGCTTGGAGGTTCAGTGGCACCGCGGCTGTGAGTACATTGAGGTGCGGGTGCTGAGGGGGAAGCGGGCCACCGACAACTGCACACCTGGGCCCCCTCTTCCCCCCCCGCGTGGCCTCTCCTCTGCTGCCACACCACAACACGCAGTGCCGCACCCAAGATGGCGGCCGCCAGAAACTAACTGCGGCATCACACCGTGAAAACCTGTGGGGCATCATACAGTGCTCCCAGCCTACCACAGACTCAGTACACTACACGCTGGTGGCTGCCTACCCTACCCCGCTAATGACACACTACAACCCGCAACAGAAACCAGCGGCTGCACCCTCATCGGGACTGAACCGTCGGCTCCAACACACATGCCTCCTGGACCCGGAGACGTCTCTGTGGGGTGTCCCAGGAAAGGTTGCGCGCTACCACGGATTGCGCTGGCACTGCCGCCCTTCCACAATGACATCCTTAGAACCCGACGGGGTCTGACCACTGCGGGGCATTCACACGGAATTTACCGCACTGACCTGAACGTGGTGGCCCCTGAAGCGGCATACCTGGCGCCACACTTCTGGGTTGTATTACCGAGCGTCACACCGCCACCATCCACCCTCAGAACGGCACCCTCCCTCAAGGAAGCTGGAGTTGACTAGAGGTCTGCCCAGCACTGCCTGACCATATGAACTAGTGTGCTATCTCTGAGCCCTCCCACAGGTAGTCATACTGGAGCAAAGGTGCATGGGAACCCGGAGGGGCACCATGGGACGCCCTAAGAACAAGCAAACGGACACTGCGGTGGACAGTGCAGGACAATCTCCGAGCACTGGCGACCCTTTCAATCCTTCGGACAATGAGTCCATACCACTCACGGGCAAGGATCCCCATGAAGCCAATTTTGACCTAATACTGAAAGAGATCCGGGACTCCCAAATGGCATTGGAGGCGCGGATGGATACTATGTCCACTGGCTTAACTCTCCTGCAGGCATAGCACAAAAAGCTGTCAGAGAAAGTCAAATCCAACAAACTGGCTCTGGACGACCTTATACCGGAGCAAACCTTGCACTCCACGCAACTTGAAGAATTTCAACGCCAGCTTCGGGGGCCTCCAGGACAGGGTGGATGAAACGGAGTGGAGGTCCTGTCGCAATAATGTTCGTATTTTGGGTATACGAGAGCGCAGCGAGGGGTCTAAACCCACGCAGATTGTAGAAGTCTGGCTCAGGGACAAAGTCGCGTCGGAAGGCCTAACCCCCCTGTACAGCGTGGAGTGAGCACATTGGGTACCTGCCAGGCCACCCAAACCGGGTGCACCCCCTCACCCACTGATAGCGCGCATCCTGCATTACAAAGACCGTGACACTATTCCCAAAGCTGCAAGAGATAACGCTCCAGTGAAATATGAAAATAAAACTGTCTCTCTATATCCGGATTTCACCCCGGCGGTCCATAAAGCCAGGGTGACCTTCATAGGAGTGAAAAGACACCTACGGACCCGTAACTTGAAGTATGCGCTACTATTCCCGGCCTGCCTCAAAGTCCTCCATAATCAAAGCCCGGAAGAGGCAGCGGACTGGCTGGAGATAACTTCCACGCCAGAGCAATCTCAGGATCCACTGCCATCAGTGCAACCAGACAATCTATCCCCGCCAGGGACAAGTGGCTCAAACCGGCCGAGTCGCGACCTCACCCGGACCCCCGCGAGATCTGCTCCGACACTGAACCAGATCGCCACCAGCCAAGAAAATGCGCTTCTCACGGCTGCTGCCCTGTCCGCACATGACGCCCGGTCTACCAACCTGGAGGACCACAGATCCGACGCCAACACAATATGCTCTGAATCGGACGGCAATATGCCGCTTTTTCCCTCGATCACGGCCCAGATGGCGAATGACTTCTAACATTGTGCCAGGGACACTGCATGGTGGTAATGTATGCAATGGTGCATGCTGTGGGGAACTGCTATTACTACTTAGCTATACAGTCCAAGGTGCACAAGCTTTTTAGGGCACAGTCCTAAAGTAGCATTCGATTGTTTTTTATTCTAGTGCAAGCATGGCCTTGTCCCCCCGAGCGACTGCGTTGACGCATGTTTTTATGTTCGTCCATGTTGGAGTAATGGTTTTGGTTTGGTCCTCTCTTGTTTTTTGGGGGGAACCTAGTATTGGGACGTTGGATTGGGTCAATGTGCTCAGATTTCCTAGGATGTTCTCCTACAGAGCCTCCTCAGCGGGATACGCCCCCTTATGCAAGTCCGCCCATGATGTTGTCATTTAACACATACACCCTCTGCACTTGGAACTTGCGGGCCTGGGCTCTGTACATAAACAGCATAGAGTCCTAGCACAACTTAACAGGAGGAAGGCCTCAATTGTATACCTCCAAGAAACCCACCTCACGGAGGATGAAGCGACCAAGCTGCAGAGGAAATGGAAGGGTCAATTATTCGCCACTACTTACTCAGCTTTCTCGAGAGGGGCCGCAGTGTGGTTGAGAAACACAGTTCCGTTTTGACTCATATAGCAAAAAATAGATAACCACTGCAGATATGTCCTCTTGCATGGTTTACTAGATGGGATAGATGTGGTGCTGGGCTGCATCTATGCAACTAATGCAGAACAGGATAAATATCTAGACACTCTTACCACTGTACTCTTGGACTGGGCTAACTACCAATGGATACTTGGCGGCGATTTCAATACCTGCTAGACATTGTTCTGGATAGATCTCAATCAATCAATCAATCATCAATTTGTATAGCGCGCTACTGACCCAGTAGGATCTCACCCCCCACTGCACCCCCACTGCACGCCACTGACAGCAGGAAACAAGCAGAAGCACTTCATAGATGGGCCAGGAGTTGGGACTTACAGAATGCCAGGAGAACTAAACACGAGGGGCACAGGGAATACACTTTTCATTCACTTCCGCACGGGCTACACACACGAATAGATCGCTTATTGTGTTCCAGCACACTGCAGGGTTCCATCACCTAAGTGCTCCACATGGGTAAGACTCTGTCGGATCACAATCCAGTGGAGCTAATAGACCCCGATTGCCATGTGGAAGCTACAGCCTGACATGTTGGAGGACAAGGTCTTCCGCGCGGCCTTGTCGGAGGCGATAACGCATTATTTCACAGAAAACGCAAGGACTGCTAGTTCCCGACAGATAGAGTGGGATGCATTCAATATGACTATCAGAGGGGTGGCCATTAGCACTAGAACAGGGGTGAGGCAAGCGCTCACTGAGCACCTTAAGGAGGTGGAAGACAGACTGACTGCACTAGAATGGGAGGCGGCTGGCACGAACAATCAATTGACGCAGCTACACGAGGCCAATATACAATATGCTGAACTTCCGGAAGAACTCTGTGTTGTGGACTACGGTCTATTTACACAGAAACAGCACTAGCAGGCAGACAGATCTGGACGACTACTTGCACGTCTGGTTCGTAACACACCTGCCTCCACCCCATAGTGGAAATTCGAACTTGCGCAGGCAAAGTGGTCAACACGCAACTAGACATTAACACCTCCTTCAAAGACTACTATGAACTCCTCCACAGCCCCTGCCATTACTGATGTACTGCTCGATTCCTTCTTTGACAGCATCTGTGTACCTCAGCTTACACAGGCTCAGCAACAAGACTTAGCACGACCCCTCACAAGTGCTGAAATACGTCAAGCAATAAAAGCTTTGCCGCGTAAAAAGACGGTGGGGAGTGACTGCCTACCGGCTGAGTTTTATGCCATATTTGCTGATTTATTAGTACCCCACCTCCATACCCTCTATCAGGAATCCCTTACCACAAATGGCATCCCCAGCACAACACTGCAGGCACTCGTAATCTCGCTCTTGAAGGCTGGCAGAGACGCCTTGCATATCCCAATCTATAGACCGCTGTCACTCCTCAACACAGATTACAAAATCCTACGTCGCCTGTTGGCTACCCGCCTTAATCAGCTTATTCCCCAACTTGTACCCCCAGCTTTGTGCCTGACCGGAGCACGGCACTCAATATTAGAAGGCTACACCAAGTCATGCTAGGCGCCTGCGTCCCGGGCAATATGGAGGGCTGCCTTTTGCTAGACCTCAAACAGGCGTTCGTCTCCCTGCACTGGGACTACATGTTCCACGCCCTTGCGCGTTTTGGTATACCGAACGGGTACATAGCAATAGTGCGCCTATTGTATAAACACCCCACTGCGCTTGCTCGCACTGGCCAACACGTCTCTGGACAATACACAGTGGCTCGTGGGACAAGGCAGGACTGTCCCTTGTCCCCCTTGTTGTTTATCCTGGCACTGGAACCCCTACTACACATACTCCAAACGCAGTGGATGATGCGAGGTCACGTGCCTCATGCTGTTTTGGCTTATGTGGATGACCTCATACTTTACATCACATACATGGGCACTGACCTTGCTCCTATACCCAACATTTTTGCCTCCTTCCGAACCATATCTGGTCTGACTATTAACGACTCTAAATCCTACGCGTACTTTTTTGGTAGCACTAAAGGGGGCGGACACTTACGGTTCGACCCCTGGGAATTCCAGACCGCACCTGACACTTTCAAATATTTAGGGATACATATACATCACAACACCCAGGACCTCCTGGATGGCAACTTAGGCCGCGCGCTGACAACCCTTAAATCCCAAATTTAATTCTGGGTCTTACTGCCTTTGTTGATAGCTGGCAGGGTGGCCATTACAAAAATGGTAATGTTACTAAGGCTTCTATACTTCTTCTCCAACCTTCAACTGTCTATCCCCACGTGAATCTACATACTAATAAATACCTTGTTGACGGACCTTATATGGAGCACCGGGCGACGCTGTGTTAGCCTTGCAAAGCTACTGTTGACAACCACGCAGGGAGGTATGAGTGTTCCAGATATGCGGGCGTACAGCTACGCCTGCCAGTTTCAATGGCTGGAGTACTGGCTGGTGGGACAAAACCTACATGAACTTGACATGGCACCACAGGACAGGGATAGGGGTCTGATACATAGACTATTATTGCCGCAAGCCCACATCCCACTGACCCTACCCCACCTGCTACGACTAGCGATTGCAATCTAGCGTAATGCACTGAGATACACTTATACAAAAGCACCATACGCCCCCATCATACCTCTGCTGGGGGTACCCACTCTACCGGGTACACTCACCAATCGCGCCCTTCAGACCTGGTCAGAGGCAGGCGTCACTCCCTTCAGGGACTTCTTTGCGGACGGAACACTGATGCCGCATGCGGCATTTATGCGTGCCCATAGAACTCCTGCTAGGTACTTCCTATTACACAATCACTCCACATAAAGGGTGAAGAGAAGGGGTGAAAGCGGGCACCTCTGTCTCGTACCCTACTGGATCTCAAAGCGCCGCAAGGTTATCCCATTGACCCCGATTGTTGCTTTAGGTCTATCATAGCAACTCGCCACCCAGGCTCTAAACCGGTCATCAATGCCAAAATTAGCTAATGTTTTGTCCAGGAAGCCCCAGTCCACTCTGTCGAAGGCCTTTTCAGCATCGACCGGCAACAGGAGAGCATCCATCTTTGGACAATGGGCTTTGTCAATAAGGTGCAGGATGAGTTTAGTGTTAGCGCTACTCTGAAAGTGGTGAATGAAGCCAGACTGGTCTGTTTCGATGATATCGGGCATATATGAGCCCAGCCTGGCCGCTAGAACCCCCGTAAACCACTTCAGGTCTAGATTAAGGAGGGAGGTTGGGCGGTATGAGCCACATTGAGTCGTATCCTTCCTGGGTATGGGGATTACCACTATGTTGATGGCCAGCATTTCGGGGGGGATAGTTCCGGGTCCTGTGAATGAGTTAAAAAGCTGTGTCAGGATCGGGGTGAGAAGTGGGCAAAAGGACTTACAGAAACCAGCCGAAAAGCCAACCAGCCCCGGTGATTTCAGAAGCTTGAGGCGAGAAATTGTCCCTATCACCTCATCATTCCTGATAGGCGCATCTAGATCTTCCACCCCCACAGTGTTCAGCGCCGTCATGTTGGCCCCCTGCAAGTAGGAGTCCTCTTCTGTGCTTAGGTGTGGGTCTTTTTCATACAGTGCAGAGTAGAAGTCCAGAAGGGCTCCTGCTATTCCGGCGTTGCTTTCGACCGTCTCCCCTTAGAGTCCTGGAGAGCTGAGACTTGCGGACATTGGGTGCTGGCCCTGAGTTTCTTGCTAAGAGACGCCCTGTCTTGTCTCCCCCAATATAGTAGGAGTGTTTCAGCTGGAGGGCCGTAGAGTCAGCTCTGTCCAAGTCGAGTTCCGCCAGTTGCGCCCTTGCTGCTTTCAGTTGGCACCACACCCTGGGTGCACCTGTCCGACTGTGTACCCTTTCTAATTCCGCCACTTGTGCTGTAAGAAGTTCCCGTTTTTCTTTTCGCTCTCTGATTTCAGCAGCGGAAATGTCTATCAGCTCGCCTCTTACTACTGCCTTGAGGGCCCTCCACAGTGCTGCAAGAGGGGTGTCAGGGGAGTTGATCGTTGACAAGCAGTCAGTAATGCATTTATGGATTTGTTGAGGTACGCCCGCCCTACGTGGCAGGTTCTTCCTAAGTCGCCACGTCCCATTCTGTCTGTGGGTTGTTGAGGTTCACGTCACTGCTTCATAGTCTCATAGTGCTACTAGTGTAATGTTCACTGTGTCTGCGAGATCGTTCAGCTCCAAGGAGCCTATGAGGTGTCTAGTCTGGAATAAGTATGTTGTGCATGGGAGTAGAAGGAACATTGTTAGGACTGAGGGTGAGCCACCCGCCAAATATCTACCAGACCCCTCTTTCTAAACCACTCCTTCCGGGTTCTGGATAGTGCTCCTGATTGGCCGTAGCGTTGGCCCGACCTGATTTTCCCCGCGACCATAACCAGGTTGAGATCCCCCCCCCCCCCCAACCACCATTTGTCAATCTTGTGAGCATAGGACTTCCAATAGGGATGACTTAAGGCATTTCTCCTGTCCTGAGTTTGGGGCATAGAGGGAACACACTACCAGGGAAGAACCCCCCACCCACAGTCTGTAGGCCAGAAAACTGCCCTTTACTTCTGCCACCTTGTCGCCCACTGAACCCTGGAATTTCCTGGCAATCAGTATGGCCACCCCCACTTTCTTATCGGGTGTTGAGGAGTAGAATTGTTGGGGGAAAGACCGGGACTTCATCCAGTGCCAATATTTGGGGAGAAAATGGGTCTCCTGCAATAGACACACCTCTGCCCCCAGTTTCTCCAGATAAGATAGGATGGCTCTTCATTTTATGGGGTTGTGGAGCCCTGTCACATTGAGAGTGACAGGGCTCCAGGAGAGTAGGTCGTGACATGAGGCAACCGTGGGTCTAATCTGCTGTGTCTGCGTGGGCTTAGTCCCTAGCAACATGTGTATGTCTCTGCCACCCTTGCATCTTGTGTCTCAGTTCCTGACCCTTGCTTAGTCCCAGCCCATGGTAGCACACCGGCTCCTCCTTCCCCCTACTCATCTCTAACTGAGAAACCCCAAACCCCAAAAAGAGTCCAGTGCCGGTCACCCTCATTAGTCGGGAGCATATGTGGGCCATGTTTCCCAGGCTCCCCGTCCAAAGCCACCCCCCGGGTTGTGATAGATACAAAGCATGGGTACTCCCGATGAGAGTCACAGGCAATCGATGGATGCTGTGTCTTTCAGGATGGTTTCCAGGGCTGCTTGTCTCTCCTGATCCTTTGTGTTAGGGTCCGGTCCCAGCCCCAGAGCTCCTCCGTCCCACTTTCTCCCATTTCGCGCCTGAGGGTTTTCGCTCTTGAGTGCTTGCCTCTTCTTCTGGGTCTCGACTTTCCAGGCCAAGGATCCTGCATGTTTTTGGAGGGAGCGGAGTTGGCACAGCTTTCCATTCCATTTGAAGATCAGTCAGAAGGGGGGCCCCACGAGTAGGCCACTCCTTGCTCTCCCAGGTGTGCAGTTACCTCTCTGAACTCTTCTTTTCTGCAGCGTTATGGCGACCAGGTCTTGGAAAAGGCCCTGGTACGAGATTGGTTATTTGGTCCTGTCCTCTTGCAGGATGCAATCCTTGAGGGTGCAGTTGAGTAGAAAGGCTAAGATGTCCGGCAGGGGCAGAGGCCTGCTGCTTCAGACCCACCCCGTGAGCTCGATCAATGCGGATTTCAAAGTCTTGCGGGACTCCCAAGATGTCCCGAAAAAGCTCTTGTAGATATTTAGTAATGTCAGGCCCATCTCCATTCGAAGGCACTTCCCTCACCCGGATGTTGTTCCTTCTGGAGCAGTTTTCGAGGTCTTCGGTATGTGCTTGCAGGTCGATTTTGTTGCTCGCGCAGGCAGAGCACCTCTTGTTAGAGCTGCTCCACTTTCTCGTCTCTGGCCTGGTCGCGGTCCTTTAGGGCCCCTACTCTTTCCCCGATCTCATACACATCACAGCCTATCTCTTTCATTTCCCCAGCCACCTCACTTTTAATGCTTGGAAGTCGTCTCTTAGGGTATTGAAGAGTGACTCCAGAAAAGAGTGAGTGATCAGGATGTCTTTGTCATCCGGATCTGTCTGTGAGTTCGAAGCCAGAGACGATCGGCCCCCCTTCTCCATTGATAGGGGGCCTTTGGAGAGCATATCCTTCAGTGTCCCCACCCTCCTCCCCTTTGCCGAGGACATGACATTGATCTGGGTTGTCCGCGGTGGGGAACCAAGGCCCTCCCCTGTCAATGCCATTGTCTGTGCCTTGAGTGGTCTAGGGCGTCTCGGAATGAGCCAGTCTACTAGTTTCTGCCCTCCCGCCAGGAAGTCTGACCGGGTATCGGTATCCCAGTGGGGCTCTCAGCGTGCCTCTGCCAGGTGATATCTCTGTCCGATTCTCAATGAGCACTGTCAGGCGGGTGCCTACTGTGTTCGCTGTTGTTCTCCTGGAGGGCTTTTTCTCTCAGTCGGGCTCACGATTTGAGTTGAGCCTCACCACTAATTGTTCCCATCTATAGACGTACGTCGAGCCAGGCTCTGGGCGGGTCAGGGTGAAAAGTGAGTGAGGCTCAGTACAGGCGAGTAAAGGCCGCCACCCGTCGTTGAGGGGGCCTATCTCTCTCTCGCTCGGCCTATATCTCGCCTCTCCTCGAGGTGGGAGGTGGTTTGGGGGTTCTGTGATGCTGCTCGAGGTGGTGGTCATAGATCCCAGCTCCAGGGGCAAAAGGAAAGTCCATAGGGGCACTGGGTGCCAATCCCCTCAATCTGCAGCGCAGCTGGGGGGCATACAGGGCTTTGTCGGGTAGTCGTAGCCTATCCCACTCACTTCACGCGTTTATGCTGCTGAGGTCCACCTTGCAGGCCGCCCATGGGGGTGTCGCTGTGGTCTGGACCACAGTCTCTTTTGGCCTCTTGGCCCCAGGGTCGCAGCTGTCTCAGCCCACTACAGTGGCTATGCTTGCTATGCGGTCCCCCAGCTCGGGCAGGCACCGTTGCGTTGCACCCACCTGGTGTCTGCTGTCATCTGGGCTGGTGCGGGTGACAGGAGCGGGATTTCAGTGGCTCATCTGCAGACTCCTGCTTCTCTGTATGGCATACCTAGCCAGGCGACCCTCCCGGCCGATCCTGCGCCACGTCTCTGTAGTCCTGGAGCCTCACTGATCCTGAAGACCCTGGGAGTGAGGTCCCCCTTGCTGTGCTCAGCTGCTGGCCGGCGGCTCCGATCTCCAGAGCGTACCGACTCACCCACGCACCTCTGCTGCTCATTAGAAATAGCCTCCGCGTGGTAGGGCTCCCTTTGACCCGGGCGCAACAAGGTGGAACGGCAGGCCTCGGCTGAGGCAGACGCCATTTTATCTCTCGGATGCACAGCCCATCCGAGCCATCTATCTCTTGCAGTCTTGCCCTCCGGAGCGCAGTGCATATCTCTAGGGCTGCTCCATGGTGGTAGGGCACTGTGCCGCTGAGAAAGGTGGCGTTTATGGGGGTAAAAGCGCTATTTAGCCCGGGTAACTTGCCAGGAGCGGATAGCCGCCAGGAATTGCAACACCCCAGTCTGCCATCTTGGCCACGCCCCCAGTGATTCATTTTTTGAGACCCTTACAGATCAATTTATTGTGTTTGTTGCCTTAATACTAGTGGTAGGTCAGTACTTATCACCACTAATATTCCAGTTTCGAACAGTGTAAATAACGTAGGTGTGGTTAAAGTTCTAAGTATTAAAATAGTTGGTTATATATTTTACCATGGTATACCATATTAACTTTGAGATGTACAGCGGTACATGCTGATGAGTAGGCAGTATATGATTGGATAACAGATGTCTTTACAACATGTAAAGGGCAGTCATGTAATTTTCAGCACACTTTAGTTGCATTCTGGGTTAGGACCTTAGATGTAGGTTTTTGTTGTTCCCTACCTAGATGTAGGTTTTTGTTGTTCCCTACATATTACCACCTTATTAAAGTGGTATAAGTGAGAGAAATGTATTTATATATTTCTATATATTTTTACTGCCCTTTATGGAGAACCGCTGTTCTTTTAAAACATTTTTTTAAGTAGTTCGGTAATTTGCAGGTAGTACTGCAGTACTTAGTAGTGTCATTTTTAAAGAATTAAATATGTAAAAAATGTAAAACACACTGCAGTACACTATATTTGTAAAATATCATTCCATTCATTAACTATTTTTTGATCACATCAATCCAAAAAAGTATGCAGCACAAGTAATAAAAACTAAATTTAAAAACATTGTCAAATACATTTTTTAAAGTGCCATGCCATAAAACAGTTTTACAGATGCTGAATACAATAAGATAGAAGAGAATAAGGTGCTTCATGCTAAAGATTTCCCATGCCTGATCCACAGTGCATACCAAAATCTTGAGAGGCCATAGACCATTACTCTTTTAGTATCAGTGCACAAGACTCTCAGCACCTCCAGATAATGGCCCGGGCCTACGAGTCTACACAATGGAAGTATCAATTTTTTTCTCAACAACAAATAATGTCGGCATAAGAAAAGTAGATGAATAATAGATTCTGGACATGCTTTACATACAGGGCACAGATCATCAATAATAGTGGAACTCTAAAAACAATTTGCGTGCCAGAGGGGGAACAATTTCGTCAATGCTTGTCTCGAAACAGGGGACTGGTCTAAAATTTAAAAAGTAACTAGTCACACTGGACACATGGTTTTCAAGGTCCTTTAAACGTGTCATTTCCCAATACATTTCTTTTAGCTTTGCCCTCGATAATTGGGCAATACTATCTGGGTTCGACCAAAAACGACCATCCCCATCCGCCCTAGTAACTCCCTTAATGAGGTGAACCACCTGATCGATGCAGCCCTGGGAAATTTCAAAAGGTCGGACACGGCCACTCGATCAGTTTCTAGCTCTTCCACTGTCCATAGCACATAACAAGATATCTTGTTATAAAGGGGTACCTAGGGGGAGCTAGATGGGAGATCTACTAGTGATCTTAGGTAACCATTTCAAATGATTGTAAGGCAGGATGAATTGCCAGTGCCCCACATATCTGCACCATAAAGTATCCCTCCCTAGGACCTTAATGTTGTAGATTTCAAGTGCTGGAGTAATTTGGCGAGAAATCGTCTTCATGTGAATTTTACCAATGTTGTTGTCTCTTTACTTTCCCAATATGGGAACCCCACTTGATCGAAGAAGTCAGACGGATACCTAAATAGTCAAAGACTTCAACTTGCTCTAGTTTGATACAGGTCTTTTGGACAATTTGACAGTGCCACTTAAAAAATCATATACTTAGTTTTGGCATCATTTAAAACCAGACCCTCTCATCACAAAACCGTATAAAATTATTCAAAAGTTGTTGTAGACCCTCGTTGCTGAAGAGTAGCACAGGCACTCTTCTTGCGGCGATTTTAGGGCCATCACAGCCATCTCTATCTATAAAATCAACCACCTCATTGATAAAAAGAGTAAAACGAGTGGGGGCTAGCACACATTCCTGTCTCACTCCTCGTTGGACTGGGAAGGTTCCTGATACTTGTTTTTTTCCCCCCTCCTAACCTGTGCTGCATTAGATGAGTGTAAACTGATTAAAATATCTAAAAAGTTACCCGGCAAGCCCATCTCTATTAAAACTCTCCATAGTGTAGCCCAAGGAACAAGGTCAAACACTGTACGCGAATCAACAAAAAGCCACATTTAATTCCCCCCTTAACAGCTACTTCCATCCAATAAATACACAGATGATGGAAGGCCTGGTCCAGGGTACTGACTTTTGTGCTGAAACCTGCTTGGAAATCACTCATAGTTTGAAACTCAGACATCCAATCCTGTATCCTTCCCGGAATATGTTTACAAAACATTTTCTGAAGGGAGTCAATGAGGCTAATCGGCCTGAACTCCCCGGGTTGGCTCTGTCCCCTTTTTTGCAGATGGGCACTGTCTCTGCAATCTGCCACAATGATGGTATGTCAGCACCAGACATAATCAAGTCTGTTACCAGATTTATATAGGAGCTCCAGAAAGTTGTATCCTCTTTTTACAGGTCATTAGGAATTCTGACTGGGCCGGGGGCTCGCACGGGCACACAAGAAGAAATTGCCATTTGTGTTTCCTCAAGAGAGAAGACCAAAGTATCACCATCTCCACCTAAGGCCTCTTCCCACATTTCACTAGCCTCATTACTTTCAAGAACACCTTTTCCATAGAGAGACCCAAAGTGAGCAACACATTCTTCCGGATGGACAGTATATTCTAGAGCTGTCCTATCATCCTTTAGCCAGTGGGCTGTTTTTCTCCAAAAAGTCTTGGGGTCTTTATCTGTCAGTGCAGTGTGTAGGGAGGACCAGAGGGAACCCTCTGATTCATTCTTGTCTTTCTCAATGGCCTGCCTATACTTAGCTCTGCAGGTCACAATCTCAAGACGTGCCTTTTGTTTTACTGCACAAATAAGCGCCCCCTTCGCTTTCATACAATCCTGAGTATACCAGGCACCCTTAGGATCCTGGATGGGGTCGCTACAATGTCTCCCCCTTTTCCAAACTTTAGGGGGCTGGCTGAGCATATCCCTCATCTCACAAAAAAATAAACCAGCAAGCTTTACTCCTAACTACATAAAGGGCCGCCAGATGCTCCTCCTCCCAATCCCACTTAATTGACCTTTGGTTATTTGTAACAGAGAGAAGACCCAAATCCAGATTTCCCCTGGTGTCGGGTTCAGGAGTGTCAACTTTTATAAAGTAAGGACAATAGCATTATGATCACTTTCAACTCTTTTAACCACCACCATATCATCCACTAGGGGCCAGAGATTAAGAGTAACTATACAATAATCACTTCTACTTGAGTGGCCAGGTCTATTAAAAGTGCACTCCCCATTGGGATCAGACCTGGTTTTCCTGTTAGTTGCTCTTCAGTCTTGTTGAAGAGTAAGGGCTAATACCTGGCTGTCTCTCTTTGTTCATCTCACTTTCGATAGTTCTAAGTGTGGGACTGACCACACATGGTCCCAATCCTCAGTCAACTGAGGTGGAGCAAGGGCAAGAGGTTCAAAAGTACAGTTAACATCACCCACCACTAGTACAGGAACACCATCTGAGTACTCAGCCAGAGCCTGATCTAGTATGTGAATTGCGTTTGTTTCTCTAGGGCACAGACCACTCCATAATAGACATAAAAAATTCTGATCTTGCAATCACTATCTAAGATCACCTCAAAGCTAAACTATCCAGCGAGTCGACATGGAGGAGCTTGACTTTAGACCCCAAACCATTTTTCACCCAAGCAGCTAGACGTCTGCAGTGTCTGCCCTGCTCTTTCCAGGTACAAAAGGGGGTGGTGATGGACGGAGCATCTGAATCAATCAAACACTCCCACCCAGTCAAAAGATCTGGGTTTAATCCATCACCGTTCTTTAGCCCACTCTGCCACCCCAGTTCAGACATGGATATATGCAAATCAGTCTGACCCTGTGCCTCATGGGAACAGTCCAGCCCGAACTGCATTCTGTCCATCAACTGTTGTTTTGCATTTTGTCACCCCGAGTGGGATGGGTATGCTCAGGCGTGAGTCCCATGCTCTCCACACCACTGGAGTCAAGCTATCCTGGCTGAAGACGGCTGATGGCCAGAAACCGGTCCTAGGATGCTTGATTCCGGTCCACGAAAGGCATGGCTTGGCAGTTCGGGCTGCACTGTTCCCATGAGGCACAGGGTCAAGGCTGATTTGCATATGGCCATGTCTGAACTGGGGTGGTGTGGAGTGCAAAAAACAATGGATTTAGACCCAGATCTCTGTACTGGGATGAATGCATGACATTGTTCTGCATTCTGTCCATCAACTGTTGTTTTGCATTTTGTCACTCCGAGTGTGATGGGTATGCTCAAACGTGAGTCCCATGCTCTCCACACCACTGGAGTCAAGCTATCCTGGCTGAAGACGGCTGATAGCCAGAAACCGGTCCTAGGATGCTTGATTCCGGTCCAGGAAAGACATGGCTTGGCAGTTCGGGCTGGACTGTTCCCATGAGGCACAGGGTCACGGCTGATTTGCATATGGCCATGTCTGAACTGGGGTGGTGTGGAGTTCAAAAAAACGATGGATTTACGCCCAGATCTCTGTACTGGGATGAATGTATGACATTTTTCTACATTCTGTCCATCAACTGTTGTTTTGCATTTTGTCACCCCGAGTGGGATGGGTATGCTCAGACATATGTCCCATGCTCTACACTAAGGGTGGGCGGCGTACGCGTAGTCGCGCTACACTAAGCCATTCTCGCACTACGCGAGCTTCGCGAGCTTGCGTAGTAGCTTGCTGTTCCCGTTCGCGAGCCTTTTTGCTTGCTCGGGAGCGCGTAGTGCGTGTTTAGGGCGCTGTCTGCGTGTTCAAGGAATTGTAGCGTGCGACCTTACCCATGTGGTGGGCTATGGGCGCGGCCATCTTGTTTTTTCAATTGGCCCGCCCGCCCGCGTTCCCTACTTCTTCTTCCGGGTCGCGAATAACGCATTCGCGAGGTTCACGTCTTGTTCGGGAACACAACTACTTGTTCACACTGATAAAGTGCGTGTTCGCGTGAAATCTCGCGTGAATTTACCCCCGTGGTCGCGATGGGTGCGGCCATCTTGTTTTCCACACTCTATGCTATGGTTCTGGGCCTAGTTTTCTATCCACCTTATATCTGTTCAATCTTTACCTATTTTCACAGTTTTTCTTACTTTTTTTTACTTCTCATCTATCTCTCTCTGTCCCTAAGTTTTTATATTTTGCATTTTATTTCTACTTTTCCACCTTTTTTTAGCTTTCCTACGGTTTTATTTTACTTCTTTATTTAAGCTCCTACTTCTTCCCCCTAACTTTTTTTCCTTTTGTTCTAACTTTTCTTTTCCACCTCCACCTCCACCCCAGAACCATGGCAAAGGGGAGCAGCAGAACCGGCTCGAAGGGCAAGGCGCCTGCGCCCAAGAGCCGGCTGCCTTCCGGCAGAATGCAACCTGCAGGGGTGCAGGACCGGAATCTTTTCGGGGAGGCGGAGGTGGCCGCCCTGGTTTTTTTTCATCCAGCGCCACCTCCCCTTGACCTTGGCAGCAGGCGGCAGGCCAGGGTTCGGTTACCTTCCAGAGGAGCGTCACCGCCGGTGGGCGAAGGTGCGCCGGGCAGTCTACCGTTGCTCGGAAATCCGGCGCACCCACCAGCAGCTAGCCCACCGGTGGGCAGACATTCTGGACAGGGAGCAGGACCTGTTGGACCTGATAGGTGTTGAAGTCATGGAGCTTGGTGAGTAGCTAGTAATATTAATAATTTAATATATATTATAGTAGTATAAGTATTGTGTGTAATTCTTGGGCGAATAAGTTGCAGATCAATTCCGTCTCAAATTCTTCTGTTATTGTATGATGCAGGTGCTGCTCGCCACTTCTCTTACTGGTTTGTAACTTAGCGCTTGCTTAGGCTGCTGAATATTGATGCTAGAGTTTTTAGAGAACTGAAGTTAGTTGATGCTATTGCTAGAGTCTAGTCCTTACATTGTCCTTTAGTGAAATAGTGGTGGATGGATAGTATTCGTTCATATTTTTTTAACAGTCTGCATGACGCCTCCTCTGTCACTGAATGCTTAGTTAGTTCTTATTTACCCCACCCCTCCATAGAACCGGTTTGAGTTTGTTTACTGAGTGGTAGGCTTAGCACAGCAATAGCATGGTCAGGTGAGTCAGTAGCTGTTCTGACGCAAGCAACCAACAATTATGTGTATGTACAAATTTATGCATGTGTCCTCCATCTCATTATCTATGCATGTTTGCGGGCAAAAATAAAATTGAAATGCCGACTTACTGAACAATTGGACCGTCTGGATTCTTGAATAGGTGGTGTAGGTCAGGTGGTACTGGCTTCGTTAGTATTCTGCAATCAGAATGTTTATGGCACATTTGATTAGTGTTCTATAAGTAGACGGTCGGTGGATCTTGCAAGCCAGTAGTCATTTATACTTCGAAGTCAATTTTATTGGAATTGTTGTTCCCTAAAATGTTTGAGAGGATTTTTGAATGAGGTCTTTGTTTCACAGCACTTAATGTTTCTCTTTCTTTATTATTTCTTACATGATCAGCACCACCCAAGGGCAAGAAGACGGGATCCGAGTTGGCGGGACAAACACAAGAGGAGCGCTCCTCTACCGAGGATCCTACTGCTGTCCCCAGTAAGTCCAACAGTGCTTATATTATTAACAATTATATTTCCCTAACTTTTTAACGCACCTTATTTTTTCCAACCTATTAATCCTCCTTCCTAATTCAATGTTAGCAAAACCTTCTTTGGTCTTAAATTTGTTTTCCAAATTTTGGGTAACTATCCAATGCCATCCCTGACTTTCAGTTCCTTCAAACTGCCTCTGCCCCAAGACTCTCTGTGCTACTACTATTAGACTGTGTGTAGCTAAGCTTGCCCTGTTGGCCACTCTTTAGTTAAGGTATTATTTTGAATAAAGCTGTGATAGAATAGCTGTATTCACTGGGTCCACTCCTGTCTTTTGCGTTGTCCTCTGTAATCTCCAGTCTTTGTCAATTCCCACCAACAAAAATGCTCAACCAGATGTTTGCCTACTAATTTTTGTTCAGTTAGTATACTTCTACTACTGTTGTGGTTATTATTCTCTGCACATACACAATCACATACAGAACTATGCATATGAAAATAGGATGTTGTTGATGTTGGTGATAGGGAGGTTGGACCTTTCACCCTGGTCACAGAACTCAGTCAGAAGAACCCATAATCCAATGACCGTCTAGTCTACCTACCTAAGTGTCTCGGTCATAGTCATTTGTCCCACTCCCGACCCCCACACGAAGATAGTTAGATATATATACCCAATGATTTTACTCAACCCAGGCCAGAACAGAAGAAGACCCTTTCGCTCACTCACTCGTTTCAGTCCACAACACCCCAGACACTGAAAATACACCACAGAGTCTATGTGCAAGGTCAAAAACATTATTTTTTTAATAACAAGCTTTGTATTGTTGTAACTTGTAAGTATTTTCATGAAAAACATCCTGCTCCACCATGCAAAATGAAGAAGATTAAATACTGTACATTTTTTACATCTAGTGCACGATAGAGAAATGTGTGAATTGTGGGAGACCTCTCACCGTTGAACGTATACTGTTAGTGGTTACACATGCATCTTTCGAAAGCTCTGCAAATCCCTTGTTTCGTAGAAGGCAATCTTCTCTTCTCATCTGCCTATGAGAAAAATGTTGCACGTTAGACAGTGACTACAACTATGCCAGTTTTTAGCAGTCATGGCAAAAAGTGCAACATTATGGATAAGCAAAAGGGACTAACAATACTGGTTTGTCAATTGTATGCAACACTCATGTGGCCTCAATGGTGTCTTTCTTACTGTGCAACAAGCTGCGAGGTAACATGGGCAAAGCAGTAGACCCGGATCTAAAAATGGTTATATGGCTCAGGCTAACTTTCCAAAGACTAGAGTAGGAGTAGATTAGATGACCCTAGGGACCATCTAATAAATTTAAACTAAACTCTGTCTAATGTCACTGCTGTACATTAGGACGCAATTTGGACTAGTTACACTGTCACAATGATTCATGTTGTACGTAACTGTTTTTTCAATCTTCCTTCCTGGTGAAAAAAGTACAACTAGTAAAATAGGGGGAGGTGTGCAGGCATCTAAAAAGGTGTACTTGCTTTTATAGGTGCACAATCACTACCAACCACCAGTGCCGACGGGGCCAGCGGCGATGCGATTGCCATCCAGGAGACAGAGGCTGCGGCACCTGCAGGAGCATCAGTGGGGAGGAAACTTCAGCGGTGGTAAGTTATATTTATTACTTATTTGCATTACTAGGTGGAAGGGGGACATTTTTTTCATCACTGTGCTATGAGACGTATTAAGAAGGTATGAATTTGAAGTTGTACTGGACAATATACAATGGTTGAAGAAGACACCCTTTGTAGCATTACCAGTTTGAGTTGAGTAAACAAGGCCTCTTCCATCAGACTCCAACTCAGCTGTGAAACTTATGGAGAAGACTAAAAGTCAGATTAGATGACCTTGAGGGATGTGTTGAACAAAAAGGGAAAGAAGTGAACTAGGGTGGAAGGAGGAAGGACTAAAGAGATGTAATAATAAGACAAACTACCATAGAAGGATACTTTGGATATGAATCGGATGCATGGGTTGTTAAAGGATGGGTAGAACCGGAAGGTCAAAGAAAATGCAGGCCTGGTTGGGCAAAAGAATATGGGTGCATGGATACAGTGGATAGCAAGAATCATGAGGGGAGTTTGTGTCAATGAAACTCAAGGCAAGGAAGGAGTGGACGCATGGGTGGTTGCTGGTGAAAGTGAAACCAGCTAAGCCGATAATAAAGAATGATAGACATTTACTTTTGATGGGTGGATGCCCCCTAAATGTATTTGTATTTATCATAGGTGAAGATTGTCACTGGTAGCAGAGTCTTACTTTGAAAAAATAAAAGGAGATACAAAAAAGACTTTTGTTATTATGTGTACTCAAGGCCACCCAGTACTAGGGCAAGTATAATTGGCTGAAAAAACTTCAACAAATGCTACAGGCAGGCTCAGGAGCGCGTAGTGCGTGTTCAGGGCGCTGTCTGCGTGTTCGAGGAATTGTAGCGTGCGACCTTACCCATGTGGTGGGCTATGGGCGCGGCCATCTTATTTTTTCAATTGGCTCGCCCGCCCGCGTTCCCTACTTCTTCTTCCGGGTCGCGAATAACGCGTTCGCGAGGTTCACGTCTTGTTCGGGAACACAACTTCTTGTTCACACTGATAAAGTGCTTGTTCGCGTGAAATCTCGCGTGAACTTACCCCCGTGGTCGCGATGGGCGTGGCCATCTTGTTTTTCACACTCTATGCTATGGTTCTGGGCCTAATTTTCTATCCACCTTATATCTGTTCAATCTTTCCCTATTTTCACAGTTTTTCTTACTTTTTTTACTTCTCATCTATCTCTCTCTGTCCCTAAGTTTTTATATTTTGCATTTTATTTCTACTTTTCCACCTTTTTTTTTAGCTTTTCTACGGTTTTATTTTACTTCTTTATTTAAGCTCCTACTTCTTCCCCCTAACTTTTTTTCCTTTTGTTCTAACTTTTCTTTTCCACCTCCACCTCCACCCCAGAACCATGGCAAAGGGGAGCAGCAGAACCGGCTCGAAGGGCAAGGCGCCTGCGCCCAAGAGCCGGCTGCCTTCCGGAAGAATGCAACCTGCAGGGGTGCAGGACCGGAATCTTTTCGGGGAGGCGGAGGTGGCCGCCCTGTTTTTTTTTCATCCAGCGCCACCTCCCCTTGACCTTGTCAGCAGGCGGCAGGCCAGGGTTCGGTTACCTTCCAGAGGAGCGTCACCGCCGGTGGGCGAAGGTGCGCCGGGCAGTCTACCGTTGCTCGGAAATCCGGCGCACCCACCAGCAGCTAGCCCACAGGTGGGCAGACATTCTGGACAGGGAGCAGGACCTGTTGGACCTGATAGGTGTTGAAGTCATGGGGCTTGGTGAGTAGCTAGTAATATTAATAATTTAATATATATTATAGTAGTATAAGTATTGTGTGTAATTCTTGGGCGAATAAGTAACACGGTTACTGGTGCGCTTAGTTACATTGCAGATCAATTCCGTCTCAAATTCTTCTGTTATTGTATGACGCAGGTGCTGCTCGACACTTCTCTTACTGGTTTGTAACTTAGCGCTAGCTTGGGCTGCTGATTATTGATGCTAGAGTTTTTAGAGAACTGAAGTTAGTTGATGCTATTGCTAGAGTCTAGTCCTTACATTGTCCTTTAGTGAAATAGGGATGGATGGATAGTATTCGTTCATATTTTTTTAACAGTCTGCATGACGCCTCCTCTGTCACTGAATGCTTAGTTAGTTCTTATTTACCCCACCCCTCCATAGAACCGGTTTGAGTTTGTTTACTGAGTGCCAGGCTTAGCACAGCAATAGCACGGTCAGGTGAGTCAGTAGCAGTTCTGACGCAACCAACCAACAATTATGTGTATGTACAAATTTATGCATGTGTCCTCCATCTCATCATCTATGCATGTTTGCGGGCAAAAATAAAATTGAAATGCCGACTTACTGAACAATTGGACCGTCTGGATTCTTGAATAGGTGGTGTAGGTCAGGTGGTACTGGCTTCGTTAGTATTCTGCAATCAGAATGTTTATGGCACATTTGATTAGTGTTCTATAAGTAGACGGTCGGTGGATCTTGCAAGCCAGTAGTCATTTATACTTCGAAGTCAATTTTATTGGAATTGTTGTTCCCTAAAATGTTTGAGAGGATTTTTGAATGAGGTCTTTGTTTCACAGCACTTAATGTTTCTCTTTCTTTATTATTTCTTACATGATCAGCACCACCTAAGGGCAAGAAGACGGGGTCTGAGTTGGCAGGACAACCACAAGAGGAGCGCTCCTCTACCGAGGATCCTACTGCTGTCCCCAGTAAGTCCAACAGTGCTTATATTATTAACAATTATATTTCCCTAACTTTTTAACACACCTTATTTATTCCAACCTATTAATCCTCCTTCCTAATTCAATGTTAGCAAAACCTTCTTTGGTCTTAAATTTGTTTTCCAAATTTTGGGTAACTATCCAATGCCATCCCTGACTTTCAGTTCCTTCAAACTGCCTCTGCCCCAAGACTCTCTGTGCTACTACTATTAGACTGTGTGTAGCTAAGCTTGCCCTGTTGGCCACTCTTTAGTTAAGGTATTATTTTGAATAAAGCTGTGATAGAATAGCTGTAGCCACTGGGTCCACTCCTGTCTTTTGCGTTGTCCTCTGTAATCTCCAGTCTTTGTCAATTCCCACCAACAAAAATGCTCAACCAGATGTTTGCCTACTAATTTTTGTTCAGTTAGTATACTTCTACTACTGTTGTGGTTATTATTCTCTGCACATACACAATCACATACAGAACTATGCATAAGAAAATAGGATGTTGTTGATGTTGGTGATAGGGAGGTTGGACCTTTCACCCTGGTCACAGAACTCAGTCAGAAGAACCCATAATCCAATGACCGTCTAGTCTACCTACCTAAGTGTCTCGGTCATAGTCATTTGTCCCACTCCCGACCCCCACACGAAGATAGTTAGATATATATACCCAATGATTTTACACAACCCAGGCCAGAACAGAAGAAGACCCTTTCGCTCACTCACTCGTTTCAGTCCACAACACCCCAGACACTGAAAATACACCACAGAGTCTATGTGCAAGGTCAAAAACTTTATTCTTTTAATAACAAGCTTTGTATTGTTGTAACTTGTAAGTATTTTCATGAAAAACATCCTGCTCCACCATGCAAAATGAATAAGATTAAATACTGTACATTTTTTACATCTAGTGCACGATAGAGAAATATGTGATTGTGGGAGACCTCTCACCGTTGAACGTATACTGTTAGTGGTTACACATGCATCTTTGGAAAGCTCTGCAAATCCCTTGTTTCGTAGAAGGCAATCTTCTCTTCTCATCTGCCTATGAGAAAAATGTTGCAAGTTAGACAGTGAATACAACTATGCCAGTTTTTAGCAGTCATGGCAAAAAGTGCAACATTATGGATAAGCAAAAGGGACTAACAATACTGGTTTGTCAATTGTATGCAACACTCATGTGGCCTCAATGGTGTCTTTCTTACTGTGCAACAAGCTGCGAGGTAACATGGGCAAAGCAGTAGACCCGGATCTAAAAATGGTTATATGGCTCAGGCTAACTTTCCAAAGACTAGAGTAGGAGTAGATTAGATGACCCTAGGGACCATCTAATAAATTTAAACTAAACTCTGTCTAATGTGACTGCTGTACATTAGGACGCAATTTGGACTAGTAACACTGTCACAATGATTCATGTTGTACGTAACTGTTTTTTCAATCTTCCTTCCTGGTGAAAAAAGTACAACTAGTAAAATAGGGGGAGGTGTGCAGGCATCTAAAAAGGTGTACTTGCTTTTATAGGTGCACAATCACTACCAACCACCAGTGCCGACGGGGCCAGTGGCGATGCGATTGCCATCCAGGAGGAGACAGAGGCTGCAGCACCTGCAGGAGCATCAGTGGGGAGGAAACTTCAGCGGTGGTAAGTTATATTTATTACTTATTTGCATTACTAGGTGGAAGGGGGACATTTTTTTCATCACTGTGCTATGAGACGTATTAAGAAAGTATGAATTTGAAGTTGTACTGGACAATATACAATGGTTGAAGAAGACACCCTTTGTAGCATTACCAGTTTGAGTTGAGTAAACAAGGCCTCTTCCATCAGACTCCAACTCAGCTGTGAAACTTATGGAGAAGACTAAAAGTCAGATTAGATGACCTTGAGGGATGTGTTGAACAAAAAGGGAAAGAAGTGAACTAGGGTGGAAGGAGGAAGGACTAAAGAGATGCAATAATAAGACAAACTACCATAGAAGGATACTTTGGAAGGTTCATTCACATGACTGATATGAATCGGATGCATGGGTTGTTAAAGGATGGGTAGAACCGGAAGGTCAAAGAAAATGCAGGCCTGGTTGGGCAAAAGAATATGGGTGCATGTATACAGTGGATAGCAAGAATCATGAGGGGAGTTTGTGTCAATGAAACCCAAGGCAAGGAAGGAGTGGACGCATGGGTGGTTGCTGGTGAAAGTGAAACCAGCTAAGCCGATAATAAAGAATGATAGACATTTACATTTAATGGGTGGATGCCCCCTAAATGTATTTGTATTTATCATAGGTGAAGATTGTCACTGGTAGCAGAGTCTTACTTTGAAAAAATAAAAGGAGATACAAAAAAGACTTTGGTTCTTATGTGTACTCAAGGCCACCCAGTACTAGGGCAAGTATAATTGGCTGAAAAAACTTCAACAAATGCTACAGGCAGGGGAAGCAGGAGGACAGATTAGATAGATACTAAAAGTTGACATCAATTGTATGTACTGCGCTTGGTAGTGCTACTATGCCACAATGTACTGTTGAATTAATTATGAAGAGTTTCAGTTACAATTATGTTTCTTTTTTTATAGATACTCATACTCCTTCCTCAAAACCATCGCGGAAGGAGTTGGCAGCCAGGGCCCGGCAAAGGGAACTGCAGACCAATGTGGAGGAGTACCGCAAGCTGGTGGCTGAGGCTGAGGAGGAGGAGGAAGAGGCGGCGGCAGCAGCTGCTGCCTCTTCCAATGCGTATGGCCCCAGCAAGGCTCCACCTGCAGGAGTACGGTGCCGCGGCCAGGCAGTCGATCACCGCCGGCAGTTAACATCTGCCACCCCCACACAGCATGGATGCAAATGTAGGTGCCGTGCATTTCGGCAAAAACTTCTCCTCCGGGTGGCCAAGCTGGAGGACCAATTAGAGGAGCGCGTAAAGATCATTGTCGACAAACACCTTAAAGCCCGTCAATTGTAATGACCCGGACCCTGTTGATTTGCCCCTTTTTTAATAGTTTTGTTGGTGGGTGGGAATTGGGTGTTGGGGTTATTTTTGTGGGACATTCTTTGGACTTGGACATTGGTTGGGGTTAGGGTGGGGATAGGGGTGGGATAGGATATTTTTATACATGAATAAATGTTATTTATTTTCAACTTACACATATGATATGATGTTGTTTTGTGGTGGGGTTACTGTTGTACGTCACAAGGTTTACTCTAGATGCAGGGCAGCGGCCAGTGTTTGATTGAAATACTTTATTAATTGACCACATGTGTAACATGCAAACAGATAGATGCTGTGCCCCTCACTCAGTTATAATTGTCCTATTAGTACTACCAGCCTCTCCTCCATTATACCTCCCAGCAAACTTCTCTTCTTACCTGTGATTGAAGATGATTACGTTTGGCACCTCAAGGGCTGCCTGGTTTCCAAAGACAACGGAGAATATGCTGTGGTTGTAGTAGACTAGACTCCTAGACACTGGCACTAGCATTGGAAAACAAAAACAAAGAGACAGTCATTTGCCTGAGAAAGAATGTGAGAGAAGTAGAAAATCACAGTACATAATAGGGACAAAAAATACAAACAATATTGCAACTGCTAAACGAAGTCAATGAAATCAATGGTGTCGGGGACTGAAAAACTAGAAGAAGATAACTGTAGTTGCGTTGGAGTCATTAA
Organism: Lissotriton vulgaris; assembly: GCF_964263255.1. Taxonomy (NCBI): domain Eukaryota; kingdom Metazoa; phylum Chordata; class Amphibia; order Caudata; family Salamandridae; genus Lissotriton; species Lissotriton vulgaris. The sequence continues at coordinate 1,569,462,014 of NC_141694.1, forward strand.
AACACAGTACAAATCGTAAATGCAAATGCTCTAAAATTAAATTCAAACAATGCCAGCAATGATTTACATTTATTCGTTGGGTCACTTTGGGAAATTAATTGCCTTGTACACTATTACATAAAGTGAGCTTGGGTGGGCAAGCAGAAGAGGATCCTCGCCCTGCCTCGTTGACATTTGATTTCATTAGTGTTGGTTTGATGGTTTCACCACATCTGCCCCAGAAACCTGTGATCAATTGTTGGTGTAGATTTAATGTAGAAACATCACACCTCAATATAAAACCACACAGCCCGGAGGAAGAGGGTTAGGGTTTGATGAATGGATGGGAACGGTGGTTTGGGGAAAGGTTTGACAAAGAAAAGCAGTACGCATGGAGACAATAAAAGCAAAACAATGAAGATGATGATTGCTGATCCACAATTCCCCAATAAATGTAAAGTCAATTAAGAACAACTAAATGGATGCACGATGAAGGTTTATTATTAACTTGATGGTTAATAATAAGTGGTAATTACTTAACTACTACTACACAATTCAAAGGAAGTACTTCTTATGATATGATATGACTTTTGCCTAGGCTGTATGCCCTCTGAAAAAAACGTAATACCTGATGTAGCGGGCTGAAAGCTAGCAAACAAAATTTAGATAGTTTAAGTGAACAATCAATTACCAAACACAAGCGTAAAATAAATGAAGAGGAAAAAGGAATCAAAGAAAAATATGAAAATGATACTAAAGTTAATGTATTATCCAGGGCCAAATGTATAGTTGTATCTCGTCATTCATTTTTTCCTCCCTTCCATGGACACTGTTGTGACTGATTGATTATATCATTCTTGGGCGCCTCTAGCAGGATGATGTTGAGGAGGATTGGTAAGGTAAGTGCGAGTTGTTGCTCCACGTATAATAGCACTGGGTGAAAGGCTAGCCTGTAAGTGTTGATGAAATAAGAAATGGGGTATTACAAAATAAGTTAACAGAATGAAAACATAAAAATCAATTACGGTGTAGTGCAAAAAAGACAAGACTCATGAGCGAGAAGATTTTCAGACTGAGGCTGCTTGATACATTGATTAACTCTACTCTTCTAGTTGCACAGCAGTCATCGAAAAGAACAAGATAGGAGCCAGCAAGGAACAGTTACAGGGCCACACCGCAACACCGGGACGTGAGTCTGTGGCCCAAACTCCATTTACCTACATTTTTAAGAGTTTCGGACAAAAGGTATATACATCAACCTAGTATTTCCAAAACAAGTGATTAATGTAAATCAATGGGCCAGTGTCAATCAATCATACCAATATTCCATTCCACCACTGCACACACATGTAGCCTAGGTCTGCTGTGCTACTTGTTGATTGGTTGTGTGTTTACCTTGTATTCCACTTCCTGAACATATTCCATCAATCATCTCTGATCAAAGTGACTGACAGCGTGCAAAGATGGTATGGTGGTCATCATCATCATCATCCGGTGTGGCACGTGTACGTGTTCTCCAACAGACCAAAAACAGCAACTAAGTCTGTAGTGAGTGACTACGATTAAGTCCAGACTGCACCTGCAGTAGTAGGAGTACAATTGGATACATATTATTAAACAACATGGAAACCGGGACCATCACTTGTGACACAAGCACTTTGAAACTACTAGTATACTTCTACTTCATGCACATTTGCTGTGAGTCAGCAAGTAGCCAATGCAATATATGGCATCATTTATTTCATATACCTGTCTTTCTCTTCTTTGTGGCTGTCAGATCACAGATGCAGCAGAGCCTTCTGAAAGTGATGACGAGTTTACTTTAATTTTGGAGCCCTGCTCAAGTTCTGACATTGAAGAGTTGTGTATGCCTGCAGACAGAGGTGTAGCCTTAAGACAGTGATGCATTTCAGATTGGAAACAAAACAGAAGATGGCTGTAGTCACGTATGTTTCACTTGTTATGGAGGGACTGTTAGAGGCTACATTATTGCACTATTGTCCCTCTCCATCCAAAGTATGGCAAGATGGAAATGTATTTAGGGTGAGTCAGGAAGTTGGAGCAGGACTCTGATGAGTGGAGTGCACAGTAAATGCTCAGATGTGCAACTCCAATAGGTAATTAAAAGAGAAAGGAAGATAGTGTTGGTTTTCAAGTTTGAGTCAAAAAGACAGATACACACAAATAAGGAAGGGAGAAATAAAGGAAGGGAGAATGTAACATTTTCCAAGCCTAGTTGTCAGGGAAGAGGAGCTCGTCCTCAAACCCTGGTGGTTCTTCTGACAGAAGTAGGGCCTGTAACCCACTACTTATTTCTTCCGACTCGCTCTCCTCTTCCAGCTCTGATTCACAGACTTTGTAGTCTGGTGGTATCAAGTGCTGATTCATTTTTATCATGGTTAATCTCTCCACGCTTTTGGGCGAGAGACTGGTCCTTCTCACAGTCACAATGGCACCAGCAGCACTGAACACACGCTCAGAAGAGACACTTGCAACAGGGTAAGCTAGATACTTTATCGCCAGCCTGCTGAGCACTGGCCATTGGCTTCTTTCCTATACCAATACACCAATGAGCTTTGCTCCATGAACACCTCTGTTGTGTCATCCAGATAGGCCTGGACCATCCGCTCAATGTTCATTGGTGCTCGAGTTTGCTCGTCCTCTTTTTGCTTTGCGACAGCAATGGACTTCCCCATCCCTTTCTGTAGAAACCAAGCAGCTATTTTTTTGCTTGTGTCTGATGAATCAGATCCTGTTGGTGTGGTTGTTGTTATTGTTTGTGTTGGTGACTGCTGGGAAGCAAACGCACTGCTCGCATGCTGTGAAGAAGAACTTGACTCTGCAGGATGCTCAGTAGTACTTGCACTTTCCAGGGCTGGCACTGGCAGGCCTCTAATTGAGAGCCGTTCGTTTTCTAAATCAGTGGCTTCCTTGGCTATTACAGTTTTGTACTTGGAAACATCCCCTTCTGAAAAAGGAATTACTGCATTACTGTTCACAAATAATTTGTACTGTGGATCCAAAATTGTGGCAGTAATGTAATATTAATGTGACAATCTTATTTTGAATCCTTGTATTCTCAGATAAGCCGCCGGCTAAGGACTTCGCAAAATTACATGCCTCACGTTTTCCTTCCACACCTTCCTATGTTTCAGATACCTCCTTCAGCTCTTGCTCAAGCATGTACAACAATGGGATTGCTTGGCTCATAGTACAGTCCTCCCTGCTGACTGCACGTGTAAAGACCTCAAAAGGAAGTAGCATCTCAGTCAGGCATTTAATGAGGTCCCATTGCCACATCTCAACGGTCATGGCTTTAACAGTAGGATCCCCTGATCTTCTTGTCATGACATAAGCATTAAGTGGTATGTACTGCTCAAACAGCCGTTCGAGCATGTAATACGTAGAGTTCCAACGTGTTGGTACCTCCTGGATGAGTTCTTTGACTGGCATGTTACTCACGTTGAATGACCATAGCTGCTTCAGGGATTTAAAAGAATGATTGAAATGCGTGCAGATTCTTCTGCAAATGGTCAGTAAGTTGCTGACTTTGCTTTCATTTTTCAGAAAGTCTTGAACCACAATGTTAATGCAGTGTGCCAAACACGGGACCCTGAAATAGCGACCATCTTCCATGGCCTTAACTACATTACTGCCATTGTCGGTGGCAACAAAACCAATATTGAGGCCTCTTGGTCGCAGCCATTCAAAGACCTTGCTCTTGAACTCATCCAAAATGTTTGCAGCAGTATGCGATTTCTCCATAGCAAAAATGGCTACAGTAGCATGTTTGCGAGTATCATTAAAAATCTCAGTAGTGTCAATGCCTGTAGATATCTTGTCTCTAACACCTGAAAAAGAGATCCAGTGTGCAGTGATGCACATGTAATCTGTGGCTTGGCAACTGCTCCACATGTCTGTTGTTAGGTGCATACTATGCACAGCACTCTGCTGCAAGGCTTTTCCAAGCAATTCCAGCACGTCGTGGTGTAGTGCTGGAACAGCAACTCTGGCAAAATAGTAGCGGCTGGGAACATTCCATTTTGGGCAGAGGGTTGTCACAAATTCCAGGAAACCCATCCCTTCAACAAAAGAAAAAGGGAGAAGGTCCAGAGCTAACATTTTAGCAAGCTTAGCATTGTACAAACGTGCTATTGGGTGGTTGCGCTCAAACTTTCCCTCCTGCCTAAACATGCTAACAATGGTATGCTGCTTGGTATTTCTTTCAGATATGCCCGATGCAGTACTTTGTGTCGCAGACTTCACACCCGTACTCCTTGTTGTCTCCGGGTTAGTACTCTTTCTCTGGTGCCACAGAGATGTTGCTGATCCGAAGGATGTGGGTTCTACCACTGCAGTGCTGGGGAGTGGGACAGGGGTACTTAGTGTACCACTACCAGATAGAATTTCTCCCTCTTCTCCCTGTCCGGTTACCCGTGGACCTTCTACTGCTTCCCCACCAACATTAATGGTTCCTGCTTTTATGATACGTAGGTGGTACTCCCACTGTATTGGGTGGTGTTTTTTCATACGGGTCATTTGGCCTCGGGTACCATAGTTTGTACCAAGCTTACCACGACTAACAGAGGAATGACAAATGGAGCATATAGCAATGTTGTCCTCATTTGCGCTAACTGTAAAGAAGTCCCACACTGGGGAGCTTAACTTTGTCTCCTGCTAGAGGTGCCACTTCCAATGCCGGATGAACTGGAGGTTGTGTGGTGAACTTCACTATGTGGCTGCGCAGTAGTCCATGTCCTCAGGGCCAGGAGTAATGCTTGTGATGACTGGGTCTGACTCATCATCACCATCATCATTATCCGGCTGCTGAACATCGCACTCCATAAGTGGTAGGCTTCCTGGAACCTTCCTTTTCCCTAGCCTGGTCTTCTTGGGATGTCTCTCCCTCTCATGCTCAGATTGTTCTGGCTCCCAATTGGGGTCAAGATCATCAGAAGGGATGCTTGGCGAAGAACTCGATGGACTAACCCTCCTTTTCCTTGGTGGGGATTTGGAAAACAATAGATCTCCTGCAGGAGGTGCTGCCTCTTCTTGCTCTGCATCAGGCTCAATTTCCTGAACTGCCCCGACTTCGGGGGGAACAATAATTACTATTGCCGGTGGTGGTTCTTGAACAACTATTGCAAGCGGTGGTTGTGGTAGTTGTTTTCGTTGAACATCTACTATTGCGGGCGGTGGTTGTGGAACAACTACTATTACAGGCGGTGGTTGTTCTTTTCGTTGAGCATCTATATATTGCAGGCGGTGGTTGTTGAGCATCTACTATTTAGGGCGCTGGCTGTTGTTCACCACTTTTCTGCTGTGTTCCCTCTTGCGTGGAATGTGTACTACTTTGAGATAGCGAGAAGTTCAGGTCAGGCTCAGTATCACTGCTTTCCACCATTAGGCTGGCTACCTCTTCCCCACTCATCTGCTTGGGCCTGGGGTGGTGGCTTGGGCCCACTGATGCAGAGGTGCTGACCCCAGCTTGGACCCCGGTCACTGCTGCTGCAGGCGTACTTTTTTTTCCCAAAAAAGGTTTTCGGGTCAACCCCAGACTTAAGTGTCACTTCATTCATCTGTTCTTCCTTCTTCTCAGCAACTTTCTTGGTCTTGGAGGACCTGGTACCTGCTTTCTTGGGGCCCATCTTCTTCAGATGTCAGCAGCAGCACTCAGTTGCACAAGTTGCTGAGAATGATGTCTGGTCAGGTTAGTCACTCACACCACACGTGACGTAGTACAGAAGGACGTCCGTCTGGCAGCAGAACAGGTGATGAATGATGACAGACACCTCCTCTTCAGTCTTTTGTGCACCTACAAGCAAAGAAGGCAGAACAACATCAGTCGAATATGGATTTTTTTTGCTTTAATTACTACTAGAAGGATTAGTACATCCAGTAAGAGTAAGAATAGCAAAGAATTAAAATGCAAATGTAGTGGAAGTGGAACTTGTTTATCCTTAATTTGTGCATCATTTTGGATGGATGCAGCATCAGTGACCTGCAGCAGATAGCAATGGGGATGTGAACAGTAGTAAGCCAACAGGAACAATGGCAAGACACAGGCCAATTTGTCAAAAACAAAACAACACACTACTACTACCACCACAGCTCCACATGGGCACTCATCACAGGTACATGGGTAAAGGCCAGAAAAAAATAAACTCAAGCAGGCCTATATCCCTCCCTATATGGCCAGAAAAGGAGGATGCCTACATCACAGCGTAATGCAAAAAAGAAAATCCCCATGGCTACAAGGTTTGAAAGTTACACAACAACATAAACAACAAAGGCATTTGGAGTTTTCCCCCAAACGGTTAACTACACCCCAAACACCACATTTGAAAATTCAATGCATTGCCACCCATACCCTAAATGATGTTAAATTCAACAGACAAAATGGAAACCGCTACATCAAGCATCCCCGCTGACTATCTCTGGGACTCTAGGCCTACTGGCAGAAAAAAATCACACAACTTTGTAGGCTTGCGGCAAAAAAACTAAACCAGGATGGAAGGTCACACAAAAAGGCTGCCCCCACATGGCCTGGCCAGTGCCACCCCTAAAAACATGACAAGAAAGAGAAGACAGACAATACATTCCTATGGCAAAAGGACAATGCTTGGCTTGACAAAATGGCCGCCAAGCCGCCCACATGGTCAGGCCACCCTCAAACAACAGGGTACATAGAGGACAGAAACAGTAAGTGGTCCATGCTCCAAAAACTACAAGCAAATGACAACCTAAAGAGTTTATTTTAGCACTTCCCAGTATAAGAATTGGCTTGGTAGTTTGGTTTGCCCTGTTCCCATCATGCACTGGGACAGGAACAGACTAATTTGCATGTAGCCAGGTTCTGAGCTGGGATGGTGCAGTGAGCTAAAAAACGGTGATGGATCAAGCCCTGATCTCTTGACTGGGTAAGAGTATTCTGCATCATTCAGAAACTCTGTCCATCATCACCCCCCTTTTCCAAAATCGATTTTGTCCACACTAAGTGTGGGAGGGTATACTCAGACGTGAGTCCCTTGCTCATTGCACCATCAGGATTCAAGCAAGCCGGGCCGACGACGGCTGAAATGCCAGAAACCGGTCCCCGGAAGCCTGTATCCTTCCCAGTATAAGAATTGGCTTGGTACTTTGGTTTGCCCTGTTCCCATCATGCACTGGGACAGGAACAGACTAATTTGCATGTAGCCAGGTTCTGAGCTGGGATGGTGCAGTGAGCTAAAAAACGGTGATGGATCAAGCCCTGATCTCTTGACTGGGTAAGAGTATTCTTCATCATTCAGAAACTCTGTCCATCACCACCCCCCTTTTCCAAAATAGAAACAGTAAGTGGTCCATGCTCCAAAAACTATAAGCAAATGACAACATAAGGAGTTTCTTTTAGCAAAAAGAACAGCATCTACATTTTCGGGAACGTTTTAGGCAACTCGAGAGATATTGCTCGCGAGAATGCAAATTCGGCGTGTTCGGCAGCGCGAACTGTACAAAAAATCGTGATTGCGCGCCCGAGCACGCACATTGAGCGCGCAAAGAAGACAAAAACTGTAAGGTTGCGTTGTAGCACTGTGCAAACTTACCAAAACTACGCGAGCTGAATTCTAGGGTTACCTAGTGCGCAGGAAAAAGCCATATTATTCAACACACACCCAAAACCTGCAATTCAACACCAAAAACACATTTTGCTAATTAATCTAAAGCCATCCATGACCTACATGATGTTACACTTACAACTTAAACACCCCTATAACAGTTGAACAACTTTCATGCACCCTTGATGAGGAGGACTCTAGTAGTACCCTTGGGCCTACCTACTGGCACAGTAGGCCACAAGCTTGGAGGCCTATGACAAAAACACAGAGGCTGCTACTAGTACCAGGAATTAAAATGGCCGCCCCCACATGGCCTGGCCACCCCCAAAAACATGAAAAGAAAGAGAAGACAGACACTACATTCCTATGGCAAAAGGACAATGTTTGGCTTGACAAAATGGCCGCCAAGCCGCCCACATGGTCAGGCCACCCTCAAACAACAAGGTACATAGAGGACAGAAACAGTAAGTGGTCCATGCTACAAAAACTACAAGCAAATGACAACCTGAGGAGTTTCTTTTAGCAAAATGAACAGCATCTACATTTTCAGGAACGTTTTAGGCAACTCGAGAGATATTGCTCGCGAGATTGCAAATTCGGCGTGTTCGGCAGCGCGAACTGTACAAAACGTCGTGATCGCGCGCCCGAGCACGCACATTAAGCGCACGAAGAAGACAAAAACTGCAAGGTCGCGTTGTAGCACTGTGCAAACTTAGCAAAACTACGTGAGCTGAATTCTAGGGTTACCTAGTGCGCAGGATAAAGCCATAATATTCAACACACACCCAAAACCTGCAATTCAACACCAAAAACACATTTTGCTAATTAATCCAAAGCCATCCATGACCTACATGATGTTACACTTACAACTTAAACACCCCTATAACAGTTGAACAACTTTCATGCACCCATGATGAGGAGGACTCTATTAGTACCCTTGGGCCTACCTACTGGCACAGTAGGCCACAAGCTTGGAGGCCTATGGCAAAAACACAGAGGCTGCTACTAGTACCAGGATTTAAAATGGCCACCCCCACATGGCCTGGCCACCCCCAAAAACATGAAAAGAAAGAGAAGACAGACAATGCATTCCTATGGCAAAAGGACAATGCTTGGCTTGACAAAATGGCCGCCAAGCCGCCCACATGGTCAGGCCACCCTCAAACAACAAGGTACATAGAGGACAGAAACACTAAGTGGTCCATGCTCCAAAAAGTACAAGCAAATGACAACCTGAGGAGTTTCTTTTAGCAAAATTAACAGCATCTACATTTTCGGGAACGTTTTAGGCAACTCGAGAGATATTTGAAAAAGGATCTGTTGCACACCCAAATGAAAAGTACAGAAATGATGTCTCAATGGACATTTAAATGTTCAGGAATCCACATTCGTAGAAAAAAGAGGACGATTGGTGATATGGTTCCTCTTTAATGTATGGTTGACCAGCCGACACGTGTTTCGTCGCCAAAGGGTTACACAAGTTTGGCGACTCCTCAGGGCTGTAGTCGATGAGTATATGGCCACAGGTCGCTGTGCTGGTGATAATTCCAGCCCGGCCCGCTCTAGACCAGGTGTGCTAGAAGTGATTGTCTGGACGAGTGGTTCAGTTCAACGTCACTGTTCAAATAAGAAGGACGAACTTAAAAGTGCGTGGTTTGGAGAGCCCAATCTGGTTCAGTGGCGAAGTGATTGGGACGAAGAGGAACCCACTGCGTTAAAAGTAGGATGTATGAGGTTCAGACAAAGTCGTTCCCGTGATGAGAGAGACGATGGATATCAAATCACCAATCGTCCTCTTTTTTCTACCAATGTGGATTCCTGAACATTTAAATGTAAATTTGGGTGTGCAACAGATCCTTTTTCATGTACCTTTAGTGTGTGTCACGGCACACATGTTTGGAGGGGTTTAGGGCTTTTACCCCCTCACCTGTATGCACCCTTACCTATCCATACCTGCGTTACTCTTGTGGGCAGTGCGCCCAGCATTTCCCTCAACTAAAAACCCTTGTCTCATTTGTTTCAACTCGAGAGATATTGCTTGCGAGAATGCAAATTCGGCGTGTTCGGCGGCGCGAACAGTACAAAATGTTGTGATCCCGAGCACGCACATTGAGCGCGCGAAGAAGACAAAAACTGTAAGGTCGCGTTGTAGCACTGTGCAAACTTACCAAAACAGTACAGGCCTCCCTCAATAATAATTTTTAAGAAAGATTGAGAAGCACAGAAAACTGTAGTTAAAAAAAAAACATTTACAGTACACCAATTCTCATTTCTCAAACTTACTTGTGAAAGAAAAGTTCAAATCCAAAATTCCTCAATAAATCCAATTAAATGCTATGATGCAGCAGACAAACACAAAGAGTGATCCTTCCAGCTCCAATTCCAAATGAATGAAAGTGAACACCACATGGACAAAGCACTGGGAGGAGCCTGGTGAACAGGAACAGGAAGTTGGAGACTCAGGGGCACTTCCTTTCTCTTGAAAAAAAGAGTAGAAACAAAAAGAGGACTCCTAGCCCAAAAAAATATAGCCAAATCACAATCTGAGGGGTTAAATGAACATTTTTTAGAGAATTTTAACATGCTCGAGAGATATTCAGTGCCAGATTGCAGTTTCTGCGTGTTCGGAAACGCGATCTTACCTACATAGCGCTGTAAGGAAGATCGCGCGTCCTAATGATGTGTTTGCACGTCCGAATGACGTTATCGCGTTCTCACAGTCAGTTTGGATTGTGCGGCCGGATTCCAAACATCGTTGCGAAAGTGACCGGGAGAGAAAAGCGAGAAAGCGAACGCGTACCACGGTAAGTCATTACCGCGCACGCGAGAATGCTATTGAGCGCGCGAGGAAGAAAAACTACTACGCTACGCTGTAGATTGCGAAGTAGTCGACAGCTTCGTGCTCTCCGCGAAGTGCGAAGTTGCCGAAAATTCGCAAACTCCGCGAACGGAGCGTAGATCTCCGCCCAGGGTTACTCTGCACACCACTGGAGTCAAGCTATCCTGGCTGAAGATGGCCGATAGCCAGAAACCGGTCCTAGGATACTTGATTCCGGGTCCAGGAAACACCTGGCTTGGCAGTTCGGGCTGGACTGTTCCCATGAGGCACAGGGTCAAGGCTGATTTGCATATGGCCATTTCTGAACTGGGGCGGTGTGGAGTGCAAAAAAATGATGGATTTAGGCCCAGATCTCTGTACTGGGATGAATGTATGACATTGTTCTGCATTCTGTCCATCAACTGTTTTGCATTTTGTCACCCCGAGTGGGATGGGTATGCTCAGACGTATGTATGTATAGTATAGGCATTTTTATGGGACGTGAGTCCCATGCTCTCCACACCACTGGAGTCAAGCTATCCTGGCTGAAGATGGCTGATAGCCAGAAACCAGTCCTAGGATGCTTGATTCCGATCCAGGAAAGACATGGCTAGGCAGTTCGGGCTGGACTGTTGCCATGAGACACAGGGTCAAGGCTGATTTGCAGATGGCCATGTCTGAACTGGGGTGGTGTGGTGTGCAAAAAAACAATGGATTTAGGCCCAGATCTCTGTACTGGGATGAATGCATGAAATTGTTCTGCATTCTGTCCATCAACTGTTGTTTTGCATTCTGCTCTTTCCAGGTGGGGTCAGTCCCATATGCAGAAAAACCACTTCTAAAATGCGTAGACAAACTCCAGGTTTCCTGAAACAGGATTACATCATAAGAGTCTACAAAGGTACACCAATCTGGGTCAGAAAGTAATTGTGCAACCCCTGTCATGTTCTAAATTAGGACCTTTAGTGAAGGTTAGACTGGAGCCCCTCCTACTGCAGTGCCACATGTAGGGGCCATATCGCTATTTACATTTACAGGGATAGGCTCGCAACAAGTCTCTGTATTACATGTTGAACCTCTGGGTGTTGGAACTTGTGATGGGAGAGAGTCAAAGGGGGCCCTGAGCACCCTATATCTTTGCCAGGGGTCATTCTATTGCCAGCCTGCAGTCATCTTTGGCCATTCACTACACCACGTGGGCACGAGGAAGTTCCCACCCCAGGGGATTTATTGAACACTGACTCCAAGCTTAGTGGACGTCTATACCTAATGGAAATGGATGTATTTGCAGGAGGAATAGTACGGGAATCAATCGCCAGTAACAGTGACTATATCCTTATAAAAAAATCTAACTTCTATAATGTCCCCAGAGGCCCCAGGTGAACTATATCTTTCTACAGATTTGATATCATCCATAATGATGGAGTAGCAGTGGCAGGTAGATCTCAACCAGTGAGTAACTTTACTTTTTATCGAATTCAGAGTTTCATACCCACCCCTGGAGGAGTTTGGGAACTTCAGTGTGATAAATCACATCTTGGGCACCTGGACCCTACGTCGCATATAGACTCCGTCCTTCACTGACCCCATTCACAGAGTCTACCTGCACCCCAGTCTGGGAGTGTACCCTTCATCTAGAATCACCTTGCCTCTATCTGGGGCCCTAACATGGCCAGCTCCCAACCTGTTCCTTGCAGTTAGTATAGATGTGTCATTCTGGCAGTAATTACTAGTGTGATCTAAGGGTTTATGTAAAGTACTTGCAGGAGCAATTTTGGGAGAGGCCTCGGCATATCCACAAGGATGGGGTCCTATGCACCTGTCCTCTCTTGCCAATTGTTTCTCAGGTTAGGAGGCTAACGGAAACCCTTGATGAACCCCCTTCCCACAGACTGTTCTCTCAGTTAGGGTAGCACCCTCCATTGTAAGGGCTAGAACCTCCTTTCTCAATGACTCAATTAGCAACTTCAGTGCATTCACCTTGCTAACTGGTATTTTGCAGGGTTTATCAGGATCATCTAATCCAGCTCCTAACTCCCTACCTCCCCATGAACAAGGACATCAAATCTGTTGTTACACTCAACATTAGTAACATGTGTCACGCTAGGGAACCCAATCGAATCAATAGATAATACGGATGAGGCTGAATCAGGTTCCGAATCAGAAAGTCTTTTTAACAAATCCTTACTCCTCCCTTTTGAAAGTTGGTTAAACATTTGCGGTATTAACTTTGCAGATTTTTTCCATAGAAATGGTTTGGGTGAGATGGTTGGCAGGGCAACAAAATTGGCGTCGGTACTTATATCCGTGCTGAGTAGGTTACCTATCTGAAAAGGGGAGCTCGATGTGCCGGCATCAGCTAGTTCCTGGCACTCAGTCAAAACTGCCTCTATCTGATCATAGTCTCATGTCAAACTGCGCCAAGAGATTTCTTTTTCCTTTTAAGATTTTCCATACCACGGGCCCTGTCGTGACCTTTTATTTTATCCATCTTTTTAGGGGCCCCTCGATTGATTAAATTGTATTTGACCTCTGCGCCCTGAAGGACAAAACTCCATCACCAAATCCCCAAACATTAAAGAAAGATGACTACCTAACAGTGGTTTAGATGAAACTACTTTAAAGCATGTAATTTCAATTGAAAAAAAGAGAAAGATAAATACTAAGTGGGGACCAATAAACCAGCTTGCGGCAGTGAAAAACTAAGGGGTGTTGCCCTGCCCTGCCTCGTCCTGCCGCAGCCCGCACACGTCCCACGCTGTGGGAGCCCACAGGCTCCTTTATGCATACAGCCCCTCCTGGCGCAAGGGTTGATGAGGGATGGTGTCCCCGGCTGCTTCCCGCCTCAAAGTGCCTGGTGCAAAGTTCAAAGATGGGCTCCCGCCCCATGGGAGCCCGCCGGTTCCTTTATGCACCTCCGGCGCGTTAGCGGTGACACAGCGCCTCCTGGCGCATGGGTCGATGGGTGATGGAGTCCCCGACTGCCTCCTGCCTCAAAGTCCCTTGTGTAAAGTTCAAAGATGGGCTCCAGCCCTGTAGGAACCAATGAGTTCCTCTATGCACCTCTGGCGCGTTAGCGGTGGCACACTGCCTTCTGGCGCAACGGCCAATGGGGGATGGAGTCCCCGGCTGCCTCCCGCCTCAGAGGGCCTGGTGCAAAGTTCAAAGACGGGCTCTGTAAAATATCATGTAGTACAGTGTATTTCTCCCAGGAAGTACTGAGGTGCTAAGGTTATAACACAGAACACAGCCAAAGTGTACTCAGAACAACATGTTTGCCTTTACCTTTTGTATAGGCAGTTTTTAGCCAATCACATTATGTCTTGTCATCACAATGTACCACAGAGGTTTCATGAAATACCACAAAATAGCACAAAAATTTCACGAAACTGCAGTGACAGCAAATATCACTAAGTTCAAGTTCCGTATAACTTAATAATACTTACCCTGATTACTATACATATACATTTATTTATTTACTCTCCAGTGGGAACTTCAGACCTAAAGACTATCAGCTTAAACAGCAGGGGCTTTGTGCAACTCAAGTTCCTTGATACCCCACTATGACATTTCTGAGGAGCTTCCCTCACTCTTCGTACAAGATGAAAAGAAAGCAAGCCATCCCTGGCCTGTGATTGCGTAATCCAATGTATTGAATAAGGCAGAAGACGTGACACGTTTCTGGCCGGATGGGTCTTGTCAACAGTATTAGTGAAGAGATGATAAAAGCTGCTGTGCATAACTAGACTTAAGGACTGATAACAAGTTTGGTGGTGCAGCGTCAGGTCCGCCCTGCCGCTGCACCGCCAAAGCCATGGTCAGGCTTCCCGCCAGATTAAGGGTGTAACTTGTGTTTGGCATGTTTTTGTTTTAACGTTCCCACGGTGCTGCCCTGGAGATGGGCACCCAAGGGGGAATGTCAAAAACAGTTCCTGCATGGCATGGACTGAAAAGTCCATGACGTTCAGAAACTGGGGTGCATGCACACAGGGGGGACATGTTGTGCCCGTCTGCAAGCACCCCAGGGCACAGAGGCACAAGGGGGCTCTGTAGGGCCCCCTTCATTTCCTTCCCACAGGGTTTTCATGGAGGAGAAACCCCCATAAAAATCCTGGCGGAGAGGAAGCTCATAATATTCTTTGCAGGACCGCAGCGTACCCGTCAAGCATAATGATTGATGCCTCCTGACGCCCGCAACTAAACCAGGGAACGGCGGCTCCCTGGCTGCTGCAGTGGAGCACTGGAGGTCCAACCGCTCTGCTCTAATCATAATAGCGTAGTTAGGAGACCGCCGCGCCTCCACGAGTCAGGTGGGTCCGTGGACCACCAGACTAGTAATCATGCCCATAGACTGTATAAGTTCCACACCAGAATGTTTTTAGTATCTAAAGGAGTTGAATGACATAAGAGAGGACACATGCCTACATGTTTATACATAGATGAATGTCACCTCATATTTTCCCTCATGTATACACAAAACTAACAGAATACACTGAAGTCACTACCAGGTATTATTCCTTGAGGTGGGTGACTACCTACCTCAAATACTAATAAACTTTCTTACAGTATGCAATTTATCTGCCTAGATCCGTTTGCGTTGTTCTCCGTGGTCAGTCTTCTGACTTGTCTCCAAAACGCTCAGAAGTGGCTGTCAAGCTATTTTTTTTACGTTGAATACCAAGAAATCGCATCAAAAATCATATTGGCCGATGCGCAGTAACTGTGACCAAAACCTATGAAAATCACCGCCTACTACCAAAGTGAAGTCCTTGGGAGTCCCATTTTACCAAGGTTTGCCTCTTTCTGTACAAATAGATGTGTGGTCCTCTTCCTGCGTCCATCTCTTTAAATTATTAAGAAAACCAACAAATCAATAACAAGTACATTGGTAGGGTTATTTACCATAGTTTTGAGTAGGTGCTTACTTGGATCAAAGTGATAAATCGCTTTGCATCAATTTACTTGTCATTATACAGTCACATGGGTGAAGGCGCACAATTGTGCAACGCCTTAAAAGCACCTGCTCAAGCCATAGTATATCTAGGACCAGATTTACTAAGGTGTTTTCTTTTCAACAGGCATTTTCGAGCTAAACTTTCTGGTTCTTCATTTTTAGGTTAAGAGACTCTAAGTTCATTTATTCGTAGTTGCTCCGTAGTTGCTCCAATGAGAGGGCCAGCTGATTTTTAGGTCGAGCATTCAAGACCTCTTGTATATACTTTAGTATATACTTAGATGTATATGTTCTTTGTGGGCTCTGGAGATCAGCCCTAGGACTTGTCTGCTTCCTCTTAGGGACTTTTTTTCTGTTTTTTATTGGCAACTGCCACTATTTAACTTTATTGATAGAAAACGGCCAGCAGAGGTCAGTAAAATACCATTCTCTAGATTCCAGTAGATAGAAATTGTCTTCCATGAGCACCCATAGACAATATTTCTTTTCCCAGAGCTTTAGACTATATCCATTTCCCGCTGAAAAGCAATATTTCTCAACATGTGTTCCCATACCTGGCATGTCACGCAGGTTGGTGCTTATTTTCCCTCCATGTTAAAGAATAGTAGAAGTTTCAGCACCCAGGCTAACGTGCTGCATAGCTAAATACATATAAGGTCCCAAAGGCGAGACAGCTTGCATTGCAAATGCTTGTTTTATGTCCTTTGGGTTCGTCTATCTGGCACGTTTTTAAATCGGTTGGTACAATAATAGGAGGGACAGGAAAGAAGAGGACGTTTCAAAGTATTGGAACGTCGTTGATTTGAAAGTAGATTGATTGTTTGGAGGCTGATTTGGCACACACTTCCCTGCTCTCTGGGTACTAATGTAGCTTAGCGACGTCTCAGCTCTACAATAGTGTACCTTCCTTGCTCGTTGATGCTGGTAAAATGCAACATGAGCTGCTCCGATTTCTTCAAGTTAAGATGTTTCTTCTAGACAAGTTAAAAAAAAAACGTGTTCCAACCTCCACTTTCTGCTTCTCTTTCATCTCCTCGCCCTCACGGTGATGCTGTTTCCTTCCCCCACTCAATTTTGAACTGTAACAAAACTTTAGTCTGTTCTGCCATGTTGTTGATCAGTGATCGACTTTAAATGTGCCTACTTTATCATTGTATCCCTCTCGGTAAGAATGACCTCCCTGCAAGAGATGGGCTGAAATAGTAAATTAGTTACATTTATGTTGCTATTAAGACCGATGCTGGTGATACTGAGGAAACCTTTATTAGCATCGAACTTCATAGGTCAGTATCATCAATGACGTTGTGAAATTCTAAACTGCGAAATTACATCAAATGTCATTTTAGAGATGTAGTGAGCGCACTGCACAAAAGGTTCCATCGATTTTTGACAGCTCGAAGAAACATTGACAAATTGTGTGTAGAATTTCATGGCATGAAGTGTTGGAATTAAAATACCGTATTGGCTGCAATTACTGCGCCATTCTGATAAGAATAGACTGCCAGCACGTGCTGCGCGTGGCCACAGTTGTGTGCTATTAAGTATGAGTGGGAATTTAGATTACTGCGCCGGTACAAGGACAGCAGTGCAGCCCCGCATTCATGAAGGTGGTGGCCCCAGGGCTTTCTTTCTCCAGGACTGTTGACAGCACTTATAATTTTAGTTGGACTCAAATAAACCTCTAGCTTTTCCGTGCAATTGCAAAGGGACTGCACGCATAATTATTTTGATTAAAATTCATTATGCAATCAAGAGTTTTGTTTTTCCACTTTTCTAGTTTATTCCCAATCCACAGCCCTGCCTACCACAGCATATCATATTTGCTCATTAACGGTGAAAACACATTGTGAATCCATGAACATTAAATTCAAGTTAAATCAGAAAATCGAAAGCCCTATGTACACCACACAGCAATTATATATTTTTTTAAACTGAATATTTTTAACTGAACCACAACTACAAACATCCAAATAGTTTCAACGTTGGAATACCCATAATTTTCTCCAATCCGTCACATATTATACTAGAAAAGATCGAAGCTTATTTAAATCTCCAAATATGTTTAAAGATACATTTATTCAAGATATACAGGCGGTACTTGGGGAAACATAGCCAGAATAAATTTAACTTGATTTATTTTAGTCTTATTTAACAGTCAATGTATTACAGAGCTGTGGCTTGCTTCTCGTTTTGATTTATGGGTTCTTCACATACAGATGTTCCGAATCATATTTAAGATCACTAAGCAAAATTATATCAATGCCTGGCTTGTCTTTGAACCAGCTGTTTTTCTTAATTAACAGAACCCCCTGCCTCATATCCATTGTGTTATGTTGTAATTGCATTTATATACCACTCTCTATACCTAATGAGCATGAATGTACTTTGAAGTGAGTAGCCTGCTACTGTGGAAAATGGGTTAGACTAGAGGTTAATCCAGTGTTTATAGATTATTGTTGGTTGGCTTTGTGCTCTCAAGGAAACCATAGTGTGCATTTAAAACAGTTTCTTTGTGATAGGTCCAATTAATATGAGTTTTAGCGTGATCATTAGTGGTGGGTATGTGAGTTGTAAATGGTTGGTGAGATGAATAGACAGGTTAGAAGAGATTATGTAGAATACATTAGACAGTTGTGTGACAGAGTAGGCTATATCCAGTGAAATGAGGTATGGAGAGGCTGGCAAGGGGCGGGTCAGTCTACAGAAGAGAAGGAGAGAAACGATTGATACTTTTAAGTCAGGGTCAATTTTCTTGCACAGTTTTATGACTATAACGATAGAAGGATTTTTGGCATCAAATATGACCATGAGGCTGTACATTTGTAGAATGCGAGATAGAGCATTGCACTGCAACACTAGTATATTGTTTACTAGCTCTATATAGGGCACTAAAGAGCGAATTCACAGCAAAACCCCTTTTAACATATGGATATGTGGTCATATGTTACCTTTGCTTTCATCGTATTTGAAAATATTTCCATGGCATGCATTATGACAAATGAGTTGCGTTTATTTTTTATGGTATGCAGCACTAGTGGAGTGATGGGCGAGGAAGTGTGGGAGAGAGAACACTTCTTTTTTTATAGTTTGAGGTATGCTGACATCACTGGTAAGGCTGTGCAGGTCACTGTATTTGGTTTGTACTTTTCATGTTCTCAATCCCGTTTCTAATGCTGGCTGTGACAGGTCATCCACTCTCAGATCTTATGGAGCTGGATGAGGTAATAGGTGTGGAGAAAGAGTAAGTGGGATCAAAATCTGCCTAGACACACTGGACCTGATCACGATGGTGGATGCTTCGACTGCCAATTGCTACTGCCCAACAAGCAGGCGGTTGTCCAGGGGCGTAACACAGGCCCCCGCAGCCTATTCGGTGTGTGGGGGGGGGGCTAGCTCCAAGGGGCCCCCTCGGCACTGAACTCCGGCCGGAACAGCTCCTGATGGAGCCCGGAGAGGGCCCCCCTAAGAACCGTGCCGGGAGGCCCCCTCACTTTTCGTTACGCCAGTGCGGTGGTCTGACTGCTGTATTTAGATATGACTACCGTGCTGGTGGTTGGAAAGTGCTCCATATTACGACAACTTGTGTTGTGGCCAAGGAAAAGGGCCGTGGTAAGAAGCACCTCCTGCAGGTCTATGGTCTTTGTGCCATGCACTATGCCGTTCATGGCACACAGTGCATGGAGATGAGTGGTGGGCTCTATAAGTGTCCCATTTCAGCAGCCTTTTCATGGCAGTCTTCCCGACATGAAATGGCTGCCGGAAAGAAATATCATAATCCTGATGGCAATGCTGCCTCAGCACCACCGCCATTTAGGGCTACAACTCTGACCGCCACTCTGTAAGGATCTCTGATCCTGGCATAGGTGGCAGTCTTCCCTCTGACTGCTGTGAGTCTGTCCCCTGTAATGTTTTTATATTAAGTCTAAAACCTGAAAGCCTGCCATGTAAGAAAAATGAAGGGACATGTCATCAGTGATGCCATCAGTGATGTCACTGACCATGTCCTGTTAGGGCATGATTAAACAGTGGTTGGATCAGCTTTAAAAAAGGCTGGCGGGATCCCGTTTGGACCTAGAACTTTAGCAATTAGACCCTGAGATATCTGTAGTTGAATGCAGTCGGCATTGATTCATGGTGCGCAGCTGCCTATGTGGTCAGTTTCTTTGTGAATGGTGTTTGGATTGTCATAAACAGTGGCATAGCTACACCTTTTGCCACCAGTGGCAGCCCCTGCTTTTGGCACCCGGTGGCCACAGGTTGAGAGCCGGGGGCAGCTGGCAATTCCTGCGTTTGTTTGCCATGGCCGCAGTTTAGAGCTGGGAGGGGTCAGAGGCCACCACCCCCAAAACTCATGCTACCCAGAGTGGACTGCCCCCCTGCTATGCCACTGGTCATAACCCTCATTTGAGGCACCCTCTGCTGCTGTCATTGTTGCCTCCACTCTTGTGTGTGCATTAAAATGAGCATACAGGAAGTTATCCAGGTTTTCTCTGAGAGGTTTGAGTCCTGACGGTACTTTAGTGGGTTATTTATAGTGTTCATCATTCTCCATAAGGATCTGGATTCATTGATGTGGATGAATTAGGAGTCCTATGAGGAACTCCGCAGCAAGACTTGGACTGGCTTGTTCGCCATAGGGGATTCTTATTTTCTTTTGTGGAGGATATTCTGCTTACTGGCCAGATTGGAGGGATTGGCCTAGGCCCAATTGAAATCTGAGGAGGTTGTGTTGTTGTTAAATTTAAATTACCACTAGTTTTTCAAATGTTATTGTTTTGGGAATATGAGTAAAGGTGATACCAGGAGTTCAGTTACTCCAATCAGCTTGTTTTATAAACCCCGCCCACCTTTTACCACATAATCAGGAGGAAATCCTGTCTAGTGAAAGAGGTATGATGAAAAATCCATTTGAAACTCTAGCCCCACGTAGCCAGATTATCTATCATCCCCACTATTTTCACTGGGGATCAGTCTAATATGTCCATAGAGAACTGATTCGATATTTTATCTGAAATAGATGGACTCACCCTAACACATATTGAGCTTCCATTTATGAACCTTTCTAAGGGGTCTAATGCTTTGGAGAAGAGATGAAGAGGTGCAGACTAGGGGAAGGAGAAAAATTCTGCTCCGCCTGCGGAGTTCGAGGAGTTTTGACCACTCCACACTCTGCGCGGAGTTCCGAAAAACTGCAAAGTGATTCAAAGCAGAGTGTTTTCTCTTGAGAGTCTCACCACATTTAGTTGGTGAGCACTCGTGGGGAAAAAAAAATCACTTGCTAGCCCTCCTCCCAGTGAGATGTCGCAACTTGGGCATTCGTGGTAGGTTGCCACTGCTCTTGTTGAGAAATCTGCTGCTCACGTTGAGGAAGCTGTGGCTCAAGTACAATGTCTACTCGAGTAGCATGAAGCAGCAGCACCGTCTGCCCGATGTCTAATGCCACTTGTGCTGATTTTACAGCGCAATACAAACTCCCAGCACTTTGCAGGGTTCCACAAGTAAAACTCTGTAAACTCCATCCAGGTCTAGTGTATACCAGTGACCGTGTGTTCCAATCATCTCTTTTCCCTACTGAGCTGAAATGTTGTGGGACTCAAGGACAAGATTAATATTCCAGACTGGCTCAATTTTGGGGACACATTTGATAGTTATTTTACAGGAAACCTGGAAAACGAATCCAAATTCATATGCTCAGTTTTCCTGCTATTCTAGCCCTGCATTTCCTTACCTGCAAGGTAGGGCCAGCAGTGGTCTTTCCATCTAGATACAACTGAATCTTAATGCGGAGGTGTCGACTGTGGACTCAGGCAGTCCTGCTTTCCATGCCTGCTCTAAAAAATAAACCAAGTTATTTTTATTTTTACTTAGATATATTATATATATACAAATTATTTTACCAGTTCTATATGTATCCACAATGGGGGCCTTATCCTTAACCGCATCGCTGCTGCGGCGATTTTTGCGTTGTGTGGCTTTTTTTTAAAAGCCGCGTTACATGACGAGCTCAGCTCGTCATCAGCACACGCCACCCGTGGGTGAGGACGAGCTGAGCTCGTCATCAGCATCGAAAGGGTTAAAATACATTTGCTGTGGGGATTTTAAAAAGAAACCAGCAGTCAATCATGAGGAGTTGGAAACGGAGGGCATTGTAAATCATGAGGGCCTCCCAGATAACAGAGAGAAAGAGCTGAGATATTATATAGCTATAAACGATTCCGCGGACAGGTCAATTTTTTCCAAGGTGAGGGCCCTATCTTCCCTCTTTTAGGGGGTGTGGGCAGCTGTCTATCATTGACTATAAATTTGTCAAGGCATTTTCCACCCTGGTTCTCTCAGGGCTCGATTTCAGACACTCAGATGAGAGATAGCAATGCACTCACTGTAGCAGGTCATCTCCCCGTGCTTGATGATAAACTCCCTGCAGCAAAAGACCACGGGTCATGCTTAGCATCTTCATAAAAAATCTTTTTTCAGCATTGTGGAAAGTCTGGCAGAGGAGAGTGAGAACATTCTTTCAGTCCATTACCTTTATTTAAGTGTGTGTATTGAGAATCATTTGCTGAAAACAATTTGGCCAGTTCAAGAATGTTTGCATTGGTTTGAAAAGCAATGCTCTGCAGCCAACTGTTGCTTCAGGAAGGCGCTCTCTACTCACCCAAAAGATCTCAGTGAGGTTTGAGAGGCTAGGAACCTTTATAAACACACTGTGTAGTGTAGAAAATAAACTTTGGGGGGGCGTGGTTTGGCGCTGAGCGAGCATGGCAGCTCTTGGGTGAGAGCTCGAACGAGGCCAACTGGACCCGCAAACTGAGAAACCGCTTTCTTCCATGGGCAACTGAAAGCACTGTCGGAAGGAGGAGGGAATGTCCTGAGGCCTTTTTTGATGCCTGTAGAGGCGAATTCTTCACTTAATCAATGTAGTGTGTCCGGTCGCGGCCTGATTTCGCCAGCTGCCGCCATTTTGTTTTTTTGTTTTTTTTCTTCTACCTTCTCCTGCCGCCGCAATGCACTCATCTCCTGAACTCTTCATCTTATTTTCACACCATTCATGGCTGAATAATGACTCTTTTTTTTTTCGTTTGTGGCCCTAAACATGTTATTCTGCCTCAATATTGCATATGATGTGTCTATATGAAGTCGACAGGGATTTACCTCATTCAATTGTGGCGGCCATTTTGCACATTGATGCCCCTTGCCTTTCTCCTCAATGTTAGATTTTTGCGCATTGAATTTTCTACTCCTCTTCTTTTGGCCACTGTAGGAGACCATATTTGGGATTATTGATTCTCTGCTTACCTAACCCTGGATTTTGATATTTTCTTAATCTTTTTTACTATTCGGGCCGGGATAAGCAGTCCTCTGATTCCTCTATTCACAAACGTACTTTGATAAAAAATTCCAAGCTATTCTCAGAATTTACCAAATATGAAGTCTCTCATCTATCTACTGTCCAAGAAACGCTTTCCATGATGGAACAGCCTGCTGCAGTTACTGGGAAAGTCCCAACCAAAAGACTGAAAAAGGACCCTCTATCTCCGCCCAACCCTTCATCATCTGTCTCTATGGAGATATTTTTAGCGGAAATTAGTGCCCTTTGCCCTTTTTTTGGAGGAAACCAACGCTAAACTTCAAATTTTAACGCATAACTGGTCGCAAATGGATGCAAGAGTCACCTCAGTGGAGCAGAATGTTTCTTCTCTTCAAGAATCTTCGGCTAAAGTGAGTCAATTGTCTGCACAGGTCTCATCTCTTCAGCGTCAGGTGGAGGACCTTGAAAATCGCAATCGACGCAATAATTTGCACATTTATGGCCTGGTGGAGGGATGTGAAGGGAATGATCCTATCACCTTTTTAAAATCAATTCTCCCCAAGCTTTTGCATTTTCCAGAAGGCATATTGCTTAATATTCAGCGTGCTCATAGGCTTGGCCGCCCTTCCTCTTCAAATATGTCAAGACCGAGAGGAGTCATCATTTACATTTTAGAGTACACGGATCTTCTGAAGGTCTTGTCAGCGGCTAGAGCTTCTCCCAGGATCACTTGGTCCGGATCATCTTTATTCTTTGCGCAAGATTATGCTAGGGGTACTGCAAGTCGTCGCAAAGCATTCCTGGATATGCGTGCTGATCTTCGTTCCATTGGGGCCAGATATGGGCTTTTCCACCCATGTCTTTTTAAAGTCACGTATAATAATAAAACATCAATCTATGAAGATCCTCTTCGCCTCAGAAGCTTCTTGAATTCCTGCAGAACGACATTCATGGATCTCTCTGGACCTTCCTCTTTACACCCTCCCTGGATTGCTTCAATTCTCCTTTTCAATTTCTGTGATTATTCCTATGGTTATTCTTCTCTTTGCTCCCTGTTCCTGGTTGTTGCTTGATTCTTAGGTTTATTGCTTGTGTTATATGCTTTTATAAGTTTTCCGGTGTTAAAATGTTGTAGTTGTGGTTTTCTTTTTTTTTTCTCTCTCACATCATCTCTTTATTGTTTGCCCATCTTTTAATGTTGTTGTTTTCACCCCTTTCATCCTTAACTCTAATACTCACCTTTTTTTTTTCTCTCCTCATGACTATCCGTAGATTTTACCTCTCGTTTCGTGGTGTTTCCCTGGCTGTTCGTTTCCTGGCCCGGGTAGCTCGGCCTGCTCGATGTGGTTCCACCCTTCCCTACCTTTTTTCCTGATTTTGTTCCTGACCAGCTTCCCTTGCCTCCCCTCATATGTAAGTATGTCTTCTTCTCCAAGGTCTTATTTTTCCTTATTTTTTGGCTCTTATTCTTCCTTTCGATTCCTAATTCTATTTCTTTTTCCGTCAGGTGTCATTTCTCGTTTTATTCCCCTCTCTTTCTCATTGCTCTAATCAATATATCGATTTCTCTTTGTGCTGTTGATATGACTCTCAAATTTGTTACTCTTTCCTTAATCCAGACAAATTTATCTCTTTCTTCTCTGACTCTCATTTTCACTCTTGCTCCGTAATGTCCTCTGTTAAATATTTTGCTTATTCTATACTATCTCTACCTTTCTTTTCTTCAATAACTTTTGATTCTATTCTTCTTGAGGTTACTCTTTTATATAATGTTGTTATTCTTCATTATCATATTTTCTATTTTTCTTAATGTCAGTACGTATTGTTTCATGGAACGTCAAAGGTCTTAACTCTCCCATTAAAAAACGAAGAATTCTCACTCACCTAGCCAAATTGAATGCAGACTTTGCTTTTTTACAAGAAACTCATTTGTCCGATGCTGAATCTGTCAAGCTTAAAGAGGTTGGGTGGGTGACGTATTTTATGCTCCTGGTGATGGTAAACACAATGGTGTGGTAATTTTATGTCGTAAATCCGTTTCCCATTCCTTATTGGTTACAGAATCAGACAGTGATGGTAGATGGTTGTATGTTAAACTTTCCTTCAGGGGTGTTCCACTCTCTCTTCTAAATGTTTATGCTCCTACAGGGGTTGACCCTACCTTTTGGCACGTAATAGCCACTCGTATCACTAAATTCATAGATGACAACTTCATTATGGCAGGAGATTGTAATCAACCTCTTAATCCCTTTTTAGACAGACAATCCAAGGCCTCTGTCATCCCTAACAAACCTCATAAACTCTTTACCCAAGCAATTTCACAACATAAACTTATTGATGCTTGGCGTTTGTGTAATCCGACAACTGAAGAGTTTACTTTTTATTCCCCTTTTCACCACTCTCAATCACGTATTGATTATGTTTTTGTATCTCATCACATTTCCCAGACTCTCACCCACGCAGAAATTGGTCCCATTTTATTATCTGATCACGCTTCTGTCTCGATTAACATTGATATTCTGCCCAAACTTACTGGGCCTAAGAGATGGCGTTTCAATAATACTTTACTTTTAGATCCCAAATTTAACGCCTCTTTTATTGATTTTTTCAACGAATATTTTGAGTTTAATGACATGGCCTCTATTTCCAAACATACTATTTTGGATGCATTTAGGGCTGCAGCTAGAGACTTCATAATTGGTTATGTGGCCAAGAAACGGAAGATTGCTCGTAAGTCCACCAGCGATCTTCTCCAAACAATCAAGAGACTGGAACACTCCTATTATACATCTCACTCACAGGATAGTTTGACGGCTCTTATCGACGCCAAGATGGAATTTAACAAAAAATCCACAGAAGATGCTTTGTTGAAATATAGTTCAAAATTTTATGGTGGAGAGAACAAAGCGGGGAATATTTTAGCCAACTATTTGAAAGTTAAACATAATCAGGTTGAATATTGATTCTGTTTTTGATGATAACTCTGTTCTTAAACATAAGGATGTTGATATTGTAGATGAATTTTCTCATTTTTACACTACCATTTACTCTTCTGAAACTCCACCTTCTGCTCATTCTTTATCTTATTTTTTATCGGATATACAACAACCTCACCACTTTCCTATTGATTTAGCTTCCTTAGAATCCGACATATCTCAACAAGAATTATTTACTGCACTTAATCACCTTAAGAAAGATAAAGCCCCTGATCCAGATGGATTTACAGTTGAATTTTACCTTCAATTTTCTAAATTACTATTGCCTAAACTACATTCCCTCATAGACTCATTCGTTACCCTTGGCAGTTCATTAGGTACCTTTTCCGATGCCCATATTTGTATAATACCTAAAGAAGGGAAAGATGTCCGATATTGCAAACATTATAGGCCCATCTCAACATTGACTATAAGATATATACTAGATCACTTGCTGCAAGGCTAAACCCATTCTTACCTGACGTATTAGGACCAGAACAATCTGGATTTGTTAAAGAGCGTTTTATCACTGATAATACTAGACTTCTGTTAATGTTTTATCTAAATCTCCACGTTTTCAACATTCTTTAGTAGCGATTGCATTAGACGCAGAGAAAGCGCTCGACAGAGTTGAGTGGACCTATCTTTTTTCTGTCCTAAAATGGTTTGGTTTTGGTCCCAAATGTATTTCTTTAATTTCCTTTCTTTATTCTTACCCAAGAGCAGCAGTCTGTGCTAATGGTTTAGTTTCTTCTTTTTACAATTTAGGTGGAGGAGTTCGACAGGGATGCCCTCTCTCCCCATTTCTGTTTAACTTAGCTCTAGAGCCCTTTTTATCCAAGCTTCGTCAAAATCCTAACATCCATGGATTTCAGACACCGCAGTCCCACATTAAACTTGCTGCTTATGCAGATGACATTTTGCTTTTTATGTCCAACCCTACTATCTCTATCCCTACTTTCCTTGAAGAAGTGCGTGAATATTCATTGATTTCTGGCTATAAACTAGGCCTGGGCGGAGTTCGCGGAGTGGGGCTTCGCGGAGCTACGCGAAGTGGGCGAGAAACTACGCCCACCTCCACTGGCCGGCAGCCCCGCAACACGCCTCCCTCCCGCCCTCCCTAAATACTTTAAAATAAAAGAACGCAATAATTTTAAAAGCACTTACCTTGCCGCCGCTGGCCGCCGCGTTCCCCGGGGCTCGTTCTCTTCCGTCTTCCGTATTTTGCAGTAATGCGCATGCGCGGGCGGCCGCGCATGCGCATTTTCTCGTGAAAATGCGCATGCGCGGGCGGCCGCGCATGCGCATTACTGCAAAATACGGAAGGCGGAAGAGAACGAGCCCCGGGGAACGCGGCGGCCAGCGGCGGCAAGGTAAGTGCTTTTAAAATTATTGCGTTCTTTTATTTTAAAGTATTTAGGGAGGGCGGGAGGGAGGCGGGTGGCGGCCAGCTACGCTCCGTCTGCGGAGCGTGCGTAGTGCCGCCTGGCTCCGCCAGCTCCGCAAAATGCGGAGTAGGCGGAACTACGCACACTCCGCAGACGGAGCGTAGCTGGCCGCCCACGGTTACTATAAACTCAATAATGACAAATGCAAAATTTTACACTTCACAAAATGTACTTTTAAACCTGACTTTAGTGCTTCCAATTTTACTTGGAGTCCTTCTCATATCAAATACCTAGGATTACATGTTACATCCTCAATTTTAGATACAGTCTCACTCTGTCTTAACAAATGTACCCAGAAACTTTCAGATCTCACAACTAGATGGCATCCTCTCTATCTTTCATTGTGGGGACGCCTCAATACTATTAAGATGATGCTATCCCCAATTGTTCTCTATACGATCTCTAACATACCAGTCCCTATTTCCACAAAGTTCTTTAAGAAAGTCAACACTATTCTCTCTTCCTTTCTTTGGCTGGGCAAAAAATCTCGTATGTCTCTTTTCAGATTAACCAGCCCCAAGTCAGAAGGTGGTGTCAATTTTCCGGACTTTCCAGCATACCACAAGGCTTTCCTTCTACGGCAGGCTTCTTTTTGGTTGCGAGACCCTGATGATGCTTGTCCTCTATGGCTAACTATAGAACGCCTTTCACTTTCCCCTTTTACCTTTAGTGAGTATCTTTCTTTCTCTCGTAAGCCACAGCTCCTTTCCACCCCTATACATAGATATTCCACCAAATTACTCTTGTCTTCTACCCCCAACCTTCCCATCACGGTTGCTGATTTTCTAAACACAACCATCTGGCATAATAGGAGTCTCCTTGCAAATAATAAACCCTTCTATTGGAAGTCTTGGAGGCAGAAAGGAATAATCTGGGTCTCTCAATTTTTCTCTAATTCTACCTTCCTACCTTTTTCAACACTTAGTCAATCTTTTAATCTTCCTGCTTCTTTTGCCCGCAATTACCTTACACTTAAAGAGGCGGTACTATCTACTTACACTAGCCTCCAGAACTCTCATACCCACTCTACCTCTCCTAATCCAACTTCACAACTTCACTCTTTCTTACATACCTCGTCTAAAGCCTCTACCATTTACAAATTACTTCGCACAACACCTTCACCCCGGCGCAAATCCAAGGTTGAGGAACATTGGGAATATGACTTTGCCACTTCTTGGCCCATATCTTTATGGGATAAAATATGGATCAAACTCCACAAATCATCTAGATCTGCTACTATTACACAGACACTTTTCTTTGTCTATAACAGACTTCTTTTTACGCCACACTCTTTGAGTAAGAAGTATTCCATAGTCCCTGACCTTTGTTGGTCTTGCTCTTCGCCACATGCAACTTTATTTCATATGTTATTTTCTTGCAATATCATTCATGCGTTTTGGAAGCAAATCTGGGCCCAAATTAATGCCATTTTCCACACTCAATTTCCTTTCTCTTTTACTCAAATTTTTTTAAGGAGTTTATCTCCTTGTTGGGAACATAATACACTAAATGTTCAGATTATCGACTTATTGATAGCTGTTGCTTTTCAACAGATTACTGCTAACTGGAAACATTTTACAAATATCTCTTTTAGAGCATGGTGGTATAATGTCCGTCATAATCATAGAATGGATACTGCTGTTGTTTTTCCTCTTCACATGGCAATGAAACGGAGTAATTTGTGGCTTCCTATAACGTTGTACGTTGATGCATTTGCTATGCGTTCATTTCATTTATGTCCCTCTCAGCAAGAAGTCTCCAAACCTCCTTGATTTGACCTTGACGCTCCTCTGTATTCCATTTTTTATCATGTTTTCTTATTACTTATTTTCTTCCTATTGTTAACCTCTTTTGTCTCTCTACGGCCTTGTTAGAACTGGGGGTCTGTAGTTGGCAGAGGTAGGTACCACTGTCCAAATAGGGACCCTTGATTCTAGTCAGGGTAAGGAGGAAACCCTCTGAGATAACCTCTGCTCACCCTCTAGGTAGCTTGGCACGAGCAGTCAAGGCTATTCAGGAGGCAATGTGTAAAGTATTTGTACCAACAATCACAGTAACACAGTGAAAACACCACAAACTGACTCCACAACAGTTTAGGAAAATAAAGGTATTTAATCTAAACTACACAAGACCAAAATGACAAAAATTCAACATACATAGTTCAAGAATATGGTTTCAAAAGAGTTCTTAAGGTTGCAATAAAATAATCCACAGTTGCGTGAAAAGTTCACAGTTGCGACACGTTTCAGACACAGTACCTTTTAGTTGTGACAAAGTTCCAAAAGCAGAAGCTGGTGCGGTGGAAAACAAGAACCTGGGGAGGCGATGCGATAGCCCCGCTGCAGCAGCGGGCGTGTTGCGACGAATCCGGTCTGTATGGGGAGGAAGGTCACTTGTATGGATTCCGGTGCGTAGGTTCCATAGGAAGTTTCTTCTCGCAAAGGCACAATGCGACGATCTTTAGAGGTGCGGCGATCTCCGGGGCAATGATGCGTGGACCAGCAGTGATCTTCTCTCTCGCAGCTCCTCGATGCGTTGGCTTCGGCAATGACTCTCGCAGCGACGTGATACGGTCCGCAAGCTGGCGATGCCGCGATCTCTCCCAGTGACGACAGGCTCTGCGACGACACTCGCAGCGATGTTAGGCTTCCCGCACCGATCGGGTGCGTCCCGCAAACGAAGGATGCGACAGCTCTGACATTGGCAACAAGCGTTGCGACGATCTCGACCTTCGTACTGGCGGCAAACTTCTCGAACTGTCGGGGATGTGCTCCGCAGCGAGCGATGCAATAACTTTTCTTTAGCAAAGTCTCTCAAGCTTAGTTTCAAGCTTACCAGCACAGGTACAACTTCCAGAGGCCCCACAACTGGATCAAGCACTCTAGGAAGGACAGAACTCTTTCTGCAGAGTTCAGGGAAGTTGGGGGTGAAGCCCTTTTGTTCCTGGGGCTTCAGAACAGGGAGCCAGCACTTCTCAGGCCCTTGGAGATTCCTTCAAGCAAGGGGACACAGCACAACAGCAAAGTCCTTCCCCTCTCCTTGGCAGCAAAGCAACAGGTCAGTCCAGCAGAGCAACAGCAGGACAGTCTTCCTTCTTCAGATTCAGCTTTTTCCTTGGCAGAGGTTCCTCCTTGATTCCAAGATGATCTAATTTTCTGTTGTCAGGGGTCCTGTACTTATACCCCTAAAAGTATTTGTTCTCTTTGTGCAAGTGGGCCCTGAGCCCGGTCTGAACCAGTTCTGGGTGTTGCTTGAGCACTTTGTTTGCCTGGCTTCTCCTTTCCTTTCAGAGTGAGGGGCAGGGTCGTCAGCCGCCCAGCAGGAGGTGGAGCCAGCATTGTGGCAGGCAGGCACAGCCCTATTCAGGCCCAGGTGCTAACTCCTCCCACCACTCAGGTTGCAAATGCAATCATTCAGCCTAGGGCTGACTCAGCCAGCCTCCTGGGGAATTCCCAGCCCCTGTCACTCTCAAACCAGACAGTCAATACACAACCAGGCCAAGGCACACAGAAGGGTCAGACAAGAGAACAGCAACTTTCTAAAAGTGCTGTTCTCAAACACAGGATTTAAAAACCACCTTTCCTAAAAGATGTGTTACTAAATTCTGAGTTCAGGGATACTAGTGAAGTACTGGGTTTTTCAGAACCCAGCGATGCCAGGGAACACACCTGAAGACTTCAAGTCCTTCCTGTTTCAGACTACAGAAACACAGAGGACTCGAAGTCTTCGGGTGTGTTCCCTGGCACCGCTGGGTTCTGAAAAACCCGGTACTTCAGTTGGCGCCCTACGTTGTGCGCCAACTGAAGTACCGGGTTTTTCAGAACCCAACGGTGCCAGGGAACACACCCCAAGACTTTGAGTCCTTCCTGTTCCAGACTACAGAAACACAGAGTCTTCTTGGTGAAGTCAAAGATTGTATTTATTGGCTGCAGCCAGTAGCAGGTATCCTAGAAGTACAACACGGTGTATGTTCTCAGGAGACTGCTCCATTTACAAAGCCAGCCTTCTCTTTATATACAAAATATTATGCTTTAGGCAAACATTCCTTATTTTACAGTTGACCATTCACATATTTTCACTACAAAGAAAAAGCAAAGTCATGATGACAAGCCCATATTTCAGTTTGTCCAACCCACAGTCAATTACCCGGCAAGGCCCAGTACTCTCATCAGATATCAACGGACCCCCAATAAAAACGGGCAACTCCTCCTCGTAAAGCAAGTCATAAAGAAAGAACCAGGGACAGGTGTGTGTAAGATGAAAGGTTTATGATATGTTGTGCCTTGATACTAATCTCATTCGGCCACTGGGAAAGGAACTGGCCGAACAGGTTTGGCTTCAGGCAGTGGAGTCAGCTTGCCCAGGTCACAGCGGAGTCAGCAAAGGTGTACGTGTCCTTCAGACTGGTTTCGGCCTTAGTCATTTGGCTTGTGTGAGGGCAATCACAAATTGGCTGCCATTCACAAAATGGAACCCGAGGGTTCAAACTAAATCCGTGAATACAGAGTATTCTCTTAGATCGATTCATGCGAAAACACTCAGACACACTACACTCGTCATTTGCGGTCTGCTGACACCAAAATCGTCATGATACGACGATGTTTATAACACGGGTCCAGAATTTCCAATACCACACTAGACTCTTATGTCCTATCTTGTTCCTATGGAAAGAAAGGCTGGTAGCCACTGTAGCCAGCCTCCCCCATGTTAACCTATGGAGCAAGATAGCCTTACAATAGTGAAAAACGAAAATGGCTGTAATTCACTACCAGAGCATGTCACCTGCACCAGTACATGCTCTACCTTTCACATACACTGCACCCTGCCCAGGGGGGTACCTTGGGACTTCCATAGGGGTGACCAATGTGCACAAAAAGGGAAGGGTTAGGCCTGGTCAGTGGGGACACTGACCAGGAGGACATGGCAGTTCACAGACTGCACAAAGGCACTGCGGTGGCAGGCCAGAGACACCATTTTAGGGCTACTCATGTGGGTGGCACAATCAGTGCTGCAGGCCCACTAGTAGCATTTGTCATCACCAGCCCTGGCACACCCAGTGCACTTTACTAGGGACTTCTTAGTGATACAAATATGCCAATCATGTAGATACAATCATAATAACAATTTACATAGAGAGCATATGCACTTTAGCACTTATCAGCAGTGGTAAAGTGCTCAGAGTCCTATTTCCAACAGCCACGGTCAGGAAAAATAAGGGAGGAAGAAGCAAAAAGTTTGGGGATGACCCTGCAAGAAGGGCCAGTTCCAGCAAGCCTACTCTGCAGATTTTTATTGTTGCAATGCTTATTTGACCATCATTATTTTTATTTTATATTGCTGTTATGTATTATGTTGACACCTTTTTCTTGATCAATAAACCTCTTTTTGAACTTAAAAAAAAAAGAAAAGAAATTTTGTACACAAGGGACTAGAAACATCTGGAATTGGCAGCCATGAGGAAAAATAGAAAATTGTTTTGGGACTGATAAGCCCAGTCAGAGGGATACTACAGCAAATCCCCTCCTGGTCTGTAATATATCTGGCCCTGACTGGATCAAACAGTTTGCCACTCTTTACAATGAAGCGGAAGGTAATCCTCGCAAAGACTTACTTCCGGATCATCTGGTTAACTCTCCTACCCTCCTGACTTCTTTATCAGAAGTAGAGGATGCTTTTAGGCAAAGCCCAGGCAGAAAAGTTCCTGAGCCGGACAGGGCCCCTTGCTTACTGACTTATTTATCCACTCGACAGGGAGCTGAATTCCTTGCTCCTGAGCACTTTCAGTAACAGTTTCAATGTTTTCAAAACGGGATACGCCTGATCTACCTCATTGATAGCAATGTAAAGATTTGAAAGAAGGCTACTTTCAGTCATATGAGTTGTTGGATTAGTAACATTTAACATTTGGTACCGACATCAGTAAGGCCTTTGTCCCTGGCTCGGTACAGTAGAGCAGTGCCTGAATCTGCACCTAATTGTGGGCAAGCATGCCTTGCCTGCCACTGTCCACTGTATTTGTTATTTATGGATCCATCTGCCGCATATGATAGCATGAACAAGAGAAAGCTATGGCTTATTTTGCTAGATTTGGGGGTTGCAGTCACCCTGGTGTATTTTCTGCAAAACTTACAGGGAACTTGGGGGCATATTATCAACAACTAGCGATATTTATCGCTAAGTAAGCTTAGCAACATTTTTTTTATTGCCACGCATCACTGCATTTTATCGCAAAGATAACGTGCTATTAGCAACGTTTATCTCCAAAGCGATAAAATATCCAGCGATAGCTGCAAAATACGTAAATATCGCTGGAAATTCAGACATGAATATCCACCTCCCATTAGATATACAGGCTAAGAAGTGGTCTGTGCAGGCGTTAGGATTTAGTGATATTTGCACTTAGCGTAAATATTTTAATCGCTACGCCTGCGCTGATAATAGGCGATAGTGATGTTAGCGGCTGCTTTTAGTCGCTAACAGGTTGAGTACGCCCCATTTGCATGTCATTAGCGATAAATATCGCCGAAATGCAAAGCAGGCCCCAAACCGCTCGCTATCACCTAAAAGCTCTCGCTAACTGATGTTAGCAACAGCTTGCTAATAGGGCAATGAAATTATCGCCGCTTTGCGGTCGAAAACGGCTGCAAAAGCGGTGATAATTTCATTTTGACTGCCTTGGTAATATGTCCCTTAGAGGCTAAGGTGCTGTCTGGCCGAGCAAGAGACACTTCTGATAATTTTTCCCTAACCAGTAGAGTGCATCAGGGGTGTATTTTGACACCTTTGTCATTTATCGTTTATATGAATAAAATATGTTCCTAGTGATGTCCCAAAATTGCCAAATCACTAATTCTGGCGTTACTTTTCGATAATGATGCTGTTCTAATGACAAGGACCCCGAGAGCTTTGTGTATTTTAGCAGAGTCTTTATTTTCCTTCATGGGCAGTCTAGATTGTTAAATCTCAAGTAATGGCTTCCGGCCCCGGGAGGAGGTATATGGTGTCCCTGGCTATCAGTGTTTATTCTATGACTAGTGTGAGGAATTTTCTGTATCTTGGTGTTATATTTGACTCTTCAGATTTGGCAGCCGCAAGCAAACAGATCTCACTTGAAATAAAATGGGGCGGTGGGAGCTCTTTTTACGCTACCTCAGAGTGTAGTAAGGGGGATTATTTCCCCCTACATTAAATATATAACTTGCAGTGTCTTCCAGCCGGTCTGTGTGCTGCAGCGGATTGGGAATACCATAGCACCTCCCATTTACAGGTTGCAGAAAATCAGATTTCTTCTCAATCTCCTGCCCACCAGCTCTCATTTTATGTTGCGCTCGGAACCAAACCTACCCTATATTTCTGATGGAGCTAAGCTGACGCCGCTCCTGCTTTGGGTCAATGAGCAGATAAAAACAGAGACACATTTCAAAAGGGAGGTTATTATTATTTTAGGCCTTTTCAATTTAGATAGTGGTCTTTCTATTCCTTGGCTCCAATATGTGCACACGTTTTTTTAATGAAATTAGTCTCTCTAACACATTTTCTGCACTGGTCACTTTAGTCAAGTCTGATAAGAAGTTAGTGAAGTATTGTTTTGCAGATTATTGTTATACCCAAAGAATGGACGGCGTTTTTAATAAAGGCTCCATTGGAGATTATTTTGTGCTTTTTGGCGCCGAAAAAGATTGTGATTAATTTATCCTTGACATTTTCACGTGGGAGAGATCCCTTCTCTTCCGTTTTAGGACAGGTACTGGTGTGGCGATTTCTGTGTTTTCAGGTGTCGCTAGCCAATGAGGGGTTGGGTGTGGTAGATTACTTACCTGTCCATGTGATGACTCCCTGAACAATCAGGGTTGCACTTTGTTTTCTTAGATATATTTTAAGAAGTGTAAACTTGCTTTAGAGTTACAGCTTTGCTACAGAAGGACGCATTCATTTTTGTTAGGCACGGGGAGATTAAGGGGCATATGTATCAACGGAATTTTTAGTCGCAAACGCTGCAAATTTAAAAAACCAGCGTTTGCGAATAAAAATTCGCTATTACATATGTAAGAGGCGCAATCGCATCGCAAAATAAGAAATCGCAAAAATTGCAATTTCTTACGTTGCGATAACATGAAATCTGTGCATTGTCTAGCGATTTCTCTATTTGCGATTTTCTCTGCTTGCGAAATTTGCAAACTGGATATCGCAAAATAAGAAATCGCAATGAAATGTAACAAAAAATCACAAGTTGCAAATATGAGAAAATCGCAAATTAAGAAATCGCAATTACTACCAAGTGCATGTAGGTGGTAACCAGGTGCAAGGTATAAAAAGCAGCCCACAATGCAACTGAAACTTCCACAATGGCAGCACTATATGTGATAGCCAGAAGGCTGCGTATCCGTGCCCTTGCACAGAGGAGACTGAGACAGGAGCGTATTTTCAGGCTGCGCATCACGCAGTTCCAGCAGACTGAAGAGGACATCCATGAGAAGTACAGGCTGCACCCAAAGACCATCTTGGACCTGATTGAGGAGCTGAAACCATTTTTGGAATACCCAACACGCAGGACACAAACATTTCCCACCCATGTGCAGGTCGTGTGCTCACTGCACCTCCTGGCCTCGAGGAGTTTTTAAGGAGTCATAGCAGAGGTTAGCGGGGTGTCACAGAGTGCACTATCTAGCTTTTTCCCTGCCTTTTGGGATGCAATGCTGCAGAGGCTAACACAACATATATACCTCCCCAGCACCAAACAGGCATTAGAGCAAACCAAACTTGACTTTTATAGAATTGCACGATTCCCCCATGTCATTGGCTGCATTGATGGGACCCATGTGGCCCTCACACCCCCAACAGCAACAGAATATGTGTTCAGGAACCGAAAATGCTACCATTGCCTGAATATACAGATTGTGTGCAATGCAAAGTACATTGTCAACGACATTGTAGCAAAATACACTGGCAGCACACACAACTCTTTCATCTTCATAAATAGTGGGTTACACAGATGTCTGAGTGCTGGAGACTTTGGAGAGGGATACCTGCTAGGTACATCAATGCAAAAACCACAGTTGATGGACAGAATGCAGGACAATGTCATACATTCACCCCAGTACAGAGATCTGGGCCTAAATCCATTGTTTTGTTTGCACTCCACACCACCCCAGTTCAGACATTGGCCATATGCAAATCAGCTTTGACCCTGTGCCTCATGGGAACAGTCCAGCCCGAACTGCCAAGCCATGTTTTTCCTGGACTGTAATCAAGCATCCTAGGACCGGTTTCTGGCTATCAGCCGTCTTCAGCCAGGATAGCTTGACTCCAGTAGTGTGGAGAGCATGGGACTCACGTCTGAGCATACCCATTCCACTCGGGGTGACCAATGCAAAAACCACAGTTGATGGACAGAATGCAGAACAATGTCATGTATTCACCCCAGTAAAGAGAACGCTGCTGTGTATTGGCGGGGAACAATCAACCAGGGTGCATGATGCTGGATGCTGGATGCAGATGGACTTGCATTTCAACAGCCATTAAGTAGGTCCTGGGAGAGGAAGGAACCTGGATTGTGTTTCAGGGCTTCAGAGGAGCAGAAAGAAGAGGTGGGAAGGTAATAGGAGAGGAGTAGGTAAGGGGTGGGGAGGTGGTAAATTGCAGAGGAAGGGGCTGCGGGTAGCATGATTAAGGGGCACACACGAGAGAGAACACAAAAAAAGTTGCAATGAGAGAATACACAAAGAGAAAAGCAAAAAGGCAGAAAAGAATAAGTCATAAAGGGACAATCCACTAAGGGAAAGCGGGAAAAGTGCAGAGAGAGAATGCATACCAGAGTAATGCACAAAAGATAAAACAACAAAGCACAAAAGACTAAGGCACAAAAGTGAGTGTGTCAAAAGAGAAAAGGGAAAAGCACAAAAGCTAAAAGGTCACACAGATGGAGAGTGAGAGAGCAGATGGCTGAGGTGAGGAGCAGGGTCCAAAAAGGCCTAGGACTGTTCCGTGGACCAGTCACAGATAAGTGGGTGGGAGTCTGGGCCTAGGTACCTTCTCAAAGAAACAAAAAATATGTTGAGGAGATTTCAATCATGAGGATACCCAAGTCATTATTAGAGCAAGCCCTAACTAGAGTGCTAAACAAGAAAAAGGAAGACCTCCTGAATGAAACCATTATAAGTAAAGCAGAACAAGAAGCAACAGAGACAAATATAGGGATGAAGGAAGTGACCCGATTAAGGGCGGCCAAGTCACTAATGACCACCTCTCAGCCTTCCATACCAAATGAAGAGTCGGTCAGACAGAAGAGAATACAAACCTCTAACTTTTTATTAAAATACACTCAGATCGGAGCCCAGTCTGTCCAGTCACTAAGAGTGCTGCAGAGGGGACTGAAATCAACAAGCATAGAGATACGTTATGTACATTTCATAACTGGGCTAAAACACGCCCACAGTGGAATTTTCCAGGCACGTGCAGCCAAACAATGAAATACAAAAAAACGGTTTCAGCGCTTCTATTGCTCATAAAGTATCTCAATTCCAAGGTCGTTCCATTCAGCCTGCCATTAGACAAGTGGAGAGGGCCTCTAACTAGAGAGAACGGTATTTGCAAATAAGAACAGTGTATTCATTACTGGAACAGACGCTGTTTGCTTGTTGGACCTGGCCGGCGCTGTTTGCTTGTAAGGGCTGCCTAAAACCTACGACTTGCGGAACCCGCTCCGCGGGTCCTGCTGCGGATTCAGCTCACCTTCACCGCCAGTTCGTGCTCTCCTGCCTGGCTGCTCTGTGGGGGCGTGTGAGGCTTCAGGGCTGCGAGCGCGAGGCTGAGTCACCTGGCCCCGCTCTCCCTGAACGCCCCGCCCCCACCTTCCTACAACCGAAAAGGCACCTGGACCCTTCCCTTGTGGGACGCTGTTTGCTTGTTGGACCTGGCCGGCGCTGTTTGCTTGTAAGGGCTGCCTAAAACCTACGACTTGCGGAACCCGCTCCGCGGGTCCTGCTGCGGATTCAGCTCACCTTCACCGCCAGTTCGTGCTCTCCTGCCTGGCTGCTCTGTGGGGGCGTGTGAGGCTTCAGGGCTGCGAGCGCGAGGCTGAGTCACCTGGCCCCGCTCTCCCTGAACGCCCCGCCCCCACCTTCCTACAACCTAAAAGGCACCTGGACCCTTCCCTCGTGGGACGCTGTTTGCTTGTTGGACCTGGCCGGCGCTGTTTGCTTGTAAGGGCTGCCTAAAACCTACGACTTGCGGAACCCGCTCCGCGGGTCCCGCTGCGGATTCAGCTCACCTTCACCGCCAGTTCGTGCTCTCCTGCCTGGCTGCTCTGTGGGGGCGTGTGAGGCTTCAGGGCTGCGAGCGCGAGGCTGAGTCACCTGGCCCCGCTCTCCCTGAACGCCCCGCCCCCACCTTCCTACAACCTAAAAGGCACCTGGACCCTTCCCTCGTGGGAAGCTGTTTGCTTGTTGGACCTGGCCGGCGCTGTTTGCTTGTAAGGGCTGCCTAAAACCTACGACTTGCGGAACCCGCTCCGCGGGTCCCGCTGTGGATTCAGCTCACCTTCACCGCCAGTTCGTGCTCTCCTGCCTGGCTGCTCTGTGGGGGCGTGTGAGGCTTCAGGGCTGCGAGCGCGAGGCTGAGTCACCTGGCCCCGCTCTCCCTGAACGCCCCGCCCCCACCTTCCTACAACCTAAAAGGCACCTGGACCCTTCCCTCGTGGGACGCTGTTTGCTTGTTGGACCTGGCCGGCGCTGTTTGCTTGTAAGGGCTGCCTAAAACCTACGACTTGCGGAACCCGCTCCGCGGGTCCCGCTGCGGATTCAGCTCACCTTCACCGCCAGTTCGTGCTCTCCTGCCTGGCTGCTCTGTGGGGGCGTGTGAGGCTTCAGGGCTGCGAGCGCAAGGCTGAGTCACCTGGCCCCGCTCTCCCTGAACGCCCTCGCCCCCACCTTCCTACAACCTAAAAGGCACCTGGACCCTTCCCTCTTGGGACGCTGTTTGCTTGTTGGACCTGGCCGGCCCTGTTTGCTTGTAAGGGCTGCCTAAAACCTACGACTTGCGGAACCCGCTCCGCGGGTCCCGCTGCGGATTCAGCTCACCTTCACCGCCAGTTCGTGCTCTCCTGCCTGGCTGCTCTGTGGGGGCGTGTGAGGCTTCAGAGCTGCGAGCGCGAGGCTGAGTCACCTGGCCCCGCTCTCCCTGAACGCCCCGCCCCCACCTTCCTACAACCTAAAAGGCACCTGGACCCTTCCCTCATGGGACGCTGTTTGCTTGTTGGACCTGGCCGGCGCTGTTTGCTTGTAAGGGCTGCCTAAAACCTACGACATGCGGAACCCGCTCCGCGGGTCCCGCTGCGGATTCAGCTCACCTTCACCGCCAGTTCGTGCTCTCCTGCCTGGCTGCTCTGTGGGGGCGTGTGAGGCTTCAGGGCTGCGAGCGCGAGGCTGAGTCACCTGGCCCCGCTCTCCCTGAACGCCCCGCCCCCACCTTCCTACAACCTAAAAGGCACCTGGACCCTTCCCTCGTGGGACGCTGTTTGCTTGTTGGACCTGGCCGGCGCTGTTTGCTTGTAAGGGCTGCCTAAAACCTACGACTTGCGGAACCCGCTCTGCGGGTCCCGCTGCGGATTCAGCTCACCTTCACCGCCAGTTCGTGCTCTCCTGCCTGGCCGCTCTGTGGGGGCGTGTGAGGCTTCAGGGCTGCGAGCGCGAGGCTGAGTCACCTGGCCCCGCTCTCCCTGAACGCCCCGCCCCCACCTTCCTACAACCTAAAAGGCACCTGGACCCTTCCCTCGTGGGACGCTGTTTGCTTGTTGGACCTGGCCGGCGCTGTTTGCTTGTAAGGGCTGCCTAAAACCTACGACATGCGGAACCCGCTCCGCGGGTCCCGCTGCGGATTCAGCTCACCTTCACCGCCAGTTCGTGCTCTCCTGCCTGGCTGCTCTGTGGGGGCGTGTGAGGCTTCAGGGCTGCGAGCGCGAGGCTGAGTCACCTGGCCCCGCTCTCCCTGAACGCCCCGCCCCCACCTTCCTACAACCTAAAAGGCACCTGGACCCTTCCCTCGTGGGACGCTGTTTGCTTGTTGGACCTGGCCGGCGCTGTTTCCTTGTAAGGGCTGCCTAAAACCTACGACTTGCGGAACCCGCTCCGCGGGTCCCGCTGCGGATTCAGCTCACCTTCACCGCCAGTTCGTGCTCTCCTGCCTGGCTGCTCTGTGGGGGCGTGTGAGGCTTCAGGGCTGCGAGCGCGAGGCTGAGTCACCTGGCCCCGCTCTCCCTGAACGCCCCGCCCCCACCTTCCTACAACCTAAAAGGCACCTGGACCCTTCCCTCGTGGGACGCTGTTTGCTTGTTGGACCTGGCCGGCGCTGTTTGCTTGTAAGGGCTGCCTAAAACCTACGACTTGCGGAACCCGCTCCGCGGGTCCCGCTGCAGATTCAGCTCACCTTCGCCGCCAGTTCGTGCTCTCCTGCCTGGCTGCTCTGTGGGGGCGTGTGAGGCTTCAGGGCTGCGAGC
Organism: Lissotriton vulgaris; assembly: GCF_964263255.1. Lineage (NCBI taxonomy): Eukaryota > Metazoa > Chordata > Amphibia > Caudata > Salamandridae > Lissotriton > Lissotriton vulgaris. The sequence goes on from NC_141694.1 coordinate 1,569,502,587, forward strand.
GCGAGGCTGAGTCACCTGGCCCCGCTCTCCCTGAACGCCCCGCCCCCACCTTCCTACAACCTAAAAGGCACCTGGACCCTTCCCTCGTGGGACGCTGTTTGCTTGTTGGACCTGGCCGGCGCTGTTTGCTTGTAAGGGCTGCCTAAAACCTACGACTTGCGGAACCCGCTCCGCGGGTCCCGCTGCGGATTCAGCTCACCTTCACCGCCAGTTCGTGCTCTCCTGCCTGGCTGCTCTGTGGGGGCGTGTGAGGCTTCAGGGCTGCGAGCGCGAGGCTGAGTCACTTGGCCCCGCTCTCCCTGAACGCCCCGCCCCCACCTTCTTACAACACGCCCCATTGGTCTTGGCCCATAAATATCAGAGAGAGACGCTGCGCGGGAGCGCGCGGGAGCGCCCGGGGCTAAGACCGGGCAAAGAGCGGGCCGTTTGAGGCCGTTCGAGGACAGAGAGGACTGGACTGGCCCACCCCTCTTGGCTCAATATTTTTGGTAGCTAAATTATCAACTGAGGGGAAACAGACCCATCTTCGTCACAGTGCCCTAGTGCTATGGATCCAAGGGTAACCCGTAGCAAGTCTTCTAAACGTGGGTCACTAATTAGTGGCCCCATGGATGACTTTATAACTCGCACTAACATAGCCATAGACGAAGAAATATCTAAACTCCAAACCCGGGTCTCGCTAGAACTAGATGCCGCAAGAAGAGTGTCCCAAGTAATTGCACTTTCCAAGAAATCCTCCCTAGGCCACATAGCCACTTCTGTTACCCCTGAGCGCCCAGCCCGCCCACATTGCATAGTCGCTCAGGTAGATGTTCACCACTCACCGACCCCGGCTATTCCCCAACCTGCCTCAGGAAGTAAGGATGAAGAGACTCCATCGACACCTCTTAGTGTGCACATCCCTGCTCCCATTGTATCTCTCCCGAATCTGTCTCACAATATCTCCAGTGGCAAACAACCAAAGAGGAAACGCAATTCTCGCTCAGCTTATTTCCGTAAGAAAGCGAAAATTGCTGTTCCAAAAGATCTGCCCTTGAATAACATCATAGCATCTAATGCTGGAGCTGAGTTCACCCCTAATACCCAGTTATGTAGTGAGGGACAGGAAAAAAATCCATCCATTCCCCTCCTTAATACCACAGCAGGCGAGGACCCTGAAGCAGACGGGCTAACCAATAACAATAAAGAATTTATAGAGGTGGTTTGGGACACACTTAAAAAACTTTTGTCACCTCTGAACCTAAGACTATCAAGGATAGAAAATAACTTGTTAGAAATGGAGAAGAGCATTATCGCGCTGGCCACTCTTGGGTTAAAAAGTCTGGAAAACCAGGGCATTATTGCAGCTGACCCAATGCCACAACCTACCGCACCCCAAACCAATCTAGCTTCCTCCTCAGTACCACCTACAATAAAACCTGTTCCTAAACCTAGGACAGTTACGGTGGAGCAAGCTCGCGTTAAACCAAAGGCTTCTCCACGAGGCTCCACACGTAACTTGCAACATCCTAAACACGAAACATCAATTAGACCGATTCCTAGTGAAACCCAGGTCCCTCTAGTTAAAGACAACTTTAGAGGTGGCTATATTGACCTTCCCCCAGAGGCAAACGACTATGTCGTTGTCTTGACGGGTGTTCCAACGTTAGGTAATGGCCAATCTGAAAATCACTGGTCACTTAAAAATAAAATAATGCACTGGTTAAATGTCAACAGACCCATCCCCAATGGCAGAAGAAGTAGGGTATTGATGGTTCGCAGAACTCCCTGGGTAGGGCCAACGCTGAAATCCAGTCCGGGGGACTGCATAGTAGTGACCTTCGAAGATCCACACACGGCGCACCACATTTGTAGTTGGCCCAGTAATGATGACTCCTTAGTCAAACCCAACCTACTATCCTTTTTCTATCCTCCCCGACCGAGCTGTAATCAGGGGGACAATTGGACATTGGTCCAGCACCACCAACGGCCGAATAAGTCCCGGGGCCACAGGGAGACCCTGCTACATTGGAATGGCCTCTCTACCTATAATAGATTTGGTGGTTTAGAGGAGGTGGATTGACTCCCTGTGCAAGCAGCCAAGCAACCCCGAAGGGAATTCTTAACTTTCCAAAGGCATCATTCCACCGATTGTCCTGCCCCTGAATCCGTAACAAGCCGAGTAGGACGAACTAACAACGCAAGGGTTGATGGGGTGGCTACGTCATTGGACATAATAGCAAATAGTGACAGGGAAGATTGGCCAAACCCGCTCTGTGTAACCCCCCCTGCACCTACTTCTCTTGAACAGTCGGATCCTGCTTGCCTTGCCCCCTATGTGACCTCGAGTCTCCAGCAAATCGAGCCACTTGTGAGGTCTTCAAAACCTGTGGGTGCGACTGTTTCTTCTATGCCCAAGCCTATTGACCCCACCAAGGTCTCTCCTTCAGCTGACTCGGTCTTAAAAATTCTATCTTGGAATGTGGCTGGTCTTGGTCGTAACTTTGACATCCCCGAATGGAACGACTTCCTGGAACCCTTTCACATCTGCCTCTTTCAGGAAACTTGGTGTTTGGAGCCAAGACACCGAGTGGGATTCTCCACCTTTTTTATCCCCGCAGTCCAGGAACAAGGATCCAAAGGTCGCCCGTCAGGCGGCCTTATTATATGGATTAGTATTGCTCTGGACTTCAGGGTAAAAGAAAGAAACACCCAATCTTCGGAACACACAAAGGGGGAAGAAGTATGGAAGTCTTTAACATCTACCTGAGGGGTGCCAAAGGCGGTGCATCCCACCTACCATCTACAGGTCTAAACCGCAACCTGGCTGCCTGCGATGCAGATTCCCATATAATGCTTGTAGGGGATTTCAACTGTTGTTTTGAGCCCTTGGCCAGCGAAGATATCTTGGACATTTTTGAGGAGGACACCAGGAGAGGTATTCCTATTTTGAATCTTGACCCGATTCCCAAATGGTCGCAAAACGCAATAGAGATCAATGCCCTGTGCATGGAGCATAATTTGCGACCGACAAATGGCCGATCCAAATCTGACCATATGGGTGCTCACACCTATAACAGACAAGACCACACGTCTAGGATTGATTATATCATGCTTAATTACAATCTCTGGCAACACCACCTAGATATGGAGGTTATAGTGTCGGGTGATAGCGACCACAACCCCTTATCGCTATCTATTTCATCTCCTTGGCAGGCTGGAAGGCAAGGCCTAACCGGTCATAAGTGGAAATCCTCTCATGAATTAGTCCCCACAAATTGTAGCAGGCGCTTAAAGTGGGCAAAAGTCTTAGCCGATGATACAAGGATGGCCCAAGCCGGGACAATTTTGGAAGAGGTGGAGCCCCGGATGATCACTTTAAGCCAAACCGATAACAAGATCCTACCTCTATTCACTGAGACTGTACTGGCGCTGAGTGACTTATTTATTGTTCCCCAAACCACTCGAAGGGGTCTTTCGAAATCATTGCCCAAACAGTCAGACAAGTGGTATACTCCAAAATGTCGTGAGGCTAAGAAGGAACTTGTTGTGGCATTAAAATCCAAAGACGCAGTTGCTATCAGGGCTGCCAGAAAATTCTACAAAAAAACCATAATTGAAGCTAAGCAGATTTATGATTTTAATTTTTGGGGAGATTTAGTAGAGGCCAGCACTAGGAAGGATGCCAAGAGGTTTTGGGACCTATTAAGATCCAGGGAAAAGCCCATTGACCAGCAGCTAACTTGTAACATTACAGGGGGTGCATGGTTCGACCACTTTTCACAACTGTACTCTGCTCCCTCAGGCCCAGTCCAGGTAGCTTGCCCACCCATGGGTTTTACAACCAACCTCCCGTGCTATGATGGCCTATTTACCAACTTAGAAGTAGAAAGAGCAATCCAATGCATTGTCTCGAACAAAGCAGCGGGTCCTCACGGAATCCCAGGAGACCTAATCAAGAATTACCCATCTCCTTGGAGTAGATTAATTGCATCGCTTTTGAATGAAGTGATGTTGGGTGGAGTCTTTCCTGACTCATGGAGGGGCGCTGAGGTCGTACCTATTTTTAAAAAAGGCTCTAGGGACGACCCAGCGAACTACCGTCCAATCAGTTTATTAGACTCTTCTCAAAAGGTAGCAGGGAAGGTGGTATTGGGCAGGATCATGGAGTGGGCAGACGAAAATCACATCCTGTCAGATCTCCAAGCGGGCTTCAGAACAGGAACAGGCACAATCGAGCAGACGTTCCGCCTTCTAATGATCTATTGGAAAGTGGTGGTGCTGGGAGGGGGCAGTCTGTATTTAGTCTTCATTGACCTGCGGACTGCCTTCGACCTGGTACCACGCGCGCTTCTATGGAACGTCCTCGATGGGTTAGGCCTCCCCCCCTATCTGCTGTCGCTGCTTGTAAAATTCCACGATAGGAATTTTGCCCAAATTAGATGGGGTGCACAGGGAGAGAAAACATCTCGTATCCCCGTGGACAGAGGCGTCCGCCAGGGGTGTGTGCTTGCCCCCACTCTGTTTTCTCTTTATATTAACGGAGTGGTGGAGCATCTTCTACAACAACCATCAGATGCACCCACCCTGGCTGGAAGGAAGATCCCAACGCTTCTGTTCGCGGACGATACCCTCCTAATTTCAAAATCGCCGATGGGCATCCAATCGTTGCTTTCCAGCTTTCAAACCTTCTGTAATGAAAGGGGTTTGGCCATAAATATAGGCAAAACTAAGTTTTTAGTCCTCAACCCGCCAAAAAAATCTGTTTATCCCCCGGTCCTAGATTCTGTCCCACTCGATCGCGTGAAAGAGTTTGACTACCTGGGTATACGCATCAGTGACACTATGAGCTGGAAGGCACACCACCAAAAAGTTTTTCTTACCCACAAAAGGGTGGCAGGTGCGCTGCTCAAGGAGCAGCGAGCATCATCATCAAAACCTATTGGGGCTCCCCTAGATATCTATAGGGCAAGGGTTGTAAGCGCGGCACTTTACGGTGCTGAGCTGTGGGGCACCCAAAGAGTTGACACTCTGGCCCATCTTGAGAACAACTTCCATAAAGTCCTAATGGGGTTGCCCCACAGCACGCCAACAATCCCATTGCTGATAGATGCAGGTACCCGGGCAATCTGCGACCAAGCGAAACTACGCCCACTCCTGCTATGGTCCAGAATCTGGAATGTGCAGGAATTAAGTAGTTACGCAGATGCTTTGAACGACATTTTGTCATTACCGGGTTCTCATAAGATCATCTGGCTTAGGGAGGTTAAAAAGCTGCTCTACAAATTAGGCCTAGGAGAGGCTTGGTCCAACAAATCTGCACCCCATCAGCTAAAGAAGGTCTATTGGGCATGGGTAGACAGCGAGAGGGCCCGAAGCACAAACCATTGTAAATCTGTAGCCCTGCTTTTGTCAGCCAAAGAGTTACCGTTAAGGGAACCTTATCTAGACACCATTCAGAGCTCAAGGGACAGAGCACTGTACATCAAGTTCAGGTTGGGGTGCTTCCATTATGTGAGTTCACGTCCACTTGGAAACCGCCCGCTCAAATTGTACCCTATTGCCCCTTTTGCGATCTAAGGGTAGAGTCTATGTCCCACATGTTGTTCGAATGTAGTGTCTATGTAGCCCCGAGACGTAGGTGGTTGAAGCCCCTTTGCAGAAGTCTGGGAACTCGCTCTCACTTGGAAGCCCTGCGTATTTTACGTACAGATGCTAGACCCTTCTTTTCTACTTGCATGGCAAAATTTTTGGGTTGGGCTTGGCGTCTAAGAACTGCAAAAAAACTGTTAATCCAGTGAACGAGCCCACCCACCCAATATGCTGTTCTGGATATGAAATGTTTTTATGTTTATGATTGTTGTTAAAAATGTTTTTTTTAAAAAGATGTGTAAATGCTTTTATGATATGTTTTTATCGAATAAAGTTACTACTACACACACTACTGGAACAGAACAAACATAAAGGAAACAAACTCTAAGGGGAGCATTTATCTGACTTTAAATGAGATCAGTTTTGAACAGCTTAAAATGTTGCCCATAAAGAAATTGCGCAGCCAATGCTAACTTACATAGGACAATGAGCTACCATGAACATTTTTATTCTAACAGACACTCCTTTTAGCATGAGCTAAAATATTTTCAAACAGCAAGTAAAATTACAAATAGTAGGGAGAAATCATATGAATAAGCAATTAAAAACATTCCATATTATCAACATCAGGACGTGAAACCGTGAGGAGGGAGGAAGTTTCAAAAACACCCTCGTCTATATTCATCAAGTCGACCCCATCCTTATGAATCATTACGGTGGCATTGATGTCATGAATTGATATATTCTGATTTGGGGTGAGAATAGTGGTACAGTAAGAGCAACTGAAGGGAAGACACAGAATAAGAGTGCAACAGAGCACCAATATCACATTGAGATAAATCACCTTTTTCAAAAATCCAACCCCTGACACTGTCTAATGTGTTATGGTACTATGACCTATGTTAAATAAAAAGTTTCTTAAAAAGAAAATCCAACCCCTGCTGCCAAAGAGAGACCAACTCCAATTCCCACTCTCCATTCCTTTTACATTTTCAAGGATATCCAGCATATGTTTAGTAATATTATTTTCCATATTTGTTATCCCAACTACACCCAGATCACCAATTACCACACATACACCACCACTTATAGCTAGAATGAAATCCACTGCATATCTGGTCTGTTCTGAATATATTTGCATACTCTCCAACTGAGTGGTGATGTTGCATAAAGCTGCTACAGTAGTATTGGATAAAATTTGTAGCGTACACCCAAAATATTCTCTAGCCTTTTCAACTCTAGCCATGGAAATACCACCCAATGTGAAAATAGAGGAAAGGATCAATCCAAAAGTAATACTATTGCTGTAATTATTGACCCCAATATCCGTCACCCCCTCACAGAACTCTTTGGTCAGTGTTCTTTTGACCCATCTTACATTAACCTTTGCACGTTTACAAGGCACACCCAAAGGCAGTACCATTCCAAGGGCCACATTGTCCATACCATTATGTACATTGGACAAGAAGAAAAACTCTGGGTGTGCATAAATTGGCCTATCACAATCCACTGCAGAGTACCGGGAATTCATCTCAAAGGTACTTGGATCTTCTGAATTCACCAGAGGGAACATCTCCTTATACAATACTATCCCTGAACAATTTATATATAATCACGTGTCAGTACTGTTGATACTAGGGTAACAAGCAGGGTAATAACTAGCTTCCCGAGGAACTGTCAATTCCTTGTAATGTCAAACCACCAATGTTATATTCTGTTCATCCATATAGAAATTATCACAGTATTTATTGTTATTGCAACCATGGTAACCCTCCCTCAATGTTTTTCTATGGTACACGCATGGCCCGAGTAACCAAAACTAAACACTCCTTTTACTTCTACAAAATCAGGTGGCTGAGTGTACGTATAATTCCCAAGTGATCATGGGTGTGTTGTCCACAAAGTAGTGACATATTAAGTGGGGTAACAGTTTGTCCCTTCTCCAAAGAACCTCTTATGTGTCTGCAAAAATACATTTCTCTGGCCTGTCCTTTTGTTTCTTGTCTGGGAGATAGTCTTACCCTTACTACATAAAGGTACACTTTGATCATTTTCCAAAACCTATGATACCCCACACAGTATTATTATCAACATAACCCCAAGAGCAACAAAGTTCATTTTGCTTTTCCGGGTCCACCTCATATTACGTTATGCAACAAGAACCATTGTAAGCTCCTCCTCAGCAACCTTTCTACCAAAGGGATTAATAATGAATTCCAAAAAGGGGAAAACATGCTAAAAAAATATACAAGTTCCCAGTGTCCGTCAGAACCTCACTGGTACAGGCTCCTATTGTCAAACACTGCTTAGCACTCTCATCCGGACCCATAGTAATATATAGCATGCAATTTCTTCAATAAATCTAAACCCATCACATTTTCACCACAGTCAGAAGTAAAAAGAAACAGAGAATCTACAGTAACAAGACCAATGGTAAGGGCATGGGGGTATTAAATGGGGCTTACGACCGGTACTCCTGAAAAACCCATTGAAACTTTATTCTGGCCAGACTGAGATGCTCTAGGGACCATATGGTGGAAAACCGAACTTTTTTAGTGCCTATATCCACCAAAAACTCTTTAGTTGATTCTTGCAAATCTGTCTTGACATATGGGTCACGCTGATCTACAGGTATTTGTATTGGTCCAATACCCTGTCCCTGGCTGTCCAAGCTGTAAGACATCCCAGTCACATCATCAAAATCATATTCATCATTATAATACTGATCATCTTTGGAATTTCACCACAATAATTGTCAGAACAGCCTGTATTGTCGTGCTGTCTGCCTGTTCCTTGTCCTCTGTTATCAGAACCCCATTCCTGTGGTGATGAAACCTTTTGCAAAAGTACGGGGCACTCGCTGAGCAAATGGCCCTCCTCCTTACAATACGCATACCGATTCTGCCCCAATAGTGTTGCAGGAGGCTGCAAGGTACGTGGCAGCTGTCGAGAAGGACCTCCCCTCCCCTACTATTTCCCTTAAATGCTTGCTGAAAGAACAACTTTGTTTTTAAATCCTTATGTTTCTTATCAGTCCTATCCTTTTCCTCCAGATCTCGGAGTTCATAATACTGGGCCATATTTAAAATATCAGAGGGAGGAAGACCTGGACCAAGTACTCTCAGATGCCTGTAAATGACTTCAGGAAGAAGGTTAGAAACAAACCTGTCAACAAACGATCAAACTCTTCCCTCAATAGACATATCCTGCCCACTATAGTCCAAAAACATATCTTCAAAAAGGGTAAAGAAATCAGACACACCCTCATCCGTCTTCTGTCAACAAGTTGTCAATTTGTCCCAATTTACCTTCTTAGGTGGAATAAGTGAATGCATATATGTTATAATACTACTTGGCAAAGCAAGTGTCTCGGCCCGGGGTTTATCACCTGGCTATCTTTCCAAATCCCATCCTTTAACCACATCCGTGTTTCGCCCTGCTCCATGACATAATATTGAGTATGAACCTGTCTCCAAACATCAACCGGAACGAGAAGGCCAAAAAACATTTCAATATCAGCAAGAGTCATCACAGTAGAAGAGGCAGTCTCGGTTATTTCCTTATAATAAGCTGTAGGATTTTTCCTAGGGTCAGGCAAATTAGCCTTAAGGGCTAAAACCTCACTTCTTTTCCAGAGTGTATAAACCCATTGCTCTTGGAAACGGGCTGCTACAGCAGGTCTAGTGACATTACCATGCCGATCCATTAACTCCCGTTATTCTGGGTGATATATGGGATGGACCTCACCCATTGAACACTGAGTTATTGGGTTAGGGCTCCTCTCATGTAATCTTCCCCTGTTGGCAACTAAGGTTGCAACATTCCCAAAAACTTGGCCTGGCTCCAAATCAGTAACATATACACACTCTCTAATATCAAATAAAATTTGGGGCGCTTCTGTCCCAATGTGTGTTTTGCCAAAGACTAATCAATGCAGCAGACATATGTGTATGGGCATGTTGCTGTATAAAGGGTTCAAAATCTTGCATAATTTCCCAAACATCACGAACACCATAAATCGTATTACGAGCCCAACGCTCAGCCTGGTCAGCTTTTACTTGTTTCTCTTTATCCCCTACACCAGATCGCACGGGCCCATTTGCTCTCTGAATTTCCTTCAATCCCTATCCTCAAACCCTCATACTGGCCACATTCAGTAGATGATTGTTTGACCTTGTTGTAGAGCACTATGTGAATTGGATTTGATGGGGACGCTTCTCTCATGCTGTCCCTCAAGTTATAATCAAGTGGACTGGGCATGGTGTGTGTGCCCTCAACAAGATCCGGTACAAAAAGGGGGTGTTGATGGACGGAGCATCTGAATCAATCAAACACTCACACCCAGTCAAAAGATCTGGGTTTAATCCATCACCAATCTTTAGCCCACTGTGCCACCCCAGTTCAGACATGGCTATATGCAAATCAGTCTGACCCTGTGCCTCATGGGAACAGTCCAGCCCGAACTGCCATTCCATGTCTTCCCTGGACCGGAAACAAGCTTCCGAGGACCGGTTTCTGGCATTCAAGCCGTCTTCAGGCCGGCTTGCTTGAATCCAGTGGCAAAGTGAGCAAGGGACTCGCGTCTGAGCATACCCTGCCACACTTATGGCGGCCAAAAAGCGGTACAAAAAAAGGGGTGGTGATGGACGGAGCATCTGAATCAATCAAACACTCACTCCCAGTCAAAAGATCTGGGTTTAATCCATCACCGTTCTTTAGCCCACTCTGCCACCCCAGTTCAGACATGGCTATATGCAAATCAATCTGACCCTGTGCCTCATGGGGACAGTCCAGCACAGGGTCAGACTGATTTGCATATAGCCATGTCGGAACTGGGGTGGCAGAGTGGGCTAAAGAACGGTGATGGATTAAACCCAGATCTTTTGACTGGGTGTGAGTGTTTGATTGATTCAGATGCTCCGTCCATCACCACCCCCTTTTTTGTACCGTGTTATGATTCTGACAAAATTCTTATGTATCAATGTTTATGTTGTGTGTATGTACACTGTATTGTATTAGACACTGTCATTTTTACATGCTCTTACAGCCCTGATGAAGTCCACTGAAGCTGGACGAAACGCATTGGCTGCATGGCTGTTTTTTATCACTAAAGTAGAATAAAAAAATTTAATAGTAACAACATTGGATGGACCAAATCATTTGTGGAACTTGAGTTTGGTGGTTCAACCCACAGTTGTGATAAATGTAACTTTGGCCGTGAAGACTGCTCTGTAGAGACAGCGGCAGCAGTGGTGGTGCACTCCATTGGAGCATAATACTCCAACCCCCCACATGCATCATTATTTCATTTTGCACTTCCTAATTTGCGATTTTTAGGGAATCGCAAATTAGGAAATGCAAAATGGGATGCATGTACATTTGTGCAAAATATTTGAGAATCGGTAAAAATCGCAATTTTTACCGATTCTCAAATATTATGCGAATTCCAAAGTGCGAATTTGCACTTCCCATTGTTTCCTATGGACCAAAAGGCCCATAGGGATCAATGGGAAGGCTTTAACAAATTGTGATTTTCATTTTGAAAATCGCAATTTGTTAATGCATTTCATGGGTGCAGGGGGGGGGGGTCCAAAGGACCCCCCCTGCACCCCTGAAATGTATTTTTCGCATCATGTTACACACACACATGTCCTAAGGACATGTGTGTCCGTAACATGACTGCTTAAAAAAGCATTTTTAAGCATTTTTACACCTTTTTCCAAATTTACCGAGTGGTTCAACCACTCGGTAAATTTAACCCCCTAATTGCGAATTCGCAATTTGAAAAATATTCATGCATTGCTTTTAAGAAATCGCATATTTGCGATTTCTTAAAAGCAAATGCAATTTTAGAAATCGCAAAAATGATGCAAATTCTAATATTGAATGATGCATTCCAAAAAGCTATTTTGGAATCGCAAACGGCCGATTTTAAGGAATTGCACCGTTTGCGATTCCAAAATACTTTGATGCATGTGGGGGCAATTATCTGAACTCTTTGTGAGATATTTGTGTGGGAAACTTTTGTTTCTTCCTTAGGGGGAGGTGTGTCACATACACAGAGTGGTGTTTGTGTATGGTTTCGCTGTTTCATTGATTTATTGTAAAGCCTAATCAATGCAGCAGACATATGTTTATGGGCATGTTGCTGTATAAAGGGTTCAAAATCTCGCTTAACTTCCCAAGCATCCTGAACACCATGAATCACATTATGCACCCACCGCGCAGCCTGGTAAGCCATTACTTAGTTTTTCTTCATCCCCCACCGTAGATTGCACTAACAGGCCCATTCGCTCCCTAAATTTCACCCAGTCCCTAATTTCAAACCCTGGTACTGGCGTGGAAGCATCCAAAAATGACAGGGGATGAATGACCATAAAAGGAGAAACAACAGAATCAATAGGTACAACCGTAGCTGATGGTTGCAATGGAGGAGAAAGAACAGAAGACACATGTTTTGTAATAGTAAAAGGTACTAGAGGTCTCAGTCAATAGGGGTGGTGAGGACAAAGAAGGAGCGGGGGAGCTGTGGCCTCAGCTGTCAAAATAACAGCTATAGACATGGGAGCAACCAGAACAGATGAAACAGACTTGTGGTTGTAAAGGAACAGTGGGATATATCCTCTGCGGGGCATTAGGATGCAGGGGTCGAGTATCTAACAACTCTTCTAGAAAAGTATTGTCTTCTTCTTTGGCAAAATAACACTTATCAATATGCAACAGAAATCTCCTATCTTCACATTCAGTTCTATATCATATGCCACAGCTTTCTGCGTTAATGTTTGCATTTTCCCCTTCCGTGCATCTCCTTCCATCTTTGACCATTTCTGTCTGGCCTACTTCTGCCAAGTCCTTGACAGAGTCAAACATAGACTGTCTGCTTCTTTTCATAAATAACTGCGCCTGTAAAAATAAACATTTTTGTTCATCAAAAGTGCCTGTCAGAGGCCACTGCAACCCAGCTTTGTCCCTCGTATATTTGTGCCACAATGTACTGAACATAATAGTGTCAAGACCATGTTTTTCAGATATATCAAAATTGGGGCAGCCTTCAGGAGGCGCCGCCTGAGCTTCTTCCCATCTGCAGAACAACGACAACAGAAATTTTGAGAGAAAAGCAAAATCGATATTTTTCCCTGGCTAAGTATTTGCAAATACTTTTTTTATCAAGATAGTTCTCAGACCACACCAAACTCATACCCAAATGGTTCAATATCCACAAAGAACCAAAACAAACTCACCTGATATCAGTGGTACAAACAAAAGGATTGTCCACTGCCGACTATTCAGACCAAATGGTCAGATCCAAGGGTTTCGCAGTTCAGAACTCCAGTTGAGAAGACCACTGGGCGAGACACCATCCGGCAGGACAGATGGGGCAGCTGCGAGCAAATCAAACCTCTTCGTGCAGAGATCCCTGAGCCATCAGTCCGACCCGTCGATGTCTTCGACCTCCCCCCGTCAGCCGAAAGGGGATGGATCAATCACCCGAAGGAGTACCTGTTCAGGCGCCAACTGAAGAAAGTGACCCGATTAGGGTCACCCGGGTCGCTAATGATGAACCTCTCAGCCTTTCATACCAAATGAGGAGTCGGTCAGACAGTAGCGAATACAAACCAATAACTATTTATTAAAAGACACTCAGAATGGAGCCTGGTCCGCTTAGTCGCTAAGAGTGCTGCAGAAGGGACTGAAATCAACAAGCATAGAGATACATTCTATACATTTTGTAAGTGGGCTAAACCATGCCCACAGTGAAATTTTCCAGGCAGGTGCAGCTAAACAGTGAAATACAAAAAAACGGTTTCAGCGCTCACAAAGTATCTCAGTTCCAAGGTCTTTCCATTCTGGCCCGCATTAGGCAAGTGGGGGAGGGCCTCTATCTAGTGAGAAAGATATGCGGTAATAAGAACAGTGTATTCATTACTGGAGCAGAACAGAAATGAAGGAAAAAAAACTCTAAGGGAAGCATTCCTCAGAATTTACACAAGATAAGTTTTGAACAGCTTAAAATGGCGCCTTTGAATAAAATGGTGCAGCGAATGCTAACTTACATAGCGCAATGCACTAACATGAATATTTCGATTCTAACAGGGAGATTCATCAAGGAAAATAGCACCTGGCATTCATTCGTCAAGAATCTTATAAAGAAAAAGTGCAATATTATACAATTTGATAAAGAACTGAAACAACTGTTGGGGCTGCAATCAAGGATCAGACACAAAAGGGCACAATCACTTGACAATATTCTCACTTGAAGGGATTTGAAACCGCTTATGATCAACACCACATAATTTTTGGCTAACAGAGAATTGAAAAGGGTTAAGAAAATGTGGTGCATGTGACATGTGATCATGGAAATATTAAGATTGCTAATGGGCACTGAGCTACCATGGGGACATAACCTTTTTTTGTGTTGCAGTTATTTATTGGAAACCAAAAGTCCGAAGAGGATGGGGGTCGAATGGACAGTGAATAAGGCAATAAATACTTTACATACAAAGACCTCATAATCACTACACATCGACAATGAGTAAGGGTGGACCCAAATTGCACAGATGGAGTAACAATGCACAGTGTATGTTATACAGCGAGGTTCAGCCTCCCAGACGGGTGAACCACATGTTACTGAGTGAGGCGATAAGGATGGGGGTACACCGGGGAGTATAGAGGGGCCTGTCTGAGGGTGGGAAAGGAAGCGCACAGGAGAGGGGGTGTAGAAGGGAAGGAAAAGAAAGGGGGAGAAGGATAAAGTGAGAGGAAAGGGTGGTATAAGTAGAAGAGTGACCATGGGGGTGGGGTACTTCCCAGAGGGGGCATATGTTCCAGAGCAATGGGCTGGTCTTGGCTCAACCATCAAGAAGAGTGTCCAGGGGGAGAAAATTGTGTATTGGGCCAAGTATGAGTGGATGGGGTCCCGAAAGAACAGCAGAAGCCAGCAGTAGGCAAGCAGACCCAACAATGCAAAATTCAAAATACATCACAGCATAGAGCGATACAAGAGCATGCAGTTGCACAACAGGCAAAGTAGTGCAACAGAAGGCAAAATATAGCACAGCTGCTCAGGAACAACCAACACATAACTGAACAATGCAAACGGTACTGAGAAGAAGTACATGCATGCAACAGGGTACTCATTTGTCTGCTGCTGAGAGGTCACGACCCCCTGCTGCTGGGAGGTCATGACCCCTCGGCTCTCAGCATCCAAGGCAGGGAGGCATATATCGATGAATACAGAAGAATGTCTCAGCCATCGGGGTGGGACGGCTTCAGCAGTGACCAGCATTTGCCATGGCCCTGGTCCTGAGTGATGGCTGTCACTTCTTTGAGGGACAGATCCCTGTTGTACTGGGATTAGGCCAGCCTCTCTGTTGTTTCAGTGGCCACCGTAGGTGGCAGAAGGAGGCAGCATGGTGGAGGAACGGGGGACAGGATGTAAGTCCACGGGGCAGTGTGCATAGCATCAGCAGTGAACCCTTCCAGAAAAAGGCACACAGAGCTTCTGGATCAAAGAAGACTTTGGACCTGCAGTCTTTTGTGGCCCACAGGTGAGCAAGTTTGAATAGTCCTCACTTGATGTGTATTTGACAGAGCTGTGGCCAGAGGGCCAAAAATACCTTCCTTTAATCATTGTTCTCCTGTGAGAAGTCTGCAGCTATGCAAATTTATTTTCACTCATAATCATAAGGGCAGTGTGAGTGTGCCTTGGTTAGGAACTGCCACACCTTTTTTGAGTTAGAGGAAACAGGCTATGATAGGGCTTCGCAGCACCATTTGGTCCTAGCGCAGGGGGCACATGAGATACATCCATTGGAGCTCCCATTAGGGGGTGGTGTGTCACATACACAGAGTGGTGTTTGTGTATGGTTTCACTGTTTCATCGATTTATTGTAAAGCCTAATTAATGCAGCAGACATATGTTTATGGGCATGTTGCTGTATAAAGGGTTCAAAATCTCGCTTAACTTCTCAAGCATCCTGAACACCATGAATCACATTATGCACCCACCGCGCAGCCTGGTAAGCCATTACTTGGTTTTTCTTCATCCCCCACCGTAGATTGCACTAACGGGCCCATTCGCTTCCTAAATTTCACCCAGTCCCTATCTTCAAACCCTGGTACTGGCGTGGAGGCATCCAAAAACGACAGGGGATGAATGACCATAAAAGGAGAAACAACAGAATCAATAGGTACAACCGTAGCTGATGGTTGCAATGGAGGAGAAAGAACAGAAGACACATGCATGTATGAGTATGACGAATAGGCTCTTGAGGAAATCCCTAATGTCTGCACCCTCAGCATACTTAGAAAAAAACAAAGAAGCAGACATTTTCTCTGCAATGTCTGTATTCCAGGTCGGTAATCTTGTACCTGGAGTGTAAGAGCTCCTGGCTCCTTACCGGAATGGTGCGGAGACAAATGTCTACAGCTCCAAGCTACTACTCTATTCCATCCCCCCATTCCTGAAAGACTGCCATATCCGTGCAGATGGATTTGGCTTTGGCTGCAAGGTTGGAGATTTTAGATTACATGCCTTTCAGATGGCAGTTCACTGCCATGACTTCCTGCAGAATGCACTCCATGGTGGACTCCTGTTGCGAGCCGGGAGGGGCGACGGCGGTTCAAGGGGCGGACACTACCCATCAGTACAGCAACTGGCGAGAGGGCTTGACTGGGGTATTGCCAAGAGGCATCTCCAGTTCAGGGTCCCAAGTCAAGGAGAGGGAGTGAGACTGGCCCCACTGCTCTGAGAGGATGTGCTAGCGTCTCCTTTGGCTGATAGCCAGGCAGTGGTGTGCTCCCGATGAAGGTGCACAGAATGCCCTCAGTTCTGGCAGGTGCTATGGATGCTAGCGTGCAGTGCGTTGGTCAGCCCCTGACTCTGGAATAGGGCATGTTACTGAGAACAACGGTCCCTATTATGAGAAGAGAATACACAAAAGGGGTAATCATACACTAAATAGTAAGTATGTCTTTTGTCCAGCCGAACAAGAATTTATTTTCATATAGGTATTCAATAGAAGGCTTTTAGAACAATTAATGACAAGTGGGCACAGCCGTGACCCACAGAACACAAGACAAAACAACGAAGCAGATTGGCCAAAAGGCAAGCAAAAAAGGTCTGTACACTTGTACTCAGTTTAACAGACATAGATCAGTTTCTTAACGCCATTGCACAATATAATATAGCTCAATCTTATTGCATATGGCGTTTTGGTGTCGACGACGATTCGATGCCAACACTACATACAAGGCATCACCTTCAGGACAATGGAAAGAAGCATTGCAGTCTTGACAATATAATACATTATGCCTTTTTTCAATACTGTACATTTAAAGGACAAGAAAAAACGTGGGATAAACAAGGGGGGAAAAACACATAAAACACATTAGGGAAATAAGCTAGGCATGTTTTATCAAGAGAAGATCAGTGACTTCTGTGGTTTAAAAAGGCGGCAAGTGGCGTGATCCTGGCGGTTGATATATCATGCTTAAGGCAGGGGCATGTGGTGCTGTTTAAACCATGAATAAAGTCAAACGGCACTTGTGAGTTGAGACTGTGCTGGTGGTTTTTCAGAAATATGACAATGCAGGCGGCGAGTGGCGTGATCACGGCGATGGATATATTGTGCTAGAGACAGGGGCACGTGGCGCTATTTAAACCGTGAATAATGAAAAAAACGTGCATTTGGAGTTGAGACTGTGCTGGTCGTTTTTCAGGAATATGGCAATCATGCATGCGGAGTAGCAGTCAAAAACGCAGGTTAATAGAAGGTGATGCAATAGTGATATTGTCATATTAATCATAAAAACATTAAATAACGACACAGTGGTGGTAACTATAGAAGTGCGGTATGGGTGATGGATGGCGGGCAAGGATTACGTGGAAAATGTACAATTACCTAAGGCAGGAAAAGAATTGTTTCACACGTTGTCAATTCAGGTGCGCAGGCCTGCGTGAATCAATTATGGGATGTCGGCTTGCCTACAGCAGGTAGTATCTAGTACAAAGGAAGAAGGGGGTCAAGGTGGCCTTTGGGAGCTCACGGGTGATTTAAATATAAAGGGAGACCATATTTACCAGTTCCGGATAGGTTTCGCAGAACGAAAATGCACAATCGCATTAGCAGGGGGCAAGACGTTGAATAATGCACAATCGCATTATCTGTAAACAAGAAAGTTATCAGGAGTTAGGCAGGAGACTACCAGATCGTGACGGAGTGTCACGGGTGGAAGGGAATGAAATTGCTGTAGCTTACTTGGTTAGCTGCGAGCTGGATGGCCTCATCAGCTGCCGTGTTGCTGGAGTCGCTGTGAGCATGCCGCTTGTAGCGCCCGTTTAAGGCGCAAGGCAGCAGTGTAGGTGGACAGCGAGGAAGGACTCGGTAGTCTCGGGTACTGGGGTTATGATAGGAAAGGAGGCGGCCATCTTAAGGTGGTGTGAGATAAACAGTGTATGCGCAGGGAGTTGAGAGTGATGGGGAGAGAGTCGGGGAAAATTTAAATAAAATTAATATAGATAGTGAAAATAAAAATAGTGAAAATAAAACCATGCAGAGTAGCGCAGCATGTGACTAGAATACATGTTACAGTACAGGATTACATTGGTACAATGGTACAGGAGGCATCTTTTATAGTAGGGAGGTCCAGTCATCAAGGCGATTGAGGCCACTGCGGAAGCTGTTAGTCCTTAAAATCCAATGTAGTTCTTCTTTGTTTAGTAACTGGGATATGTCAGCGCCTCTGGGGGGCAGTTTGATCACTGTTATTATTGTCCATGCCAGGTCATTTTCACTGTGTCCTTTCTCTGTGAAGTGATCCACAAGGGGGCCATTAGCCGTTTTGCAGCGGATCCTGCTGCGGTGCTGTCGGATCCTGAGTTTTATTTTCTTGCTTATTTGACCTACGTAGATCAACTTGCAGGGTCAAAAAATAGCGTACACTACATTAGCTGAGTTACAGTTCGAAAAATACTTTCTGTCAAATTTAATGGTGCCATATTCGAAGGTTTTGCTTTCCACAGTAGATTCACAACATATGCAGCTGCCACATTTGGCATGACCTGTCAAGGTGGGGAGGCCCCAAGCATCATTTAGTGTGGTTTTTAAGGTTGGTTGAGGGAGAGATGCTCGGACCAGGTGATCTTTTATGTTTTTCGCCCTTTTAAAGGCGAACAGTGGGCGTTCAAGAATGAGTTGGCCAGCATTCAGCACAGGCCAATGTTTTATTACGCTTTTTCTTATAGCATTGGATGCTGGGGAGAACGTGGTAACACATATGAGTCTATCCTGACTTTTCTTAGGCTTGGGTTCCAAAAGGGTGTCCCTTGGGAAATACCACGCTTGTTTTAAAGAGCGACGCACAAGTTTACGTGGGTAACCTTTCGGAAGGGAACCATTACTGGAGCATGGCATGGGTGAGATGGCTTACTCAATCGGACAAGGCATTACCCCACAATGTGGTCAGTGGGGGTGGCAGTCCGTGCACCATATTGCACTCCCAGGTAAGATCCAGGCCTGTATCTGGGGATGGGGCTGGAGAGGTGGATCCTCCTTACTCACCCTGGTGGCTCCAGTAGTAGCCTGCTGCTGTAAGTGAGTTATGGTGGGGAGGGCCCCAAAGGCATGCAGAGCCCAGGTGAGGCAGAGCAAGGTTGGAATGGGATCCCAGCTGGAGTGTGACTGTCCAGCTTGAGGGTGGGCCCCTGCTGTCCATTGTCACGTGATCCATGGCCAGGTGTGATATACTGTGGCCCTAGGGCCCCAATACTGAAGGGGTGTATGCAAAGGCTCAGCCCTGGAGGAGGAAGAAAAGCAGGCAGTAAGTCCCTGTACCTGGGGGAGTGTGCCAGTCAGGCTCCGATGCTTGGTTGACATCAGCCCCAATGTGCCTCCTGGGGTGGCCTCGATGTCTGGTCACTCACCAGTATCCATGTGGCTCCCCAACAGGCTGCAGCAGATCCCATCTCCCCATTACAAAAAATGACAGCCTGCATTCTCCAAGCTGCTTGGTCTGGCCCAAGCTGGCCTGTCAAATAATGTGGGCAGGTGGGTTTGTGGGCCATGTGGACCATATGGAACCATGAGCCATGTTGACCACTCAAAGTGGGCCATACCCAGCTGGGAGGCATCTGGCCAGTGTGCTCTGTGAGTCTGTGTGTGGAGGTTGCACCTGTGCAGTCAGGGAGAGTCCCAGTGCGAGTGCGGGTAGGCACTACAGTCCTTCACTTGAGGATGGCACTCCACTCTTCCTTGCAGGCCCACATCCGTATCTTTGGCCCCCACTACTTTGGGAACAGCAGTGATAACAGACCCTCCAGTTGAGGCACCAGTGCATGGAGGTGGTGTACATTCACTTTTGAGCCTTCCCTTCTTGGCTCACCTCTAAATTCAAGCAACCATCTTCGTCCACAGCCGGACCATGCCCCCATGGTAACACAACTTTAATGCTGAACTTTTTGTCCACATAGAGTAAAATAAAGCCAACAATAACCCATAGATTAATGCAAGGTCAAATATGGATGAAGTAGAAAATAAAAGCATATCTCTATCTACTCAGGAAAAGAGAACTCTCAGTGGTCTGCCACAGAAAATTCAACATCAATGCATGACCAAGAGTGCATGTATGGAAATCGTGTTGATATAGTACGGCACACAAAGGCTTTAGAGAGAAAGGAATAGTCTAAAAAGAATCACCCCAGCTCAAAGGTGTTAATTTCAACTGAATTACCAAAAGTATGAGACATGTACAATGTGGAGAAATGTACTGATCTTGGTCGAAATGCAGAACATATGATCAAAAACTCCTGAATGCAACATGTTGAGATACATTGAATAATGAGATGAGAGACATAAATAAAGCCATATACAGTTTGTTTCAGAAATATGAAGATGCATCCAATCATGAAGGAAAATGGGAGAACACTGTTAGGGTCAAGATTCCACTGAGGAGAGGAATGGCATGCATGCTGTGATTATAGAAACAATGGTCAAAAAAGAATAATAAACATGCACCACACAACATGAAGACAGAAAATAGGTGAATATAGAGAAAAAGGAATTATTAAACCCATACACAGTAGGCAAATCATTGATGGACAATACGTTATTCCATAGGCACTTCAGGTAACCATGCAAAACATTGGAATGAGAGGGAAACATTTGGAATCCAATGTGGCAATGAAATGCAAACAAGATTGAGAGTAATCAGTGTCCTAGTTGGTTCTGCCCATGCACTTTGGAAAATAAGGTGAAAGGCTTTATATTGATTTTGCACAGGATTAAATGATTTTTGGTGCAATGGAAGGTAGTTAGTGGTTAGTTAAAGTATTTTTCATTTCCTATGCTTTAGGAGGTCTCCATAATCATTCAGGCAACATCTATTTTTATTTCCCCCTTTGTTATCATATATGAGTATTTGATTTGAATAAGACAATTATGCCATTTCTTAGCAGGTTTTTAATAATTATTTTTAGCAGGATGCATAATTATTTTTAATTGCTCCTGTTCATTAGAGCATTGAATTTATTTGAATTGCTCTTTTTTCTTCCTTTATTAGACATGAGTTCATTGAAAATGGTAATCATGATAAAAAGCGACAAAAATTAGTTGCTATGTAATGCATTGAAATTTAGTAATTGAAGGTATTCATATTGATTGATGAATTATGATGTTTTTGAATACAGATTTTAAGAATGTGCTTTGGGCAGATATGTTTGACCTTGATCCACACATATAGACTCCTATGGGATGCTGTATTACAAGAATGGATTAAGTAAATATTAATTGATACTCGGGAAACAGTCAAATTATAGATAGATGATTTTGAATACAGGTAAAACAATTGCATAATTATTTACATTACAAGGAGCAATCAGTATCATTGTTTGGCTCGATGTGAAAAGACTTCTACTTTTGAGTGGCACTATCTATACTTGATTGGGGATTGGACCCACCATTGAAAAAAGGCTAAACATCTGAAATGTGTTGTTGCTGACATCAAAATAAAATCTGTTTTTTCACTGAGGTGGAGTGCCTTATTATTCATCATTTGCACATATTACGGGTTCCACAGCCCTTACGCACCACCGGTGGCTCAATGTGGAAGAGATCAGATGAGTGAGAAGTGTATTGCCATAAAAAAGAACTATACTTAGCCATCGCTGTGGAGTGAAGTCTCAATGAACAGCTTAGACTGTTGTAAAGCATTACCACACACATACATCAGCAGGGGACATGTTTCCATGTAGAGGCTAGTACGCTGATAAATAATACACCCACTTTAAAAATACGATTGTAGGTCAGAAGACATATGTTAGAAATAGTATTACTCATTATTAGTACATCAACTTATGCAGTTGCTTAGCACATATCATTAAGTTTCAGAAGCTTTTACAAAATACTTACACTCACTAGATGATGTAATCAGTAACGAGTGACGTGATAGGTGAGGTCATAAGCAGTGCATTGCTGGGGTGTAAGTTATAGTTATCCCCGGTATTTCTATTGTTTTGTGTGTGTAAAATCCGAGCCTAACTATAGCTCTGAAATCCACTCTTTCGCCCATGGGGTTACTCAGGGCTCAATCCTCAGCCCCTTGTCATGTAATCTTTATGTTAGACCTCTGGCTGAGGTAGCTGAAAAAACAGGACTTTCCCTCCTTTCCTATGCCGATGATTCCCAAATCATCATCTCCCTGTCCTCAAACAAAACTAATGACCCATCGACTCTAGTTCTCTGGATGCAGCAACATTTTCTCAAACTTAATGGAGAAAAAACTGAGATTCTGGTATTGGGAAAGGAAAAAGGCCTATGGAGTCCCCAACATTGGCCAAGCAAAATGTCGATCTTCCGCCCCCTTCCTCCCAAGTAAAAAACGTAGGCATCATTATTGATGATTCACTGAGCATGCAACCTCACTCAGAGTTCCAGCAACCTGTTTCACCATCATCAAATGGTTAAGGAAAATCTGCTGGATGCTACCGGAATCCACCAGAAAAACCGTGGTCAATGCCCTAATAGCATCTAGGATTGATTATGGAAATATCCTTTACCTAGGGTGAAACAAATCAGTAGTCCATAGGCTGCAGATGGTACAAAATGCCGCTGTCAGACTTCTGTGTGGAGTTCCTAAGACCACCTCCATCTCGACCTACAGACATAAGCTGCATTGGCTTAAAATTGAAAACAGAATAAAATTCAAGGCACTTAGTTACATGCACAAAATCAAATCCTGCTGTGCTCCTATCTATCTGCAGGGAGCGGCACGTTTACCCGAACCCGTAGCCATAGCTGTAACCGCGGCCGCAGTCCCGCAGCGCCGAGGGGCAGAGAAGGCAGCAGCAGCAGGAAAACGGCGGTGGGAACGCCGGCTGTAAACGGCGTGCAGCGGGGGTCGAGCACAGGGGCCGCTCCTGCATTACCCGCACCTGCATACCCCGCGCTTGTGGCAGCCGTTCCAGCTGTATCGACTACAGCAGCGGCAAGCGGTGAACGCCTGTGTTGAGCGTCTAGCATCTTCACTGCATCTGCACTGCACTGCACCAGGGGCCCTAGCGTGGTGAAATAACGGCTGCAACACCGGCTTGGTGGGTTTGGTGTTGGTGACCAGAGCCTGAAACCAAGGAGGTGCATGACGAGGAGTGCAGCATTTGACCACTATTTGCAAGGGAGAAGGTGACAAGGATCACACTGTTCTGCCCTTATCACAGCGTTGGAGCAGGGCGCTCCGCTGAAACTGACCTTTGTTGCCTGCAAACTCAGGAGAGTTAAAACTCTGCCTAGTCACCGCTGCTCTTGCCCTGTAGTCCCCCCGCCGCCACTATCACAACCAAGCGGCCCCCGAGTGGGGGACTACCTCTCCCAGCAGGCAGAGCGGCAGTAACGTCAGGCACGCGCCAGGAGGCGCCTTCAAACACCGACATCACATCGGCCCTCAGCGGCCGAAGTAGGCTGGGCAGGGCCTACATATTAATATTTACTTTTATTTTATCTTGTATCCATTCAAGCCTTTATAGACTTCGACATTTGCCTCAACAATTGCAATTTGATAGATATGCTTCTTTTGCTTTGCCGTTTTTAAAACGTTGAGTACTCTTAAAAGCGTCTTTTGGCATTGTGTATTGTACTACTAGTGCTCTAAGCATAGTTTGAAACATGACTGCAAAAAAGCTTCGATCTGGGAGATTGTTGGGGGGAAAATCCTGTGCAAAGACAAGATCCAACCCCCTGCGAAACAGGGATGATCCTACTCACCAATTGAAGGGCCAAAGCCAGATATTTCTGTTGTGGGAGAAAACGGTGGACAAGGTACCCTCAGAAATGCCTGCTTATAATAAGGGCACCTGTTCAACTCCCTTGAATAGCTCAGTATCTGATCAGGTGAAGAAGGGGACGGAATTGGAAAATTTAAATTTAAGCTTACATTCCACTTTGGGTGTATTACCACCTCCTCCAATTCTTTCTGGGAATGATAAGGGTTCAGCCCCCAACCTGGACACTTTACATCTATCCAAGGATTTATTAATATCTGAACATTTTACTCCTAATGTTTAGTTAGGACATTCCAAATCACGAGAGGTCATTCATGGGGACTCTCAGCCGTTGGATATTGACTTAGAGTTATGTGGTTGCTACTTGGTAGATGAGTCAAGGAAACTACTAGAGGTTATAAAGACTCCAACTGGTGCTACCCCCTCTGGTTTACTTCTTTACAGTAGCACTCCATCCCTCAAATCCCAAGATTTATCTTTTCAGACTAATATGTCAAAGAGTCCGATGCTCAATATAACGGGGATTGAGGCCAATGATGCTCCTAGTACAAATCCACCTGAGAAACCTATATCAGAATCTCTGATTTCCTTGGAACATTTATTATCCTCAATTTTAACGTTATTGAGGAAATTTGTGGGTAGTTCAGATTGTGTATTAGAATCTGTCACTCAAATCCTAAAGGTTTTATTATTAAAAACTCCAGAAAAGAAATCCTGCCTGGTTCCTTGTACTACTCCACTCCCTGAAAAAACACCAGCTAAAGCATCGTGTTTATCTTCCGAGAATGTTCCTGTGGCCTCGGCTATAAAGGAATTATACCCAGTTTCCAAAACGGCTGCTTATAACTGTATAAAAGATTTAGAACCAGGCATCATTATAGATGAGAAAAGCGTTGTATTGTCAGACACCAATGCAGAAAAGGCACTTTTTCCCATCTTTGATGCAGAATTTAAGGGGATGGAGGTTGAGGAGAAAGCGGGAAATCAAAAAAAGAGTAAAGGAAAAAAGAGGAAGCCTCTCCGTAGATTTAAAAAGAGGAGGCAGAGACGAATAATGTTTGAGGATTCCCAAGTTTGCCAAAACTCTCCCCCTGTAAAGGTTGAGATCGACAATGGGATCTTGAGGCATGATTCAAATATTTCATTATTCAATACTGTGGCCCCTCCTGCTAAAATCAATGAAATTGCTACTAATTGTTCTAATACAATTTCTGGAGATTTGGACGTAGAATATGAAAGGGCTATGGTCCACTCTCCTGTAGTGGAAATGAGAACATTTGTTCCCGTGGTATCAACCATTCTTAACCCTACTGCCCCCTCTTTCCATACATTGCCAGAAGGGGTAGTTCCTGTTCAAAACTCTTATAATAATATGGTGGAAACCCATACAGATTCATTGATTTTGGATTTTCTCCCACTATTTGATCTTGATTTGGTATTGAATAGATCTTTATTGCTGAAATGTTTTAAGGATATAGAGTGTCTGAAACTGCTTCAATCAAGTGATATTGACTTAGTAACGATATTAGGAACTAGGGCCATGTCATTTATTAGGGTAAGGTTTCATTCCAAGTTGATAGTGAATCTAATATTAAATCAAGCAGAAATCTTTCAGAGTCAAGGGATTGATGTGGTGCCCTTTTTAGCTACAAGTGTTAATAACCACCATGACAACGGCTATCAACGGGTCCTGGGTCAAGCCGGTTCTTCCCAGCCTTTCGAAGATTTAAAGATTTGCGTCTTAAAAACGAAAAGGCTTGTTACACATGTAATCCCCGTTCCAATGATAATAAATAGGGGTATAACTGAGAATGAACAGCAATGGAACTGGTTACCCGGTGCCCTGTCGACTAAGGTGACGGACAACCCAAAATTGTTTTCGCACCTTTAGCAGCTTTCTCACTGTCCTTTCCTGGAATGCCGCTGGCATTAACAACAACCCTGAAAAACTACAATATCTTATCGCTTTGAATGCCAGTGTAATTTGCATCCAGGAAACATGGTGTGTTGACAAATTAGATGCAGGGAGTGACTACTTTGTGTTGGAGGTGGCAGCCACCCCTTCAAATAGAGGACATGCAAAGGGGGGAATTGCGTGCCTACTGACTAATAAAATAAAGTGGAATTTCTCCCACTACGTAGATCCCAGTAATCTTTTTCAGGCCGTGACTCTTTTTAATTTAGATAGTACAGGAGAAAAGCATCCCTTCGTGATAATAAACGCCTATATACCGCCAGACGCCTATTTTAATACTTTATTAAAACAAGTTTTTGTTTTTATTAGACAAATTAAGGAGACAGTTCCTTCTCCTAACTTTTTGTTAGTAGGAGATTTAAATTGTAAAGTTTCCAACCTTAGCCTAGAGCTTTTTAGAAATAAAGCAAAAGAGGAGGCCCTGCAGATCCCCCAAGCCCTTTTTCCAGGGAATATAAAAACAGACAAACGGGGGAAACTACTCCTAGAAGAATTGTACATTACTGAGGGGTTCATAGCTAATGGTAGGTTACCGTCTGATGTCCCCGCTAATTATACACATAGTTCCTCTCAAAGCAAATCAATTTTGGACTATGTAATTGTTGACCACTGTATTTTCTCTCTCTTAAAGGATTTGGTTGTTATAGAATCAAATCACAGCGATCATAATGTTATTATATTAACACTGTCAGTGGATCCTCCTAACTCCGATCCTTGGTCGCTCAATGGTGATGTGGTCTCCTTTCAAAAAAAAACAGGCAGATGCTTCTGGGATTTTAAAGCCATGAAGGGTTTGGAGCCAATCCTTGAAAAAACTTTAAATAACTTAGCTAACTGGCAGGGGTTGGAACTTCCCTCTTTTGAGGCTTTTATGAAGGAGATTATCTCTACAGTAATTAAATCTAATTCAATCATAAGAAAGATTTCCTTCCCTAAAGCAGTTGTTACCCTTAACAAGGAAATAAATAAGTTGGTGAGGGAGCAATATGTCTGTAGATCAGCAGAGAGGCTTCAGAAAATATCTCTCCTCAAAAGAAGGAGAATCAGGATAAAGAAAAAAATTAAAAAAGAAAAGGAGGACTCCTTATGGATTGGCTTGCGGGAGGCTGCTGTCCAAGGAAAATCTAGACAGTTTTGGACTCTCATTGGGGAGGGTTGCGGTACAAGAGTGCGTCCCCTCCCAATTCCTATCTCGGAACAATGCTGGGTAGATTACATTTCAAATTTATATGCCAGAAATGACCGGCGAGTGGAACTTACGAGAATTGGTGAAGACATCATTTCCACAATTGAGTCCCCTTCTGAACTATCCATAGAATTGGCCATTAAGGATATGCGACCATCAGGAGCTATGGGACCGGACGAACTCCCGATATCTGTTCTAAAACAAGATCCAGTATCTTGGAGCAAAATTTTATTCCCTTTATTCAGGATCTGCTTCATTAAAAAAATTATACCTTCCTCTTGGAAGGGGAGCATCTTGGTGCCCATGTTTAAAAAGGGCGATAGAAATCTTCCCAATAATTATCGACAAATAGCCCTTCTAGATGCTATCGGGAAGGTTTTTTCTAAATGCTTATTGTCCTTAATTAATGAGTGGGTGACTCTAAATCAAATTTTGCCACTAGAACAAACAGGTTTTCGTAAGGGGCATGGAACCCTGGATAATCTCTCCGCCCTTCAGATTATTACTGACAAATACATAAGGGTACGCGGCGGAAGAGTGTATGTGGCTTTCATAGACTTCTCCACAGCATTTGATAAGGTTGATCGCCCTCTGCTGTGGAGAAAGCTATTTGTTCTGGGTATGCCCCCTCAATTGTTAGATATGATCCAAGCGCTGCATACAGACACATGGTGTCAAGTTCTCCAAGGAGGAGATAGAGGATTGTCTAAGATTATTCCCTCAATTATTGGCCTTAAGCAGGGTTGCCTCCTTGCTCCACTGCTCTTCTCTCTGTATATTGCAGACCTACCTGCTTCACTCTCCTCTTGCGACGGCATAGCTCCAGTCTTGGGTGGAAAACACATCTCATGTCTGCTATATGCGGATGATATTTTAATAATGGATCTCATGCCTAAAGGTCTTGCTAAACGCCTCCACGATTTACATTTGTATGCAGAAACCCACTATCTAAAAATCAATGCAGCAAAGAGTAAAATAATGTGTATTTCAGGCCGAAAAAAACATAAGTTTGAGAACTTTGTCTGGTCCGTGGGAGGCGACAAACTTGAGGTAGTAAAGAGTTATGTGTTCTTAGGAAAAATAATTTCAGACTCTTTAAGTGATAAACCCCATATTGATAACAATACCCGGAAGGCC
The DNA here is from genome assembly GCF_964263255.1 of Lissotriton vulgaris. Taxonomy (NCBI): domain Eukaryota; kingdom Metazoa; phylum Chordata; class Amphibia; order Caudata; family Salamandridae; genus Lissotriton; species Lissotriton vulgaris. Next base: position 1,569,530,727 of record NC_141694.1, read on the forward strand.
CTATCCCAAGGGAAAAGCTTAAGTGCACTGTATTCGGCAATGGGAAGAAGGCATTTTTCTTATCTATTGGAGGTCTTCAGGGCAAAAATTCCTTCTACCCTCCTATATGGATTGGAATTAGTCGACCTAAGGCATTGGGATTTTTTAAATGTGGTCGAAGGGAAATTATTAAGAAGCGTAACCTCCACTAATTCCGCTTGTTCTGTGGCCACTTGCAGACTTGAGTTCGGCTTGCGCAGCAGTTGGGTGCAGGGCCTGGCAGCGGTAATACGTTGGGTTGCAAGCTTAGCCAGAGGGGAAGCAGGGACTATGAGAATTCTCCTAAAGGCGGAATTATTGGGAAGTTTAAGAGAATATTCCTTAATTGTTAAAAACTTTAGAAAGGCTGTATCGCTTCTGCAGCTGGAGGAGGATATCCTCTTTTCCTTATCCGCACCCCAGCTAAAGTCTGTCTTAAAAGAGGCCTCCTGGGACCTTAGCTATAGATTGGATTGTGCCTCGATTCTTGCTAAAAAAGGTGTTAATCCCCTTACTGACTCTTTTGCAAGAAAATTTGTGCAACCCTATGTCACTTGGAATTTGCCCCATAGTGTTCGGAGATTCTGGTTGCTCTTGAGGCAGGATTTGCTTCCTCTAAATAACCTCTTGTTTAAATGGTATGGAGTCCCCGCAATCTGTGACCTTTGTCATTTGTCTACCCAAGACCGAATGCATGTACTTTTTATATGTCCAGTACTGCGTCCCTTTCGCCGTAAATGGTTAAGGCAAATATGTTTACAAATGGGTATTTTAAATGCTAATTCTTTTATGTCTGCCCTTTATAACCCTCCGAATGAGAGATTCTGTTTTAACATCTTTAGCTTTTTTAAATGCTTTTTAGCTATTTATTGAAGGCTTGCTTATGAAGTATGTATCTATGAATTGTTTTGTATTGCGGTAACTGTTGTAAATTGTCTTTTTTTCTTTTTGGTAATGAATGGAATTTTGTATTGTATGTTTCTTTTATGTGGACCTCCACGGAGTTCCAAAACATAATAAAGATTGAATTGAATATCTATCTGCAGTCCTTGGTCAGTTCCTATTTCCCTTCACTGTATCTCCGTTCTGCCACCCAAGGGAGGTTCATTGTTCCCAAAGTTAAACTAGCCTGGATGGGCGGCAAGTCCTTCTCCTATTTAGGCCCCTCAATCTGGAACTCTCTACCCACAACTCTCCGCAATGAGGCTAATTACACACAGTTTCACAAGTCATTAAAGACGTGGCTTTTTGACAGGTAAACTATCATGTCTACCTGTCTTTCTATTTTGATCCCTCCTATGCGCCAGAAACACCTTTCTGGGTATCTGTTGCACACTATAAATTTAAAAACGAACTAGCTGTTAGACCTGACATCATTGGCGTGAGTCTCCCTTCCATTTTTGACGGATTGCCTCCTCTGTTGTATATGTTTTTGCTGGATTTATGCTTTGGGCACTGTGCCACTGCTAATCAGTGCAAGTGCCCCCTATGTTAAATTGACATACTGATTGAATTCAATGATTGGGTTAATTGATTTATCTGTCAACCCTAGTACAGTGCACCATGTGTGCCCAGGGCTTGTAAATCAAATGCTGCTGGTGGGCTTGCAGCACTCGTTGTGCCACCCACAGATGCAGCTTGAAAAGTGTATCTCAGGCCTTCCATTGCAAGGCCTGTGTGCAGTCTAGCAGTGCCATGTCGATTTGGCCTAGTGCACCCACTTGCCAGTCTCTAAACCTACCCTTTACTTCATATTAGACACCCCTGTGGTAGGCCCAAGGGCAGTCTGCGATGTAAGCATAAGGGAGGACATGCCCTGATGTGTGTAGCATGTTCTAATTGAATTACGCCATTGTCGTTTTTCACTATTGAAGGCTACCTGTTCTCATAGGTTAGAATGGGCAGTTAGAATATTACATTCTTATAATTCTAACTGACTCAGGGAACATGGTAGAAATTCGAATTTAGGATGCCTGAACTCGAAATAATAAAGTACATCTTTTATTAAAGTTTCTTTTAATATTCTGTGTTTGCAAATACCACTTTTAGAAATTAGGTATTTGCTTGCCTAACCCTTTGAGCCTGCCTCTGCTGGGTTGTGTATTCCTTGTCTGGGTTTGTGTGTGACAGGGCTGGGAAATTCCAGGAGACAGGCTGGGGCAGCCCAGTGGTGAATAGAGAAATCTGCATCTAGATGGGAGGGAGGAGTTGCACCTGGGACCTGAATAGGGATGGGCCTTCCCTCTACAATGCTGGCTCCATCCCCTGTGGCTTGTCTGATGTCACTGCCCTGCACTGTGTAAGGTGAGAGGAATCATGTCAACAGAGTGCTCCAGAGCTGTATCTTCCCTACCCTGTGCTGGCTTCACCTCCTGTGGGGCAGCTGATGTCTCTGCTCTGCACAGTGAAAGGAAGAAGAGAGTCATGTAAACAAAGTGCTCAGGAGCTGGTTTGGACTAGGCAGAGGCCTCTCTGCCTTCGGAGAACAAAGGATTTTTGGGGTATAAATATTGGGACCCTGATCCCAAGAAATTAGATCACTTCTGGAACAAGAAACCTTTGTGCCAAGGAGAACAACCAAGGAAGCTGCAGGAGTTTGGACTGCCCCTCTGCCAGTGTGCTGTTTGCTGGGTTGGCCTGCAGTGGTTGCTTCATTGCCAAGAAAAAGGAGAAGGAACTTTGTAAGGACTTTTATCTACAGAATATTCTACAAGGGCTTGAACTGTGCTTTCCTCCTGCTGAAGTCTCAGGGACAAAATACTTCACCTCCAGCTCCCTCCTGAATTTCCTTGCTGGGAATTTTGACTCCAGTCACTTGCGTGCCGCTGGGAGCTGGAAGCGCAACGCATCGAGAAGAAGCGTGTCGCCGCCGCAGCTGAAATCGACGCAACGCCGAAGAAGCGAGCCTTCGCCGCATCTCCCTGGAAGCGTGTGTTCATTGAAGCTGCCTGCTGTTGCATCACCGGAGAAGCGTGACGCCATCGAGAGAGTCGCCATCGCATCATTGGAGAAGCGCGTCGCAGGACCTGTCGTGACTCCTAAGTTCAGGGTCGTCGCGAGGTTGCCAATGCGTCATTGCATCATCATCGCATCGCCACCTCAAAGGCGCCATCTTCTCGCATTGCCACTGGATCGTCGCATCGCATCAAGGCGCCATCTTGCGCATCGCAGGCCTATAATCTACGCATCCCCTCCACAACGGTAAGCTCCTACTCTGCGGAGGAAGGACGCAACCGTTCCCCCGGGTCACGGAACCGACGCATCTCCCCTTTTGCGAGCCTTTTGTTCACTTTGCGTTACGCTTTCAGGTACTTTGTTGAGAACTTTGTTTCATTTACCAACAACTTGAACTAAGAGACGTTAATCATCTTTTAAGTGATCTTAAGTGTAGTATTGTGGATTTTTGTTGTTTGTGGTCTTGTGTTAAGTCTATATAAAGAATACCTATTTTTATAAAACCTGTGTTGTGTCCATCTGTAGTGTGTTCACTGTATCACTGTGTATATTCATAAATACTTAACACACTGCCTCTGAGATAAGCCTGTCTGCTCGTGCCAAGCTACCAAGGGGGTGAGCTGGGATTATTAAGGACTGTAATCCCCTTATCCTGACTTAGAAGTAAGGGTCCCTAGTTGGACAAAGGTGATAACCATTGCCAACTAGAGACCCCCAGATCTAACACTAACTAACTAGAATAGCAGCAGAAAGTAGTCAAAGAGGGCAAGGGTGATAAGAGGGGCTGCATATCGCAAACAGGAAACCCCTGGGTCGAAGAAAGAAATAACTTGTCACAAGGAGCGACCTACCTGCACGGGGCATTCATTAAAAAGGACGAAACCCCTCACCCACCAAAGGTTGACTGCTTCATTATTTGGAAAAAAAGTATACCAAATACCACAATGATAAGCTCAAGGCCAGTGGGAAAAGCAGCAAAAATCAAAAAGTGTATGAGAGATAAACTAGCTTCAGTGTACTAAAAATCCCTTTATTTGAAAGTCTTTGTGCCACAATTAAAAACAGGGCACTGGTGGGAAAAGCATATTCCTGCAGTTTGTAATAAATGGTGGTCGACATATTTTTGTCTAGTCACCCTCACATGGAGGTGTAGCAGCTTTCTTTTTGACAAAGTAGTGCTGTGGCTCAGCCGCATCAATTCAATTCAATATAATTTTATTTATATAGATCTCTTACGAAATCAACAAATGTACATAATTCTGTTTGTAAACATAAAATTATTGCATAAAATACTTTAAAGATTAATAAAAAATAACATTTAAAACAAAACTAGAACACATTTCATAAATGTGCACAATTTATAGCAAACAAATTTATTTGGTGGACTTTTAAAAAAAAAACGTTTACATTGGTAGAGGAGGAAAGGTTATATCTAAAAGCAGCAGCAGGTAAACTGTGAATTATCAAAAAAATTGATAAACATAACTTCATACAAAACCATCCAGCGATCGTTAGTCCATCATACATTTTTGGAGGGATTCACTGATGGTCCCTAACAAGCTGTATACAAATAGAAAAGAAATCTAGATCACAGCATAGGACAATTCTAGCTTCATGTTTAACAAACCAAATTATTTAAAGAAGGACAACAAACAAACTTGTATTGTGCCTAGGCTACAGATCCAAAGTACCTATAACCATAATTTATTTCAGGTTCTGTGTTAGTAAAGATAATTATGAATATGGCTCACCCGTTAGTGTTGAAAAAACAAACCTCACCTCAACCTGCCGTGTGGCTCAGGAGAAACAACGGCCCTGAAAAATGCAAAGGATGTGAGAGGTGGTTAGTAGTCTCTCTAATTCCCATCTGAGGATGTAGAATAGCAGCAGAAACTAGCCAAAGAGATCCAGTGAGTGCATTTTCAAGAAGATATGAATCACACTCTGCATACTGGACCCTGACTTGTGTGAAAATCGAAAGAACAAAGAGAAAAAGAGCTCAAGGCTCTGGAAAATACATTCCTGGTATGGTGGGCCACTCTTTACCAAATAGTGCATTGAAAAACTCATGTGAGTGATCCATATTATAAAGGCTAGATATGAAAAATAGTGTGATGACACTTTATATGTCAGGTGTTTTAGCAAGGTCAAATGTGCCAACCAAGGGGGAAGTTTTATCACAAAGATTCTCTCTTCCGCCCCATGCTGTACCTAATGGGGCAGTATAAAACAATCATATGGTGGTGGATATTACTCTCCACACAATTGGAGGAAGCCTCTAATTTCCATCATTTTGTCATGAGATCGTAGTTGGACTAGATATGAAAATTAGTGCTGACATCAGAGGAGGAGCATTTTAATAAGATCAGTCTATGCAAATGAATTGTTCCACAGTCTCACATGCTTGTCTAAATTCATATATATGTATGTGTGTGTCATGGCCCCACTTTTATGAATACAGTATATGAGGGAAACAGACCTACATGGAAGACCTACCTTGAAAAAAGTGTGGGAGCACTGCATTTAAAACTAAATCGCTTGCCCGTATCATTTTTATCTTATCGCAAGACCAAGGTGAATGCTGGGTGGTAGGAAATTTGGCAATCCCAGGCAAAAATCTAATGAAATGTGATTGTGTTTTAGAAAAATTTGAGGTTTGCAGGGGATTCTGGGTAGGAAACCATTGGGGGTTCTGCATAAGCCATATTTCCCTAGACTCCCCAAGGTGTTTATGTTTCAGAGATGACTGGGGTTGGTAGTTTTCCTAAGATACCCGCAAAGCCCAGGAGCAAAGACACAGGTACCCGCTTTCAAAACCAGGTTGTTTTGTAATACACAATTTTGAGGACTCCACAATACGTTTTACACCCTTCCCGGTCGAGGGTACTTGGCCCACCCACACAAATGAGGTACCGTTTTTATCGGGAGATTGGGGGGAATGCTGGGTGGTAGGAAATGTGTGTCTGCACAGTGATCACACACCGAAATGTGATGAAAATGCGATATGTTTTTAGAAAAGATTGGAGTTTGCCGGGGATTCTGGATAGGAAAACACTGGGAGATCCATGGATGTCACACCTCCCTGCACTACGCTGGGTGTTTCATTTTTAGAAATGTCTGGGTTTGGTAGCTTTCTCTAGATGCTAGCCGGGACCAAAAACTCAGGTGATTCATTTGCGAAACGTTTTTTTGTGATCGATAATATTGAAAACTCCACAGTACTTTTTTGGGCCATTTACTGTCGCGAGCACTAGGCCTACCCACACAAGTGAGGTAACATTTTTATAGAACAACAGAGTGGAGAAGGGCCCAAGGGGAGAAAATATTTATAGACCTCTTAGTATCTTGTCCCCCAACTATACAGTTAAACACACGGAAGATACCACAGGTCTCTATTTGCTCCAATAACGATGTAGAGCCTACAGAGTGTTCTACAAAGATGGCTGAAACTAGAAAGTTGCTCAAGTTCAGGAGAGACACAAAGAATAGTGAGTATTGAAACACAGTTCAGAATAAGAACCTATAAAAAGTACCCATCAGCCCACTCAATAGTGGAACTTCGTCATCCGGGATTTCATGTTTGGAAAATGGTGTCCAATCAGCCCTTCCTCAAGGAGAACTCGAGGCTAGCTTAGGAACCAATGGTTGAACCCTCAACCAGAGAAGATGACAGAGTTTAAGGCTGGTAGGGCTTAGTTGCAGTGCTTGAAAAAAGTGTGAAAGAATGTATGAAACAGAAAGGATAATGATCCAGGTGATTAAAAATACCTATCTTGATGTCAAAAAGAAAACTTTATTAGGTCTGCCCATCAAGATGGTATAGTTAAAAGCAGAGTGATAATAGCGGAAAAAATAACTTGCTATTTACCATAGATGTTGTGTGGTCAACATGTTTCAGCCTTTATGGGCTTTCGTCAGGACCTATGAATCACTACTGCAACACTTACTTTTTGTGCTGTGAAGGACAAACTACAGACATTTTCAAAAGTGGTGTATCATCTCCTGTGAAAAAAGTATAAGAAAGCACAAAGAAAACCATACAGCAAAGAGTTATGGTGATTACAACTATTGTCATATACATGTATATATGCATTGATTTATACAAAGTGTTCTTATTTATAACTTACCCAAATTTTTGGGATGAGAAACCTCACCTCACCTGGCAACGGCTCAGGGTAAAGGAGGCCACGCACTAAAAAATCAGAATAATGTGTTTCAGTTCATCTTTACAATTGGATAGATGCATCCAAATTAGTTTTCCAGTTCAGATACAAATAGGCAGGGGGGATAGCCATAGGGAGAATGACATTTCTTAGGAGATTACAAAAATGCAGAACGACCACCCTCTTGTCATTAGAAATGACAGAGATGTATACGTGGCCTACTTCAAGGAATAAATAGCACGCTTTTATCTAGGTACGTTTTTCATTCCTAAGCATGTGCAGACATACCCTGTATATCTCTTAAAGAGAATCCGACCCTCATAAGATAAAGTCCGATGTTCAAAGACAGTGGGACAAGTAAGTTAGAGCGCTGTCATGGCCGATGATAGTGCGCTCCTTGTATCCCTAGTCAGGTTTGTCAATTCTAAATATTGTGACCAGATCTGTATTCTCAACGCAGCCTAGAACGCACCTACCTCTCCATCGTTGCCCCGTGCTGTACTAAGCCGAGGGGAGGTGGTGACGTAGTGCGGTGCGGAAGATTAAAAAATTGCCCTGCTGACCTTAGTGAGAGTCGACTACCGTGGCATTCTGATAGGCTCTACATGTAGGTCAAATGCGGACCAATCATTGTTCTTGTAAAGAGGGCACTGCATGCTAATCTAAAGCCAAATGCATCTTCATCTTTGACCCGGATTTAAATTCACATCTTGCATTGGCGGACCGCTCTGTAAACAGAGAACGGTCCATTTCTGATTGGTCTTCCGGCTCAACCCGGAAATCCGAGAACCCGCCAATGACTTCCTGCCAAAATAATGAGTGATTTTCACAGAGAAACAGCGCTCGTATAGACACGGCGCGGATTCCCTGGCCTTATTTGTCAGTTCTGTTTATAAATATGCTGTTTTAGAAAAGGGGAATAGAATATTGTAGAGGAACTGTCATATGTTGGTTAGCAGTGCCTGCATTATATTCCTAGACCTTTATAAAATGGCAATCGTTTAGAAAAGTTTGAGAGACACGTTTTCATTCAAGTATGTTTCGTTAGTTCTTGGGCATATACAGAGTAGCCCTGTTTACCTCATTGAGACAGTCTACCTACTCTTGAATTCTGTTAGGTGTATAGAAAACAAATATATTTGAGCGCTATCCTGGCTATAGATAGTGCACTTTGTGTATCTGTTATCAGGTCGTCAATTTATGAGGTATGTGTGGGATGATTATATGAACATCAGCGCTTTCATGGACTCTTTGCCTTATCAAAAATGCGGCCTTGTGGTTATTCATGTAAAAGAAAAAGATAAACAGCGTTCGCACATAATACAGCGTGTGCTCCTTCCTTCTGGACCCAGAATAAAATGAGCATCTCGCATTGGCCGACCGCTCTGAAAGGCAGAAAACGGTTTCTACCTGATTGGTCCTTCGAGTGTGTGAGAAACCACAAATGACTCATAGCCAGAAAGAGTAATAGTACCCATAGAGGCAGAGCTTGTATCAAGACGACGCGGGTTCCCTGGCCTTTGTGTGTCTTGTTTGTTAATTCTGTTCTATTTGTGCTGTACCAAGAAGCATCAGGGAGTGTATTCCAGTTCAAGGGCAGCCTCATAACTGTATCCACGGGATATCATCATTCAACCCTTCTGTGTCACATCTCAATTTGTAAACCCATCTCTGTTCTTTTCTTAGTAAAAAGTGGGACACATCTGTGACATGTTGAGGTATATAGGGTTGTTCCAACACCACCCACTGTAGCTCATCTGCATGATGTTTAGCAGTGAGGAAATGGGAAGTAAGACGGGTCGCTTGTTTATTGCGCCTGATTGTGCTCTTGTGTTCCTGTATGCGTAGCTTAATTTTCCTGGTTGTCATCCCTATGTACCTCAAACTGCATGGACAGGTAATTAAGTAAATGACTCTCTCGCTGTTGCAGTTGGTGTGGCGTTTAAGCACCCATGGTCGAGTTGTGCCAATATCTACATTCAAGGTTCTTTTAGTTTGTGGGCACACTGAACAATTCCCACAAGGATGATGTCCGTGGGAGATTCCACAAAGTAGGGGTGGGTTCCTCAGTGATGTATCGTGGTCTAGTGTGAACCAGTTCGTCTTTGAGGTTGCTTCCTCTTTCGAATGAGAAAAGAGGTAAAGGGATGTTATCTCCGGCACTGTTCAGAATCCGCCACCTTTGTCTTATTATTTTCTGGATCTTAGAGGAGGAGGTGTTAAAAGTGGTAACACATGCCAGTCTCTCCAGAGGTGGTTTCTTGACTGGGGGTTCCAAAAGCGCCTCACGATGGTTGTTCGCAGCCCGTTTGAAAGATTTTTTAACCAGCGTTCCTGGATACCTGCGTGTTCTCAATTTCATCGAAAGATCTATCCCTTCGGAGTTGAAATCCACTTTGTCTGAGCAGTTTCTGCGAACCCTCAGAAACTGGCCAAATGGAAGGTTCTCTCGGAGAGAGCGGGGGTGATGGCTATCGAATCTCAACAGAGAGTTGCGTGCCATGGGTTTGCGGTACAAGGAGCTTGCTAAATGTCCGTTTTGTGGAAAAATTAAAAGATCCAGAAACGGGAGTGCGGTCTTGCTATGGTCCAAGGTGAACCTTAGGTAAGGGTTTTGACTATTCAGCCAGTCCTGGAAGGACAGTAGAGATTGTTCGTCACCACGCCAGACTAGCAGAATGTCATCAATGTACCTTTTCCACACCATCAATTGTTGATGGTGTGGATTGTTGGTATTAAGGACACGATGAGTCACGAATTGATAGACATAAAGATTCGCTAGACTGGGCGCAAATTTGCTGCCCATTGAAGTACCTGATACCTGTAGGTACAGGCCATCTTCAAAGGCGAAAAAATTCTCTGTCATTGCAATTCTTGCTAATTCCATTATAAAATGGATTGGTGTTGTGGTGTCTGGAGCAGAGTTCTCCAAAAGTTCTCGTACTGTTTCAAGAGTGTCTGTTTGAGGTATGCAGGTATACAGGGACTCGACATCAAGGCTCGCCAATATATCTGAGTCTGTGTCAAACTGTACCTCTGGTAGTATGCGAAGGACATCCTTCGTGTCTTGCAGGTACGATGGCATTGTTTTCACAAGAGGGCTGAGAAAAATGTCCACGAACGCAGATAAGGGTTCCAAAAGAGACCCTATGCCCGAAATTATGGGACGACCTGTCGGTGGTCTCGTAGGTTTTTGAATTTTGGGCAATGTATAGAAATATGGAATGATAGGAAATTTGGTGACAAGAAAGGTAGCCTCCTGCAACGTGATCCAGCCTTCTGTACTGGCTTCTTCTACTAGGTGTTTGATCTCATTGGTGAGCCTCGTTGTTGGGTTTTCATCCAGAGGTGTGTAAAACTGGGTGTTTCCTAGTTGTCATTAGACACTCAGCCCGGTATGAGATGGTATCCTGGATAACTGTGGCTCCCCCCTTGTCCGCTGGTTTGATCACAATATTAGTGTCTCTTGACAAGGTCTCGAGTGCATTTCTCTCTGATTTAGAAAGGTTTTGGTAATTGTCTTGTTTGGAAAAATCAAGAGATTTCAAATCATGTAGCACTGCTGCTTCAAAGGCACCTACTCTGGATGGTACTTGTTGAAGTAGGGGCATGAAAGTGGACTTGACCCTTAAACCTGTGTTCGTGTCTATGGTCACTTCTTCTGACTCTTTGTCTTTAAAGAAGTAGTGTAACCTCACGGTTCTGAAGAATTTTTCAATCTCCCCTCGCATTTGAAACGAGTCTCCACTATTGGTGGGCACGAAACCGAGCCCTTTGTTGAGTACCTTCTGTTCGCTGGGAGTCAATATCCGAGTGCTGAGATTCACTACAAGATCTTCTTCCTCTTCAGGAACAGTCATCATTGACCTCGTTTGTTGCAGGTCATTGGAAGTTCCTGATCGTCTGCCCATTGAACTTGACCTTGTCCTCTCCGTCTTCCTCGATTCCAGCCTCGGCCCTGTCCTAAAAAAGCCTGGCTATCAAAATATTGAGGCTGCATCGGATAGTGGGACATTGGAGGAGGGAATCGAGGATATCCCCATGGGGCAGGTGGCCACCATGGTCCTGGTTTGTACATATTTCCTCGCCCATTGTATCTGCGATTTGGTCGACTTTGGCGACCTTTCCCTCTCCATTGGTTGGTACTGCTGTTTTCAGTGTCAGAAGATTCAGAGTCTGAGGAAGTGGCATAGGAAGAACCATGTGTTTGTTTCTGTTTGCTAGAGTCATTCGGGTTGTAATTCTCACTTGTGTAGGGATATATCTTCTCATGCGAGAATTTTTCTAAGTCTTTTTTTAATTTCTCTATTTTCGCAAAAAAGATTGGGTCTCTGTACTCTTTATTGGCTTTGTTAGAGTCTTCCTGTTGTTTCTCAAATTTTTTTGTTGTTAGAGTAGTTTTTATTTGCCCTTCTAGGACTTGTATCTCAACTAGGATGGCGTCTGCAATTCTCTTTGCAGTTGTAATAATTAAAATGAGCCAATCTCTAGTACAGCGCCAGGCTATTAATGACCAGTCTTTGATAAAGGCTTTATCCGTTAGGAAAAGCCTTGGCGCATTCGTTACTATGAGTCCTGTGGGTGCACATTTCCCATGTAAGTATTCAGCCATTATCTGTCCATGTACTGTTTTACGAGAATGACTTTTCTTAAGATTTAGTACTGTTTCCCAGTCCCCTACTACTGCTGGAGTTATAGTGGGGAGTTGGTCTAACATACTAGGGTTTTCACTCAAAATAGATGACAGGGTTTCATCATCAAAACCTAGGCCACCAAAATCTGCCATTGTATCACTGGAAAAGAGATGAACAAAAAGACAATATCAGTGCTCTGTCTTATGGTGTACTTGTCTTACAGAGCAAGATGGGCCCGCAGCCGTGGCTGCACAGACTAGCATAGAACAACAGAGTGGAGAAGGGCCCAAGGGGAGAAAATATTTATAGACCTCTTAGTATCTTGTCCCCCAACTATACAGTTAAACACACGGAAGATACCACAGGTCTCTATTTGCTCCAATAACGATGTAGAGCCTAAAGAGTGTTCTACAAAGATGGCTGAAACTAGAAAGTTGCTCAAGTTCAGGAGAGACACAAAGAATAGTGAGTATTGAAACACAGTTCAGAATAAGAACCTATAAAAAGTACCCATCAGCCCACTCAATAGTGGAACTTCGTCATCTGGGATTTCATGTTTGGAAAATGGTGTCCAATCAGCCCTTCCTCAAGGAGAACTCGAGGCTAGCTTAGGAACCAATGGTTGAACCCTCAACCAGAGAAGATGACAGAGTTTAAGGCTGGTAGGGCTTAGTTGCAGTGCTTGAAAAAAGTGTGAAAGAATGTATGAAACAGAAAGGATAATGATCCAGGTGATTAAAAATACCTATCTTGATGTCAATAAGAAAACTTTATTAGGTCTGCCCATCAAGATGGTATAGTTAAAAGCAGAGTGATAATAGCGGAAAAAATAACTTGCTATTTACCATAGATGTTGTGTGGTCAACATGTTTCAGCCTTTATAGGCTTTCGTCAGGACCTATGAATCACTACTGCAACACTTACTTTTTGTGCTGTGAAGGACAAACTACAGACATTTTCAAAAGTGGTGTATCATCTCCTGTGAAAAAAGTATAAGAAAGCACAAAGAAAACCATACAGCAAAGAGTTATGGTGATTACAACTATTGTCATATACATGTATATATGCATTGATTTATACAAAGTGTTCTTATTTATAACTTACCCAAATTTTTGGGATGAGAAACCTCACCTCACCTTGCAACGGCTCAGGGTAAAGGAGGCCACGCACTAAAAAATCAGAATAATGTGTTTCAGTTCATCTTTACAATTGGATCGATGCATCCAAATTAGTTTTCCAGTTCAGATACAAATAGGCAGGGGGGATAGCCATAGGGAGAATGACATTTCTTAGGAGATTACAAAAATGCAGAACGACCACCCTCTTGTCATTAGAAATGACAGAGATGTATACGTGGCCTACTTCAAGGAATAAATAGCACGCTTTTATCTAGGTACGTTTTTCATTCCTAAGCATGTGCAGACATACCCTGTATATCTCCTAAAGAGAATCCGACCCTCATAAGATAAAGTCCGATGTTCAAAGACAGTGGGACAAGTAAGTTAGAGCGCTGTCATGGCCGATGATAGTGCGCTCCTTGTATCCCTAGTCAGGTTTGTCAATTCTAAATAATGTGACCAGATCTGTATTCTCAACGCAGCCTAGAACGCACCTACCTCTCCGTCGTTGCCCCGTGCTGTACTAAGCCGAGGGGGAGGTGGTGACGTAGTGTGGTGCGGAAGAATAAAAAATTGCCCTGCGGACCTTAGTGAGAGTCGACTACCGTGGCATTCTGATAGGCTCTACATGTAGGTCAAACGCGGACCAATCATTGTTCTTGTAAAGAGGGCACTGCATGCTAATCTAAAGCCGAGTGCATCTTCATCTTTGACCCGGATTTAAATTCACATCTTGCATTGGCGGACCGCTCTGTAAACAGAGAACGGTCCATTTCTGATTGGTCTTCCGGCTCAACCCGGAAATCCGAGAACCCGCCAATGACTTCCTGCCAAAATAATGAGTGATTTTCACAGAGAAACTGCGCTCGTATAGACACGGCGTGGATTCCATGGCCTTATTTGTCAGTTCTGTTTATAAATATGCTGTTTTAGAAAAGGGGAATAGAATATTGTAGAGGAACTGTCATATGTTGGTTAGCAGTGCCTGCATTATATTCCTAGACCTTTATAAAATGGCAATCGTTTAGAAAAGTTTGAGAGACACGTTTTCATTCAAGTATGTTTCGTTAGTTCTTGGGCATATACAGAGTAGCCCTGTTTACCTCATTGAGACAGTCTACCTACTCTTGAATTCTGTTAGGTGTATAGAAAAAAAATATATTTGAGCGCTATCCTGGCTATAGATAGTGCACTTTGTGTATCTGTTATCAGGTCGTCAATTTATGAGGTATGTGTGGGATGATTATATGAACATCAGCGCTTTCATGGACTCTTTGCCTTATCAAAAATGCGGCCTTGTGGTTATTCATGTAAAACAAAAAGAAAAACAGCGTTCGCTCATAATACAGCGTGTGCTCCTTCCTTCTGGACCCAGAATAAAATGAGCATCTCGCATTGGCCGACCGCTCTGAAAGGCAGAAAACGGTTTCTACCTGATTGGTCCTTCGAGTGTGTGAGAAACCACAAATGACTCATAGCCAGAAAGAGTAATAGTACACATAGAGGCAGAGCTTGTATCAAGACGACGCGGGTTCCCTGGCCTTTGTGTGTCTTGTTTGTTAATTCTGTTCTATTTGTGCTGTACCAAGAAGCATCAGGGAGTGTATTCCAGTTCAAGGGCAGCCTCATAACTGTATCCACGGGATATCATCATTCAACCCTTCTGTGTCACATCTCAATTTGTAAACCCATCTCTGTTCTTTTCTTAGTAAAGAGTGGGACACATCTGTGACATGTTGAGGTATATAGGGTTGTTCCAACACCACCCACTGTAGCTCATCTCTATGATGTTTAGCAGTGAGGAAATGGGAAGTAAGATGGGTCGCTTGTTTATTGAGCCTGATTGTGCTCTTGTGTTCCTGTATGCGTAGCTTAATTTTCCTGGTTGTCATCCCTATGTACCTCAAACTGCATGGGCAGGTAATTAAGTAAATGACTCTCTCGCTGTTGCAGTTGGTGTGGCGTTTAAGCACCCATGGTCGAGTTGTGCCAATATCTACATTCAAGGTTCTTTTAGTTTGTGGGCACACCGAACAATTCCCACAAGGATGATGTCCTTGGACCGGAGGGAGATTCCACAAAGTAGGGGTGGGTTCCTCAGTGATGTATCGTGGTCTAGTGTTAACCAGTTCGTCCTTGAGGTTGCTTCCTCTTTTGAATGAGAAAAGAGGTAAAGGGGTGTTGCTCTGTAAGACAAGTACACCATAAGACAGAGCACTGATATTGTCTTTTTGTTCATCTCTTTTCCAGTGATACAATGGCAGATTTTGGTGGCCTAGGTTTCGCTGATGAAACCCTGTCATCTATTTTGAGTGAAAACCCTAGTATGTTAGACCAACTCCCCACTATAACTCCAGCAGTAGTAGGGGACTGGGAAACAGTACTAAATCTTAAGAAAAGTCATTCTCGTACAACAGTACATGGACAGATAATGGCTGAATACTTACATGGGAAATGTGCACCCACAGGACTCATAGTAACGAATGCGCCAAGGCTTTTCCTAACGGATAAAGCCTTTATCAAAGACTGGTCATTAATAGCCTGGCGCTGTACTAGAGATTGGCTCATTTTAATTATTACAACTGCAAAGAGAATTGCAGACGCCATCCTAGTTGAGATACAAGTCCTAGAAGGGCAAATAAAAACTACTCTAACAACAAAAAAAAATTGAGAAACAACAGGAAGACTCTTACAAAGCCAATAAAGAGTACAGAGACCCAATCTTTTTTGCGAAAATAGAGAAATTCAAAAAAGACTTAGAAAAATTCTCGCATGAGAAGATATATCCCTACACAAGTGAGAATTACAACCCGAATGACTCTAGCAAACAGAAACAAACACATGGTTCTTCCTACGCCACTTCCTCAGACTCTGAATCTTTTGACACTGAAAACAGCAGTACCAACCAAAGGAGAGGGAAAGGTCGCCAAAGTCGACCAAATCGCAGATACAATGGGCGAGGAAATATGTACTAACCAGGACCATGGTGGCCACCTGCCCCATGGGGATATCCTCAATTCCCTCCTCCAATGTCCCACTATCCGATGCAGCCTCAATATTTTGATAGCCAGGCTTTTTTAGGACAGGGCCGAGACTGGAATCGAGGAAGACGGAGAGGACAAGGTCAAGCTCAATGGGCAGACGATCAGGAACTTCCAATGACCCGCAACAAACGAGGTCAATGATGACTGTTCCTGAAGAGGAAGAAGATCTTGTAGTGAATCTCAGCACTCGGATATTGACTCCCAGCGAACAGAAGGTACTCAACAAAGGGCTCGGTTTTGTGCCCACCAATAGTGGAGACTCGTTTCAAATGCGAGGGGAGATTGAAAAATTCTTCAGAACCGTGAGGTTACACTACTTCTTTAAAGACAAAGAGTCAGAAGAAGTGACCATAGACACAAACACAGGTTTAAGGGTCAAGTCCACTTTCATGCCCCTACTTCAACAAGTACCATCCAGAGTAGGTGCCTTTGAAGCAGCAGTGCTACATGATTTGAAATCTCTTGATTTTTCCAAACAAGACAATTACCAAAACCTTTCTAAATCAGAGAGAAATGCACTTGAGACCTTGTCAAGAGACACTAATATTGTGATCAAACCAGCGGACAAGGGGGGAGCCACAGTTATCCAGGATACCATCTCATACCGGGCTGAGTGTCTAAGACAACTAGGAAACACCCAGTTTTACACACCTCTGGATGAAAACCCAACAACGAGGCTCACCAATGAGATCAAACACCTAGTAGAAGAAGCCAGTACAGAAGGCTGGATCACGTCGCAGGAGGCTACCTTTCTTGTCACCAAATTTCCTATCATTCCATATTTCTATACATTGCCCAAAATTCACAAACCTAGGAGACCACCGCCAGGTCGTCCCATAATTTCGGGCATAGGGTCTCTTTTGGAACCCTTATCTGCGTTCGTGGACATTTTTCTCAGCCCTCTTGTGAAAACAATGCCATCGTACCTGCAAGACACGAAGGATGTCCTTCGCATACTACCAGAGGTACAGTTTGACACAGACTTAGATATATTGGCGAGCCTTGATGTCGAGTTCCTGTATACCTGCATACCTCAAACAGACACTCTTGAAACAGTACGAGAACTTTTGGAGAACTCTGCTCCAGACACCACAACACCAATCCATTTTATAATGGAATTAGCAAGAATTGCAATGACAGAGAATTTTTTCGCCTTTGAAGATGGCCTGTACCTACAGGTATCAGGTACTTCAATGGGCAGCAAATTTGCGCCCAGTCTAGCGAATCTTTATGTCTATCAATTCGAGACTCATCGTGTCCTTAATACCAACAATCCACACCATCAACAGTTGATGGTGTGGAATAGGTACATTGATGACATTCTGCTAGTCTGGCGTGGTGACGAACAATCTCTACTGTCCTTCCAGGACTGGCTGAATAGTCAAAACCCTTACCTAAGGTTCACCTTGGACCATAGCAAGACTGCACTCCCGTTTCTGGATCTTTTAATTTTTCCACAAAACGGACATTTAGCAAGCTCCTTGTACCGCAAACCCATGGCACGCAACTCTCTGTTGAGATTCGATAGCCATCACCCCCGCTCTCTCCGAGAGAACCTTCCATTTGGCCAGTTTCTGAGGGTTCGCAGAAACTGCTCAGACAAAGTGGATTTCAACTCCGAAGGGATAGATCTTTCGATGAAATTGAGAACACGCAGGTATCCAGGAACGCTGGTTAAAAAATCTTTCAAATGGGCTGCGAACAACCATCGTGAGGCGCTTTTGGAACCCCCAGTCAAAAAACCACCTCTGGAGAGACTGGCATGTGTTACCACTTTTAACACCTCCTCCTCTAAGATCCAGAAAATAATAAGACAAAGGTGGCGGATTCTGAACAGTGCCGGAGATAACATCCCTTTACCTCTTTTCTCATTCAAAAGAGGAAGCAACCTCAAGGACGAACTGGTTCACACTAGACCACGATACATCACTGAGGAACCCACCCCTACTTTGTGGAATCTCCCAAGGACATCATCCTTGTGGGAATTGTTCGGTGTGCCCACAAACTAAAAGAACCTTGAATGTAGATATTGGCACAACTCGACCATGGGTGCTTAAACGCCACACCAACTGCAACAGCGAGAGAGTCATTTACTTAATTACCTGTCCATGCAGTTTGAGGTATATAGGGATGACAACCAGGAAAATTAAGCTACGCATACAGGAACACAAGAGCACAATCAGGCGTAATAAACAAGCGACCCGTCTTACTTCCCATTTCCTCACTGCTAAACATCATGCAGATGAGCTACAGTGGGTGGTGTTGGAACAACCCTATATACCTCAACATGTCACAGATGTGTCCCACTTTGTACTAAGAAAAGAACAGCGATGGGTTTACAAATTGAGATGTGACACAGAAGGGTTGAATGATGATATCCCGTGGATACAGTTATGAGGCTGCCCTTGAACTGGAATACACTCCCTGATGCTTCGTGGTACAGCACAAATAGAACAGAATTAACAAACAAGACACACAAAGGCCAGGGAACCGTCGTCGTCTTGATACAAGCTCTGCCTCTATGTGTACTATTACTCTTTCTGGCTATGAGTCATTTGTGGTTTCTCACACACTCAAAGGACCAATCAGGTAGAGACCGTTTTCTGCCTTTCAGAGCGGTCGGCCAATGCGAGATGCTCATTTTATTCTGGGTCCAGAAGGAAGGAGCACACGCTGTATTATGAGTGAACGCTGTTTTTTTTTTTTGTTTTACATGAATAACCACAAGGCCGCATTTTTGATAAGGCAAAGAGTCCATGAAAGCGCTGATGTTCATATAATCATCCCACACATACCTCATAAATTGACGACCTGATAACAGATACACAAAGTGCACTATCTATAGCCAGGATAGCGCTCAAATATATTTGTTTTCTATACACCTAACAGAATTCAAGAGTAGGTAGACTGTCTCAATGAGGTAAACAGGGCTACTCTGTATATGCCCAAGAACTAACGAAACATACTTGAATGAAAACGTGTCTCTCAAACTTTTCTAAACGATTGCCAGTTTATAAAGGTCTAGGAATATAATGCAGGCACTGCTAACCAACATATGACAGTTCCTCTACAATATTCTATTCCCCTTTTCTAAAACAGCATATTTATAAACAGAACTGACAAATAAGGCCAGGGAATCCGCGCTGTGTCTATATGAGCGCTGTTTCTCTGTGAAAATCACTCATTATTTTGGCAGGAAGTCATTGGCGGGTTCTCGGATTTCCGGGTTGAGCCGGAAGACCAATCAGAAATGGACCGTTCTCTGTTTACAGAGCGGTCCGCCAATGCAAGATGTGAATTTAAATCCGGGTCAAAGATGAAGATGCACTCGGCTTTAGATTAGCATGCAGTGCCCTCTTTACAAGAACAATGATTGGTCCGCGTTTGACCTACATGTAGAGCCTATCAGAATGCCACGGTAGTCGACTCTCACTAAGGTCCGCAGGGCAATTTTTTAATCTTCCGCACCGCACTACGTCACCACCTCCCCCTCGGCTTAGTACAGCACGGGGCAATGACGGAGAGGTAGGTGCGTTCTAGGCTGCGTTGAGAATACAGATCTGGTCACATTATTTAGAATTGACAAACCTGACTAGGGATACAAGGAGCGCACTATCATCGGCCATGACAGCGCTCTAACTTACTTGTCCCACTGTCTTTGAACATCGGACTTTATCTTATGAGGGTCGGATTCTCTTTAAGAGATATACAGGGTATGTCAGCACATGCTTAGGAATGAAAAACGTACCTAGATAAAAGCGTGCTATTTATTCCTTGAAGTAGGCCACGTATACATCTCTGTCATTTCTAATGACAAGAGGGTGGTCGTTCTGCATTTTTGTAATCTCCTAAGAAATGTCATTCTCCCTATGGCTATCCCCCCTGCCTATTTGTATCTGAACTGGAAAACTAATTTGGATGCATCGATCCAATTGTAAAGATGAACTGAAACACATTATTCTGATTTTTTAGTGCGTGGCCTCCTTTACCCTGAGCCGTTGCCAGGTGAGGTGAGGTTTCTCATCCCAAAAATTTGGGTAAGTTATAAATAAGAACACTTTGTATAAATCAATGCATATATACATGTATATGACAATAGTTGTAATCAACATAACTCTTTGCTGTATGGTTTTCTTTGTGCTTTCTTATACTTTTTTCACAGGAGATGATACACCACTTTTGAAAATGTCTGTAGTTTGTCCTTCACAGCACAAAAAGTAAGTGTTGCAGTAGTGATTCATAGGTCCTGACGAAAGCCTATAAAGGCTGAAACATGTTGACCACACAACATCTATGGTAAATAGCAAGTTATTTTTTCCGCTATTATCACTCTGCTTTTAACTATACCATCTTGATGGGCAGACCTAATAAAGTTTTCTTATTGACATCAAGATAGGTATTTTTAATCACCTGGATCATTGTCCTTTCTGTTTCATACATTCTTTCACACTTTTTTCAAGCACTGCAACTAAGCCCTACCAGCCTTAAACTCTGTCATCTTCTCTGGTTGAGGGTTCAACCATTGGTTCCTAAGCTAGCCTCGAGTTCTCCTTGAGGAAGGGCTGATTGGACACCATTTTCCAAACATGAAATCCCGGATGACGAAGTTCCACTATTGAGTGGGCTGATGGGTACTTTTTATAGGTTCTTATTCTGAACTGTGTTTCAATACTCACTATTCTTTGTGTCTCTCCTGAACTTGAGCAACTTTCTAGTTTCAGCCATCTTTGTAGAACACTCTTTAGGCTCTACATCGTTATTGGAGCAAATAGAGACCTGAGGTAACATTTTTATCCGGAGATTTGGAGAAATACTGGTTTTGTGAAAGTCTGTGGCTCCCCACAGATTTCAGAACTCTCCATTACAGAAATGTTAGGAAGATGTTTTTTTTTTTTACAAAGCTTGAGGATTGCAAGGGATTGTTGAGGATATGGATGGTGCACCAAAAATAGAAGTCCAAAAACTTGCAATACTTTGGGAAATAAATCCTTTATTTGTTTCTATCTTAAAAATGTTTAAGTAATTGCACAACTGGGAAGCGGAGCATATATAACCCCAGACAGTGTAGAAATAGACTTTCTTCTGTCTACATTTGTCTCCCCTGGTCGCGCCGAAGACGTAACGAAAAGTCAACCTGCCTGCCGCTTCCGAGTTGTGCAATTACTTAAAGCCAAATGACTGTGATATTGGTCGATAATTCAACTCTTACATGAGAGAATATTACATGCTTTTGCTTATAGATCAACAACGATCTTTGTGATCTAAACCTGCCGTGTTTCTAGGAGACACTTGATCGCCTACGTTTGCTGTCTTTATACATTTGACTTACATATATCATCACAGAATGCTACCTAGCCGTACATCTACCTTTGATCATCCTATGGGACCTTCATGAGATCTTTGAGCCCTGATGAAGTTCTGCAAGGAACAAAATGTGTTAGCTAAGGCCTTTTTAAGATTGAACCAATAAAGGATTTATTTCTAAAAGTATTGCAAGTTTTTGGACTTCTATTTTTGGTGCACTATCCATATCTTCAACAGTTTGGTATCTGTCGCAACAGTGGAGCCTCCGTGTGTGCACAAATCCAATATTGACAAACTCACTGAAGAAACTGAAGTGCCTAACCGTGGTCAGCCACATTCTTTGTTTTTTGCAACAGGTTTGCAAGGGATTCAGGGCAACAGAACCTGGTGGGAGCCACACAACTCCCTCCATCCCGTATTTCCCTGGGTGTATAATTTATAAGAAATTAAAGGTTTCCCTAGGTTCCAGCTGAGCCAATATATACAGCTAGGTACATTGTAAGCACAGGGTCAGTTTTCAGTGGAAAATGGGATATGCTCACGTTGTGTTTTGGGACAATTGCTGGCGCAGTTAGTAGGCCTACCCACACAAGTGAGGTACCATTTTTATGAGGAGACTTGGGGAAATGCTGTGTGGAAGGATGTTTGAGACTCCCTGCAGATTTCACAACTTTCCATCACAGATATGTGTTTTTTTAAACAAATTGTGATGTTTTCAAGGGATTCTGGGTAACATGACCTGGTAAAAGCCACACAAGTTAACCCATACTGGATTCCACTGGTTGCCTAGTTTTTAAAATTGTACAGGTTTTCTAGGTTTCTCTAGGTGCCGGCTAAGCTAGTGCTCAAAATCCACAGCTAGGCACATTACAAAAAAGGGTCTGTTTTCAGTGGAAAAATGTGATGTGTTCACATTGCGTTTTTACCCTTTTGCTGTTGTGGGCATTTGCCCTACCTACCTACACAAGTGAGGTACCATTTTTATCGGGAGTCTTAGGGGAGCACAGAACAGTGGAAAAAGTATAATTACCTGTTGTCTTTCTATGCATTTCTGCCTTCCAAAAAGAAGACAGTGGGTAAAAAAGAAGACATTTTGAAAAAATGTGCTCTAATTCACATGCTAGTGTGGGTACCCACAAATTCAGAGATGTGCAAATAACCACTGCTTCTAAATTGCATATGTGGTTCCCATTTTAGAAATACATATGTGTCCTTGATACTTGTTTTTCACTCTTTATATTTTTACAAATTAGTTGCTCTATTCCGGGTAAACAATGATAAACCATTGCATGGTGCAGCTAGATTATTGGCTCTAGATACCTGAGGTTCTTGGTGAACCTAGAAGCCCTATATATCCTCGCAAACTTAAGGGTCCAGCAGATGCAATGGTATATTGCTTTAATAAATCTGCCCTAGTTAGAATAAGTTATAGGTGAAAATGTAGCCACATATTGCTGTTTTTTTAACTCAATTTAAAAATTTAATACATTCAACTGTTACTTTCTTTGAGAAAACCTTGAAGAATCTACACAAATGACCCTTTGCTGAATTTAAATTTGTATCTTCTTTTCAGAAATGTATAGCTTTACAAGATTCATTATTGGTTTCACTAACTGGAAGGAGGTTAAAGCACAAAACGATGGAAAATAGACTAAGTTGCAGTCAAATTTCAAAACGGTGTAGAAAATGTTGGTTTTCTGACAAAAGTCTGCCTGTTCTAAAAGCTGGGAAGGTGGTGATTTTAGCACCACAAACTCTCCATTGATCCCATTTGCAGGGGAAAAAAGGATGCTTTCTTCTGCACCAATTTCTTACAGTTTGTACCAAAAACAACAACATTTAGCTATTTTTGGGCTAATTTCTTGGTCCCCTCCATGGGAATTCACAAAAAACCCAGGTACTTTTACAATCATCAGGATGTCTGTTGGAAAAAAAGGATGCACATTTGGCATGGATACCCTATGTGGACAAACAGTTATGGGGGGATAAGCATGAACAACCCCAAATAGCCAAAAAAAGGCGTGGCACGGGGAGGAAGACTTTGCAGCAAACGGGATAATAATTAACTTTTGAATTATGCATTTGATTATCAACTACTTATGTTTTTTTACACTACCTTTAGTGTCTCCTCAGTTGACAGGCACTCACCTGGCAAAGTTGGAAAGTTCATTAAGGGATGAACATTGTGTGATCCTGTGTATCTCTAGTGAGACAAGCGCCACAAGCCTGAGATATTTAGTGTAGAATAACCGCAATGCTGTGTGCAAACAGATTCTGCTTCACGGGCTCCCACTTGACTTGGGCATGAACTGTAATTGGTATCACTCGCCTACAAAGCAGAAGCACTCCTACGTGCAGACAACTAGCGGGATCGCTTCTGGTGACTAAGACAAATATATAGTTAAAATGGGTGTCCCAGAACAACCTTTCACAAATGTTATATATATAACAGGTGCAGCAAAGGATGTAGTCATTGACATTTATGGATGCGGTTTCATCCCATTTGCTGTGCCACAAAAGAATGGAACAAAACATAGGGAAATCAATTATTCTCCTACTCTAACTGGAATTTTCAAGCTTAAACGCAATCACAAAGAATCCAAGATGCATTTTTTCTGTAACTGGCCTGTATCTCTCTGAAACATTTTTACGATTTTTGGGGGCCCTGGGCCAAACGTGTTGTGTGAGCCCCCTTTTTCGAATAACTTTGAATTTATGACCCCCTTCCCCATCCATCGCCCCACACTAGCATTAGTCACACATACATGTTCTTTAGCGCATTAATACATGTTCCTTAGCGCATTAATTTCCAACTTGCCTGGCACTCTGCAGCTTTTCGCCTAGTTAACTCAATTGCGCACCTCTCCCTTGCTCTTCACCGTGGACCCGCATGAACTAATCCTAATGCTGGTTCTATGTCCAGGTCCACCCTATCTGACAGGTCTCTGGTTGAGCACATCCAACCCAGCTCATTACCTTGCTCTTCCCCTGTGTCTGCCCGCCCAACCCCTCGATCCTCCTTTTCCCTCCCTGTACAGCACTGATCCATCTACACAAACCCGTCCTGAAGATGATCCTGAACAATAGGATCAAAACGTCGTCGACTCCTCAGCTCATTAAATGGCGCTCATGTTGGCCTAGAGAACAGCTAGTTCAGTGCCACTCTAAGCCTCCCTAACCTAAACAGGGAGCGAATGGTTTCTGGCAACCATTGATCCTGATAATCCTTGCCCCTCAGGGAACATGGAAACAGATCAGAACCCTTCTGCTCAATCACTTGTCTACTCTTTATCAAAGAAATATAGAAAATACACATTGGGAGGTTTTCAATATATTTGTTGAACCAACGTTATTCTTGTATGAAATATATGTTCTACGATAATCAGTAGAAAGAAGGAGATGACAGTGATTACAAGCACCAAAAGTGTAAATAGCAGGAATAGTTATGCCATGGTGCTGAAACAGTGTATTTATGCAGGCATAAAAGCGAAGGTAGTAATCAGGGGCACTCCTATTATCCAATCCCTTTACTATGTATGCCTAGAGTGTGCGTAGGTGTAGAGCCAATAATCAACCCCAAGGGATGATCTAACCCCATTACCGGATGGGAGAGAATGCAGGATCCCATCTTGCTCACAATTTGGATACCCTTACAGAGATGTCAGGCAACTGTTTTGCCAAGCCACAGAATGCAGGGACTCTCTGTGCCAGTTGAAGTGCCTCCTCTGCTAACCCCCAGAAATGCTTCTTTATTGATAATACATAAGCATCCTTGCAATGTACACACAGATTAGCATTGTTGTGGAAATGTAAATAGCCCTGTCGCCACATTGGATGAAGATAGAGCAACATTTGTACATCATGCGTGAAGGCCTTGTACTTGGTGTTCAAGGCATCATGATAATGTTGTGCAAAGCCAGATGTGTAAACAAAAGTAGTTGCAGAGAAACTAATCCAGCATTGTCTTGCATGCATATATGTGCAAAAGGGCACAGCAAACAGTCTATTGTGCAGAAAAAAGGATACTGTAGGAAAATTTGCAGCATTGCTGCATTGGCCGAATTCGGGCACAGAACACCCCCTTCTGTAATGCTGATGGTGTGGGCATACATGTAGTGCCAGTGCTATCATGAGAAGGCATTCCCTCATTTGAATGGGGGTGTGGCCCCGTGCACATGAGGGAATCACTTTGCCTCTGCATCAGTGCTGTTTTACCAATCCAGGTGCAGAGACAAACATGCCTTTAGGAGGCGTACTTTCAGTGTGCCTCCTAAAGGCAGCCCCCTTGGGTTGAGAAAGGGGGTCCCATGGACTCACCAGACATCCCTCTGTGGGTGGGTGAAGTCACTAAATGCACCCGCCTGCATTGGGATCTCTAATACCCCTTGAAATTGCAGGTGGGTTGCCGCCCGCACTGTGAAACATGGCTTAGCATTTAAACAACTACTCCATTTCACTTGAATGCACTGTCCCCAGGGCAGTGCGAGTTAACGGCTGCCCTGTGGCACTGCTTTTTTTGTAATATGGTACACTCTCCTTGTTTGCACACAGCACACCTTTTGAAAAGAATGCCGTAGCGCAAGCAAGGAAAGTGCGCTGTATTCATAATACTGCCCAGGGAGTGTATTACAGATTGTGCCTGAGGGCGCAACAGGCATGTGTAGCCACACCCCCATGGGACAATGTTATTATAGAAGGGCATGCAAGCACTTGTGTGTCCCCTTCTGTGCATGTAGAGCAAGCGCTATCATGGGAGGGTATTCTCTCATTTGCATGGGGGCATGACACAATGCCAATGAGGTATTCACTTTGCCTCTGTGCCTACACAGTATGACCGACGTGGGCACAGATACATATGCCTTTCAGAGGTGCACTTAAAGTGAACCACAACAAGGCGGCACACTTTGAATGCACCATCCTAAAGGCAGCCCTCTGGGGGAGAGAGAGCGGGGGTCTAAGGATCCCCCTGCCATTCCACTGCATGTGGATAGTCACTCACTGCACCCACCAGCAAGTGGATCTCTAATCCCCCTTGAAAGTGCTGACAATTTAGCCGCCTGCACTGAGCAACACAGAGCAGCTTTTAACCCTTTAATTGCTGCTGTCGGCCATTGGCCGATGGCAGCACTACCTCCCCAGTGCTACCGTTGGCCAATGGCTGACGCGGCCCCACCCGCGCACGGAAACGCCCGCACCACGGCGGAATTACCGCCGCGGTTAACGGGTTAAACAGTTGCTCCTTATTTCTCTTCAATGCGCTGCCCAAAGGCAGAGCAATCTTTCAAATACAGCCCACTTGTTTGCGCAGGGTGCACCTTTTAAGCGGTGCTTCGTGGCACAAACAAGGAAAGTGCACTGTATTCAATGTACCGCCACGGGTGGAGTACCCCACTTGTAATTGTGATTTCTAGAGAGATTGTAAACTACTGGGGCACTCACAATTGAGGCTTAAGTTGCTAGTAATATCACCAGCTTCTGTCAACATCATGAAAGTGTGAGGTCATACTTTCTGGAATGGCAGTTTTCTGTAATTGTCAATCCGTTTAATGCAATCAAGACATTTCTCTTGAAGAAATACATGAAAACGCCTTACCTTTTGTTATAGTAGTTGAGTTTGTGCCTGTGTTGTTATGGTTTAAGGGGATGTTTTTGCAATTTCACCAGTGCAAAAGCAGAAACTTTGCAAAATTCGATAAGAGAGGGTATACATTCTGCATATCCTTTATTTCAACATGAATGTTTAGGTATTTTTAGCGGTGTAATAAAAAGGATTGATTTTGAAAGATTGTTTTTGCCAAATTGGCGAATGAACTACTTGAGGTTTCTCTAATTGCTGAATGAGGAGATCTGCTGAACAGCATTTTTGCCAAAACGACGTCTCACAATTAAAGGCAGTGACAGAAATCTTCCACGGATGAAATGAGACTGTCATTTGCCCGTGACAAGATTGCATTTCCTTTGGGTTTCCGACTAGAAATAAGAGAAGGGAGCTCTTTGATCAAGGTGATGGCACTATAGAGCTATGACAGTGTCTATATCACATTTATCTGCAAAGATGAGGATGAACCGGATTGGGTGACTGGAGAATAGCCACAAGCAGGCCTTAGGAATTTTCCCTCCAACTCTGTGTCTTTGGAATACTGTGTCATTTTACTGTCAAATGAAATCAGAGAATGCAATGCTATTTTAATATTTATGTGGATGTTTTAATAATGCGGTGGACATTGAAAATTGTTGTTATGTTATATAATGGCTGCGAATGGAATACAGTATTGACATCCTAAACTTTTTATTTCTTCTTTCTGTATCCTATTTCACTCCAAACATATACTGAGTTAAAAGTTAAAATTAAGAACATTTTGACATACATTTCACACTATAAAACGGATGCATTTCTTCATAAAGGATGTTTCATGCGGTATATTTCAGTAAAGAGTAATTGACCTTTCTTTAGAGTATCTTTAAAGCCATGGGACTTAAGTTCTGGGCCTCGGTTTATTTTTATCCAATTGATTTACCCTAACAGACTATGGGGTCGATTTATCAAGATTTGATGCAACACAGAAGACAACTTACTGAGCTGTGTCACATGTAGAGAGCTGCAATGTGCCATACTTACTACCAAATGGAGCATTCCTGCTCTCACTGTGCCCTTGTGCACTTGTTGCACTTAGGCACTGGTGCACGCACCCTTGTGCAATGGTACCAGGGTGCCTGCATTACAGCCAGAATTATTTCTGTGTAGAAAGGGGAAACTTCCTGCATAAAACAATACTCTATGGCATTTTTTACTATGTGTGCTGTAGAATGCAAGTTGCATAGAAAAAGGAAGTAAAAAGTATAAATAAAGACATTTCTTCTCATTATGCCTCATCCGGGAATGCATAGCATTTTGACCTTTCCTAGGTTTACTAGTGTTGGTAAATCTAAGAATGTGCCAAAAAACGTGAATGGATGAATGAGAACACCCATATTCCATCCATCTTCCCAATACAGAATAATGCAAGGCAGGTCGGTCTGCGTGGCATTGTAAGTCTGATTTAAGGGCTTGGATTGTCTTGCGTCACCTTGCGAAAAGCAGCCCCTTGGTTAATCTAGTCCTATGTGTGGTCGACATGTACATGCTTGAGGATGTGGTGGTATTATCCATGGTGGTCATCTCGCAGGAATTTAAGTCCACAATGATTGAGGTGACGTCACCTATAGAAGCAAGAAGAAAGCAGTT
The DNA here is from genome assembly GCF_964263255.1 of Lissotriton vulgaris. Taxonomy (NCBI): domain Eukaryota; kingdom Metazoa; phylum Chordata; class Amphibia; order Caudata; family Salamandridae; genus Lissotriton; species Lissotriton vulgaris. The sequence continues at coordinate 1,569,559,188 of NC_141694.1, forward strand.
GAACATCAACAAGTGTAGAGGAATGACAAAGAAATTTGCCAATGAGCAGGCGGGCTACGAGAGATACAGAGAAAAGTTGACTTACAAAAAGAATGCAGTACACCTACAAAGGGAAAAAATAGGAGAGATTGGAAAAGAAACAGAGGTAACAGTGAGAAAACAACACGATGTGTCGACCAAATCGCACAAGGAGTCAAGTAGATGTCCAGTGTGAGAAGCGGAACAGTCATGGACATCAAAGAAAATAACTAGGACCTAGATTGCCGTTACATGTTGTGGGTCCTTGGGGTATCATGAGGACACCCACAGCCCATTTGCGGTCTAATGGGGGATTGCACTAAGCAAGTAATGGAAAGGAGAAGCGGACAGGAGGGAGAAAGGTTGGGCTGAAAGATAGTAGCCTTTTTAGCATAGGATTGTGTTTAGACCCAAAAATGCATATATTTATATATCAAGGACTATAATAAAGTCACATTACATTGAAATAAAGAAAAGAAGAAACTTCCTAGAGACAGTACTAGAAGGAACACCAGTAAAAGAAGAGAAAGAAAAGTGGTGCATCTTGTGATATCCAGATGCTACTGTGAAGCCTGGTCCTTTTCACAGGTTTATCCCCTAGCTTTTTGCCTTTTGACCCCTATTTTGCTGACTTGTTTTTGTTGGATTTAGAACTCTAGGCACCTTATCACTGCTGATCAGTGCTTAAGTGCATATGCTCTCTGAGTAAATTGTGCTTCTGATTGGTTAGCCATGATTGGCATATTTGATTTACTAATAAATGTGGGTGTCCTGGGCCCGTAAATCAAATGCTAATAGTTGGCCTGCAGCACTGGTTGTGCCACCCATATGGGTAGTCCTGCAACTTTTTCTCAGGCCTGCCATTGCATCATCTGAGAGTGCAGTTTTAAACTCCCATGTCAACCTGGCAAGTACATCTACATGACAGGCCCTAACCTTCCCTTTTCTCGATGTGTAAAGGCACCCCTAAGGTAGGCCCAAGATGCCCCCATGGGCAGGGTGCAGTGTATGTTTAAGGTATGACATGTACTAGTGTGTTTTAAATGTCTTGATAGTGAAATACTGCCAATTGAGTTTTCTATTGCAAGGACTTGTTCTCCCGTAGGTTATTATTGGAGCTGGTTTGTAACATTTTACAAGTGTAACTTTCAACTGGGAATACCTAGAGATTTGGAGTTTGGGCTCTCTGAGGTCAGAATTTAAAAACACATATTTTAGTAATGTTGGTTTTTAAATTGTGTGTTTAAATTTCCCACTTTTAGAAAGTGAGCTTTTTTTTGTTTAACCATCCTGTGCTTCTGCCTGCCAGTGGAATCCATGTCTAGTGTAGACTGACAGGGGGCTGTTTGTGCATTCATTTTAGACAGTTCAACAAAGGGACTTGAGGTGTGCCCTGCATATGCTGATGGCCCACCAACCGGCTGATGGGCCTTCCTGGGCTAGAGTGATTGGAGGAGCTGTCACCTGCACCTGAACAGGGCTGTGATTGTCCTCTCACAATGCTGTCTCCACCCCCTGGAGTGTGTCTGGAGCCTAGGCTAGGCAAGGCAGGAACCTGTAAACAACAAAGGCGTCAAAGGCCAAAAGGGGTATCAGTATCGGACCTATAACCCCAAACTGTTAGAACACTTCAGGATCAAGAAGAACCTCTGCCAGGGAGATGAGCTGAAGAGCTGTGAGGAGTACTGCCCCATTGCTGTGTGTTGATTTGCCTGCAGTTCCTGATTCTGCTTTGGAGAGGAAAAGGACATGAAATTTGCTGTGTATCCGGCTTGTGAAGTGTTTCCAAGGGTTTGTGTGTGCCTGCCTCCTGTTGAAAGTTTCAGGGCATCAAAGACTTCATCTGCAGCATCCCTGAACTCCACTGCTGGGAGTTCTGACCTGAATTGCGTTGACAATTCCAGTTCAGGGCCCCTGGAGGTGTTTTCTGGGCTGCAAACCTCAAGGATAGGATTGCCTATGCCATCACCAGTGCCCCTGCCTGCACCAACTGCAGCATCATTGCTTGCTGGGTGAGTGCAGCACCAACCACAATGACAATGCACCCGTCGCCGGCCCAATATCGACTCCGACTTCATCACTGAGGCAGCTGCCGACACCTGGACTGTGGGCACCACTCATGGAGCACACAAAGCACTGCCCGACGCCTGTTGATGCCAACTCCTCTCTCGCACCATTGCAGAGTAGAGCACTGATGTGGGTGACTTCCCAAACTCATTTTCACCGCTCCGGCATACACACCCACTGCCTCGCTGCGGACGCCACCTCATTTTCCCTGCACAACGAGGACTCAATGCCTCACCTCCCCAGTGGCAGTAAGGAACCAAAGTCGCCTCAGCACATCAACACCTCACCTTCGTGATGCTGTTCAATGTCTTTCGACTTCATTATTTTCCAAGATACTGTTTTGAGGGTCCGTGTGACTCCGTGGCCAGCCTGCGCACCTCTCGGTCAGCGCTGTACCATGGATTTGTGCCTGTCACAATGTTGAGATAGCCCCAGTTGGAGCTATTGTCTTCTAAGAGATACATTTTTACCATGACCCTTTTAAAAGGGTAATCTTGAGTTATGTGTGTTGGATTTTTGTGATTTTGGTCATGTTTGGTTTAGATAAGGATACTTGATTTTTTGGAACTGGTGTGGTGTCCATTTGTAGTGTTTTCACTGTGTGTTATGTACTAATGCTTTACGCATTGCCTCTGAGAAGAGTCTACCTGCTTGTGCCAAGCTACCAAGGGGACGAGCAGGGGTTATCTGGGTGTGTAACTCTCTTATCCTGACTACAAGGAAGGGTCCCTACTTGGACAGGGTGCATTGCCCAGCCAACTAGAGATCCCCATTTCTAATTGCCAAACTCCACAGGAAGTGGTTACTAGGTGCAAGGGGACCTGGTAGCCCATTGGCTACCAACAGCATCCTGCCCTAAGGGCATATTCTGAGCATAAGATGGGAACTACTGGCACCCAGACCTCAGATCTCAACTGGCTTGGAAGAAGGACCAAAGAAATACTGCCCTGCTGCACAGAGGGTCCAGCAAAGAGAGGCTGCACTGATAAGGGCTGCATCTGCTGCATCTGGACAATCTTCTTCACCACCAAACCAGTTGCTGCTCAACGATATCACTTTGATGGACTGTGTGGCTCAACAATGATGGGTTGCGCAGCTTGATGACAATGCATCACCTGCATTGACAAGGGGTTCATTGATAAAGCCTCGTTTGGTGTGCGGATAAGAACTGAGTAATAGCCTACATCCAATGGATCAAAGACAGTGCATCGCCTCCACTGCTCCTCGCTTCCTCCATCCAAGGCACTTTTTCTGAGGGAGCTGCGTGAGTCCTGTAGCTCACCTGCGCTTCACCGCGGTTGGCCTGTACTTTTGATTTACCCTTGTTTAGCGCAACCAGATAACTCAGGTTGGCGCTTTAAGAGTTTAAGCACTCTATATTGTTCCAATCTTTACATTCGATTCTACTTATTCGCAATTTCCAAATTTGCGAACCAACACATCTGCAAAAAATCATTTGCGAATTTGCAATTTGAGAGTTCCAAATTGCGAATTCGCAAAAATGTTTTTTGCAAATTGTGAATTCGCAAAAGAATGTATGAAACAGTCCCAATATAGTCTCAGTAATAATATGTATATACAAAAATCTAGCACCCAAGAGTGCCGATTATCATGCTATTATGAATGCCACCATGCCACTTTAAAGTATATACACCATGACCGCATAGACAATAGGTTACCTAATATGTATATACAAAAATCTAGCACCCAAGAGTGCCGGTTATCATGCCATTATGAATGCGACCATGCCGCTTTAAAGTAAATACACCATGACCGCATAGACAATAGGTCCCCTGATGGGATGGTGGTGACTGGGGCTTTCTTATATTTCCAATACAGAACTCAGGATACTTGATACCCTATAACAAGTGGGTGCTATATTTTCCTGTATACATGTTATTACTGAGACTATATGTGCCTCTGAAGCCTCTACTTACCATACATACTTCTGAAAATTACCAACCAACCAGCTGGTCATTTATGAGCCCTGACGAAGTTCCCTGTGTCAAAATTGGGAATGAAACGCGTTGGCTGTGTGCCAGTTTTTCAGATTGACTAAATAAAAGAAGTAACCTTGGAACAGATCTCTGCTTGCTTTATTGACTCCGCCACGAGTACACCTTCCATCTTTCTTGAAAAAAAGGAATTAGTGTAAAGCATTTAACAATGACAAGCAACAAAATAAGAAACCACACAATATGAAAGAAAGCCAACACCAATTTATAAAAATAGATTATATTTGTATAACTTTTTAGAGTCCAAGATTAGCAAAATCCACAAGAAGGTTCGACGATACAGATTTTTAAAGAAAACGTAAATCTCAATTTTACCGCAAGCAAACTTTGGAAACTGTAAAGTTTGTAAACTTTTGAAAAGTTTGTAAGAGTTTAATTTGACTACTCCAGCCCAACTTAAGTGACCATATTTGTCAGGGAAAAGGTCCAAAAGGACCAATAAGAAGATTTTGGACAGTTACCTGGCCGCCAAAGCATTTTCCAGTCTAGTTTCAAACTTTACAGCACAACCACCATGGACTTCAATGGAGTGGTCCTGATGTTGCAGATGTAGGAAATGGAAGATTCTTAGGGTTGCTCTGAATGTTGTGCGTTTGACAGGGTGCCTTTGAAGTTATTCCTCGGCCCACAGGTATGGTGGGGCAACTTTGGCCACAGAGGTCAGGGTACCTCGAAGTCCTCTTTAAGACAGATGATGGCCAGCTGAGGCTGGGCTACCATTATCCATGCACAGCAGTCCCAGTGATATCCTTTAGTGGAGGCTGGTGTCCGTCTTGGGTGACCAATCCGGACTCAGATTGCACTCCCAGGTTCGTCTGACTCAGGTCAAACTTTTGCCTTTGAAAATGTGTCTCTTGGGGTGGCAAGCAGCAGTCAGTGGTGTTTCTTCTGAAGTGGCTATAGACTTGATGAGTTGGGCTACTTCAACTTTGTTGACTCTGGTGCTGGTTCAAAGGTGTTCGCCGACTGACCCTTGGAGTTAATTCTTTGCTGTGGGGCTGGGAAATGACCTTTCCCCAAGCCAGGATCCAGAGGCACAGTCCTCTCTTAGCCAAGGTGCAGAAGGTGGAGTCCAGCAGATGATGCAGCCTCTTTTTACTACGCTTAGAGGTCAGCAGGTCAGTTCTTCTTTGGCCCTTTCTCCAGTTCCAGTATGATCTGTGGATCTGGGCACCTGGGGTGCCATTTTAATTCCCATAAAGTGCCCTGGGGGGGGATGTGGTCTCTAGCCAATGGGCTACCAGGTTCCTTTCCTCTTTGTGATGACTTTCCAGCTAAGTGTGGCATCTAGCAATCCCAGAGTGCACTATTCTGCACACTCTCAATATGTCAGGACTCTATCTCAGATACCAGGAGCTTTGCTACCCACCCTAAAGGTGTGGCTACCTGTGGGCTACATGCCCATTGTAATAACAGTTCAAACCACCAGCCTGTTTACCTGAACAAAATGCAGCCTCTCAGGAGTTTGATAGCCATTTGACAACCACAGGCATCTCCACCTTTGAAGCTCACATTTTCAGCCAATACCCTGAGTGGCTTCCTGCGAAAGGGAAGTGACACCTCACCCTGCAGCAGGCTATTGTAGTTTCCAAGCCTGGGAATCTTTCACACAACTCCCAAGGAGGTCAGCAAGGTATCTAGTGGCCAGTGACCGTGTGAGGCCACTGGGCAAACTCGGTCAAAGAGTGGCAACGTACTAAAAGATGCATTTCTTTACTAATGACATTGAATTTGGCCATTAAGTCGGTATTAATGCCATGATTAATTTCCTAACTTACAGTACTTATCTAAGTAGTTCAATCCAGAAGTTAGCCATGCTGAGTGGTCAGCCAGTCAACTCTGTGTTAGCCAATGGGGCTCCTAACTCTCCCACAGCAAAATGATAATTTGGAAGTTTCACTGCCAGGGCATATATATATGATGTATATCCTACGTAATAATCTACAGCTCCCTGCCTTGGGGCTCTATAGGCCTTCCTTAGGGGAGACCTATATATTACTAAGAGAAGTGGGGGCTTTGACATTAGTTTGAATGGCAAATTTTAACTAGATGTGTTACCACTGCCCTCCCAGCTGCAGTGGCAGGCTAGGAGCCATTTTGTGCTCTGTTACACACAGGGTGGCACAATCAGTGCTGCAGCCCTGGGTATACAATCTGCATGTTTAATGCAACCTGGATACCATATACTAGAATCTTATAAGTAAGTCAGTCTCTGCCAATTGGGGACAGAACATTTGACATACACTTTGTAAGGGATTAGAACACAGGCACTGAGGTCTGGTTAGCAGCTTCAGTGCACTCTTTGAGGCGAAAACCAGCAGTATCAGTCCAAAAATGTGAAGGTGAACATGCAAAATGAGGTATTTCCTTACAGGTAGGTGAGCAGATTGCAGCCTGAGTCATACAGCAGTCTTCCTCACTCTTCTTCATGTGTGTATGTATTTTACCATGCATAATGGGCAGATTGCAGGTTGAGTCAGACAACAGTCTGCCTCACTGAGCCTTAGTGTGTATATGTGTTATGGACACCGCAGAAGGACGACAGGTCCAAGGAGGATCAAGACTGGCAATTCCGGTCTTTTTCTCTGCCAAGTGACCCAAGGAGGCTTTTACAGACCACTAGCCTGTTAAAGCAAGAGGGAATCCCCCTCTAACATATAACGCACCTTCGGGAGTGCGACACATTTATAAAAATACAGCACAATCACTATAATTTAGTATTTTATTATTTACTTGCACTTTTTTCACATACTCAATGGTCCTGAGGAAAGCCAGTTTCGAAAGGCCTGGCTGAAACATGTAGACCACACAGGACGCAGGAGGTCATAATCCGCACTCCAGCACGTCCGACTGCCTTTTAGTTGCCAGCAGGGGCCCAGTGATTAAAGTTTATCTATTTACTCTCGGGTACTGGGACCCACTTTATTGCTTTTAAACCTTCACTTACTCACTCATTACATCGCACACTCAGCAATCATACCAGCTCCGCAGTATTTCTGGCGTTGAAGCACACCTAGGACACATTCGGTGTCACTGTGGTGGGCCCGATGATGAAGCATGCCACCAACTAGGTTGGTGGGTGAGGGCTTCATGAACAAACCAAATGGTTTACTAGCACACGCACCTAATTGAGTCTTCCTCTCACTACTTAGCTAGTCCTTATTGATATCTACATATATGTGTTAATGTGTATAGGGCACAGCTTGGTGAGAGCTCCTTGCCCAAGATATCTATTGGCAGGTGAGCATTTTTAAAAGGTGAGCACTGGAGATTGCAGCTGATAGAGGATTTTCCTCGAGTATTACAGTGAGAGAGATGCCATTTGAGAGCCTCACACCACAGCAGCTGTCAAATTTCAGACTCCCACATATGAGAAGTTGTGAATTTTCACTGTAGGACACACTTAGCTACACATCTGCACTGAAAACACATTGAAATGATACACCTAGGGTAGACCATGACATTTCTTTTTCAGTCTGTTTAGTTCCAATCCCTCTTCTTTTTGGCGTTCCCACCATTTCATTGACGCTCTATTTTGAGTACACTCTATATTTTCATCCTAATACTCCTATATATGTTATATTGGAGCCTGCTTTTATATTGTGTTTGTTACGTTTGTTATAGCTATGAGATTGTATGAGTTCAAATGTTGAAAATTATTCCTAAATCTGCTTTTGCAATTTGGATGATGTTGCTGGACTGGGTAGTAAGGTCACTGAAGGCTGAGTAGGCAGAAGGCAGAGTAGGCAGAAGGCCGAAGGTTTTGAGGCAGGGCTGTTGGTTTGACTGCAACCAATGTAATTAAATTGACTGTTGGATTTTTTCTAAACTAATGTGTACAAAATGTTATGTTATATGTTATATAGTTGCTTGTAACGCGCACTGCTAGTCGAAACTGTCCTGGCGCGGGAGAGGATCGTGGTGTCAGCTAAAGGAAACAGGGAAACTACAAGGCTTGCCTAAATAAGTGTGTTTGCAGACGTTTTTTAAAGCTTGTGAGGTTTGACGTATGCCTTAGTACGTCGGGAAGGTTGTTCCACATCTGAGCAGCTCTAACCGTCAGAGATTGCCCCCCTAGACGAACTCTCTAAAATCTGGAAATAACCAAATGTCTAAGGGTGGCTGATCGCAGCTGACGGGATGGTTGGTAAAAAACAAATCTATCCCTTAGGTAGGAAGGGCAGAGGCCATGTAAGGCTTTGAAGGCCAATACCAGGTTCTTAAAGCGTAATCTTTGAGCTACTGGAAGCCAATGTAGCTCTCTAAGCTGCTTGCGTACGCTGAGTCTCCTTGGAATGTCAAAAAGGAGCCTCACTGCGGCGTTCTGGACTACTTGTAATTTGCGAATCAAAAAGTCAGGCGCACCGATGTAAAGGGCGTTTGCGTAGTCCAGATGCGAGAGAATAAGTGCTCTGGCTACTGTTTCTTTTGCCACTTGTGGAAGAAGGGGAAAGAACTTCCGGAGAGTGGTTAGGGTACCAAAACATGTACCCGCCAACCGCGTGATTTGTTTCCGGAAGCATAAATCAGCTCCAAACCAGATCCCTAAATTTTTTGCAACCCCACAGTCCCCATTGGGGCATGGTGATCCACTGGGCCAAATGGATTCCTTAAAAGCCACCGGAAAATGGCCGTACGGAAGTATCTCTGACTTGTCCTCATTGCATTTGAGGCAAGCCTGGGCAAGCCAGGCAAAAACTGAGGACAAGCACTGCGGGACTCCATCGGTACATAGATTGTTCTTGTCCCAAGTGAAGAGAAGTTGGGTGTCGTCGGCGTAAGCGAATATTTTCGCCCCCAGGCTCTCGGCCAAACAGACGAGAGGGGTCAAATAAACATTAAAAAGCAGGGGACTTAAAGTCGACCCTTGAGGAACTCCTGTATCTACCCTGATATTCAATGAATGGTAGGGGGGCAGCCATACTTGTTGGAACCTGTCTGTGAGGAAAGATTTAACCCAGCTGAGGGCCGCGCCCGTGATGCCAATATCCTCCAGCCTAGAGAGAAGCTGGGCGTGGGGTACCGTGTCAAACTCGGCAGAGAGTTCCAATAAAATTATAGCCGCTCTGCCGCCCCCATCCAGACATTCCCTAATGGCCTCGGTGACTACCACGAGCGCGGTCTCAGTGCTAAAGGAGGTGAGGAAACCGGACTGAGCAGGGTGTAGAGCCCCAGATGATTCCACGAACTTCTCTAGCTGCCAAAAGGCAGCCTTCTCACAGACCTTGGCTAGAGCAGGGAGCAAGGAAATGGGCCTGTAATTGGAGGAAATGAGAGGATCCGCTGAAGGTTTTTTGATCAGTGGGAGAAGTTTTGCTTGTTTCCACTGAAGGGGTACCACGCCTGTATGTAAGGACTCATTGACCAAGTCAGTCACTATAGGAGCAATAACTTCCGCCACACCACTCAAAACCCTAGCAGGGCAGGGATCAACTGGGGACCTGGACTTCAGTGCTTTTAGGATAGCCATTACATCCATCACTTCGACTTTTTTAAAAATGGACATCACATCTTTCGCCTCTATGCTATTAGATGTGGCAGGAAATCGGGAAGGTTCATAGTGATCCCGAGCCCCCTGAACAGGTGGGGGAAAGACTAAATCCGAAGGCTTAAGACTCGCTTGAATTTTATGTATTTTTTCTATAAAGTAAGTGGGCAGTTTCTCACACCAGCCCGCAGATATGGGGGCCAACAAAGTTTCTGCCACTGGGGACGTAAAACATTTGACAATAGAGAAGATTTCTCTACTGTTGTTTTCGGCCTTGCGAATCCTGGCCGCATAGTGGTCTCCTTTAGCCTCCTTAATTGCGGCATAGTAGTCTTTTTGCACTGCTCGGAGTTCCGCCTTAGCTACTGGGCAGTACTCCCGCCTCCAAATCCGTTCACGCTCCTTACAACCTATCTTTAAGGTTTTAAGATGTTCTGTGTACCAAGGAGAGGAAGGAGAGGCTCTAGGCCGCTTTTTACCTTTATGCTGTGGTAGCGAGCTTACCATGGAGCTTATCCAGGTCGGGAAATTCTCAACAGCTTATTTTTATTTATTTATTTGCTTGTATAGCGCAGGAATTCGACCCCTGAAGGGGTATCTCCGCGCTTGTGTTCTTACCAAAGCTATATTCAGAGAGAAAGATCATCAGGCAGTGAAAGGTATCTACATGGTCAGGAACAGGTGGGTCTTTAAACATTTCCTAAAGGTGGCCAAATTAGGATTTTGCCTAAGGGTGAGGAGAGGGCTCGGCCTCCCTGTCTTTCCTTTTTGATCCGTGGTACTTGGAGCAAAGATTGGGTCTGAGAGCGCAGAGAGCGACCAGGCTCATAGAGTCTGAAAATTTATGATAGATACTTGGGACCAGCACCAGATAGGCATTTATGAATTATACAGCATATCTTGAACTTCAACCTCTGCCGAATAGGCAGCCAGTGTAGTTTGTTCAATAGAGGGCGTGAGGGGGATCTGGATGGAACATTCAAGATCAGTCTGGCCGTTGTATTTTGGGCTACCTGTAGGCTGCCTAGTTGTTCCTCATTGGTAGAAATAAGCAGCCCATTACAGTTGTCCAGTCTACTGATTACCAATGCCTGGACTAAAGTTTTCCTATGGCAGTCCGCTAGATAAGGGAAAACCCTTCTCAGAAGTCCAATGACCCTAAAGCAGGATCCAGTCACCTGATTGACCTGACCTTTAAGTGTCAGGGACTGATCAAATCGAACCCCCAGGTTTTTTACTACCTCTTTGGGAGTGGGGACAGAGCCTAGTTTGGGAGGCCACCACTCAGGTGACCATAAGAGCGGGGCCTCTCCAAAGAGCATGACCTCCATCTTACCTACGTTACATTGCAGGCAATTAGAGGTCATCCAATGGGATACAGCTCTCATCCCAGCAGCAAAAGAGTTTTTAACTGCTGGCGTCAGTGTCTGAAAGGGAAACAGCAGCTGAGTGTCATCTGCGTATGATATTGGTGTGAACCCATATTCTCTCACAATTTCAGCTAAAGGGGCCACATACACATTGAACAGTGTGGGGCTTAGGCATGAGCCCTGTGGAACCCCCTTGGTGAGCTCCCTAGAGATGGAAAGATGGGAGCTCAAACGAACACTTTTTGAGCGGCCAGTGATGAAGCTTTCTAGCCATGCTAGCGCAGTTCCGCCTATCCCTACCCTCTTCAGACGACTGATAAGAATAACATGAGACACTGTATCGAAGGCAGCAGACAAATCCAACAGCACCAGAATCATGAATCCTCCTCTATCCTGTGTCATCCGGATGGTATCGGTCACGGAGAGGAGAGCTGATTCGGTGCTGTGATTTGGTCTGAACCCAGATTGAGAAGGGTCCAGACCGTCTGTTGCTTCGATGTATTTAGACGGGTGGATATTAACATGTTTCCCAGTTATCTTACTCAGATGAGGTAAGAGGGAGATCGGGCGGAGGTTGTTCAGATCTGACCATGGCAGCGCAGCGTTTTTACGAATAGGGTTCACAATCGCCTTTTTCCAGACACTGGGCACTTGTCCTTCCTTAAGGGAGAGATTGATTAATGTACAAAAGCTTTGAGAAAGCAGGCTCCCTAGAGAAACTATCATCTTCACGGGCAGGAGATCATTTGGAGATCCTGATTTGATATTACTATACAGAGCAGTGATCTCAGTCAAGCTGACTTCCGGAATGATTGTGAATCCACTGCTTTCACGCTCTAGTTTCCTAGGAGAGGAGGGGTCAACATTGTTTATACAATTTGAGGTTTGTATTATTTTCTGGTAGATTGATTCAATTTTATTTTCGAAGAATGCGGAGATGTCATCGCATAAAGTTTTTGTGAACTCATCAGGGCTTTCACAGGCCACAGGTTTTACAAATGATTGGAGAATTTTGTAAAGCTCTCTGGGTGGGTTCCCTGCGTCTGTAAGTTGTAAGGCAAGACTATTTTTCCTAGCCAGTTTTATATTTTTGTGATATTTAGCTAGGGCCTCCACATACAACTTTTTACTACTGGGTGTATGCATCTTTCTCCAGACTTTCTCCAACTTTCTACATCTCTGTTTCTCTTCCCTCAATTCTTCTGAATACCATGTTTCCTGCTTGTCTTTAGGATACTGTTTGTACAGTTTCAGAGGAGCAAGCGAATATACTGCCTCTAAGAGAGCTTTATTAAACTTTGTAAGGCCAATTTCGACATTGTCGTTCTCAGAAATGGATGGTTCTTTCCAAGCCTTCTGAAGTCCTGCAAAAGTTATATTACGCCATTTCCTACGCCATATGGCAGGGAGTGGCTTTCGATGTCGTAAGTGAAGGCCTAATACGGTGAATTCTACCACATAGTGGTCAGACCAGGTAACAGGGATTGGCGGGTGACATTTTATTTAAGAACAGTTTGTTAGAATGAGGTCTAGAGTATGTCCACCCAAATGCGTTGGGCCACTATTCTGGATTTTCAGTCCCAATAATGAGAGATCAGAGAGCAGAGAGATTGTGTCAGGGTGATTAGGTAGGTCAGTGTGAATGTTAAAATCTCCAAGGAGGATAAAATCCTCCTTGGCTTTAAAATAAGGTGCTAAAAGCTCCATAAGTGTGAGCGAGAAACCTGAACAGGGTCCAGGTGGTCGGTAGACCAATGCTACCTTCCAATGTGATTTAGACGGGGAGCAGATCTTAAAAATCAAAATCTCTATTTGAGCACAGCATCTTTGGTCAAGCAGAGAGACTTTCAGGCCTTCTTTATATATCACTGCAATACCTCCACCTATTTCTGTCGGGCGATCTAAATTGAGAATCTTGTATCCAGCCGGGATCCTCAGCATAATGGCCGGCACTGTGTGGGCTTTTAACCAGGTCTCCGTAAGGAAACATATATCTGGTGTGGCTGTATGAATAAGATCCCATAGTTCCTGGGAATGTTTGGGCAAGGAACGTATATTTAATAGAAAACTTTTTAGCCCATTTAACCCCGTGTGAGAAGAGTTTTCTTCAGTATTATTGCTGATAGGGGGGTTCATGGAGGATTTCGAGCAATGTGACTCTGCAGAAGCGGAGGTAGAAGGAATGGTATAATTGCTGACGATCGGGTGAGTAAGAGATGCCTGAAAGCCACAGTTGATACAGGAGACAGGGCCCTCGAGACACGGCCAGTTTTTACGAATACAAAAAACGGATGTAACTGGTTTCAGGCTTCGTAATACCTGAGCAGAGTAAGAGAGTTTAATAATACTTGCAGTATCTGGGATCTTAGATGTAGAGCCCATGGACCCTGCTCCCGTCCTGTCGCGGACGGGTACAGACGGGCTTCTCTTCGGCTTGTCTTAGGCGCTGTCGAAGGCGCACTACCTGCGCGCTTGGGGCGCGGGCGTGTCTAAATAGCCCTATGACATGAAGCACTAGAGCGCTAACCTCTTTTCTCAACGGAAGTGCCTGGCTCTTACCTGTCCGCCCTCCGCTCTACGGCACTAATTGCCGAGTCGGACCGGGGCGGGCAGGCTGCAGTATCGAGCCCAGGCAGTATAGGGAGACTTTTACTAGTGAGTATGAGAATTTACACAGCTAAAATAGAATTAAAATGACAATGTCAGCATATACGGCGAAATTCTAAAAAACACGTTTGCAGACTCTTAGTGGTCCTATGCATCAGTGCCTGATTGTCAATGTCCCTAGATAGCTAGCTTATGAGTCTTGACTGGAAGGGTATGGGTCAGAGCTACTGCTAAGGCTAGAATACTAATTTTCTGGGGGAAGGTGTCTTGATGCTCTTTAGCTAAAGCGCGGGTCCTGTCAAGCTCCCAAGAGAAGCCTACCAAGAAATGGTCCGACCACGTAACTGGACGTGAGATGTCAGATGTAATATTAAAATTGGAGTAGACAAGATCAAGGCAGTGCCCTCCAAGGTGAGTGGTATCATGACCCCGTCGCCTAAGATGAACTAGATCGCAGAGATTACCCAGATCCCTAACCCCCGGGGCTGTCGGAACATCCATATGGATATTAAGATCCGCCAAGAGCAGGAACCTGGGGAACCTCAGCGCCCTCTGGGCGACTACCTCCTCCAAAGATTTAATAAAGGAGCCCAGAGGGCCTGGGGGACGATAAATCAGCATCCCACCCAAGGTGAACTGCGGAGAGAGAGCTATCGAAAATTCCAATGATTCCCCATCCTCAATAGCTCCTGTGCATTCCTTCATAAAAGACCATTTGTCCATATAAATTACTGCTAAACCTCCCCCTCTGCCCGAACTACGGTCTAGCCTCGCTATCTTGAAACCCCTGGGAATGGCCAACTCAATCATCGGAGCACAGAAGGTGTGCAGCCATGTCTCCGTGACGAATAGGAGGTCAAGCGAATTATCAATTATCAGCTCGTGAACCTCCTCCGTATGCTTGACTAAGGAGCTAGGATTAATGAGGGCAGCGCGAATTTTAGAACAAGGGTCACCGCTAACCGGAGGGGTAGGAGTAGAGGCAGAGCTACTAAATTGAAACTGACATAGGGCAGGACCGCGCCATAGAGTGTAAAACCTCCCATGGCGTGCAGTTGCCACAAAGGTTTTTATTAAGAGAGTGAAGTAACTCTCGACTATATATGAGCGGAGTGTCTAAATGATGAGATCCTAAACATGCAGCTTTTCTGGCCGGGGCGCTGACGGGAGCAGACGGGCTTACCTTAGGCTTACCTTCGGCGCTCCATCGTTGCGCCCGCTGCACCCGTCCGCTGCGCTCCCGGAAACACATATGCTTTATGTGCCCTGCCTCCCCAAAAGGGCTAGACCACTAACTCCGGCCAGGCTCCAGGAACAACACAGCCCAAGATGGCGCCTCGCCCTCCACTCAAACGGCACAGTCAGCCACGGTGGAACGGGGCGAGGGAGGCCGCAGAAAGAGCGAAAATGTGCAGGAGATGCAGTTGAATATGCAAATGTTAAAACCAGTGCTCAAAATAGTAAGTGGCAATTTTTGAAACGATATTAGGCGCCAGCATCTAAATCATGCCTGCACTCACTGAGTAGACTGACAAGATTTTGGATGTAAATAGCGAGCTCCCAGATGAAAAAATAGCTCACACGGACACATAGGGACCCCACTATCCAAGAGACAGGGTACCTCATTGTGATTGTATTGCCTTGTTGACATTTTTTATTGTGATTAAATTTTTAAATACATGTTGTATACATTGTATGGATTGAAGTGTCTTATCTTTTTGTTACATGCAGTTGTTTTTTGGGTTCAAATTTGGGTCCACGTTTGGATCGGTACTGTTGTGTCCTCTGGTTTGATTAGTATAATTGTGGAAATATGTATGTATGATATAGTATTACACACTTGATGAAAGGTGCAATGGAAACTTTATTGTTGGTAAATTATAACCCTTACAATATAAAAGCACTAGCATCTTTTTCTAAAATGGATACATTTGTTAAAACTGTTGGAAACGACGATTAACTTTTTAGTTAAAACTCTACTTGGCTTATTAGCTGCTGATAAAAGTCTTGCGGATCAAATTCGTATCAGCAATTTGTTTATGACGGCAAGCCGTTGATATGTCCAATGGTGGAGTTTCCCACTGCAATAATGCGACAAATTTCGTTAATCCGATATTCACTTGATGAAAGGGGGACTTTTATATATATTCAAGAGATTCTTCTCTTTATACTTGTCACTAAACTAATCCAGTGGTGCTGCATCACTGCCAGCACCATCCTTTCCAGGTGTTTGAAGGAGAGTGCTTCCCCATTTCTCTGCCCTTGATGGTAAACCTTTCAGTTTCATCTACCGAATTTCGTGTCCCAATCAAGTATACGCTTCAGAACACCCTACTTTTGCACAATTGGGTTCAGTAATTCATAATTCGTCTTTTAGACCTCTCCTGGAGTTGGCTCATTCTGATTTCCTTTCTGGCCAGCTGACTAATCTCGTTTGCATGCTTGTGTCTAAGCATGCTCTTTTCACATCTCTTTGCATCTGCCACAAACAGGGCCAGCTTTAGTGCAGGTGGCGCCCGGTGGGACTAACATTTTTGGCACCCCAACACCCCATGACCGCCTCTCCGGATTCTCTCAGTACCACAGGGCAAAAGTGTCCTTCATATCGCCAATAATAAGTTATTGCTAAACATAGTGCCCCCTCCTTAAGGTCAGCGCCCCCTCCACAGGTCAGCGCCCAGTGTGGCTGCACAAGTCGCACTGCCCTATAGCCTACCCTGGCCACAAAACCATCTTTCTAATGTTCTCATTTTTAGCCATATGTTTAATAACCATTACTAAGCATGACAAAAATCATGAATTCAGGACTGCCCGTGTAACCCACTCCCAAGAGTGAAATCAAGGGTCTATATCCCGTCTGTGTTTGCCTGCAGTAGCCAAACAATCATCTTACTCGATTTAGAAACCTTGGTAAGTTGTCCCATTACACAATTATCAAAATCGACGTTCTCTCGGGACACTACTGCTTTTTGTAATGTCTACTAAATTGTATTTGCCTTTCATCAATATCAGTCCACCGTGTTGGTTTTGAAATAAGGTTGCTGTAGTAATGAGGTCCACACGTTGTAAGGTTCCAGAACGTTTATTCAGTTCCATTAAACATAGGTGCTCCCAGCTTGACAGGATCGTAACCACTACAACATTCCACTGCTGCCTTAAGGTGACAGCGCGGGCCAAACCAAGTGGGAATGAGGCAAGGGGGAACAGGAAGGAGAGGGAGGAACCAGGGGACAAGTTACAACACATCATCCTCCCTAGGGAGACCACAGAGGGAAGGGGAAAGAAAAGGGCAGGAAACAACTGTAGGTGGGAGCGGGGTGGAGAAGAGGAAAGAGCGGGGAGAAGAGAGAGAGAGAGAAAGAAGGTAAGAGAGGGGACGACAGGTGAACCCAGGGGGGGGGGTGAAAACAACAAATGCGCAAAGGAGCACAACAATGGGTCCTGCAAGGAAGACCCTAACCCAGGTGGGGCACCTGGGTAGACCTAATGGGATAAGCCCATGGCCTCTACCAAGGCTGGCAGAGAGCCCCTTAATTCATGTTAAACTGTCTATGCCAGGGCGGGGTAGTATGGTGGGGAGTGGGGGGGGGGTAGGTTTCCTGAGGCTCTCTGTTCTCTGCCCCCCTGTCCTACCAGCTGTAAACTGACTCTAAAACCCCTTAACTTTCCTGGTAATATCTAATTCCTCGTCCAAGCTCATTCCATTCCAGGGGAGAGCACCACACTGACCCTGGCTCAGCTCCGTTACCTCCGTCGCCAAAAGTGTAGTAATGAGGTCCACACGTTGTAAGGTTCCAGAACGTTTATTCAGTTCCATTAAACATAGGTGATCCCAGCTTAACAGGACACTACAACATTCCACTGCTGCCTTAAGGTGACAGCGCGGGCCAAACCAAGTGGGAATGAGGCAAGGGGGGAACAGGAAGGAGAGGGAGGAACAAGGGGACAAGTTACAACAGTTGCTTACTGAGCTGGGTCTGGGTTGGGACCCTCTTCGGTTCCCACAAAACTTGTACGTTCTAGTGGACCTGCCCCCCCCCCCCGCCCCCCTCCCCAGCGCCGTGAGACCCGGGTGAGTAGTTCGCTTTACAACCCCTGATTGATTGATTGATGTATTGACTCTTTGGCTAAAGAGGCATCCGTGTAAATATTTCTACTTGGGGTTTGTGTTATTTGTGTCACTCCCAGTAATGTCCCCTTCGTGCATGATCTGCACTGAATACCAGGGCCCCACTGACCATTCCGCAACTACAACCAGTCCTCGCTAAACTTGAGACTAGGTGGCTGCTTAACTAGTAGGGGTGCATGCCATGACCCAGGTATCCCCCCGGACGCATTCTAGTCGCACCCTCCTGCAGTGTGGCGTTATTTTGGCCAGTTTGATCATGACAAACTTTACTTTCTTAACCGGCCTTGCTGGTTATTGTATGACGTTGCACATATTGTTGAAGTTGGCTCAAACATTGTGAATGTTTTGAGGCCGCACTAATTGATGAATCCTTCAGTGCAACATTCCTGCGCTGTGACTTCCTTTGTGTTTATGTTGTTTTTACCTCATCGGGGCATCGAACTCAAGTCCTCGCATCAGTGAAATATTAGGAAAGCCTTTGTTTTTTCCAATGAAGGGGCGCATTTGCAATGCAGTAGTTGGTTCACGTTCACTCCGTTCTCATTTTGTCTATGGCCTCATCTTTACACTGAATCACTCCCGTCTTTGGGAAACTGCAATACTCCACGCTCCACGGCTGATGCTCCCCGTGCCAGATGGTGGATGCTTCTAACACTTACGTTCACCGAGTGATTCAGAGGCTCATTTTGAAACGGAGCAGTAGATTATTTTGCATGACTCCACCAAGCTGTTCCATGGTTTTTCTGCTTCTTCTATTCTACCCTGCCAGAGTTAGCACTCTTTATTAATATTCTTTTTTCAAGCCAACCATATGGGCTTCCAGCTGCAGATAGGTCCATTTTTAGATCCACCTCCTTCAGAACTAGTGTTGTTAAAATATCTGATTCTTTTAAATGTATTACTAAGATTCAACAACATGTGTTGTTTTTTTAAATAATTTACATACATTCTTCTGAGACAGAAACACTCTCACAACAGAAGTTAAACTGTAGCTCCTGAGTTCCAGGGCATCATCTCGGAAGATTTAATTTGATATTTTTTTTTTGCCTGCAACTGACTTCTGTTTGCTGACTATCCGAACTCCATTTTAAAGCAGTATTTCCTGTTCAAACGGTGCCTTGCCTTTTACAATTCAGAAGTTGCTTTTTTTATGCACTCACAAGTGTTGAGAGTTGCAGCAGGAGTGGTTCTAGAAGAAGAATGCGCCCAGGCATTGGCCACACAGGGTCACCTGCGGGGAAGGTGGGGTTCCCTGATATTACCACAACATTGCTTGCAGCCGGTACAATTGCGAGCAATCTACATTCACTATCTCTGAACAGTGCCAACTATGACCCCTACAGAACTTTTCCGCATTAACGTGAGACAGCATTAACGGTGTGCAATGCTGAAGATTGCAAAACATTTGACAATATTAACCATTGGCCACATTACATTTTGGCAACATAAAACTTCGAAGTGTGACAGTACCAAATCATTAGCTCCCCAGGAGGTCATCTGCCAAGCCAGCCTTGCGAGCGCTCCACTGGCTCCCCATCGAGAGGAGAGTGAAGTTTAAGGCCCTTGCCACTTTCCATCGTATTCTGAACGGCAAGGCACCTCTCCCGCTCCAGAGCCTGGCAGCCTATTACGAGCCCACACGCAGTCTCCGGTCCTCGCAGACCGGGCTGTTAAAAGTTCCAAGAATATCTAAAGCTCGTATGGGAGGCAGATCCTTCAGATACCTTGCTTCCAAGTGCTGGAATAATCTGCCACTGGAACTTCGGCTTGAACCCTCCGAAATCCAGTTTAGGAAAGAACTCAAAACACATCTTTTTTAGTAGATAGCTTAGTTGGGAAGAGGGGGACAGTCACTCCACTTGTCATAGCGCGGGGACACGCCAGTGGCGTAACCAGGCGCTTAATAAATGTCCAATAATAATAATAATTAGCAGCATTGGAGTGCTCATTATTCCACAATATGCTAAAGTGTTCAAGTTTAACATCATCTTACCTTGTCTATGGTGTACATAAGACATCACATCTATCATTTTTGGAAGTTGATCTCTTCAAGAACCCCAATCGAGAAACCTATTAAACAACTAATGGTAGTGTTAGGAGGCCATGTGTCCAGTGACCGTGATTTCCTAGGCTGGGTAATAATAACAATGTTAGAGGTGAATCAAATGTACAATTACTATGCATATGGCATATTGATTTAAGGACGTGGGTTATACCTGTGACCCCAGGCCCAATGTTTTTTGCTTTATGACCTCTGTTGTGAAATGGGACTTCTTATGGGTCTCAGCCACTTTAATTTTTATTGTATTTGTAATTTCATTTATATAGCGCTTACTACCCCTGATGTGGCATCGAAGTGCTTTTTCTGCGAGTAGCACGCTACTCTGGAACCCTTAAATGATTAGTGGTAAACTAGTATAGTGAAATATGAAAGTAATTTGAGTGGTGGATGTGCTAGTCAGTTATTTGTATCGAGAAGGATAGATGAGAGATAGAAGAGGGAATAGGTTTGCATTTATTAGCGCTTGCTACCCTTGATGAAGTGTTGAAGATGAGTTTCAATGAGTAGCACAATACACTGGAACCAAACAGGAATAGTGGTAATTAGTATAGGGAAATATGCAATTAATTTGAGTGATGGACCGGTTAGTCTGTTATTTGGATTGAAATGGAATAGTGTAGGGATAGAAGAGGGAAGGAGGGTGAGGGAGGGTCTAGAATCTTTGTTTTGATTCATAACAGTAGGAGGCGTTTTGGGATTAGCAAAAGGGAGGTGGAGGGGAAAGAGTCAGGGGTATGGGTTAGAAAGGCTTGTTTCCGAGATCTGAATAGTAAAAGAGGTATGAGATTATACAGGAGGGGTAGAGGAGGGAACAGTCTAGAAAGGGTTATTTTGGGAATCAAAGTAATGAGAGAGTGGAGGTAGAGGATATTTTTCTAGAGGTATAGGGTGAGAAATAGGGTAGTGCATAGGAAAGAGTAGTAGAATGAAGTTTGAGATGAGTAAGAGAGTTGAGGTAGAGGATACTTTGAGAGCGGTATAGGGTGAGAAATCGGGTAGGCATTAGATATGCTGAATTAGAAGAAAATTAATAAATATATAGATACATAAGTACATGGAAGGTTTGAATATGGATAAGGAAGGTAGTATATATAGATTAAAGATGCATTTAATAAACTCAGGTGTTCAAGTGTTGTATTGTAAATTAATTTATTTGTATTTATGCACTCACTTATATACATGTTAAAAACAGCATGATGTAACTATCAGTAATATGTACATTTGTTAAGCAGAACTAATGAATATATATATTTTTTAAACATAATTATTATACACCTTTATACAAAGCAATACACATATACAGGTACATATCTGTAGTCCAAAAAATGGTTCCATACAGAGGAAAATGCTGCATATTTCTGTTTGCCTATGGGGTTTATGCGCGTAAGAGCCAATTCTTGAGTAGTTTTCTAAAGATAAGGTGGTTATCCATGGATCCTATGTTGGGGGTAAAGAGTTCCATAGTTTTGCTATTTGAACAGAGAAGGATGTGTCATCCATGTTTTTTTTCTTGTACATTGGGATTTTCCTAAAATTGAAAAGTGATTTTCCTCGATCCGTGATTGCATAATTTTCACCTGTTTTTCTTGTAGTTGTTACTATTCAAAAATAGAAGTTTTTAGCTGTCCGTAATTGCATCATTTTTCACCTGATTATTTTTTAGAAAGTTGATGTATTTACTTGCCACTGACTGTTTAATTTTATTCTGTTGAATTGTGGGCTTTGCAGTCCAAAATCTGTTAAATTTTCAAGTTGCCCCTGCTACCTTATTTTCCCTCCTAGGGCCTTATTTATGAAGGCCTTGCGCCACCGGTGCGTCACTTTTTCCCATGTTAAAAGTGACGCACCGGCGGCGCAAGGCCTTCATAAATAAGGCCCCTAGTTTCTCCCTTGAACTGTGCTCAGAGTTGTGTGTTAAGCAATCTCCCCCCAGCTAGCTCCCATTTTGTCTTAGCGAGTGAGTGAAACCAGACCCCCCCCCCCTTAGCAACAGAGATATTATACATCAGAGGGTGTTCTGATAGAGCAGTAATTTTCTGTTAATTGTTTAACCTGTGTTTTTAGGAATTGTACACCTGTTTTTCAGCAAGGAGAGAGTAAAGTTTAGGACAAACTGTATTGTTAGATGGCAAAGTTTCTTAGACCCTTACCTGCAGAACTCCAGAGTGTAGATTGACCCGGTCTGCCTCCTAGGAGATTCTTAATTGAGGAGCAGCTTTCTTACTCCTCACCAGCAGCCTAAGCTTGTCGATTGGCTCCCTATCTCTCACACCCACCCAGACCCCTTAAGGTTTGTTGAGTGAACCCCAAAACATGTACATCCTTTTTGTGAGCTGCCGTTTCCCTGTGCCTGAGATTGCAGTGAACCAAGGACCAGGAAGTGGTATAAAAAGCAGACTTGTGCTGTCTATTCCTGAAATTTAAAAAGCCACTTCCCTCAACCCCTGATTGCATCATCTTACCTTTTTTGCTTGTGGTTGTTACAGTTACAAAATTATGTTTTTTTCCTGCACCTGATTGCATCGTTGTTCTCCTGTTTTGTTTAGAAATTTGACGTTTTTACTGGTCTGTGACTATTTAATTTTCCTTGTTGAATTGTGGACTTTGTTGTATTTTCAAATTGCCTGTGACTGCCAAATGTTCCCTCCTAGTTCTTCACTTGATCTATGCTCAGACCTGGGTTTTAAGCAATCCATCCCGGCTCCCATTTTTTCTTAGTAAGTGAGGGAAATCAAATTACCCCCCACTCCCACTTAGCAACAGAGATATTACAATTCAGAGACTGAACTGTTTTGAGGTTCACCAAACAAACCTTTAAGGGTCTTGGACCGGAAATGCTCCTGGTAAAATTGTTTTAAGTGTCCACCTCCTAAATGCAGGGGAACTCGGGGGGGGGAGCGGGGGGGGGGGGTGGAGAGGAGTGCCAGAGTGCCAGGCTCCAAGATGGCCTCACTACAGTGTGGCAGCTGGGGCACTCAATCGTTCATTATCTGCCACTACCAGATCGCTTTCTGGCGCCATACACCCTACTGGAGGAGTGCACCAGTGGTGCTACTGCCTGTAGTGTCTCTGACCTAAATGGAGATCCACATTGTTGTGTGTGGTGGCAAGATGCCAGCAAACATAGAGGTGCAGCGGCCAGTCTGAACTGCTGTGTGAGATGCCTAGTGGTGGTGGAGCCCTGTTGAGGATGAGGGTGCCTGTGACTGTCTGTGTGGGCATCTGACCCCCCTGTCCCGCCTTGGGCCATAGGTGGCTTGGCAATGGATTATGGAGCTTGGGCTGTTCACTCCTTGGTGTTAAGAGGGCCAACTCCTGTACACCTGTAGGGCTCATCCATGGTGCCTTGGGGTAACGGTCTTGCTCTAAACCCCTATAGACAGCAGGGGTGGGGCTTGTTCGACCTGTAGCATAACTATTGTTGAGCAGCGGATCATCACCTTCTGACCTCTGAGAGCCCCCCTCTTCAACTGTGCCTCCGTCTCTCCACATGCAAAATCATTTCCAAATTGGAGTGACCAGCACCTGGCACTGATGGACCGGTGCGCCAGTTAGTGCCCCATGCGGAGCACCCTGGGGAAGGGGCTTCGCGGGAACTGTGCAAATACATTTGCTTGAAACTGCAGATTCTGAGGTCACTGGACACCCTGCCATGGCCATTCTGATCCACATCTATATCCGGTGAGTTCTATCCTTCCTACTACTGCAGACACTAAAATGCTCCTACTGATAATGCAAAAAGCCTCCTCTCCATTGACAGCAATGTGTACTCCCTCATGAATATCATCAATACGATGCAAAACCCCCCATGCAAGCAGGAGAGCCACTTGTCCACTGTAGAGACATGACTATTGGCCGTGGAGGATGATGTGAAACATGCTACAGAAAAACTGCTCAACATAGAGAAGGTTTTTAATATAATCCAGGTTAGGAATGGGGCACTTTAATCCTGGTTGCATCGCAATAAGTGGCATCCCTAATTCCATCAGCACCAGAGGTATGACTGTTATGTCTCACCACCCTGTTTGTTGCAGATCACTTTTCTAATCTCTTTGCAGTAGTGAGGGCACATCATTCTCTGGGACCTTTAGTTTCTCTTTAACGTTCAAGTTCCCCCACAAAACTTCCAGGTTGCGGCAAGCTTCATTCTTTTTTCCCGGAAAAAAACTAGCTTTTCTATAGAGGTGCACCTCCACACCCCATTATCGCATGGCTGCTCAATTTAAATACCACGATGCGGTCCTGCGGATGGCATGTGAGAAACAGAAGATTGCTCTCTCTCTATCTACCCTGATTTCCCGGTGGCAGGTGCTCAGGGCATCTGTAAATGTATTACCCATTCTACTGTGCCAAAATCTATGACTCTGTGTTACTGTCTCAACCCGGCCACCTCCGTGGATGACACTGGTGACCTGTGCTGGAGCAGCAAACCCTTCGAAGACTGCCTACACTTTGTCAAGACCTCTTGGTCTGGTACCTTCTCCTGCCCCGGCCATCATCTCCTGTTCAGAGGTGTTGGCTCACCAGCACTCATTGTTACCCTCATGTACGCTGCCCCAATGTACGCTGTATGTTTATTTTGTTGATTTGTTGTGCTTTTTATTTGGAGGGTTTGGGGGTTGGGTGGGATGGAGTATATACACGGACATGTTGGGGTTGTCAGTGTGTGTGGCTGGTGGGATGTTATCACAACACCTTCTGTTCCACAAGATTTTATCACAACTGAATCTTTTCCTGAAGAGCTTCACACACCCCAGCAAGGCCTCTTGTCCACAGCACCCAAGGATATATGGGGGCATTGGATCCTGGATGATACTACTTCTACTACAACCTGTATCAAAGCTACAACCACACCACAGTGACTCACATGGAATTTTCGGGGATATAACGTCCCTGTAAAATTCAGTAGATACTCGTATCTGGATAGCTATCACATAGACGTGGCACTGCTCCAGGACACCCACCCCACTAGTCCCCAAGCAGTCACTTTTGTAGTGCAGTAGGTAAATGCTGTGCACTAACTATGTACTCCTTCTATGTCAGGGGAACTCTATCTTTTTTAAGTGACGGGCCCCCTTTCACCTCTTTCAGAAGGTAAACCACCCAAATGATAGATTCTCTATGGTTCAAAGTATACATCACCTTTGTTACCGTTTACGGCTCAACTACTGTCTACAACTGGCAGTACTCTACTATGTGGGGGGGGGCTTTAACCTCCACTCTCAAGAGATCGCACCAGCAGGTTCGTCTACATCCTTCGGCGACCCCAGCTTTATGCTCTCTAATGGCTAATCACAAAATGGTGGATATATGGCAGGAGCAGCACCCTACACTTAGAAAGGGCACATACACATCCATGGTTCATGGATCAAGGTCCAGCCTGGACTTCTGACTTGGTACTCTTGTGATATGCACCTGGGTGGAGACGGTGGAACATCTTCCACAAACCTTTTGGTAACATGACAAGGTGCACCTGTCACCCTTCTTTGCAGCACTGTTCATCCGTTTAGCACCTCTTTCTGCAGTCCCTCCCAGACACACCCTTCCAGGAGGAGGTAAGATGTGAATGTATTCAATACTTCACCACCACTGAAAAGTCAGTCTGGACACACTCTGGGAGGCCTTTAAAGTAATTATTAATGGGGTCTACATCTCTAAACAACATGGAGTCAAAAATAAAACTCCACAACCACTCAACTAGCTGGAGAAATAGATCTGTGCTCTGGAAACAGAGTATGCCCACAGGCAGGACCAGCTAATCCTGCGCTATATTTTACTTAAACTCACTTAGTTTATGGAAATAGCCTACACTTAAATCAAGCATGTGGGCAGATGCATCACTGCTAGCATCTACAGTAAGAGTCAATGACCCAGCAGGACGCTAGCGCAGTTGCTACGACCCCTTTATGCATCACACAACATATCACAAATATGAGCTGAGTCTGGGGATACTCTATACAAGGCAAAATACATACTGTCTGAATTCCAATCATTTTATGCCCAATTATTTCCATCTTGAGATTTCCTCTCTCCTAAGGTGTTGCATGTGTTCGTGGATAGGGTTACATTATTCTAGTTGGATGGAGCCAAAAAACAGTTCCTAGATGCTCCTCTGTCACTTGAAGAGATTACAACGATTATTTCAACATTACACACATGGGAAGCGCCTTGAGGCGATGGGCTCCCTAGTAAGTATTACAAGCTGTATGCAATCTTCTGGTGCCCTGGCTCCTGGGAGTCTATGAAGAAGCCTGCTACAAGGGGACTCTCACTCAGTCCCTGTGTGAAACCATACAGATCACACTTTTCAAACTCGGCAAGGCCTTTCACTGCAGCAAATCATACTGCCATCTCTTGCTCAGAGCTGGAATGGGAACAGCAACCAGCCCTGGCAGATTGCTGCCTAACCGGCCCTGGGAGCAGTGGTAAAAAGCACTGCTCTCACTTTTGTTATTGGGATACGATATTGCAGCACTGCTGCAAAACCGGCCCCCAGTGAACAAACCGGCTCTCCGGCCAGAAAACCATCCCCCACCCATCTGTCCCACCAGGGAAAGACCGGGTGCCCTTTACGGCCAGTCCAGCCCTGCTCTCCCTCATCAATACTGATACAAACATCTTAGCCAAGGTTCCCGTCAACAGACTGTTACCACTCCTGTCTGATATGGTGCGCCGAGACTATGCAGGCTTTATCCCTGGCTCTTAACCTTAGATGCATTCTTCTGCTAATGCACCAATTGAACCCTTCTCTACAGGTGATGGTGGCATTTCTCGATGCCTTGGAGTGCGAATACCACTTGGGGTGGGGCCTGACTAAACCTAGCAATCCATCCACCTTCTTAGGCTAGATGAGGCTCCTTTATGTGTCACCCACATACAGAATACGTCTGAAAGGGTTCCTCTCAGTCCCCATCC
This sequence comes from Lissotriton vulgaris, assembly GCF_964263255.1. Classification (NCBI taxonomy): domain Eukaryota; kingdom Metazoa; phylum Chordata; class Amphibia; order Caudata; family Salamandridae; genus Lissotriton; species Lissotriton vulgaris. The sequence continues at coordinate 1,569,585,859 of NC_141694.1, forward strand.
CTATTGGGCGGAGCACTCATCAGGAGTATCCTTCATCTCCCCTCCTGTTTGCCCTGGTGCTTGAACCGCTCGTGTCGGTCATGTGGTTTTGCCATGCACACAGAAGCTTCAGCTTCACTACTTGTAACCTGATCATCTCCCTCTATGCTGAAAATATTGCTCTATGCCTCTGTGATCTCCACCACCACTTGGGACCTATCATACACAAATTCACAGTGTTCCTGCGTTTATCTAGCATGCCGATTAACTGGAATAAATCCATAATTGTATCCCATACATCAGGCCCTCATCCACACTCACTGGAATTTCCCCTTCCATGGCACACCTCAAACATGTGGGCATATGGCTTAACCATGAAAAGCACTCAGTCATTACTGACAATTATGGTACCACCAAATTGGACTGAGTTAAAAGGTGGTGGATACTGTCTCTGTCTGGAAGAATTTCACTAATGAAAATGGTTGTTCTGTCCAAACTCCTCCGTAACTTTCTTGTAAATCTTCCTCTAAGTATATACACCAATAGCAGCGCAATGTGCCTTGCGAAGAGAGGTCTAACAGTTGAACCCTTCTGTTAGAGGTCAAGTGGCCCTAAGTCTGACTTTTTTCATTTAGCCTTATCCTGCCCCCCCATCTACTCCTATTGAGAAGAAATATTTCGCCACCTATCATTGATCTTGACACACAACTACAGATCCCACCATGGATGGCTCTGCTGGGACACATTCTCCCCCTCCCAGCATGGATCTGACAATTGGCCTCTGTGGTGTCTACTGGCTAAAAGATGGACTGCATGCGTAAAGGGCAGAAATCATTTGCCAACAGCCAAAGCCTGACTACAAGGCTTAATATATTGCACCAAACAGTTGAACCTTCACTATTCGACCCTGGGCCTGACCAACAGGCCCAAAAACGTATGGGTGACACTACACACCTTTTTGACTGCCAAAACCCTACTGCGTGATGCCCCACCCCAATGCACCCACTGCCCATGCTGAGATACATTACTCCGTGGCATGCTGGCATTAGATGGTTGGGGGGCAATTTGAGGAACTGCATTGGGTGATTCTCTGATGAGTATCTCAAGTTATCAATGGAACTGCTGTGTGGTGCCTGGTCATTGAGTATGTGTGCGAGGATGCCTCTGTGTAGCTGCTTATTGATATCGTGGATTTTTACTAGTCATGGATGTGGCACAATGTATGTATTTTCAATACATAATAAAAATGGTCAATCAACTACTGTGGACAGCTTGACGAGGAGGTAAGAGGCTCTGAACTGGTTACTCAGCCTGACATCTGCACACAGGAAGCACTGTAACAGGTGGAACCTAGATTTAATTTATATGATTAAATTAGGGATTAACTGCATAATTTCTCCCTGTGAAGCGTTTTATGTTGCATGGTCTCACTGCACATTGTATATGTTAAATTGTGTTTAAAATGGAACTCTAGTTTTGAATATAAAACAGGATCAGAGTCGCTGCCTTTAATATACATTATTTGGCATGAAATGCAAATGTGAAGTCAGTTTTGTCATACCTGGATTTTTTAACAGACGGGCATACTTCTTTGAGGCAGCCCTTTGAGAGTTCATTCGTTTGAGGTGCCTGACTGTGTGAATTCATTTATTTGCTGCACAAACTGGCAAATCAAAAATCCCAAAAAGGAAAATGATCAGTACATGGGGATTTATAGTCACTTACTCTGGAAAGAGGATGGCCTTGATAAAAACAGCCATTATTATGATTTACATGCTAATACAGGGAGAAAATAACCCTGAGGTTTAACTAAAGGAGAGCCCTTTGTATTGATTTGGCAAGAACATGCACACCACTCTCCCAAGGACTGCTACCCCCCTCTGTGTTCCGTGACATCTGTCACACTCTCCCGCACTGCATCTTACCCCTTCTCAATACTTCCCTCAAATCCGGCACAGTTCCTAAATCTTTCAAGGAGGCTGTACTGGTGCCCTTGCTAAAAAAAACTGGCGCGGACCCAGCTGTCCTCGCTAACTACTGGCCCATCTCTCTCCTGCCCTACCGGTCAAAAATCTTGGAGGCACATGTGACCACCTGCCTATCGCAATTCGTCGAGGAGTCCAACTTCCTAGAAACGAACCAGGCCAGCTTCAGACCAGCCCATTCCATCGAGGCTGTGCTCCTTGCCGTGTTGGACAACCTCAGATGCAATGCTGACAGAGGCCGCCCCCAGGCATTGGTCCTATTGGATTTGTCGGCGGCATTCGACACGGTGGACCACAACATCCTACTCCACCGTGTCGAGTCTGCCGGAGTACGTGGGCCTGCCTTGTCCTGGGTTAAATCCTTCCTGGAGGGTAGATTTCAAGCAGTCAGTCTGGGCCCCTTTAGCGCTACCAGCACACCTTCATCTTGCGGGGTTCCTCAGGGTTCTTCCCTTTCCCCCCTCCTTTTTAATTTGTACCTTCAGCCTCTTATCCACTCCCTAGGCAGCTGGGACGTCACCGTATTCAATTACGCGGACGATTTACAAATTATTTTTCCCTCTCCTCCCCTGACGCCGTCACCAACTTCAAGGCGGTCATGATACACATCCAGCAGTGGATGAACCAAAATCAACTAAAGCTCAACCCTGGAAAAACTGAGCTCCTCCTTCCTGGGAGAAGCGCTTCCCATTGGGGCCCGCAATTTTGGCCATTTGAGCTCGGTCCATCTCCTCCCCCTGCTGGCTGCGTAAAGAGTCTCAGCGTCATAATTGACTCTGAGCTCACTCTTAAGGCCCAGGTGAGCGCCGTAACATCTTCCTGCATGTTCCAACTACACAGGATTCGGAAAGCCGCCCACCTTCTGACCCCTGAAGCTTTGCTACAAGTTTTAATAGCACTGGTGCTGTCCCGTCTGGACTTTTCTAACTCTTTGTACCTTGGCCTTTCTAAATCCCTGTTGTCTAGGCTACAGATTATTCAAAACCAGGCTGCCAGACTGGCATTTAAAATCCACAGATGTCAGCCGGCCAAACCTTCACTACATCAATTACACTGGCTACCAGTCAACGAAAGAATAGCCTTTAAGGTCGGCTGCCTGGTCTTCAAAGCCTTGGCTGGTCCCTCTCCTGCTTTCTTGAAGTCCCTGGTTACTCCCTACTGCCCCACCCGAACTCTGAGGTCTACCCACCTCCAGCTTTTAGTCACTCCCCGATTCAAACTCACTAAATTTGGTGGCCGTAGCTTTTCCGTCCTGGCCCCCAAATTATGGAATTCCTTCCCGCTCTCACTCAAATCCTCACACTCTCTTGTTTCATTTAGGAAGCCCCTAAAAACTCTGTTGTTCTCACATCCCCATTAAAATCCCTTCTGCTCAGCTTCAGTGTTCCTATCAGCGCCAGGAAACTCATGGTGACAGTGCGCTCAACAAATGCTCATTAACATAACATAACATAACCACTGTCGATGGAATTTGACAATACATGAAATGCCAGATGAATGAAGAAACAACGCATCCAAAACTCCGCGGCACGACTGATCCTCGATGTACCGTGACACAGCCACATCACCCCCACCTGAGAAACCTGCACTGGCTCCCCTTCAACAAGAGGATATCCTTCAAGCTCCTCATCCACGCACACAAGGCACTCCAAAAGACCGGCCCAGCCTAACTCGACAGACGGCTCTCCTTCTACACCCCCAACATCCAGCTACGCTACGCCGACCTCTCACTCGCCACCGTCCCGCGCATCCGAAGAACAACCACCGGCAGGAGATCCTTCTCCCACCTCGCCGCCCAGAGATGGAACACCCTCCCACAGAGCCTACGACAGACCCAAGACCTGCTGACCTTCAAGAGGACACTAAAGACCTGGCTGTTTGATCAGTAGCTCCCCCCACCTCCCCCCCCAGCGCCTTGAGACTCTCGCGGGTATGTAGTGCGCTTAACAAATGACTGATTGAAGAAACCATTTTGCAATTTCCTAATTGCGAATCCTTGCTATTCGCAATTAGGAATTCGCAAAATGGCATGCATTAAAGTCTGTTGAACACTTTTTGCGATTCCTAATGAATATTAATGAGGCAGGTCGCAATTTGCGACCCCATAGGAATTGAAAAGATCACAGGTATGGTGGCCTTTTGGGGTCAGCAGACCACCATGTCGGTGATTGCTTTTAAATAAAGCAATTTATTTTAAATGCAGCCCGTTTTCCCTAAAGAAGAACCGGATGCATTTCTAAAAGAAAAATGAAAAGTAGGTTCACTGCTTGCTCCTAAAAAACGCTGGAACAAACATTCACACCCTTCCAATTTGTTAATGGGTTACCACTTACTTAAAGTAGGTGGTAAAATGTGAATGATCTGCCACCCAATTTTAGTCACAAAACATTCCCACATAACGATGTACAAATGTACATGTAAATGTACAAGTATTTATATAGCGCAAATCACTGACCGAGGTCTGTATCTAAGCGCTTGCTTAGGGAACCCGTCCTGGTATTCCCCTGTGAGATAACCCCGGCAGGATATCCACAAGGTGAAAGCCAGGCATCCCGCCGCGAGGGGCCGTTGTGGAGATTAAGCAAGCTATTGCCCAGAGTCGCAGAGTGTGAACCCGTGAGTCGAGAAGGCACCAGAGCGAGAATTATCAAGTCCGAGGAATTTTTTAGCCCAAGACCCGCCGAGGCGGGGAATTGAACCCTGGTCCAGGGCCGATCTCAGCTTCCGGGTCTGCCGCCTCTAACTCCTGAGCCACACTTCTCCACTTCCATGATGCGATTTGGTATTAGGAATGGACGCCCTAAACACGCCCCTTCCTAATAGCGAACCGCAAACCTATTTTGCGATTCAGTAACAGGTTACCGAACCGCAAAATAGAGTTTGCTGCATCTGAAAAGTTTTTTTTTGCGTTTGCAAACGGGCCGATTTTGTGAATCTGCCTGTTTGTGAAGACAAAAATACTTGATGCATGTGCCCAAAGATATCTTGTGACCTCTTGGTGACTTCACTGGTAAGCAATCAGCAAATGAGCAAAAAGCGATGGTAAAACCATTCTAGCACCTCTTTATACTGTTTCAGTTGCTCAGACATTAGCTATGGGGCAGGTTGCACCCCATCCAAAGACTCACTCTTCTCATCACCATGCAAATGCAAAAAGTTAGGAAAGTCTCACTTTTTTTGTTAACCTTCTCTGCCATAGTCAATATGTTTGCTGTATGCTCACATAGTTCCTTTGGAGGTATGACTTAATCAGTTTCACATGAAACACCCTCCTTTGTGGCACCAGTGTCCACTCAGTAGATGACCTCAGAAATCTTTCACACCACTTGTCCTGCAAAGCTCTTGGACAAATGGGCTTCAACACAAACACATCCTGACCCTCCTGGGACCTATTCAACTTCCAGAGGCCAATGAAATCTGCAAAAAATCATTTAGAGGGGATTAAGAACGTCCTTCCCACTATTCAGAATAGAAGGCCTCACACTGGGTGCCCAGAATGAAGCACAATGGGACTGATCCCTACCCCATTTGATTGAATTTCTCCTGTTGGGAACAAAATACCTTTCAGGATAATATCTCACTTCCTCCTACGGTTCCCGGGTAGAGACCCATTCATGCTTCTAAGATTCTTGTTAAGTTTTTCTAACAACCCATTGGTTTGTGAGTGGTAGGCCATGGAGAAGTGGTAAGCTACACCATCATGCACCACATCTTTCTCATATATGAGGAGATTAAGTTTGTTCCACAGTTAGAAACCAGTGTGTCTTAGGACATCCGCACATTGTAAGGGTTGATAGGGGTGCCCCAGCTACCACCTTCAAAGTTGTGATCCTCAGGGCTACCAGCTCTGGATATCTGGTGGCATAGTCCATCACAATTAGAATATACTTGTTGACTGAAGCTAAAAGGGGGTTCAAATGGTCCAATTCTGTAAATCCTAAAACGCTCAAATGCCCAACCTACAACTTGTGACATTAGTGGTTCCTTGGTCCTAACTCCTGACTTACCACTCAGTTAGCAAATAGTGTTGGTTTTACAGAATCACTCTCTGTTTTTTCACATCCCTGTCCAGCAGAACAAAAAATTGAACACATTCTGTGTCTTCATGACATCCCTGTATCCCGCCCAGGACACTTCATGGTCTAAAAAAACAGGAAATTACAGTGGCTAATTCAAATGTATTACTGTAAAAAAAACATGCAGAGTAAACGAAAACCGTTACCATAGGAAGCAAGGAGATCAAACAAATAAACATTAAATAAAAATAGTATAAGTAGATTCCTGTGAATATCCATACTTTATTTATTTATTTATTTATTGTAGAGTTTTATATAGCGCGAACAAGACCCGTGGGTATCAGAGCGCTTGACATCGGAATAGGTTAACTAACATAAGTGATGACATTATAATAAACAACAGATATGAGGTAGATAATAGAATGAATATGATTGTGTGAGACGATATAAATGCAGATAAAAACACAAGTGAAATTCACATTAATAGGTTAACTAACATAAGTGTTGACATTACAAGAAACAAACAGATATGAGGTAGATAATAGAATGACTATGATTGTGTGAAACAAAGTATATGCAAACAGAAACACAAGTGCAATTCGCATTAAGAGGTGGGGTAAGGCTAAGCTTATATCATATGCCATGTGTACCGCCCAAGTGAGGTAGGCGATGGTAAGGTTTAGGCTTAGAAAAATGTTAACCTTTCTAAGACCAAAGCCGTTAAGAGGTAGATAGTAGTGTGGCTATGACTAGTGTGAGACAGTGTATATGAGAAACACAAGTCACCATGCAGTTCGCGTTAAATTGTCCATTCGTGGGGTAAGGCTAAGCTGATATCATAAGCCACATACCCCCACAAGACTGAGGTAGGAGAGGGTAAGGCTTAGGCTGTGAGATAAGATATATTATTAGGTTTAGGCTGTGAGATACAGATATTTATTTATTTATTTATTTTTTTTAAATTTGTTTTTATTGCAGAATTAGAAACCACAGAATACAAGTAGTCAACCAGTCCACTCGTGACATCCCCCCCGATCAACAGTAAAGCGTATAACATACACAGCCATTCAGCCCGCATCCCGGAGGCCGGGCGGCATAATACTCTACTCAGTAGGAAAACATCACGGTGAGCGTCCCATAGGGACCATGGTCGAAAGATCGTTTTACGTATCTGCATTTTACCCCCCCACCCTCAACAATACCTTCGTCAGCCATTCCGCTTGCGTGATCAATGCTACTGTCCGTTCCAGGGCCCACCCCAAGCGCTATAGAGCCTAACATGTCAGGCCGCTCCCCCCCACCATATCTAGCTCCGCGCGGTGCCTAACTGGCCTGCTTAACTCGGAGTCGCCCTTGCAGACAACCAGCTTCTCGGCTGCCGACCCACCCCAAACTCCCACTGAACAACCCCCCTATGTCCCCACCCCGGCAACTGCTAATGGTGTGTGCTTCGTGCTGATGCGTTGGATGGATCCACTACAGTGTCAATGACAACTCTGTGTTCGTTGCCCCGCAGTGTCCCCTGGTCCTATTCCCTCATTCCTCATCCTCCACCAAAGAATCACGCAAAGCCTGCACCACCAACTCCCACGCACGAGCTGCATCCAAAGCCTTCTCATTACCAAGCTTGACAGCCTGCTTCATCCGGAGCACACTCTCGCATTCAGACCACCGCAGCAATTCATTCTTCCATCTCCGCAGTGACGGCCCGCCCTTGGACTTCCAGTGCCATGTTATTTCTCTTTGCGCCAGTATCAGACCCAGATCGATAAATTTGCTCGTCACCTTGGTGTGTTTGGTGTGCGGGAACCAGAGCAGCAAGCATGCCGCCATATCAAATTCCACCTCCCTGTCGGTCACCTCGTTTAAGAGGTCCCCCACCTCTGCCCAGTAGGCCTCCAAATGCGAGCACCCCCAGAGCAAATGATCCATGTCCGCTCCTAGAGACGAACACCGTGGGCACCGGGCGTCCTGTATCTGGAAATACCGCCGTATTTTCTCGGGGGTCAGGTAGGCCCTATGGAGCACATAGAAATGCACTTGCTGGAAGCGCGCATTCCTCGTGCCCTTCCATGTGCGCCGCAAGATGTGACTCCACGCCGTGTCTGGAATGGGTCTGCCCACACTTTCCTCCCATTTAGCCTTGAGCCCCTGGAGCGGTTCCAGTCCCTCGTTCAGCATCCTATTATGGAGGCATGTCACAGCCTTAAACGTGCCCACCGCCATCACCACATACTGGCACGCCATAGTCGTGGCCGGTTCCATGAGCCCCCCTTTCCAGTGCTTCTGTATAGCCGCCACCACCGCCGCGTGCAGGAGAAACCCCCCATCAGGCAACCCGAACTGTTCCCGAAGCACCTCAAAGGGCACCAGGGCCCCATCGATGTACAGGTCATCTACCACCTGCAGGCCCGCCTCCTCCCAATCCAGCAATGGGGACCAGTCACCCCCGTGCGGCAAGGCCGTCAGCATACCTATCGGGATCTCCGGCGCATAAGGCCGTGTCGCCCTTGCTCTCCTAAGGCTCCTCTGCCAGCACAGCCTGAGTGTCCGTTCCTCCATAGTAAGGCCCCGCAACTCAAGTCTCTGCTGCATGACGATGTAGGACAACACATGGCGTTGTATCCCCTGCTCTCGGTCCGCCTCCGGCCCCCTAAACACCCTGGCTACGTTCTGCGTGAGGACCTGCAATTGCGCCGCTAAATAATATAGCTCAAAGTCGGGTACAGCCATGCCCCCCTCGACCTTGGGGCGAAGCAGCGTACTCAGCGCCACTCTACGGCGGCCATGCCCCCATAGGAACCCAATAATCATCGTCCTCAGATCTCTAAAGATCCCCTGAGGAATCCAAATAGGCAACGTCCGGAAGTAATACAGGAAGCGGGGGAGCGCCACCATTTTTAAAAGAGCTATCCTACCTAGAACCGTCAGCGGGAGGGTCGACCAGAAGGCCATGCTGCCCCTCAGCGCCCGAACGCACCGACCGATGTTGCCCTCCAATAGGTCCGCGGTCGCGTGGTAGATGCGGACTCCCAGATAAGTGAAGCAAGATGGCTCCCAGAGCACCCCCAAGTCATGAGCAGGGCTGGGCGACTCCGCTCTCAGCGGGAACACACAGGTCTTCGCCCAGTTGACCTTAAGTCCCGACAGCCGGCCAAACTCCGACAACAGGTCCATCGCTCCTTCCAGGGCCCGCGCCGTATCATCGAGATACAGAAGTAGGTCGTCCGCATACAGCGATATGTGATGTTGCTGCCCGCCGCTGGCTATCCCCGCATACTGGTCACCCGACCTCGCATGGACCGCCAAGGGTTCCATCGCCAGTGCAAACAGCAAGGGGGAAAGGGAGCACCCCTGTCTCGTGCCCCTACCCACCGGGTATGACGCAGACACCAGTCCACCCAAACGCACCCGCGCCGTCGCCGAGGCATATAAGACCTTCGTCCAACGGCGGAACCCCTCGCCCATGCCAAACCGCTCCAGCACTCCATCCAGGAAGGTCCATTCCAGGCTGTCAAAGGCCTTCTCGATGTCCATGGACAGGACCGCTTGGGCCCCGTCTCCATCCAAGATGGCGTCCATTATCCCCACCAGGCGGCGAATATTCAGCGCCGTGCTCCTTGTGGGGATAAACCCAGCCTGATCCCTGTGCACCAGGCCCGTCATGTGTGGGGCCAATCTGGTGGCCAATATCCGGCTCAGGATCTTGTAATCCACCGTCAACATGGACAGCGGGCGATAGGACCTCACGTCCGTTGCATCCCTGCCAGGCTTCAGGAGCGGGACAATCAAGGCCTCGCGCATGGACCCAGGCAAGCCTCCCGACTCAAATGCTTCCGTGTACACCACCAGGAGCCTGGGGGCCAAACTGTCGACATACTGCTGATAAAATTCTATTGGTAACCCGTCTACCCCGGGCGTTTTATTACGAGCCATGTGTTTAATAGCCACCCGTATTTCAGTGAGCGTGATCGGACCGCCCAACTCCTTCGCGTCCTCTTCATCTAGGACCGGAAGCTGCCTCGCCCCCAGGTACTCCGCTATGTCCTGGACCTCCACTCCCAACTGACTCTGATACAATTCCTGATAGTACACCCGAAAGCACTCCAACACCGCTGCCTGGGAATACACCATCTCCCCCTGTGCGTTGCAAATGCTAAGGATCGGGCAACCCCTAATTTCCGGGTTAGCAAGTCTGGCCAAGAGTGTGCCCACCTTGTCCCGCTCTGCATGCGCTCTAATGGTGTACTGCCTGTAGTTGTAACACCTCAACCGTTCCGTCTCGGTGGCAACCATTTCCTTCGCTTCCAACAACTGGGTCTGTAAGTCCGGGCTGGCCGGTCTGCGGCGCTCCAAATCTCTCAAAGTCTCTTCCGCTTTCATAAGTGCATTCAACACAGTCGTGCGAGCATTCGAAAACCTACCCAGACACACCCCTCTCACCACCACTTTCATTGCATCCCATTCAGTGGACCGATTCGTGGCCGTGCCCTCATTCTCCTCAAAGTAACGGCCGATACCCTGCTGGACAGCGTCATTGAATACTGAGTCCTCTAGCGTCTCCGGCCGAAGCCGCCATGTTGGTATCGCCGAGCGCTCCCGCTGCCACTGGATGTGTACCAATAGGGGGTTATGATCTGATATAGTTCTGGCCAAGTACTCCGTATGAGAGATCAATGGGGCTAGGGACCCATTACAGAGCACCGAATCTATCCTCACATGCAGAGCGTGGAGAGCAGAGTAAAAGGAATATTCCCTGGTGTCCCTGTGCTGCTCCCGCCATACATCCAGCAACCCCCATCTGTCCTGCCAATCCTTCCTGTGCATGGCCAATTTGCGCACCGGGGAGTCTACTAGGGGGGGATGGGACCTATCCAGAGCCACATCCGTAATCGAGTTGAAGTCCCCCCCTAACACTATCGGGCCCGCCAGGAAAGAAGCCAAGGACCCAGAGAGGCCATCAAAATATCGAGCCTGATCAGTATTTGGTGCATACACACAGCAGAGAACCACATCCCTTCCATACAACCTCCCCTCCACTGCTACGAACCTACCATCAGGGTCCACCACTTGATTCAGCACCTGGAACGGTATCCCCGCTCTAACCCAAATCAGCACCCCCCTGGCATATGCTGAGTAAGTGGTGCCAAACACCTGGCCCCGCCATCTTTTTTGCAACGCCGCGCACTCTTTTTTAGTCAGATGGGTTTCTTGCAGCATAGCAATCTGTACCCCTCTTCGCACTAGGTATGCGTGTACTTTGTGGCGTTTAACCATAGTTCGCAGCCCCCGGACATTCCACGTCAGGCATTTCAGGTTAGGTAATGTCCCCATACCAACATCGAGCAGCCCGAGCCAAATAACAAAAGTTCACATCCCTCTCAAAGCAGTTGCCCCCCCCAGAACACACCCTGAACAAAAAAACACCCCAAACCCCACTCCCCAGGACAGAGCCTACAAACCCAATGTCAGCCCCAATCCAAACCTCGAACCAACTACCCATATTCCTACCCTGTGGTCTCCACCACAGCAGGCCTTAAGGGCCCAAGGGGGGTGAGTTATCGCCGATCCCAGCTAGCGGAGCCCGCACCCCGCACCCTCATCCCCTACTGCGCGATCAGCCCCCCCCCCCGGCAACCCACTCATCTCCAACAGGATACCGCCCTACCAGTAGGCTCGAGCAAGTCTCAACACAGTCTCAACCGCAAAATATTCCATCAGAGGTCTGGGGGGTCACCACCGGCCCCTTCGAGCTTTCCGCCTCTGAGAGGTCTTCTCCCGTTCTGCTGCCTTTTCCGCCCGAGTCCGTTTCCACCCGGTCACTGTTCTGTTGCGACCCCGTGATGGCCGCCGTCGCTGCGAGCGCATCTCTCTTTTCCGCAGCCATTTGAGCCTCCCGTTTCTCCCGCTGGCGCCTGTTGCGGGACCTGATGCGCTGCGATTGTCTGATCCGGGGTTGCTTAGGCTGATCTCGCCTACTTTTATGTGACCTGTCCGTCCCCGCTCTATACGACTCCAGCCATTGCCAAACTTCGTCCGGGGTCTGGAAAAAGTGCGTAGTTTCGTCCAGTATGATCCGCAGCTTGGCCGGGTAGAGCAAGGAATATTGGATGCCTTCCTCCCGGAGCTCCTTCTTCACCGCTAGGAACGATGCCCTGTTCTTCTGGACCGCCTGAGTGTAGTCCGGGAAGATCGTGACCTTGCTGTTTTCAACCTCATACGGGCCCGACATCCTAGCCCGCTGGATGAGGAGATCCCGGTCCTTATAATGGAGGAGCCGCACCACCATCGGTCGGGGGGGGCGGCCAAGCCCTGGTGGGCGAGCAGGCACCCTGTGGGCTCGCTCCAGAGTAAAGAAAGGAGTAAGCCCCTCCGGTGCCACCACTGTGCGAAACCAGTTCTCCATGTAGGCCACCGCATCCTCCCCCTCAATTCGTTCCGGCAGGCCTACGACCCGCACGTTGTTTCGCCTGTTGCGGCCTTCTGCATCCTCCGCCCGTCGTTCCAGCGAGTCCAACCGGGCTAGTATATCCGCGATCCTGTGTTCCGCGGTCACCACCGACGGCTTCAGGTCCAACAGCAGCTGATCATTGTCCTTGACCCTATCTGCCAGCTTCGCATGGTCAGCTCGCAGTAGCCCCAGTCCCGTGGCCACTTGTGCAATGTCCTGGTGCAGCGCCTCCTTGGTCGAGGTGATCGCATTGAGTATGGCGTCTAGACGTCGGTGCAGCCGCTGCTCCTGATCCAACTCCGGCGGGGGAGTCTCGCCCATCCGGGACGATGCCGCCAGGTCCCCCTCAGCGCGCTCCTCGGCCACCAGCCCTCCGGCCGCCGCCATCTCAGGATACTGCGTCACAGGCCAGCAAGCTGACCAGCTTCTGCGCTCGTAGTCCGGCGCGAACTATCTGAAACAGAGCAGGGTCAAGCGCCGCCACCGATGCCCTCAGGACCAATGGCCAGCGTGGCGGGCACTGTTCCGCCGGTCCCCTCGGAAGCCTGAGGAGGGAAAGAAGGAGTCAGAAATGGCGGCCAGCGAGGGACCACAAGGCCCGGGCGGAGCAATTCACTGTTCCTCGACCTCAGGAACTGGCGCCCCCGTCCCCAATGTCTCGATCTATTGGCTGCAGGGCCTCCCGCCAGCCGGCGACAACTCAGCTCAAAGTTGATGTCCGGGGCTGCCCGTCCTCATCGGCGCCATTTTCTTCTCGCTCTCGGCAACACCTCGGACGTCGCCCAACTCGGTCTCCTCGGGGCCAGCAGTCCCCCAGCAACTTTCCGTCTGTGCCCGGCTGTCCCCTCACCCTTCAGAGGGCAGGAGCGTCGACCTTGGGTCGCCCAGGGTGCCAAAGACAGGAGAATTAGCGGGATTCCGCGCGGAGCTGCAAGCTCACGCCGCCATCCCGATCGGCGTCCAAGCCACGCCCCCTGCTGTGAGATACAGATATGTTATCACATTGCCCATCTGGGCATTAGGTAAGGGTACATCTGCGTCTTATATAAAGCGCCAGTCTTGAGTCAAATTAGCTTTCATCTTATTCAAGTTGGCGCTTATCCTTCTGAGAGCAGCCCTAGATCCGGATATTGTATCTATGCAAGGTATTTGCACATCATGTGGCTCTTCACTTCCCGCTTGAATGATGCAATGTTGCGAATCTTCCTAATGTTTGGAGGAAGAGAATTCCAGATTCTAGGGGCAGCTCCAGAGAACGCTCTGTTGTAAGTCTTTTTCTTTCGGAACCTGGCTGGCCGCAATAGCAATTCGTCGGCACTCCGACTTGGTCTGTCACCTCCCGATATCTTAATTTTCTTGGCTAGATATCTAGGAGTGTTGAAGTGTATCGCTTTATGGGTGATACATGCTAACTTCATTTGGATTCTGGCTTCATAAGGTAGCCAGTTTAATGCTTTCAAGTGAGGGGATATATGATCAAATTTCCTTGATCCTGTGATAAGTCTAGCCGCTGCGTTGAGGCAGGCTTTTAGCGGAGCTGTTGACATTTTTGGTAATCCTGCTAAGGTGGAGCATCCGTATTCGATCCTGGAGATAACAAGAGATTGGATTGCTAATTTTAGGTCAGCTTCAGGGATGAAAGGTTTCATTTTCCTTAAGTAGTTAAGGTGGAAGCGGGCACTTTTAGCCATTGCATTAATGTGTGCTTTCATGTCGAGGTTCTCGTCTAGGGTGATTCCAAGCGATTTAGCTGATTCGACTAGTGTTGGGGTGCAGTTTAGAGCAGTCACTAGTTTGGTCCATTCCCTTCTTTCCGAGTGGCACCTTGGTGGTGAAATTAGTAGGAACTCTGTTTTGTGAGCATTTAGCTTCAAGTGATTGGTGGATAACCATTCAGTGCCTTTCCTAAGGACTCGTTCATTCGATCAATGTCTCCAACGGAGGCGACCTTTATGTAAATTTGCGTATCATCCGCATACATGTGGTAGGATATCTGTGATTCTCGGAGAATTTCTGTGAGTGGTTCGACATACAGGTTAAACAGGTCTGGAGAAAGTGTCGATCCTTGCGGGACTCCTATTGAGTTGGGACATGGAGTTGAGGTAGAATGATTGACCAGGAATCTTTGTGTCCTGTTCCGAAGGAAAGAGCCAAACCATTTAAGCACATTTCCAGTTAGTTCCATCCTATCTCGAAGTCTGGCCAGTAAGGCTTCGTGCTTTACCGTGTCAAATGCAGATGACAGGTCTAGGAGAATTAGTAGGCAGGCACGATTTTGGTCTAGGGCTTGTAGCGCGTCGTCCACAATATGTAGTATAGCCGTTTCCGTGCTATGTCCTGCTCTGAATCCTGATTGGCAGTCGTCTAGTAAGGAGAACTTGGTGATGTGTTGGCTTAGTTGACCCTGCACACATTTCTCGATTAGTTTGGCCAGTAGAGGGATGTTAGTCACTGGACGAAAGTTATTCGGATCTGTTGCATCTGCTGTCGGTTTTTTGATTATGGGAACCACTTGACCTGTTTTCAGGCAGTCAGGGAGGATCCCTTGCGATAGTGATGCATTGATTATTTTGGTCCATATTGGGACCAGAGTGTGGCTGATATCTCTTAAACATTTTCCGGGTAGAGGGTCTTGGTAGTGGTTGTTAGGTTTAATTTCCGACAGCGTTTTGGCGATCTTATACTGATCGTATAGTTTGAATGTGTCCCAGTTTGCTTCGTTTTTTGTCTTGGTACATTCTAATGGCTGAATGTCATCGTTCGGGGGCAAAGAATGTATAGTGAGGTTAGACGCCGCATTTGTGAGCTCTTCTTCCAGCGCTTTTGCCTTCTCTGTAAAAAATGTGGAGAATTCTTCACAGCCTAACGGAGTAATAGTGTTCTCTTGGGAGGATTTGGCTAGTCTATTAGATTGTTGTTTAAGAATTTCAAAGAGTTTTCGTGGTCTGTTTTTTGCATTGTCCAGCTCTGATCGGATAAATTCCTTTTTGGAATTGATGATCTTCTTGTTATACTGGCTCCTGATTTTTCTGAGAGCTTTCAGCTCCGGGGATGAGGGGTGTTGTCTCCATTTCCTTTCGGCCATTCTCAGTTTCCTTCTGTCTTCATTCAGTGATCCACTAAACCAAGGATTTTTTGTTTTCTCTGTGACTCTTTTCAGTTTTAGTGGCAAGGTGTCGTTGACTATATTTTCGATTGATGTAAGGTAGTGATCTGTAAGCTCATTTACATTCTGTAGATGGTTCGGTGGCTTTAAGTCTCTCTCACATCTTTCAACCAGTCGCTCCATATTAGCCTCTTTCGTGTCGCGAATCAATTTTTTGAACTTGAAGGGTTGCACAGTCGTGCCCTTTCTCACTGTGGGTATCTCAAATGAAATTGCATGATGATCAGACCAATCACAAGGGTCTATAGAGAGGATCGATGCATTTTTGTCTCTTGCAATAATCCAGTCTAAGGTCGATACTTTCAAGTGTGTAGGTAGCGAGCAAGCTTGAGTTAGGTTTAGCTCGTAAAGGAAATCTTTAAGCTTATTAACTAGATTGTCATTATGGTCATTATGGTCATCCCAATGTAGGTTGAAATCGCCCAGTAATATGTTATTGACATCAGTATTGGGGTAGGCAGTTATGATCTCCATTAACTGCTCTATGAACTTTGCGTTGTCACCTGGTGGATGGTAAAACGCATGCAAGTTGCATGTTTGATTGCTTGCCGTTTTTATATTAAGCCCTAGGTATTCACATGATTCTAAGGGGTCAGCTTGAATTTCTTTGACCTCAATCTCCGATCGGTGAATGCAGGCTATACCTCCTCCTGCTTTTATTGGTCTGTCTCGTCTCACAATGTTATATTGTGGTGGTACTAAAAGATCCATTGTTGGAGCAGATGATTCTGTTAACCAAGTTTCAGTCAGGATTGCCAGATCAATTTCCCTATTGATGATGAGGGCTGCTATATCTGATGCATGATTTGTTGCCGAACGACAATTGAGTAGAAGGCAGGTCATGGGTTTCCCTGATTTACTGGAGTCCCTATCAGTGGATTCAGTTGTTGTTAACTGTACTTGTTGTAGATTGAGGAGGTGGGGTTTTCTGTTGCTCTTTTTGGATGTTCTATTTAAAAGTTTAAATGTCCACATATGCTGAAATCAATTATATATGTATGTTCAGATGTCCTGCACTAGAGTTAACTCTGTCCTATAGTTGTACATTGATTTTATGAAATTGTAATCAGATCATAGGGTGACGTTAATCAATAAATGTCATCGCATACATAATATATGTCAGTACAAAACAACGCAAATTTGCATCAAACCAGATCCTGTGATTACTCATACTTAAATTAAAAGTTATAGGTTAAAAAGTCCATGTATTCTGAAACGTGTTACATATGTATGTTCAAAATGTCCTGCTCTAGGCCTACATTTGTCCAATGAATGAGCAGACATTTTATTGAATTAAAGTTTAGTCTTGCATTTGCAGGATTCAGCACCTCAATGAGGGCTTGACTGCAAGTTTAGACTGAGAGCTGATTAAAAAAAGGACAAAGCATCAAGCAGCGTTCTTTTAAAAGTGCCGGGCAAATAAATAAGTAATACAGCAGTGTTTTTTCTGTTCCACCACATAGCCTGCAACTCAGGTCGCTATTGACTTTCTGCCAGGGTGGAGAGCTAGATAAGGTGGAGTGAATGCCAAACCTATGCAATATGCTTTTTTTCAATTTGTTGAAATGCAATTGTCAAAGTATGGTTGTGGCTTTAAGATTGTATAAGTGTTTATAATTTGCCAAGCGTGCTTTTGTTTTGTTATTAGGTCTTTATCTTCTAAATAAGACTTTGTTTGTATTAGTTTGTTCAGAGCTTGTTTAATAACCTAATGTTGTTGGGGCGGATCATGCCTAGCTCTAAGACGGCCGCAAGTTGGAGTCACTCTACTGCAACCAGCCACCTATCCTGCAAAATTCTAATTAATACCTTGCATCCTTGCCACAAAGTTTGCGCCCTGGGAGGCGAAATGTAGTGGAGCCCCTGGAGCTGATTGTGGAGCCCCACATAGCCCTAAAACTCCCAAAACTCTGCCGGCTGAATTGGTACCTAGGTGCGGAGTACCTGGCGCTATGGCTTTCAGAGATCAGAGCAACACTATATGAGGTAGTGCTGGTCACCTGCGTGGCATTGCGGCGGCCACCTGTATGCGGCTCGACATGGCATCACTCCTCAGAGCGTTGTGGATGCCCAAATTTGCTGGGGGTGTGTCTCCCCCTGAGCCGGGCCTGTGTGCTCACTGTGTGAGAGAACATAGCCTGAACGTGAGCGCTGAGGGTGCACCACTGGTTGCAGGTCTTCCTCAAGGCTGCTGAGAAATCAAAGGTGAGAGCAGCCGCGATCCCACGCTCCCAGTCGCTCCTCTGTTTGCTGCTGTCCCAGAAGCCAGAGGCATGGCACGTATAAAAGCAGACTGAGGCGTTGCCTCTACAAAGCCTCTGGTTCCCAGAGGGCTGATTAGAGATTATTCAAAGGCCCTTAAGCTGATTTTGGGCTCCCCAACAAAGCACAAACTTACAGCCACTTATCTACAAGGCCGTGGGTGTAGCCTACCCCGGATTGGGTGTGCCTTTCTATTAGCATATCTACCGTTACCAAGAGCGCCAAATCCTGCTTATTCAGAAATGCAACTGCTACAGATCTGCCACAGACATCAAGATCACACAGGAGGTGGGAGCCAGCCGTACAGGTAAACAGACCCCTACAACAAATCCTTCACGCTGTAATTAATTACAAAGCAGTCGTTACTACGATTGCGTTATAACAATGCATACCATTACCCCGCAAGTCATAACAACGACTTGCGAAGGGGGGAGAAGGTGTTGATTTAAAATCTAACACCTTCCCTATAGTTGCAGAGACTCAAGTTGGAATAGTAAATTATACTATTCCAACATCCAGCGCCCCCTCTAGAGCAAGTCGTTGTTATGACTTGCGGGGTGATGATATGCGTTGTTACAATGTGGTTGTTGTTACAACCGCATTGTAATTGCATGCCGAGTGAAGGCATGCATTATAAGGAGGCATATTCGGCTCATACTAGGTAGACCAGAAGATCGAGGGGGCACTACTACAGCACCGACAATCCGACGCCGCTTGCAGCCGACAGCGAGCAGGCAGCATGGGGAAATGAGCGAAGTCGCAAGCCAAACTACAGTTTATGCCAAGAAAGTCGCAAAGGCAACATGACCATAATAAAAATGCCTCTGATTCTGGTTCAGAGACCGGCGACATGACCTAAGACCTAGACCTCAAACAAATTTTGGCAGCCATGCTTCGCAGTTTGAATACAATCGATGGTAAAATAGATGCATTAACATGTCGCATGGACAGGATGTCCAAACGGCTTGATAAGTATGTGGAATGACTAGACAAGGTTGAAAAGTGCATCTCTTATGGAGAAGACACCTTAAATTCAACTTCCCTAATGCACACCTCCATCGAGAAATAACTGCACATTGTCCAGGCCAGGTCGGAGGACTTGGAAGCCGTCTCCCGGTGGAATAATATCCTGATAGTAGGTATAGCTGAGTCCACAAATATTCCCAACATGGAACTCTTCATAGAGAACCTACTCACAACTCTGCTAGGAAAAGACTGTTTTTCGGTCATCTTTGTGGTCGAAAGGGTGCACCAATCGCTGGCTCCCAGACCTGTCCTGGGGGCGCCACCTCGCCCAATCATAGCAAGGCAACTCAACTACAGGGATCGAGACAGCGCACTTTGTAAAGCCAGGGAACTGCAGGATCTACACTACGAGGGGATGGTGGTGTTCCTGTATCCAGGCCTCATAGGTGAAAGAATAATACAGCAGAAACTGGGTCCTCCAAGGTACAGCTCTTCATGAGGGTAGGACTGCTGGGTTTTGTGCTAGTGGTAGATTGTTGTGCTGCGGACTGCAGAAACTAATGAAAATGCTGATGGTCCAATCTTATCTACTGGTTCATTGCACAATGCATTCCCTGCAAAAACAATATACGGTAATGTGCCAATTACGGAATGCAATGCACCTGTTCTTTGATTTTTAACTGCAATTATAATTCTGGTTCTGGGTGTTTGACTGAACAGGAATTGGGTACAGGCACGTGTAAAACTTCAGTTGGCAAGGAGACTCATTATATGCCGTACTATCCTTGTCACAACAATTAGCATGCCGGACGGTGTAAGCTGGGAAAAGAGTTGGGGGTCCTCTGCCCCACAGTGTGAGTAGCAAGGAGAGTGTTCTTAGGTTGCACTTTGTTTTGGCAGAGCTACTAACTAGTTCCCTGGTTTTGAGGGTAGTTAGTGGGAAGGGTAGGATGGTTCTCGACTATGCACAGTTGGGTATTACACAGCGTGTGTGGGTGAAGGTTGTTTGGTTTGCGAGACCTGCAGGAATCTTGGAGACTATGTTATTTTATGAACATACTGGATGTGTATATCGCAGGCAGCACCACAGGAGGATACGTTAGCAATCGACATGTCGCGTGCTGTTTTATCAAGCATGAGCATTTCGGTGTATTTCTCAACATGAAAATAAGGGGGCTGAATGTCCACAGAAAAATCAGGAAGGTTGTTGCGTATTGGAAGCGGCATGAGATCGATGTGGCCCTACTACAGGAGACACACTTGCCACCTCAGAGCAACATGTTGACCCAAAAACTATTTCAGGGCAAGGTCAGTGAAGTGGGTTTCATGTCTCATGCTAGAGGAGTACTAATATGGGTGAACCCAAAGTCGGGAATTCTAGTACACACAATTAAGACAGATCCAAACGGCAGGTACGTCATTGTGCGTTGCCAGAAAGAAGGGTTAGCAGTAAAGATAGTCAATGTGTATGCTCCCAACTATGATGACAAACACTTCTATCACAGTCTTGGAACTAACTTGCTGTGTGACAGGGACATCCCACTAATATTAGGTGGGATTTGAATTACATCCTAGATCCGCTCAGAGATTGTTCCAAGGGACCCACTCGCCACCGCTCGGCCGCGGCTGGAGCCATCCTGGACTTTATAGAGGGCTTAGATGTGTTGGATGTATGGAGGCAGTGTTTCCCTGATATTGCAGGATTCACACACTACTTTGCTCCCCACGACATACACACGCGGATTGATAACTGAATTAAGACTGACTTAATTCAGATTTAGGACAGACTTAAGACAAACTTAAGACATAATACTAACTTAACTCTCTCTTGTCTGTCTTAAGTCTGTCCTAAGTCTGTCTTAAGTCTGTCCTAAGTCTGTCTTAGGTCTGTCCTAAGTCAAACTTAGGACAAAATCCTAACTTTACTACTACTAAATGCCTTCTGTGAATACCAAAAGTAGTAAGTTTAGGATTTTGTCTTAAGTTAGTTCTGTGAATCGGGCCCCATCTTTTTTCTCTGGTGGCTGACCAATTATTAAAGTTTTAAGTGGATGGATCTTTCCCTATTGTTTTTTTTAAGATCAAGTATGACTCTATAGATTTTTGTGTCCATTTAGGATCACCATTCTGCTTAAAATTTTTAATTTAGCCTTATACCCCTGAAATTGTAGCTATTGCTTTGGATCTATTGTGCAATGAGATCTCTGTCTTCACCTGGTTGAAAGCTTGGATTCTAGTCTGTGAGTTTGCCTTTCATGGCTGTCCTTAAGCAGCAATGTTAGCATTGCGGAGTAAGCATTTGCGGGCTAACTAGTGACCTTTATACCGTAAGACCTCATAAGTCTTTTAAGGTCAAGATTGATTTGGTAATCCCACATGAAGAAAAGGTGACTAAAGCTGATTTTATGTGCTGGTGATCCCTTGATTTTAGGGATGCCAGAGAAATGAGATCCCCCAGACTGCAGACTTTCCAAAGTGCAGAATGATTTCAATAGCTTTACTAAGGTACACCTGTTCAGTATGTCATGTCTTCATTTGGAGTGATAGTCAGGGGCTTATAGAATGTTGAGGGGGGTCAAGTCCTTATTCTTCCAGTCCTACCCTGGAATGATAGTTTCCTTATGATCATTTTTGGATTTTGTTTACTATGCATACTACCCAGGTAATCATAGCATTTTGTAAAGGGGTTGCTCACCATTTAAGTTATGTGATTGTGTGTCTTCTGTTTCAATTAGGTCTCCTTTTCTTAATCCAACTATGCATTACCATTGTTTCTATTCTTATGGTAGGTGAACCATTAATGATCGTCCTTATGGTGGGTTCTTTTATAGGTTTTTGATAAATGTACAAATGTTGAGTCTTTTGTGGTTTCTGCTCCTTACTGCCCCCTTTTTTTATTTATTGCGTATTGGTTTACCTCTAGCAGGACTCCATTCTTTTGATGCTGCGATAAAGTAGATGCTTTGAGAATTGTCGCGATACAAAAGGGGATTCAAGATAGCCTGGCTGATGAGGATTATGAATCCAAAACTGGTCCCAGGATGCTTGTTTCCGGTCCAGGGAAGACATGGCTTGGCAGTTCGGGCTGGACTGTTCCCATGAGGCACAGGGTCAGACTGATTTGCATATGACCATGTCTGAACTGGGGTGGCAGAGTGAGCTAAAGAATGGTGATGGCTTAAACCCAGATCAGTTGACTGGGGGTGAGTGTTTAATTTGCTCAAACGCTCCATCCATCATCCCCCTTTTGTATCGCTTTGTTCGCCCTAAGTTGGCAGGGTATGCTCAGACCTGAGTCCCTTGCTCACTTTGCCACTGGATTCAAGATAGCCTGGCTGATGAGGATTATGAATCCGAAACCGGTCCCAGGAGGCTTCTTTCCTGTCCAGGGAAGACATGGCTTGGCAGTTCGGTCTGGACTGTTCCCATGAGGCACAGGGTCAGACCTATTTGCATATGGCCATGTCTGAACTGGGGTGGCAGAGTGAGCTAAAGAATGGTGATGGATTAAACCCAGATCAGTTGACTGGGGGTGAGTGTTTGATTTGCTCAAACGCTCCATCCATCATCCCCCTTTTATATCGCTTTGAGAATTGTCGCAGCACTGTCCTGGTGGTTTCTCCATTTCCCCAGGCTTCTGTTGAACATTGAAATCCATTAATAAATTGTTAACTAGTTCATTAGTGTTGGCTCCAAATTCGAGCTCCTTGGGTGAGCTAACTTTTATGTGTCCCCCCTTTGCACCTTTGTTGAATATCAGGAACCACTTTTGCTCCCTCTCCTGTTGCTCCAGTGTGCAAAATTATTCAAAAAAGAGGCCCATTGTTTGCACTGCTTTCTCTGAATTTGCCAAGATTTCCATATATTTTTTCCCCTTAATTATTCACTGGAAGTTTTGGAGGATTTTAAATTGTCGCTTCTACTTGGGTTCCGTTCCTCTCTTTTTTGGTCTCTGTTTCCTTAAAGCCACCAGTATGGAAGTATCACCGGATGATGCTACACATGCTTCTCCATACTGTTGTTACTGCTTTAGATCACATTCAACCACTGTGCCCTTCTTTCTACACATCAACACCATCATTTTGGATACATCTTCATATTCTATTTTGATTTAAGTCTGTACTACTTAATATCATAGCTTAACTTGAGAGGATCCTATTCAGACCCTCCATGATTTCCTGATTTCGCGATTTCGCGGTTTGCCGCGAAATTGTCACTTTTGTAAAAATGCCGTGAATTTTACAAAAGTGCCCACGAAATCGACACTTTTTTAAAAATTGCAAGATTTTTCCAAAAATGCCCGCAAAATCTAGACATCCAGACCCCTTTCAAGGGGGTGGGGGGGGTCTGCGGAGGGGTGGGGGCCCGAAATCGCGAACTCTCAATGTGTAAACTGGCCTAGAAATGGAGTATCCTCAGCCAATCCTAGCGCGCTGAACAAAAATCGGCGTGCTCATTAGCTAGTAAATCTGCACGTGCCTCTACTGCTTCCTCCCACGTTTACGAGTAGAAGGGAGGGCCAAGTGAGGAGACACTTAAGAGCAGGGAAACACCAGTGAGACGACCGTTTAGAGCAGGGCAAACCCCAGGCGGGGAGAATAGCGATGATCGGACCCCTGTTATGCGGATGTGCTATAATATCATTGAATAATTTGAATTCAAAGGGACTTTAGGGCACCGACGATCACACGCTCGTACTACGTGTCTCAAGTCAGTAGGCTTTGAATGTATAGGCGTCTGGTGCACAGGATTAGCCATTTGTTTTGAAAAAAAATCTTTGTCTAGGGCTGCTCACTTACAAAGAGAACTTTCAGGGTGCATCCTATTTATTTATGCATTTTTATACAGCCCAGACATAATTACCCAGAGGTGCCCGAGTATTTTACAATAGAGCAAAGAACATTACCTGAGAAATTAAGACGAGTAAAAGGGTAATAGGTGACAATACTTATAGCTACTTTGGTTACACAAACACACACAGACCACAAACACACCAGGGAGGGACCAACACACACAGACCACATACACACCAGGGACCAACACACACAGACCACAGACACACCATGGACCAACACACGCAGACCGCAAACACACCAGGGACCAACACACACAGACCACAAACACACCAGGAACTAACACACACAGACCACAAACACACCAGGAACCAACACACGCAGACCACATACACACCAGGGACCAACACACACAGACCACATACACACCAGGGACCAACACACACAGACCACAAACTTGCTAATCCATGCCGCTATATCCTGGGGGGGTCTGCCTATTGCATTCTTAGCAGAAGTAAGGGCTTCTGTTTAATGTGTTGTACAGACCACAGCGCTGAAGTAACCATCTTCACATCCGCTAAATTTTGATTTTTCTCCCTAAGTGCTTTATCAGTTGGAAATTATCCTTCAGCAGGCCTGCAATCTCGGAACAGAGAGGGGAAGCAGTAGGGCTGTTTATATCGATGATGGTATGTTAGACTTCTTTTTTCCCAGGAGAAGCTACTTCTGTTCTGTTCAATTTTATTTATCTGTTACTTTATCATTGTTTAGGACTTCTCGCAGAACATTTTCCTTCTGTAGCTGCCGGGGCTTGCTTTATGAGTTGATATCATTTTTGCAGTTTTTTTTCTATGCCTGATGTAAAATTAGCCAAGGTATTCAGCAGATCCACCTGCGTCTCTAATTTGGATGAACGGTAATTCAGAGCCTTTACTGTTGCTTGTAAGATTTTGAACAGGGCAACCCAGCCTGCTGAATTGGTTGAAAAATTAACTATTGAGCTGGCTGGTTTCTGCATGCCATCTCCATGGTTTTGATACTCTGAGCAAAGACAGAGTGCTAAGGGACCTATTAGGATGACAGGCGGACTTTGTCCGTCCGTCATCCTAGCGGGGATTGGGACCGCCCGCCATAAGGGCGGGGGTCCCGTGGGAGGTATTAGGATGTGCCCGCCACAGTGGCGGGCACATCCTGAATTTTTATCATTGTGGCGGGCGGTGCTCTTAGCACCGCCCGCCACAATGCTAAAAATGCATTAAAGCATTTGCATAGACAAAGCGGCAGGCACCGCGCAGCGCCTGCCGCTTTGTCTATGTAAATGAAAGGGGGGTACCACAGGTACCCCCTGTGTGCACCCCCACCTCTCCTTCACTCTGGGGACCTGCAGGGGGCCCCCAGAGTGAAGACTGCATGCCTTTCAGTGGCAGCATCGCCGCTGCGGAAAGGCATCACAAAAAGCTCATTGTAATATGGCTGGCAGTGTCTGAAAGACACCGCCACCATATTAATCGGGGGACGGTATTTCCATCCACCGAGGTCCCCCCTGCCATACTAATATGGTGGGGGGAATTCCAATGTGGATGTCGGGCGGATTGCCCCCACCAGGCTGGTGGTAGCCACTGCTAGCCTGGCGGGGGCAATCCGCCCGACATCCTAATGGGCCCCTAAGTTTGTTAATCTTTCCATTTTTTTTTGGCTTGCTTCTTGTGGCAACAGTTCCTCATTCCCCTCCTCCTGTAGTTTTGAGTGGATTCCCAGGCCATTCCCCCTTCTGTTTGCTCCAGGTCCAGCCTGGTTTTGGCTTCTTGGGATCTCACCACCATGTTCAAACACATGCTCTAGCTATGGTTAAGGTGAATCGATGTAAGGTTAAAGTTCTAATTGAGACTCCTAAGGATGTTGTCATGTGGTAATACATCAGACAGACAATTCCTGCCTCAAGCCCCCAGCCCCAAGTTCTAGCTGAATTACCTGTGGTGTTTGTCCGCTTCTAGAGCAGCAGCTCCCGTGCCCTTCTTGAATAAGTAAGCAAGCGAGAAGGATGCTAGGGATTACGATCCCAAAGCTTGACAGGCCTTGTCCCCTATTTTTATTGGTCTCTGTGGATGCTGCAGACCTTATTCTGCCTGATCTCATGAGTCGAGCACACCAGCTCAAGACGGTGCATCAAGATTGTGCCTCACAGCACAACACAATGCAGCTTGGTGCCAATTCTGGTGCAGAGACAAAATATCGAGTTCAAAATATTGAATTGCACAAATAACGTGGCAAAAATATTGTGGGTCAGGAATATCAACAGACAAATTCTCGTGGTCATGCATATCGATTTTAGGCAAGTAATTTTGATTTAAAACACATTGAAGTGTTTAATACCGTATGCAAATAATAGTTGTTAAAAATATTGATTTTTCATTAATGTTATGTATTTTAGTGTATATTTTATGTGTGTGATGTTTTTCTTTTTGTGTATAAGAATTGTTTGTATTTTTACTATATGTGTAAAAACTTTAGTAGTTATTAATTTATTTTTATTTGAATTTAGCATTTTTAATTCCGTAGCGGTTGTGAGTTTATAGGAGGAATAGGGTGGGAAGTATTTTGATTATATAAACTTTATTCATTATTTTTAGTGATTATTAAACGAAAAAAGATTTGAGGTTTGCATTTTTAGTTCTGTAGCCGGTTTTGGGTTTACAGGGGAATATGGTGGGAAGTAATTTAATAATATGAAATGTATTGAATAATTTTAATTTATTAATATTTGTTTAATAGAGATGGTATAGTGTTAAATGTGTAAATTAATTTATAAAATAATATTTAATAAGTAGTTGAATGGATATTATACTGTTGAAGAATGTGTAATCAATGAATGTTTATTATCTTTTTTTATTAATAACATTTTTTAATTCATTATTAAATATGTTAATTTTGGAAATAATGTTTTTATTGGTGTGTTGTGATAGGGTAGGAAAAAAAATAAATCTATGTTTTAAATACTTTGTCATTTGCCCCTATTAAATAAATATTGTTCATAAATGTATTTATTCATATATTTTATATAATATGTGTACCTTTTTGTTATATGTAATTAACATTATAATATGTGTTCTTTGTATATGTTTAATATATTTAATCATATATTTTAAAAATATTGTTTTTTATTTTTAAGATTATTTAACTTTTTTCAATTGTTTAATTGTTATTAGTAACTTTTGTTTCTCTGCTATCCAACACTTTCCCTACTGTTGCACTCACTGGGTTGGGAATAGTAATTTTTACCCCTTCTCTATCCAGCACTTTCCCTACTGTTGCACTCACTGGAGTGGGAATAGTAATTG
This sequence comes from Lissotriton vulgaris, assembly GCF_964263255.1. Taxonomy (NCBI): domain Eukaryota; kingdom Metazoa; phylum Chordata; class Amphibia; order Caudata; family Salamandridae; genus Lissotriton; species Lissotriton vulgaris. The sequence continues at coordinate 1,569,612,815 of NC_141694.1, forward strand.
TTATCCCTCCGCTATCCAACATTTCCCCTATTGTTGCACTCACTGGAGTTGGAATAGTAAATTTAATTCTTCCGCTATCCAACATTTGCCCTACTGTTGTATTTATTGTATTGTAAAATGTATCTTTAAATTTTTTTTAAATAGTTTAATGTTTTAATTAATTATAGAAATTTTTTTATTTTCATTTATCAATATAAGTATATATTTTATTTTTATATAATTTAAAAGTACAAAAATGAAATATAGATAAGATTTAATACATTATTTTAAAGAAACTATATGTATGTATGAAGTATTTTGTTTGCGTGTTTACATTTGTTTATTAAGTTTATTTGTTATATTTAGTTAAAATACAAATTAAATTGAATTTATTTTGTTAAAGATAATATTAATATTTTATATATTTAGTAAACATTATTTTATTGTATTTATATGTTAAATCTATATTATTTACATCTATATTTTAACTTTGATATTTTTGGTTCAGTATTTTTGCACTTACGTTTTTAGGTATAGGGAGTCTATATTTTAGCATTCTACATTTTTTAAAATATTTTTACAACAATGTTTTTAGCATCGATATATATATCAGTGAATTGCAATTTCTCTAGGTCCCCTGCAGTGCAAACAACTTGGTGCCTCTGATGTCAATGCACTATGGCTTGGGCTATTTCCTTGAGCACCTTAACTTCCCTGGATTCTTTGGATTCCTGCTCCAGGGTTTAGACTATGGAGTCTATTCGGATGGCGGGCGGACTGTCGTCTGTCTGCCACCCTAGCATTGCTGGGAAAGCCTGACAGTGGTGTGGCGGACCCATACCGGCAAATAGGATGCCACCGCCCCAGTGGCAGTGGCATCTCCCATCCACAACATTGCAGCGGGCGGAGCTCACAGCACCGCCCGCCACAATTCTGTGGATGCACTTTGTGCATTGGCATGCACAAGGTGACAGGCACCACGCGGTGCCTGCCACCTTGTCCTCACCAATGTGGGGGGTACCATAGGTAACCCCCATGTGCACCCTCCACCCCCCCATCAACTTGTGGGCCCACAATTGGCCCCCACATGTAGGAACTGCATGCCTTTCCATGGCAGCAACGCCCCATGGAAAAAACATCTCCGCCAGCATTGTAATATGGATGGCGGTGTCTTGCAGACTACATAAACAACACGTTGGTGGGGGCCCTAGGGAATATTTAGAGACCATGCGTAGACATATTCCCTAACATTACTGTAACAAACACACAGATGTCTACGAGTCTAGAATCCAAAAAAGGCAAACCTTTCAACGCATATGATTCAGCTGAGCAACTACATTTAGTCGAGATCAGAAAACAATTCAAAAAAACATTTTTTGTAGATAAAAATCACCTGATCCTGACATGTCCCTACAAAGATGAGGATACCCATCAGTCACCACTCGAAACTGACCTTCATCATTTGGGACTCCACATGGACCTCGCTCCCTGAGATCTGTATAATGGGTACGGACTAGATGGAATGTCCGCCATACACAGAAGACTGAATGGGGGGTCTCGTGATGTTAACTTAGCATCTCAACTAGTGAGTGACTGAATTGCAGTGCATGTGAATGTGGAAGAAAGTGTGTTAAAATTGGGTGTGTGAGCAATAGTGCTTTTATTATTTTGCTCAATCCCCCAATACTAAAAGCAAAGCAACAAGGAGCAGTTTATAACAAATAACTACTCAGATGGTATATAGGTCAACATGTTTCAGCAATATAATTGGACCAAGTAGTCCTTGCCTTCATCAGGACCAATGTTTAAGTGCTACTGCAAACAATGTGAGAAAAGTCAAATAGTCCCCGGGTGAACTTATAGCTAACCAATACAGTGTACTATGAATAGACATGGCAAAGAATAAATCAATGTTGTGCAACAGAGTTGCACTCATACGGTAGGTGGTGGCGCTTGTTCGTCTGAGACGGCACAGGATTTTTACTGGAGGAAAGTGTTCACTGGTGAATTCATGGCTAAGCAACAAGGCGTATCATGCATAGACGTGATAGTGAAATAGACCAGGAGGCGCAAACGAGGTGCATTAATACGATAGGTGGTGGCGCTTGCTTGCTAAAAAAGATTTCAGGTCTTACAATGATATATAGTTTGGTAAATCATCTGTATCAAAGGGTCCTGTATTATCTGTGAGAAAAGGGGAATGGGGTTGGTAAAAGAAACCTAACTGTGGCAATTCGGAGTGGAAAAATGATGATCAGTTGGGACGCAGGGGAATCCCAGGCTTACCTATTCAAAGTCACAGGTGTAATGAGTATCCATGCAAATCTTTCTGGATGTGTGGTATCGGCGTGTGTTGTGTGGTGGCCATTTTACAAAGTCCTTCCAGGTTATACAAGGGCTGCCCGAGTAAGTAGGGCATCATATTGGACAGGTCAGTGTGTTATGTGGTGGCCATATTGGAGCAGAGGACATACTCTTGACCTCCCTCCCATCGCCAAACAACCTCCCATCCATTAAGATCGTAATCAGGCCCTCAGTCTCCAAGATCTGTCTGCTTCAGGTTTCTCCTCCTCCTAGCTCTCTCTAGCTTGGGTGAATGACTCCTCAGATTTTGCGTTCTCAAAGTATACCTTGACCCACTCACTACCTTGTTCTGGAAACCAGAGTTTGCCTTACTTTTACCTGCCTAAAGCCTCTGGAAGTCCATTTGCATGAGCTTTCAACTGTCACCCAGGAACTTAATATTTCTTTTGTTGATGTGCAAACTTGCCCCCAGAGCTGAGACAAAGTCCTTGAATGTGGACGGTGCTCTGTTACACTCACAGGATGACCATCTACTCGATTTCCATCAACTAAATTGATTTTAAAGAGGTTTACCCTGTCAAAGGAAGAGTTAGCTAACAACTTGGTCCGCCGCCTCCTTTGAGCCAGGCTCCAATCCCTTTATGAGAAGAGCTGCCCACAAATCCTGTTTTTAGTGACCTCTGAAAGAGGGATTGCTCATTTCAATGAACACACCCCTAGTGTGAGCCCAGGAGCTCTGACCAGGAAAAGAAAAATTGAGCCATGTTAAATGCAGGTAGAGAGGATAACTGTGGAATTCTGTGCAGTTGAGCACACAGGAACTGCTGCAAAAGTGATTAGTTTTACCCCTGGGAACTTTTTTCCCTATGAATTATGGAGGGGGCAGGAGTCTGTCACACTCACAGACAAGTGGCAAACATAAACAGGCATTCCTGCATACCCCCTTCAAACACTACTTGACCTGTGGGAAATAGAAGAAGGACTGTAGCAGCTGTTGAGGCCTGCGAGGAGACCTGAAAGTCTGGACATGCTCCTGCCTATATCCAGGATTAAGAAATTGAGTCCAAATGGCAGTTGGTTGACCTCCTGTGAAGCTAAAGGGGAACAAACAGCTGTCAGAAGCCTTTTTTCTTTAGGAACCCAGCTGGCCAGTTCCAACTGGATCTGCCCTGGACCCTACTGTCAGCTTCTGCTGGAGAAAATGTTGACTCCCAAGTGCTATTCCTGAGGTCGTGTGACGCTTGACTGTGTCAAATTATTCTCCTCAGAGCACCTTGGAAAATCTGGGTCTTATAATCTTTTTGGCACTCAAGACCTCTGGTGGACCAGAACAAGCCTGCTAAGTTGTGCGGTGCCACTTTCAGCTTTTCCACTCCAAATCCATTTCACCAGGATATCACAAGAAGGTAGACTGCTCCTTAAACCCTGTTCGGCTGCAGCTTGCAGCCTTGTACTACTGCAGGAATCTGAGTGCCAAAAATGTGACTACATTTGAATGAAGAAATCTACATTGAGCAAAGGCGTCATAGGTATCTAGCTGACGAGGGACCTTCCTTGTACACAAATTTCACAATTCTCATGCTCAGACCTTTCCTACTAAAACCCAACAGCATCATTACAGACATGTTTTATTTAAGATCACCACTGGCAAGAACAGAAAGCAGAGGATGCAGACAAAAAGTAACACTAGCAAATTGGACCTTCAGCTCTGATGAGTGGGATATGCAAAGGTGAGGATCGCAATGCATTTCCGCAATCAGCATTCCTCCCCTAGTTGATAGGCCCTCTTTACCCACGAGGCCCTTTCCAGGACAAAGGAATTTATGTTGAAATAAACAGGAGCAGGGGAAAAAACAAGGACAACAAATACAACAACTGATTAATTGGGTTCTATAATCTCCAAGAGTAACAAGGTGTCAAGGGAGAGCACAAGGAGAAAAATGATGAAGAAATAGTACTGAACTTCAGTAAACAGCAATTAACAGACCAGCATGTGACATTCCTCAACATTGGATTAGACTTAGTACCAACCAAGGATCAAAATACCTTCCAAGCTCTCAACAATTTATTTAGGAAGATGACATTAAAATTTGTATTTGATGGTCAGGAGCAAGACATAAACATCCAAAACAACACATGTTGAGGAATAGAATTCAGCTTAATTCCACCCCTGCTAGATAACAAAGAATGAGGCAGAGTTAACTATTGTCAAACAGGTCCAAATCCTCTACTTCCTCATGCCATCTATAATCTCTAAAGTTAAAAGGCCTCCTCCATCATGACTAATGGTATCAGTGATTGTCTCCCTACTAGACCCACTCCCTCTACATATGGACTATTGCCTTAGCTCTGAAGTGATGAAAGTGGAATCTTTTTTCAGCAACACAAAATAAATTCTGAAGTTATTAAAGGAAATCTCCATAAACCCTACCTATGAGTTCCTCCTAACACTGGAGATTGACTCAATCTATACAAGTAGACATCAAGAAGAACCCCAAAGTAGTGGAATAAATTCAGAGAAGCAAGGAACAAGAACATGTTGTGCCTCCTCTGGAATTCCATCCTAGTTTCCGTCCGGTGTGGAATGCTCAACATGGCGCATGCCACACCATGCAGGAAAGTGCAGTAGGCACTCTCACGGTGGTGGTCTGCTTGTTAGGCTACCTTATGAGCCTAACAGACCGCCGCCGTTACACTGCGCCATCCTGGATACAAGTCATAATCTGGCGGGCAGGATCACTGTGGGCTTGGTTGTCTTCTTGGTACCGCCGTTGTGATGGTTACATTGGAAGGGCATCAAACTCATAATGAGGCCCTTAGGCTCATCAGTGTAAGGTAAAGAATAATATTTGTGTGCTAAGAGGATATTACACCATCAGATTGGATCCTGGTATGTTTGAACATAAAAATTATGCTTTCGCATTGTTTTACGTAAGTTAGCATTCGCTGTGCCATTTTGTGTAATGGGCGCCATTTATAATCGAGAAAGAAAATAATCCTTTGCTATTTCTGGGAAAAGGCTTCTTCTAAAGTTATGTTTTTTCCAAAGTTGAGTTCTGCTACACTAATGAATACACTATTCTAGTGCATAATTTTCCCTTTAGATAGAGGCCTTCTCCCACTTGTCTAGTGGTGGGCACGGGCCGAATGGCCTTGACTAGTAGATAATGTGTGTCTGGCTTCAGAATCAAAACTTACTCCTTTGTAATTTACTGTCTAGCTGCATCTGCTTGGAAAATTCCATGGTGGGCTTGCTTTCATTGGTTTGGAAGTGTACATAATGTATTGTTATGCTTGCTGATGTCAGTCCCTCTGCAGCACTCCTAAGCGACTGGACAGTCTGGGCTCCACTCTGAGTGTATCTAAATAAACATGTATTGGTTTGTATTCTGTAATGTCTGACCGACTCATCATTTGGTATGGAAGGCTGAGAGGTGGTCGAGAGTTTCCTTCAGTTGGTGCCCGAACAGGTACTCCTTCAGGTGATTGACCCATCCCGTTCCGCGGACAGGGGGAGGTTGAGGCCATAGTCAGCTGGACAGATTAGGGATCCCTGCATGAAGAGTTTCTGGCACTCGCAGCTGCCCCTTCTGTCCTGCCTTATGGTGCCTCACCCAGTGGTCATCCCGACTGGAGTACCAAACAGCAAAACCCTTGGATCTGACCATTTGGTCTGAAGAGTCGGCAGTGGAGAATTCATTTGTTCAACCTGCGTATACCAGGTAAGTTTGTTTTGGTTCTTTGTGGATATGGTACCATTTTGGTTTGTATTTGGTACGGTCTAAAAGACCATCTTTTTGGATAAAAGCAATTGCAATTGTTTTGCCAGGCATAAAATACTGAACTTGTTTTCTTTTGAGAATACCTGGTGTTAGGAAATTGTTTTCCTTGTGCTGTCGTTGTTGTTCTGCTGATGCTCGATTGGAAGAAAGTCAGATGGCTCCTCCAGAAGGCACTCCGAATTTTGATATGTATGTGAAGCATGGTCTTGGCCCTATTATTTTTAGTACATTATGGCACAAATATACGAGGGAGAATGCAAAGTTGCAGAGGCCGTTGACAGGCACTTTCGATGAACAAAAGATTGAGTATTTACCATAACAGTTGTTGAAGAGAAGAAATCAGCAGAGAACTATATCCCACTCATAAGAATGACCTTAACAGTAATAGGCTTGAAAATGTACTTACGGGTAGAACCACTCCCAAGCATGCGCAAAAAGAAATGAATAACTATCCTCTATTATCGTCTCTACCTAACCTGAGAGAAGAGTCACTGGGCAGCAGTAACCTGATTGTGTGCTCTAAACTTATTAACCCCATTATTTCAAATCAGACATTAAATACTAATTGCGCAGAAGTAATAAGGCCCCCATGTAACATCCACAGTGTTTCTTGTAACCTGGTCTTCTGGACAATTTTGGGCATTCGATCAAAGTTGATTAATCCCCTATGTTCTGATTTTATCTCTAATTTCAATATAATGTTTTTCCAGGAAACATGGGTAAAAGACACAATACATATTAATGGTTTTAAAACCTTTCACACTGCAGCCAGGGAGGTTTATGCACTTATATTTCCAGTAAGATGAATGTAAATAAAATAGAGATGCATAAAGAAGAGGTTTATTATCAATTAATTTTAATCCATGTGGATAGGAAACATTGCATTGCTCTGATACATTTTTTCAATAGTATTCCTCAGGATCAAATTGGAGTACTTGTTAAACAACTGGCCAGCAATTTGAATTCATTTTATAATAATAATATCGAGGACACATTTATAATCTTGGGAGGGGATTTTAACTCTGCACTATGTGTAAATGCTGGGGGAAATCATGTGGCTTCACAAATGGAGATAGGACTAGCAACACACACTTTCGTCACTCAAACTTGGGGGAATTTTATAATGAATTGTTGTTTGGTCTTGAATTGGGTTTTGCCAACGAGCTATGTACTACACCTGCACTGATGAGTTATACTTTTAACGGCAGAGGCTGTTTTACCAGCATAGATTACATATTATTGTCAAACAGCAACGCATCTAGACTACAATCATTTACCACGCATGATATTTTATTAAGCGATCATTTCCCATTGAGCATCACTTTCTTATTGGCAAATAGATCACTTAGAAAGTGGAATGAAATTGTACATGTCCCACAAAACCTAACTATCAACAAGACAAACGGTTATTCACTGTGCTGGTCGAGGTGGATTCACAAGAAATTTTCAAACAAGTGATTAATAGGTAGAAATTAGCTATTGAAGTTTGCCTGAGTGAGATAACTCCACCTGATAGTGTTTTTAATTGCTTCCAAGAACTACCAGGAGCTATAAAGGAGGAACTATTTGTACAAAACACCATAAATAGGAAACAAAAGGGATGGTTTGATTCTAAGTGTACAAACGCATATGCTAATATAAAGTATGAAATACATAAGACCCCAAAAAATCAAATCAATATTAAACAGGCAAGGAGGGCTTATAGGCTAGCACTCAAGGAACGTAAAGATTCCCTGATAAAAGAAGCTCGGACAGCATTGCATGGCGCCTCTTTGCCCAGAGATAGTTCGGCCTTTTGGAAAGCAGTGAAAACTCCTGATCTCTGGTGAAGGTCCGACAATTGAAATAGCCATACCAGAAGATTAATGGATTGAGCACTTCTCCACAATGTATAATGTTTTGATGGGTACAGATGTGTCAGGCACCCAAGATAATGGGGATGGTATTTTGTAACTGCTGATCCAGCATTCTGATCTCCAGTTCACCCTGGATGAAGTAAATTGTGCTATTTCAGCTAGTCTGGGTGGTAAGGCCCCTGGGCCGGATGGGGTCCCTGTAGACCTTTACAAGTCAAATGTGGCATTATGGGCTCCGGTAATACCCAGGTTTTCACTGCAAGTTGCTCCTCCCCTTTTATATCAAGTAGGGCGGAATCGATCATAGTGCCCATTTTCAAAAAGGGGGACCACCAGGATCCCGGCTGTTAGAGGCCAATATCGCTATTAGATTCTCTGATAAAGGTAGCAGGCGAATTATTTTGGAACAGCTAGAGGATTGGGCCAAGGATAACAAGGTCATCTCTGATTTTCAGTATGGTTTTCGCGAAGGCCTAGGGACTGTCGAACAGAGGCTAGGCAGTTTTTAGCTTTTGTGGATCTCACTGTCACTTTTGATTGTGTTAGGCATAGTAAGCTTTGGGAGATCCTTAAGGGCCTGGGAGTAGAAAAACAAATCATCCACTTTCTTAGAAGGCTATACAGCGACGCCAGGGACAGAGTGCAGTTTGGTGTGAATGGTGAGTGTTCTGCCCCGTCTCCAATAAGGAGGGGCGTAAGGCAAGGTTGGGTGCTAACCCCCTTTCTTTTTAATCTTTACTTTAATGGCTTGAGTGAAGCACTGGCCAAGGACTGCCAAGACCTACCCCAAGTAGGTGGATGTCCAATACCTGTGCAGGATTGATGTCACGCACCCAAGTTGGACTGCAAAGGGTTTTAGATTGTTTTTCAGTTTTTATGTGCAATCTTGGTCTTAGGGCGAACTCCTCAGAAAATTGTTATAATGAGGTGCAGCCATGGCAGTGAGAAATGTAGAGGTATGTATGTAGACTAACAGAAGATATGGTTTACTAAGAGATTTTCATATCTCGGTATACTCTATGATCAAAGGGACATATGGTCCCAGGCAGTGTTAGCCAAAAAATTGGCCCTTTTAGAGACCACAGCTGCCCCTACAATTTTGTCAAGAAAGCTGGGTAGGGGGCCACCGGTAGAACTTGTACAGATTTATAAGACAAAATGTGTCTCAGCAGTCATGTACCGGGCAGGGGTCTGGGGCTTTGCGGACGTTTACCCCCTACAAATAGTGAAAAATGTGTTCTTGCGCTATATTTTGGCAGTTCCAAGTGTCACATCATCATATGTTTGCCATTCGGATCTGGGCCTACCACACATTGCAGACCTTATCAAAATGGAGCCCATTCTTCTATGACACAGGATTTGGTCATCGCCAAAAACTATGTATAATCAGGGCATCCTAAATGACAGATCAGATCAGAAGGAGCTTCAACCATCCCATGGCTACGGTATGTCCAGGATTTCATGCGAGACCATGGGCATTCAGAATATTATACTGAGCATAGTTCTATGTCCTATATCTCAGGAAAAGAGCTAAAAAAAGAAGGCCTTATGTTTCTAGACTCAGTTAGAATATCAGCAGGGATCACAAAGCCCACTGTACTGTCCCATTAAATGCTTTTAACAACTTTTAATATCCAAACATATTTAACTAGAGTACCTTGAGGACATGATAGATATTTATTGACCAGATTCAGACTTGGGATTTTCCATAAACTTGTAAGTTTCCCTAAAATGAATGACTGGTCATGAGTAATGCACCTCTGTCCCTGTGATAACCACTCAGTACAGTCCACTATGCATGTTGTTTTAATTTGTAGATTTTATTCTGAATTAAGGATAATGTGGATTGTTACAAATTTAAAATCACTGGGGACCAGAAAATGTCTTCTTGCGTTTATTATATTTCAATTTTTGGAAAACAATCACATAGTCCGGAGGGTAGCAATGTTCTTAAAGATTGTTTTCAGGCACAGGAAAAGCATTATAATAGAAATGTTCAGGAAACCAAGAGTTAAGGGATAGTGATCTAAAGGAATTAATTTTACAATCAATTGAATGTTTTAAAATTTCTTAATCTGATTGTGCATTGAATTATGTTTTTATGTGTTTTTATGATTGTCTAAAAAAAAAGTTGAATAAAGTTTTATTTGACTTGACTTTATTTTGAGAAGAAGTCAGCAGTCTATGTTTGATTCCCCCAGAACATGGCAGAAAGTAGTCCAAGAGAGGCGGTTTAAGACAGAAAAAGAGGCCCGAAAAGGGCGAATGCAGCCATTGACTCAGAAAGCTGTGGTGTCTGATGGAGAAAAGCAGGAAAAGGCTGGTGAATGTGAAGTGAGATGGTTTTGATTTCAAATTGATGAAGCGTATGTGGTTCAGGAAGAAGATCACACTTTTGTGGAGGAATTGTTGGATACCAGACCCCCGCCTCCAGATGCACACAAAGAATATATCCCACTGTTCCGGTGCCCTCACAGCCGCCCATTACAGTTGCTTCCACTGTCTCTGTACCTGTATCTACAGCTGTAATTTCAACAGTTGTGGCTTTGGCTCCTCTTCCTCCTCTTTTTTCTGTTTCTTTGGCGTCTGTGGCCGCTGTGAGTGTTAGTACCCCTGCCGCACCTATTGTCTCAGCGTCCCTCTTGCCAGCACTTTTTCCTGCGACACAACTATGACCGATGATAGTGTCTGGTACTTCTGTTGCTTCTCCTACTATGGTTTTTCATCCCCCAACATTAGTAAGCATTGGGACCTGATATGCAGATTTGAGGATAGGGATTGAACCAAATTTAAGGAACGCATGGTGTGGAAATTTGGCGGATATCGATGATTGCATTTAGCAGAAGCCATCTTATTTCCGGGAGCTATTTTGCCAACCATGTGCTCTCTCTACTTCTCTGTTGTTTGCCCTTGTGCTCTGCTCAAAGAACTAGCTATACTTAGCCTCTGCTACTCTGCACCTGCTCAGAAGAGCTTGTAGCTGCCCATGCACCTGTTTAGGTTTGTTACTGTCAGGATGTATCTACTAAAGTCAGCAATTGTTCGCTCCTCCTTTTTGTTGACTGTGCATTTCTGTATGATCATTTATGTATGCAACTCTCCTATGTGTGCTTGTACCGCCTTCTTTTGAACTTCTGTGTGGATATAAAAGACCTATAGTTCTTCTACTCCTTGTACTACTTCATACACTACTGAAGGGTGTTGTGTGAATGTAGTTCCACTTCATGAGGTTTAATAAAATATCTCTTTGCTATTTCAGTTTCTGTGCCAAGTTATATTTACTGGCCTGAGGACTTGTGTGCAGAGAAGGGCAAACCGCTAGCACTGGTAGGCATTGCCGAGGTCCACCTCTACAATGGGACCATTGGTGCGATCCAATGTGGGAGGTGATGAGAAACAGGCAATAGCTAATCAGGCTGCACAGTGGGCTCGTAATCCTATTTATAGTGTAGAGGATGTCTGAGCAGATATGAGAGATTTTGAGCGTATCATACAGCATGCCCTTAAACACATGTGTGCAACATTAATTGGTCATTGACAACAGATCTTTGAAGTAAAAGCGCCTCAAATTTTATATGATATTAGAGATCGGGTGTATATTAGTGATTTGGTGCCAGAATAGGTTTTTGCTAATCTTACGACAATAATAGCATATTGGGGAATACTACATTAGAAAAGTTCCTGGCCTTATGGATTCAAAAAACTTTGGGGTCGATTAAGATGGCGGACGGATCGCCACCGTCATGGAGGCGGCGGCGATCCGTCCGCCTTCGGTGCCCGTCCGCAACCAATTTCCCCCGCCATATCACAATGGCGGGGTGACAGCGGTGGACAGAAACACCGTCCGTCGTTTTTCCGCCACAGTCGGCTTGCGACCATGGCGGAAAAGCTCTAATATGGTGGCGGTGTCTATCAGGCACTGCCAGCCATATTAGGATGGGCTATGGGGTATGCCTTTCCGTGGGGGCAATGCTGCCACGGAAAGGCAAGCGGTCTTTCCTTTGGGGCCCATTGTGGGCCCCCAGGGTGAAGGGGGGTGGGGGTGCACATGGGGGGTGCCTATGGTACCCCCCTACGTTTCCAAGTACACGATGGCAGGCACCGCGCAGTGCCTGTCATGTTATGGTTGGAAACGCACAACATGACTTTTTAGCATTGCGGCGGGCGGTGCTTCAAGCACCGTCCGCCGCATTGTTAAAAATGCGGGATGCACCCCCCACTGTGGCGGATGCATCCTAATTCGGGGCACGGTACCTCCGCCCTTGTGGCGGACAGTCCCTGCCCCAGACAGGATGGGGAACGGACAAAGTCCGTCCGCCATCCTAATCGACCCCCAAATTTGGTCATAGGCTGATACTGTTAAAAAAGGGTGGTTCGTAGAAATCACACTAGTAATGTGCTGATTCTCCTGGCTCCCAGGAGAATCACCACATTACTAGTGTGATTTCTCCGACCACAGTACCAGCCTATGACCAAATAAAGTTTTTTTTAATCCATAAGGCCAGGTATTTTTTAATATCACAATTTTCATCCACACCTGACCCTTCTCACTCACTACAAATACACCTCACATAGCACTAACAAAACTGAGTGCTCCAGCGTAGTCGCCAGTCGTAGCAGGCCCTATCCCGCAGTGGAGCGGGAAGACCCCGACGATGAAGCATGACACCAAGGGCCCTTTTGGTGTGTGAAAGGTATTTTAACAATCACAGTGTATGTCTTGACTCCTAGACATACAGAAACCTCTTAGAGGTGGATCTTTTTGTTTTCTAATCCATTGCATGGAGGAGGATGCATCCACCATAGTACTCTTGTTGAGCACTACCTCTTCACTCTCTAACCTTTGTTTTCTTACATTAGAAAAGTCCCAGGTCAGTGTCTCATTTCCGATGTGGGAGATTCATCCCATATATCTTCCAAAAATACCAGAACTGATGGATGGCCGTGGCAATGTTATTAGGCAGAGGAAGGCGGCCCGTTTTCAGGAACAATGGGTTTATACTTCGTGGAAAAAAAGTTTTTTTTCTTAAGACTCATTTGCCTGACCCTAGGAAAAATCCTACTGCATATTATAAAGAATTGACTGAAACTCTAACTTCCACTGTAATGACTCTTGCTGATATTGAAATGTTTTTTGCTTTGCTGGTTTCGGTTGATGTTTGGAGGCAGGTGCACACCGAAGATCACATTGCAGAGTTGGGAGGTACATGACATGAGATCAAAGAATGGGATCAGGAAAGAAAGCCAGGTGATAAACCCCAAGCTGAGATACTTGCTTTGCCTAGTCGTAATATTATATATATGCATTCTCTTATTCCACCGAGTAAAGTAGATTGGGACAAATTGTCTGCTTGTTGACAAAAGAAATATGATACAGAGTTTGATTTTTTCACCCGGTTTGAAGACACATTTTTGGATTACAGTGGGCAGGATTTGTCTACTGAGGGAGGTGTTCGATTGCTTGTTTTTAGATTGGTTTCCAATTTGCTTCCTGAGATTGCGACTCAATTGCAGGCTTCTGAAACCACTTAGTCTACCTCTTCCCCTTCAGTTATTTTGAATATGGCACATTATTATGAGCATAGAGAAAACAAGGAAATGGAGAGGACAGAGAAAAAGTATAAGGATTTGATATAAAGATTTAATGATGAAGGTGTTGTTTACAGCAGGCGTTTAGGGGAATGGTAGAGGTTGTGGTGGTCTTGTCCGACAACTTCCACGTACTAGTAGACATCCGAATACGACGCCTTTGGGGCTGAATCAGTGCGTGTACTGTAAAGAGGAGGATAATTGGCTTAGCAAGTGTCCTGTGCTTTCACAGAAGGTAGCAGTCCCTAAGGGATGAGGTTCTCGTGGACGGGGTCGTGGAGCTGGTGGGGCTAATAGGACTTTGAATGTTGCCACCTCACAGGGTTGTTCTGCTAATAATTTCTTTGATGACCCTATGGATGGACAGCACTACCATGATGATTATGATGTTCAGGAAGTGACAGGAATGTCTTATAGCTAGGACAGCCATGGACAGTTCTGATACCTGTAGATCAGCGTGGTCCTTATGTAACAGCGGAATTGCAAGGTTCAACTAAGGAATTTTTGGTGGACTCAGGTGCGAAATAAAGTTCTATTTCTCGAAATATGGGCCCTGGGGCGAATCTGTCTGGCCATAATAATGTTTCAGTAGGTTTTTCTGGTGTCCCAGTTGTAAGCCCCATTTCAAGACCTCTTGCATTAACTATTAGTCATTTTACTGTGGATTCCCCATTTTTGCTGACATCTAATTGTGGTGAACATTTTATGGGTTTGGATTAGTTGAAAAAACTGCATGCTACGATTTATTGTTCTGTGGCAGGTGTCTATATGACAATGGTTCCAGACGTCGTACACGCTAAGCAGTGTTTGTCCAAAGATGCACCTCTTTCTGTTGAATTTGCTGATATGCCACCCACTTTGTGGGCGATAGGTGATACAGATGTCAGACTTCTACAGATACCAACAGTTTCAAAAAAGGTATGGATGGTGTTATTTTGCCTCGTATCCCTCAGTATAAAATACCCCAGACAGGAGAGCAAGCTTTATTACACATTGTTCAGGAGTTGCTTGAGAAGGGAGTGGTTGAAGAGACGACTGCCAATATTTGTAATAGCCCTATTCTTCCCATTCTTAACTGGACACCTTCGGGTTCCTCTGATGATCAGGAAGATGTTTATCATTTTGTGATTGATTTGAACGAAATTAATAAAATAGTGGTTCCTCAGTTTCCAGTAGTCCCTGCCATTACTACACTTTTGACAATGATTCCTTCCACTGCTAAATTCTTCTCTTTCATTGATTTGAAAAATGCATTCTTCAGTATTCCTATTCATCCAGATAGCAGATACTTGTTTGGGTTTACACTAGCTGGCAGCAGCTTTAGATCTGTGAAGCTCCTCAGGGCTATACTGAGAGTCATAGTGTGTACAGTCAGGCTTTAAAGTTTCAATTGGATTCCCTTATACTTCCCACAAGTAATTTATTGGTGCAGTATGTTAATGAACTCCTTATAGCTTCTGATACTGAACAGGGTTGTAGAGATAGTGCCATTAATTGTTGTTGCATTTGGACCAACATGGACATAAAGTTTCTCTTTCCAAATTTCCAAATTTCAGTATTGTCGACAAGAGGTCACCTATTTAGGTCACCTACTGTCGAAGGAGGGTAGGAGATGTTTCCCGACACGCATCAGTGCCATTGCTAAAATGTCCATCCCTTAGACTCAGAAAGATGTGCGTGCATACATAGGTATCATAGGTATCATGTCCTACGGTAGGCACTGGATACCTATCTATTCCTTACTCATCAAGCCCTTGTTTGCACTAACCACTAAAGACATGCATGAGCCCCTGCCTTGGATGTCTGAATGTCAGCAGTCTTTTGAGCAATTGAAGACTGCGCTTTGTTCACCTCCAGTACTTGGCACCCCTGACTATAATTAATCGTTTGTGCTGTTCGTCCATGAGATGGCTGGTTGCACGCTTTCTGACAGAAAAAATTAGAGATGAGCAATGGCTGTGTGATTATTTCTCTGCTGTTCTTGACTCTGTCGCAAGAGCCCTCCCGAGCTGTCTAAGAGCGGTTGCGGCTGTCTCGATAAGACAATCGGCTGGACTTGTACTCAATACTTATCTCACAGTCATGGTACACCATGCTGTGGATACACTCTTGAATAAGACTAAGACACAGCAACTCAAGAGTGCAGGTCTGACTGGTTATGAACTAACATTGCTCGCTAAACACATTACGGTTAAAAGATGTGCCACTCTGAATCTGGCCATATTACTGCCTCTCCCTTCTGCGAGTGATGACATTGGTAAACATGATTGTATATTCCATATGGAAGAAGAGATGAAAGGACTGGTAGACTTGACTGATGTTCACTTATCTGACCAACAAGGGGAACTATATGTCGACGGCTCTTGTTTCAAACTACTAGATGGCACTACAACTGCTGCGTATGCTATTACCACACTCCATACAGTAGTTGGGACATCATGAGTCTCTTACCGGTCGGTCCAAGCTGCTGAGCTTGTTGCCTTGATATGGGCTTGCAAATTAAGTGAGGGACTGGTTGTCAATATTCATACTGACAACCAGTATGCCTTCAGAGTCGCGCATAACTTTGGGCGACTCTGGGCTGAGAGAGGGTTTCTTACTTCGCCTGGCAGTAAGATTCAGCATGGGCACTTATATTGAGGCTTTGTCTGCTTTGTCAAATACATGAAAAAACAAAAACATCAGAGGCACCGTTTAAGAATCGCATATTTAGAACGGTGCCTCCGATATTTTGTTTGTTGAGTGGACGGTATCACACCAAGGGTATTTGTAACCAGGGTGTTCTCTCCTTTTAAGTACTCACCCACGAGAGACGCCAATAGAGTTATTCGGGACAATCTTTTTGACCCAGTGAGGTCCGATTGCCTCTCTCCTTCGAAATTAATAAGGACAGGTGAGCGACACGGCTGTCAGACGACTTTGTTTCATTTTTGTTTTTTCATGTATTCCGGTTTACGTACTGGATACAAGGTTAAGCGATACTTAATATATCCTTCTAGGCAGACAAATCCCCTCAGAAGATGCTCACCGTAGCGTCTGATTAGTTCTGGAAGTTGTGATTTGAACCGCCCTTTGTCCCCTGCCAATATCTATAAGACAGGTGAGCTGACCACTTTCTCTGCTCACGCAAAATGATCGTTCTTTCAAATGAAATGGTAGACCTCCAACCTTGCCCCGAGGGTCCTGGCTATATAATGAATGGTGTTTTTCTCCACAGTGATTTTCTAACACGGGTTGGCGTTTACCCTTCGTTACCTAAACAAAGTCTGGTCCCTTATTTCTAAGGTAAATTTAATGGTGCAAATGTGATATCCGTGTGTTGAGCATGGCCCTATGAAATGTCTTTTGGCTCATGATGGAGCTATCTGTGAGAGA
This sequence comes from Lissotriton vulgaris, assembly GCF_964263255.1. Lineage (NCBI taxonomy): Eukaryota > Metazoa > Chordata > Amphibia > Caudata > Salamandridae > Lissotriton > Lissotriton vulgaris. The sequence goes on from NC_141694.1 coordinate 1,569,629,700, forward strand.
CGTGATGTGAATCATATGCATGACGTTTATGATGATGACATCCTGTATGCTCATGATTGAGCTATCTGTGATTTGCGTGGTGACTTTCAATCCATGTAAACACTGTTTTTCTGGCTTGGTCGGTACCACCCGCATAAGTGTGTAGCTTAATCCCCTGTCCCAGTATGTGTTTTTAACTTGCTCTCCCCAAGTGGGGTCACACCCACTATGGTCAGCTAGGGATCTCTCTTGAGACCCATTTTTGACTCTCGTTTTCTACTTTTACCCCTAGGAGGTTTGCCCACTCCTTCCCCTCCTTCCCACCCTGTGTCCTGACGAAGACCCGCACCGCAAGGGAAACCACCCCTGCAACAATTGGGGTCAAAACGTAGACTTCTACTTAATCATACCAGCTTCTACCGCTAGCAGGATCCATACAGCTGTCCCAGAAGCATGGTTTATAAACTATTGTGATGATTTATGCATCTTGTGTGACCCCTGACAAAGGGATCAATCCGAAAGCCTTTTGAGAATATGAAGGATTGCATGTATTGTTTTTTCATTGAAGACTGTGATTGAAGACTGTGATTGAAGACTGTTTTTTCTAAATATTTCTCCACCGATGTCCCTTCACAACACACCACTCCCCTTTCTCCTTTGTGCATGTGGGCATATTTATTCTCAAAAATATAAAAAGTTTGTGTTATAATGTGCAACCAGTGATAAGGTTTCCAGTACCGTGTGAATTAAAACATTGTACTTTAGATTTGTTCTCTGTTTTTTCATTTATGTAACATATTGTTTTCTATTATCTGTTACATTTCTTTCCCCTTTCCCAGTCTGGGACCCCTCTATCTATAACGGTCAGTCCCTCTGCAGCACTCCTAAGTGACTGGGCTCCACTCTGAGGGGCAACTTCACAAGGAGCTATCGCCAAATTATTGGCACTTTATAGCAGCCAAAGTCGTGATCATTTTACCTCCGCATTCACAAGCTGGTGTTAACAGCTCACAGCACCAGTGAACCCGCAATAGCAGCCTCAAAAAATATTGCCATAGAGGACCTCCGCAGCTATCGCTAATGAGATGCAGGGTAGGCGTTGCCGTGCAAAAACACGACACCGCAACATTCACAATGACCAGCCAGATCTGGAGTGGTTCGGCTCACTGGTTAGTGGCGGCAGACCCGGAAGCAGAGAACGGCCCGGGACCAGTGTTCAATTCCCGACGCAGCAGGGTTGTGGACCAGGGTCAGCGGACTCGATAGTTCTCGCCTCGGTGCCTACTCTAACCAGTGATCACACTTGGCAACTCTGGGCATTAGCTTGCCTCATCTCTACAACGGCCTCCCACATTCGCCGGGGATGCCTGGTTTCACCTTGGAGATACCCAGTAGGGACCATCTCACAGGGATAGCCAGGACGGGTTCCCCAGCGGTCTACAGCGCCAGCATGCCTCAGGGCAGCAGTGCGCTTTACAAGACACATACATTACATTACATCTGCAATAAGAACACAAAACACGCCATGTGGCGCATTAGCAGCAGGAAATTAAGACCTGCTCTGACCTGGTGTAAAGTCGGATGGCAGCCTGCACCACAAAAGGGAGTCCAGCCCAGGGCGTCATCGGAAGGACAACAGATGCCATGGAGCCACACATCATCATGCCTGGACACCCAAGAGGGCCACAACACCCACCCGGCACCCCCGACCACCACAGAGGCAGCCCTGACAAAGACAGCGGCCCCCCCAGGAAATGCACCTACCTCACAGGCCCAACATCTGACAATGTCACTGTCCACTACAGGCTGAAAGGGACAACCATCCTACGCATCGTGGCCATCATCCCCTAACAGGCCTAAGGCACCAACACAGCGGACAACCAACATCCCACCCCAAACCAAACCCAGCTGCTGGCTGTGCTGCACACGTTGGACCCTGGCCAACCAACACCCACCAGAGTCAGCTGAGTCTCACAGCCAGCCACATCCAAGTCCCCCACAACTGTCTTGGACATCACCATCACCCTGGCACCCCAGTCCCCATACGTCCAACACAATGCGCAGGAACCGCTGGAGACCAAGTAAGGACCATACGCCATAGCCGGATGCACACACGTGTTGGGGGCAATCTACTGCACACATGTCCCACCTGTGCCCCCTGGTGACCTAGCACACAATCAGCGCAACAGGAAGCACACATCACACATCAATGTGCAGGCAACATCAGAACACCGTGGGACTATCATAATTGTCGCCTCGAATACACAGCCAATGTGCATGATCCCTTCACTGTCCGACAGTCCATCAGCAACCAGCGTTCTCAGGATGGCACCAAGGGACATACGCAGAACCTTAGCAAGTGCCACTCACCTCAACTCCACAATCATGCAAACCACAACTCTGGCAATGCACACATCACAAAATCACAACCAACATGCACAACAACATGCCCAGACACGATAGAACAACTTACAATGGTAATCTGGGCACACCCATATCCACTGCGACATACACCTCTGGTGTCTGGAGTGTAGTGAACAGTGGACACAACCATGTCACCCCAGCCAGTGGGGGTCCTTGAGGAAATGTTGCCTGTTACGCCCCCCGTAAGCGTGTGCAGAGTGGGATGGCCCGGCGTACGCCAGGCCAGCGTAGGGGTGTGAATAAAATGTATGTAGCCCTGGGTGTGTTTCTCCTACAAAAAGCCCTACTTCTCAACCAGGGCAGAACCTCCCACTCTGCCGTCTTCGTGAGCGGAGTTGCCTGCAATCCTGTGTGCCTGCTGTACTCGACCCGCTGGACCAATAACGCATCAGGCCTGACCCTGGGCAGCCAGGCCACACTGATTACCAGCCGACACCGGCGTGTGTCAAGGAGGGCGCACCACGTGCCTGTTTAAGCTCCAAGCCTGAGGCCCACAACCCTGCCAGCCTCTCAGACCATTGCTGGCCCCCGATGCTGGCCAACATTACTCCTTCCTCATTTACATATTCCACCAGCGTCCTCTGCGGCCCAGTAAATCCCATTGGTGAAACTGTGTTCTGGCTCCTGATTGGCAGTGACCCCAAATCCGGGCCAGCGGCCACAGCACCAGACCCGCCCGATCAGTGAGGCATAGTTCCATATGGGCATCTTGCGACACGTGGTGCCACTAACCCTGTTCAGCGCCAGCCAGCGTAACATACTTCCACAAAACCCTGTTCAACGCCAGCCAGCGACACGTGCTGCCACAACCCTTATTCAACGCCAGCCGGTGACACGTGCTGCCACAAACCCTGTTCAACGTCAGCCGGCAGCACATGGATGAGGGACAAGGACTACCCTGCAGACCAGTAGGTCCCACATCCGGCACCTAGTCGCCATTCACGAATGGCAGAGTCCAAACCAGTGGTCGCATGGAGGGGAGTAAAAGGAAGATGCAGATCAGTTGGGATGAAAGCCCGGTCACAGTCACAGAGGTGACCGAACACATGGTGCCACTGAACCTGAACTACGCAGGCCAGTGGGGCCACCAACATTTGCCGGCGACACTGGGTGAATGGCCCATGCTTACCACTGCCTCCGGCCTACACTGCTCTCGGCCTAGGCTGTGCTCGCGTAGGTCACAGATTTGAAACTGAACATCAAGTATACAAAGGCAGATTATATATCATTGCACGCAAGGAGAGGCGTAAGAGGATGACGCCGTGCATCTTGGCGGAGAGAAAAGGATCATCGTTACAGAGATGTTCGTACACTACCTACACTTGCCCTGGTGTCACTAGCGCTGTGCATCGTGAGCCAACGAAATGTGACTGTGGGCCACGGCTGACTGCGCTGCCTCCGGCCTACACTGCGGTCCAGGAGGTCATATTATTTGTGGGCCCAGGTATGGGGGCCTGATTGGGTTACATCTTTTGAATACATGAAGAGGATTGGTTTTAAGAAATCTGTGACGATATTGGTTTTTTAAATAAGTACTGGACACTGTATCGACAAACATGCCAGATTAAAAAAGTTAAATAGAATTTGATGCGGCAGGGATTGATGTCTTTCTACTAGATCATCAGTAATAGGACTTTTATTAAAACTCAAAGATTTACTCTTATATGCCAAGGGGATGCCCTATGGAGAGATTTTATAATCCCTGTACTTGGGTCCGCAAATAATATGTACTGCGGTGGCAACTAGATGTGTATCCTGATACCGTTACAGATTCATATGTCCATGTGGGAGTGATTATATCTTTGTCCTGAGGAAGGTGGTTTTTTGAACACAGACATCGACTGAACCTCGTCGACGCATACTATAAAAAGGCAAACTTTAGACTGTGGTGACATTTGTGAAACTGCCAATATCAAATGTATAAAACTGTCGATGTCTCACAGATGATCTTGATCTAATGTTTGAGCCTTTTGATGATTAGAAAGTATTTTCTAGAAATTTCTCCCTATGATCAATTGTCTAGATTGAATTATGTGTAAGTTTTTACCTTTTTTTAATGATGTATAATGATCTTTTGTTTACGAATGCTTGAAGATTTTTAATAAAATATTTTTATATTGTGGATATATTGAGCCTTTGATGGTGTTATGCCCTGGTGATAGTTTGGATGTGAAGAGTGGTTTGGCTCTGTTTTGTGAAGTATACCTAAAGGGATCTGTTCTTGACTACACCTTTAACTGTCCCCTACAACCCTCCGCAACATATACCTTGGAAATTGATGGTTACCCGCTCAGGTTGCATGGCCCAACTGAGTGCACCGCAAGTCACCATCCTGTGGCTGGGTGCCTGTGCCGGCCGCAGTGCATCCGGAGCCACCAACTTTGTGCTGGTCTGGCCCGGGGCCCTTTCTCTGGAGACATTGGTTGGCCCCTGAAGCGTAGGTCTTGGGGTTGCAATGGTTTCCAATGTTCAAGTATTTGCCAGCACCAGACATTCCATGCGGAATAGCTTACACTCACCCCACACACATCCAGTATAGGCGTCACTGTACACGTGGCCCTGCCAATAAAGGGGCCGGGCGTATGTGCATGTAGCCAGTTCAACATGATATCTGCGTGTCTCCCTGTGGTCTTGTTGCGTGCATGAGGGCCCTGGGCCCTACGACAATACATTGTGTGAGTACATTGGATGCAGAGATGCCACTGCAGGCAGCGGGTTGGAGCTTGGACATGTAGCTTTGTCGTCACCCACTCAATTTGTAAGGGGTGTGGCCAGGGCCATCGTGCACAGAGCCAACATGGGTGTGTGATTGCTATTTGAGCGCCCCTGGGCATAGTTCTGTACTGTGAATGTGCATCTGCACGTGTCTCTATGGCAGTGTGGGTCTCCTTAGTGGGGTGTGGGTGTGCCTTGAAGGGTGATAGACACCTACGTATGTGTCCTAGTTCGCATTCCATGGGTTTGGCCCACACCCGTTGGGCCCCCTCCTTTTGGCATGCTGTTCTTGCTATGTGTTTGTGCTGCAGTGTGCCAAGGGGATCTGGGACATGATCCTGTGTGATTGTGGGTGTGCAGTGTGCTACACCTCGTTGTGCATGTATACCATTGTGCCCATCTCCCACCGTCCCCCCAGTCCCGCTTCTTTGCACTCCCAGTTGATGTTGTGTCAGGTCCTCTCGAGTAGGCCTGGGCGAAGCACTGCGCTACGCTTGCGAAGTGTGCAAAGTTCGCGCTACTTCGCACTATGCAAACTGCACGTAGCACAGTGCAAACACGCGTAGCGTAGCGTAGTGCAGAAGTTATTTTTTGCTTGCTCGCGGTCCTCAATGTCAAGCTGGCGACCGCGAGCAAGAAAAATGACATGCCAGCGAGACTTTTTCCTCATTCGCAATTAGCAACATCAAGTTGCTGATCGCGAGCGTGGAAAATAAACCTCCCGGCGGGATTCTCAACACGGGGAGGTCAGGTTTCTCATTGCGAGTGGTCCCGTATGCTCGTGACCGTTTGCGATGAGAAAATACCAGTCCGCGTTGAGAAATCTGCCGCTCGAGTAAAAATCTACTCGAGCGGCAGACAACTACAGTTCGCACTGTGCAAGATGCTGTTTTCAATAATTGCACAGTGCCGGAAGCTTGTCCGCACTGTGCAATCATTGAAAAGGCATCTTGCACAGTGGGAACAGGCTACTACACAGATCGCGTAGTGCTATGCGTAGCTCGGGTAGTGCAAAGTACACTTTGCGTACCTTCGCAAAGCGCTACTACGCAAACTACGCCCAGCCCTACTCTCGAGCTGTGTTCGTACTCCCTACTCCTTGCACCGTCTCCACACTCATGACTGTGGCCTAGGTTTCCTCCAGCTCCTCCGGTGGCACTGGACTGCCACCTTCTGTTGCCGTTGCTGCCTTCCTGTTGGCAGCGGGTTGGTGCCTGGATTAGGTAATCGCATCATGCCGGCGCCTATTGGCCTCCTGGATTGGCCTCCTTGGCACTCCGACTGCAATCCAGGTGGTCTGCTAGTGGGTCAGTTGCTGGTAGTGTTCTGTCACCTCCGTGATGCTGGTCTTGTTTTCCTGCGGTCTGCACCCCGACTTCCTCTCCCTCTTGTCCTTGACCTTCCCCAACCCCGTTGTTCCTTGCTGGTATTCTGTGGGGGTTGTGGGGTTCGAGTTGGCCTCTGCGCTGGGTCAGGGTCCACCCATGTTGCTACCTGCATTTGGCTTGTTTCTGGTGTATGTTTTCTGTGGTTTTTATGGTGCATTGCCCCGCCAGACGCGTGGTTTTCAAAGGCCTGTGGCTGGTTCTTGTTATTTTTTGTACCGAGTTTGGCCTCTTCGCATTTTTTTGCGTTTGCTTATCTCATTTTTGTGACGTGGAGTTGATTTTCACACAGACATTTTCCGCTTTATCTGGTGTCAATTGCATGCTACCGCTGCGTTGTGAATTCCTCGTTGACACAGAGTTATTTTCCCGCAATAGGCTGCGATGTTGAAAGATGCGTTATGCTACTCTTGCTGTAGTTATCACACATTCTTGTGAATATACCCCTGAGTGTATCTGAATAAACATGTATTGATTAGTATTCTCTACTGTCTGACCGACTCTTCATTTGGTATGGATGCCAGAGAGGTGGGCCCGAGTGACCCGGTTGACCCTATTTGGGTCATTTCCTTCAGGTCCACATAATATGAATGTTATCAAATAATCTTTGCTGCAGGAAGTACGTCTGTGGCATGATGAGCTCAAGCTCAAACTCAAAAATAGTGTTAGTTAAAATAATCCACAAAGTATTGAAAAACAGTTTGCCTTAATGAAGATGGTAAAGCAACCATTAAAAGCTACTAGTTTTTTATATGTAAGCCTAAACGAAGAAAATATACATGTTTAAATTGTTTAAAAGAGATCAGTTTTACAGCTACATCTAATGAGATGCATTATAATGTTGTTTGTGTATCAGCAATTTGTCATTACAAAAATGCTGTACAAGTTAATGCCTGAGATTAACATGACATTAATACTAGAGCATCTTTGAAAAGCAACATCTTTAAAAATCAGGAACAGGTTGCTAGGTAATATAATGCTAGTTAGTAAAATGTAAACCTAATCATAAAACATACCACTTTATTTGCAGTATGGGCTTATTTCGCCTCATTCTCAGTTCACCCTGAAGAAAGAACACGCATTTTACTTTTTCGACATCTCCATCGTGCGTGAAAAAATATGTTCTGAATATTTTTTAGTAATTAGACCAGCTGTCAACCTAATTTAGTAGCGTGGCTAGGTACAAGAAATTGCTCATTGTAAACTAATTAAGTTTGAAGTCTCCAGGTGTTTATTTTATAGGCAGTGTAAATTTTAGATTACGCTTGGAAAACTATGCATGTGTGGAAGCTTCCTTATCTCTCCGTCATAATCAACATTTTTATATCTTTCTTACATTATCCGGTGCCATGAAAATTAAATAATATTTTATTTTAACCTACATATCACTTGTGATCTCTGACAATTATATTTGGACTTCACCTAATCTATTTAAAATGTGTTCTCCTAATGTTAAATTCAACTGAAGTTAAACATTTTCACTGAACATTTAGTTGTTGGGACCGCCCCGTTTAAATATAACAATGTACTGTGTTAATGTTCCCAAAACATTATCTCAGCTGACCATTTAACTGTAGTCATCACTTTATGTTCTGAGTAACAGGGTCAAAGTGTACTAGGACACTGTTGGCCAGTGAAAAGGGTAATTGAAGCAACTGCCTTGCAATTGGGTGCAAAGACATCCTTGTCTGACGTGGGTGCGCAATATCACATAAATTAAACCGCATCGCATGTTGAAGACCCCATGCTGTCCCAGTGGCTAGAGGTACAAAAGCCACCCTGTGGCCTCCCCTCTCAGATGAGCAAAATATCTAGTTGGGATGTCACAGTGGTAGAATAGTGTGGGATGAACGCTGAGACCATTGTTCACTATGCTGCAATGCAACAGCTATGTTTGCCCATGTGAAAAAACAATACACATGACAATATGTAACATACAAATAATAACGTATGTGTCTGTATTTCATAGGATAGCACTTAATTCTGAGTTAATGTTTTTGTTCTCATATACTGTGTAGAAATACAGCTGCTGCGTATATACGTATATCTTACTTCGTTTAATAAACAGAATCCTCAAAATGTTTTCAGCCTGCAGATTTTGAGAGTCAAATGTCAGTTTTTATAGGGACACATCATAGCAGCAAGGACACACTCTGTCTATCTTCCCAGTCTCCTGTTTCTGCTAATTTTATACAAGGTGGTAGGCATTTGTATAAGCATTACAGGTAGAATAATCTGCCAACTACATGTAGCCAGGAGTAAACAAGTGGAAGTGCAAAATTAACCTGTGATCCATCCTGTTATCTGAACAGCATCCAGCTTCCATCCTTATGTTGCTGTCTGAAGGACTGGACCAACAATAGCTGAGGTTAGAGATATAGGGCTAGATGTAGGTAAATTAGATTTACCGATTCTAAAATACCAAATTTTACCGATTCGGTATTTTAGAATCGGTAAATCTGATGTAGGTAATAATTCGGTATTTTTTACCGAATCGTTAAGATTTGGTATTTACCCATTCGGTAAATACCGAATCGGTATTTGCTATTGAATCCTATGGGCCATGAAGCCCAAAGGATTCAACAGCAAATACTGATTCGGTATTTACCGAATCAGTAAAAATACCGAATTGCCAAGGGGGACAGGGTGTCACTTTGACACCCTGTTACACCCCTGTTTCTGGCTTGTGTGCCATGTGGCACACATACATGCCCTAAGGGCATGTATGTGTGTCACATGGCACTGGTGTACATGCACAGATGTGCATGTACACAAGAATTCGTTATTTACCATGCAATTGTATTACATGGTAAATAACGAATTCTAAAGGCCCTGTAGCACTGTTAGAAGTGCTACCTACATAGGAAAATACAGATTCGGTAATTTACCGATTCTGTAATTTTACAGAATCGGTAATTTTACCGATTCGGTAAAATTACCGAATCTGTAGGAATCAATTGGCAATATCGATTCGGTATTTACCGAATCGGTAAATACCGAATCCTGCAAGGGTGCAGGGGGTGTCACTTTGACACTCTCTAGCACCCCAAGTACGGGCTTGTGTGCCATGTGGCACACATACATGCCCTAAGGGCATGTCAGTGTGTCACATGCTACAGGTGTACATGCACAGATGTGCATGTACACCTGAATTCGGTATTTCACCACCCAATTGTATTGGGTGGTAAAATACCGAATTCTGAAGGCCTATAGCACTGTAAACAGTGCTACCTACATCTGGAATTTACCGAATCGGTGAAATTACCGATTCAGTATTTTACAGAATCGTTAAATTTACCTATTCGGTAAATTTACTGAATCTGTAAAATAATGCCCCCTACATCTCAATCACCAAATACCGGTCGGTAACGGGTGAATTCGGCCGTTACCGACCGGTATTTGGTGACCTACATTGGGGCCTTAGTATGATCAATCATCAATGCCTAGGACATTTTGGGGAGGACCTCTGAGGGCAAAACTATCGATCCCTACCAGCTCACTCAACTGATGAGAGTCCAAGAAATGGTCTGGTCTAACTTCTTAGCAAATCTAGATGTGAGTGAACATCAACAGAGAGGGCGGTACATATATTTTTATTGACATGTTTATCAGTGCACATGTCACACATTGTGATACCATTCTTTTGTTCGTGGCTATTTTATGTCTCTTTGGTAACATGTTTAACAACATTCTAATAGATAGGCATATTACCCTTGTGAATGCTTATCATTTATACGGATATGGAATTGAAACAAGATGTTACGGTCACCAAGCCTGTGTAAGTGAAGTTATCTTGATCATCCTACCTTGAATTGTTGTGTGCTATAAATGTAGTGTAATATCTAATGAAAGACTATCCTGTGTTACTTTATCATTTTGCCTCACGTGATGGCATACACAACTGGACTCCTTTTGTTCTCTCGATCCTTGGCCCACATGCATCAAGCATTTTTGGAGTCGCAAACGGTGCGATTCCTTCAAATCGTCCGTTTGCGATTCCAAAAATGCTTTTTGAGATGCATCATGCTTTTTTAGAAATCGCAACTTTTTTGCGATTTCTAAAATTGGGATAGCATTTCAGAAATCGCAATTTTGCGATTTCTAAAATGCTATGCATCATTTGATTTCAAATTGCGAAATTTGAAATTGCAAGTGCAAATTACCACGAAGTTGAACCTCGTGGTAATTTGCGAAATTGTTTAAAAAAGCACAAACATGCATTTTTTAAACTGTAAAGTTACAGACACACATGTCCTTAGGACATGTGTGTATGTAACTTATACTCAAAAGTACATTTCATGGGTGAAGGGGGGGGTCATTTGGACCCCCCTCTCCACCATTGAAATGCATTGCTGAATTGCGATTTCAAATTGCGAATTCACAATTCCCATTCATTCCTATGGGCATTTTAGCCCATAGGAATGAATGGGAATTGCGAATTCGCACTCTGCTAATCGCATAATATTTGAGAATCGGTAAAAAGTGCGATTTTTACCGATTCTCAAATATTTTGCGAAAATGTACATGCATCCCATTTTGCATTTCCTAATTTGCGATTCCCTAAAAATCGCAAATTAGGAAGTGCAAAATGAAACAATGATGCATGTGGGCCCTTCTCTCTCCCCCATTCCCAATAAAGTTAGAACAAAGGAAGGCAATGTAGAGGAAGGCAGGGGCAGGAAATAAAATCCTCATCTGCAGGGAGAAAACCCACCACTACCATGAAGTAGGACGATCAGGAGGAGTAGGACACATCTTCTTTCACTGAAGAAGAGTGTGAGTTTACAAACTGCAGTTCATAGTATAGTTGTAGTACTATATCACAAACTACAAAACATAAAACAAAGTAGATTATTTGTCTCCGAAGACCTGTTTCATATGCTGTGGGCCTGCCCTCTGTTGATTAAATACTGGTCAGAGATCACAAGTGACAGGCATTTACTCACTGCACGCTTTGAAGATTTGTACATTGGGCTCTTTCCCACCCACCAAGAAAAACAAACCCATAACTGAAATTCTTGACCTGGCCCTACTGCTTGCAAAACGTACCCGTCAATGGAAGACTGAGGCACCCCGTGTATGGTCACCTGGAAGCAAGCACTCACTGAAGCTGAAGACAGGACACTATGCAAGGAAGAAATATAGGGACTTCAAAAATATTCCCTTTCACAATCATGGGATGTTGCCACCCTGATTCCTGATTCCCTACAAAAGTAACCTAGCAAAGTGCCCTAATACGATAGATACACTTCACGTCCTTTCTATTATTAATCGACTCCTAGGCTCAGGTTGTCACTGCCCCATCGCCTTTACTTTTTAGTGTTCTACATGGCTATATATTGTGACTCATTTTGATATCCCTTAGTGGTTCATTTGATTAGATTATAACTGTACGCTGTTATGAAAAGTATAATGCATAAATATGTATCGACTGATCATTAATGTCTTTCAACTGTTTTCTCATTCTGCCAAGTTCATAGTTTATAGATTAATTCATGTTTGTTGTTTCTCCATGTAAACAGAAAAAAGCAATGAAAACATTTATTTTAAAAAGTGCACGTTTTGACTTTAGTTTGATGTGTGGAGTTCTCCGCTCCTACTGCAGAGTTCCACACATATAAGTATAGAGTTTAGTTGTAAATGTGAGAGGGTCACCGGGGAGTTGGTGAGAAAAGGGACGGGCTTACTATTAAAGGTGATGGTGTTAGGAAGGATTAAGAGGGGTTAGGGAAGGTAAGAGAGGGATTTGGGGATGGATATCGATCACCCAAACAAGAGTTTATGGATACCGAAAGTACAATATTTACTGAAAAGTGTAAACATATTCGGAAGTGTAACTTACCGTTGTGAATCAGGCCCTCAGTGTCTGCCCTAGGATGCAATTTTAAAACATTTTGCAACATGTTCTAGTACAAGCTCCAGAAAAACTGTTTTTGGGTGAAAATTAGGATCACGCTTATTCCTCCATACAACTGTCGAAGTGTGATCTTTTTCTTGTTAATTTTGCTAATGGTATGTCAGTAATTCCAACTCACGTTTGAATCTTTATTTCCAAAAATGCCAATGCCATTCTAAAATAGTTTTTCACTGGATTCAGAATCTTGCTTAAATGTTATTTTCTGTCTAGCTCAATTTCACACATTCCCCTGTATTCCAAAATGATCTATAGTGTTATATAACCTTGGTGTGCAATGAAAGGTTTTTCCTACAACATTCCTTTCCAAAGTTATTAGGTTTTTTTTATACATATTCTAGCTTGCTATTGGAAAGAGGCTGTTGCAAAATGTTTGTAAAGATCTACAGTTTTCACTTGTTTTGAATGAAAGTCCTAGCATTATACTAAAGTCTTTTTTTATTTTTTTATTTTTATTGATATTTGAGTTGCAAGTTTATACAGATTATAACATATCCTTCTCTTATCAAAGTATTCATATACATATTATAAAATATATTTAAAAAAAATACAAACTAAAGAATATAATTAAAAAAAAAAGAAAAAAAAGATCTTATTAAGTCGTTACTCCATCAGTCCATTTTTGAATTGGTGTCCAAATTTTTATGCCAAGTAGTTTCCTTCTTTTTCCCTTAGTAGCATATATTGCCGATTCAAGTTTATATCTAGCTAACAGACGACCCCTCCATGTAGAAAACGACGGCGGTTCTGGGCTAATTCAATCCTGTGTGATACATGCACGTAATTCAGCCATCATGATAAATAATAGATTGGTTTGTTCTAGGTCTATTGAGTCTTTGGAGACACCAAATAATATTAGTTCAGGGGATATAACAATAATTTTACAGAAAATGTTTTCGATAAATTTATGAATATCAGAAATTAACCTAGCAAGCTTTACACAAGAATGAAACATATGTATTGTGTCAGCCCCTCTCAGATTACACCGATTACAGTTAGTTCCAGCAATAGACCCCCATTTCAAACCTTTTGCAGGTGTATAATAAAGGTCACACAAAATCACATAATGTTGAGTACGATTACGCCCAGCAAATAGGATAGAGGTAGCCATTTTAATTGAATCTTTTAAAAATAGATCCTTTGTACCTAATTTCTCTTCCCATTTATCGCACAGATTATTAAAGTCATCAGGAAGGTAAGTCATTAGGATATTATAATAATAGCCTATTCTTCTTTTATTGGTTAAACTATCTATAAGCAAATTTGGCATTAAATCCTGCCTTGCTATATTAGAGGGTGAGTGTAAAAAGCTATGAATCTGTAAATATTTGAAATAATCATGAGAAGGAATTTTGAAATTATTTTGGAGTTCACCAAAAGAAAGTAATGAATCATAATTATTTGCATATAAGTCAGAGAGAAAAAAAATCCCCTTAGTGTTCCATTTTTTCATCACCTGGTCTCTAAATATAGATGGGAAACAATGAATTGAATTTAATGGAGTGTATTTTGTGACTTTTCTGATTCTAGCCACTTTTTTGATAATTCGCCAAGCTTTGTATGCTGCTGCTAGAATCTTAAATTTTGTTTTATTATAGTAGCTTGGTTCTATTATTTTTAACAGATGGTGATTAGCTTCGGTGCCCAATGCAAATTCATAAATATTTGGATATTGTGCCCAAGAAGTGGGGATTTTATTACCGATAATCAAAGGAGACATGTATTGAAGTACAGCTGCTAGATAGTAGAATAGAAAATGTGGTGCAGCCCAACCCCCTCTATCTTTTGGTGTAATCAGCTTCTTATATGCTCTCCTAATACCTCTATAGCCCCACAGAAATCTTACTGCACTTCTTTCAATTTCTTGAACAAAACTTAAGGGAAATTCCAGAGGGATTGTTCTAAATAAGTAAATAAATTTCGGCAGTATGAGCATCTTTAAAACATTGTTTCTACCATGGAGAGACAGATGTAAGTGATTTATTCTTTCCAGGGTTGAGTTAGCCTTTTTGAGAATCGGGGTGTAATTTAAACTGGGTATTTTTGAAATAGGTGTAGTTAATCTAATTCCTAGATAAACTGCCTCAGAAACTATATTTCTAATTGGCGGTGGATTTGATCCTATAAACAGAATTTGCGTTTTAGACAAATTTAATTTATATCCAGAAAAGGATCCAAATGTACCCGCTAGTTCTTCAATCCTCAAAAAAGTTCTTTCAATATCTTTGGTAACCACTACCAAATCATCTGCATAGGCAAGGGCTCTATATATCGTGCCTCCTAGCTGAAGCGGTACTATATTCTCGTCCCGATTTAACTGATTAAGAAAGATATCTATGTATATGGCAAAAAGAAGAGGAGAGGATGGACATCCCTGGCGTGTTCCTCGCTGAATAGGAAATGATGCAGACTTATTAGAGCCTATTTTTATTGCTGATACTGGGTTTTTATATAATGCTTTAAATGCATTTATTATTCCTGATCCGAAACCTTTCATGGATAACAAATCCCAGAGATAGGGCCATGCCACTCTGTCAAATGCTTTTTCAGCATCTAACAGGGTAATCCCTAGGTGTATTAGAGGCTTCTGCCCAATCCATCATAGCTATAATTCTACGTATATGGTCAGCCGTATCTCTATTAGGAATGAATCCATGTTGCCAGCGAGAAACAATTGATGGTATAATCTTTGATAGTCTTGTGGCAAGTATTTTCGAATATATTTTACTGTCGGCATTGATTAAAGATATTGGCCTATAAGAGGCTGGGTTAACTGGATCTTTATCTTTTTTTAAAAACGTCATGATTACTGATGTAGCCCAAGATTCTGGTGTATACCTTTTTGTGCCTCTAGAAAAGTAGCAAGCATATCACTTTTTATATAACTTCTAAAAGATTTATAGAATTCTAGTGGGATAACGTCCGGACCAGTTGCTTTACCTGTTGCTAGGGAGTTTAGTGCATTTTCAATTTCTTCCCATGTAATTGCAGCATTCAACGCTAGCTTTTGGGCATAAGAAAGGGATGGCAGAAGATTTCCCATGGCAAAGTTCAAACATATATCAGATGAATAATGGTCATTCTCTTGTGTATAGAGTTTGAGATAAAACTTACGGAAAACTTCCAAAATTTCCTCTTGTTTATTATGCATTTGACCTGTTTCATCTTGAATTATATTAATGGTATTATAGGCTTCCTTTTGTCTAATTCTTTTTGCTAAAATTTTCCCTGTATTTTCACCTATCTCATATATCTGGGTTTTATAACTTGCCATCAGTTGTGCTGATTTATCTGCAAAAAATTCATAACAGATAGCTTTGCTGATCGCTAAACTTGATTCTATATCCGATATTGGTTGTTGATGTATTATTGCTGTTATTAATTCCTTTTCCCAAAATAATACTTTCTCAAATGCTTTATCGTTCTTTTCACGCATAATTTTCTGTTTTTTAATAGTATAAGAGAGCGTCTCTCCCCTTATCCCTGATTTAAACGTATCCCAAACAATTTGAGTAGAAGCGGTTCCTCTATTAATATCAAAAAATTCTTTCATCCATATAGCCAATATATCTAAGTATTCTGGATCAAATAATAGTTTACGATCAAAAGTCCAGGGCTTCGGTTGAATAATTAATTTATCAGTTTTGATTTCAATCAGTATTGGATTATGGTCAGAAATTATGCGTGGAAATAACTCAAAATTTGTGTCATAGATAAATGATTTTTTAAGGAGAAAGTAATCCAAACGAACAAACTTTTTATGTGGATGGGAAAAGAATGTAAACACGGGAGATACGGGTGTTTTTTCATAGACTACATCAACTAAACCATGGTCGAGAACCAATGACCGTAAAGACATAAATGACTTCTTTTTAACTCCCTGATAGCAAGATACATCACAAATATCCTTATTAGAATCTAGGTGAATATTAAAGTCACCACAAAGTATTAATGATGAAGACCAGTTGGCTAGTTCCAGGTTTAAGAAGTCCAGGATAGCTGGATCATCCACATTTGGAGCATATACAGCACATACAGTCCATAATACATTATTAATTTTAATCTCTGATATTGCCCATCTACCATATTTATCTGCTTTGTGTCGAATTAGTATACCCAGGCCCTTCCTGAATAGAATAGCAACACCTTTTGTTGTTGAGCCTTGAGATGTACATACAGCTAGCTGCATGCCTAGATCTTTATATAGATGTCTATCCTTCCACATTATGGGGGTCATTACGATGGAGGATTTTCCGCATCCTCCGGGCCGGCGGAAGCCACTGCCGGCCCGGAGGATGCGGAAAATCCTCTGCGGACCCACCAAGACCCACCGCCACATTAGGATGGCTGGTGGGTCATGGTTTAGGTCCGCAGCTTTTCCGCCGCGGCTGGCTTACAACCGCGGCGGAAAAGCACTAATATGGTGACGGTGTCTCTCAGACACCGTCAGCCTGATTAGGATGTGCTTGGTAACATGCTTTTCCGCGGCGGCTTTTCCGCCGTGGAAAAGCATGTGTAACTGCACTGCGGGGGCCCGTTGCAGGCCCCCTAGGTGTGGTGGGGGGTGGGGGGTGCACATGGGGGGTACCATAGGTACCCCCTGCATTTGCGTGCACAATGCAGCAGGCACCGCGCGGTGCCTGCCGCTTTGTGCACGCAAATGCTGTGCATGCTTTTTTAACATTGCTGCGGGTGCAGCTTGAAGCTCCACCTGCCGCAATGTTAAAATAGAGGATGTGACCGCCACCCAGGCGGTCACATCCTAATCTGCACAGAGGGAACGCCGCAGCCCATGCGGACGTTCCCTCATGCTCTGGGGTCGCGGATGGACTCAAGTCCGTCCGCGATCGTAATGACCCCAATAGGGGGTCATTACGATGGAGGATTTTCCGCATCCTCCGGGCCGGCGGAAGCCACCGCCGGCCCGGAGGATGCGGAAAATCCTCTGCGGACCCACCAAGACCCACCGCCACATTAGGATGGCTGGTGGGTCATGGTTTAGGTCCGCAGCTTTTCCGCCGCGGCTGGCTTACAACTGCGGCGGAAAAGCACTAATATGGTGACGGTGTCTCTCAGACACCGTCAGCCAGATTAGGATGTGCTTGGGAACATGCTTTTCCGCGGCGGCTTTTCCGCCGTGGAAAAGCATGTGTAACTGCACTGCGGGGGCCCGTTGCGGGCCCCCTAGGTGTGGTGGGGGGTGCACATGGGGGGTACCATAGGTACCCCCTGCATTTGCGTGCACAATGCAGCAGGCACCGCGCGGTGCCTGCCGCTTTGTGCACGCAAATGCTGTGCATGCTTTTTCAACATTGCTACGGGTGCAGCTTGAAGCTCCACCCGCCGCAATGTTAAAATAGAGGATGTGACCGCCACCCAGGCGGTCACATCCTAATCTGCACAGAGGGAACGCCGCAGCCCATGCGGACGTTCCCTCATGCTCTGGGGTCGCGGACGGACTCAAGTCCGTCCGCGATCGTAATGACCCCCATATATATGTGATTCCTGAATACACAATATATCACTTTTCATAGACTGTAAGATTTGTGCCACTATTCCCCTCTTCTTTTTGTTATTCAAACCACATATATTCCAAGAACACACACGTAACTTTGCCATTTATAACAACATTTATAACAACATTTACTTCGCAGATGAGGAACCAACTTATGCAAAGGATACATGTATAAGATCAAATAAAATTTCAAATTTTTCTCCCTGACAAAGAGCTTATCAGAACATAACAAAGTAGCTACACGTAGCAAAATAATAGACAATCTGTTTTTACTTGCAACTTCATTTTTATCCCCCACCCTCCCCGCTCCCCCTGAGCCCCCCCCACCCTCCCCACCCCTCAGTGCTGTCAAGGCAGAGGGACATAATAGTCCCTCGTGTTGATGATGTGATGAGCGCTAGGTGGTTCTCATCGTGTGGTTCATCTCATGATTATTATACTCTCTTCATAATCATTTCAGAACCACTAATCAATCAATCATGTCTAAGAATATCAGAGCAAATTTTATCCTTCATTTGCTATATCGATTACTAGCTTTTACTATACCTGCTTTCCCCCTTATTAACATATTAACATAGGCTACATCAATTTCTTACTACCCTCCTAGCGGGGTGGAAGAGAAGAAAGCAGATTTAAGTTATTAACAATATTTGTTCATGATTCATTGCTCGTAGTTCATATTTCATAGTTCGTAATCCTCTCAGATAGACATCAGAAATTCTTTGGCTGCTACCTCAGAAGTAAAGAAAACAGAGCATTCTTTATGTATCACTTTAAGTTTGGCCGGATTTAAAAGAAATGCTTGGGCTCCTTTTGCCTGGAATAAGGTAATTAGCTGTCTTAGTTGCCATCTTAATTGCACAGTAGCATGACAATAATCCGGTCGTACGAAGAACTCAATATCTCGAGCCTTGCGCTTTTTATTAGGTCTTGCTAGGTCGTAAAGTGCTTCTCTGGCTAGGAAATTATTCAGTGAGATCAAAATAGCTCGTGGTTTAGAGGCTGAGGCTGAGTCTTGTCTTGCCTGGAACGGGAATCTGTGCGCCCTTTGAATTTCAGTCTCCCATTTCCATTGATTTAACTCTGGGAAAGCAGCAGAGAAAAGTTCTATCATAAACTGACGTGGGTTTGAATTCTCCTTCCCTCTCGGTACACCCAGGACTTGGAGATTATTGCGGCGAGATCTATTTTCCAAATCCACGAGTTTCCAATTAATCTCCTCTTTCAGACCCTCCATTGTTTTCAGTTGTGTACTCTGCTGTGCCATAGAATCTTCCATTTGTGAAATTATACTTTCCGTCTCAGTAACTCTGAGAATTGTATCATTAGAAATTTTCATTACTTTTCTCAGATTATTTTGTCGCTTTTTTACAGCTCCCTGGGTTCGGAGATTTTCAGTTTTGGTTTCTTCTCTATGATGTAGCATTACACGATATAGGACTTCCAATGTTATTTCAGGTGATTCATCAGATGGGTTGTGAGACCCGGGGGTTAGAGATGTCGGAGGTGAATTGGACCTATTTGGTCCCCGCAATGTAGAGTTAGAATTAGAGTTCTCCGCTTCTTCTTCCCCCCCCCATTCAGGTCTATTCGGGGACTCCTCTGGGTCTGAATCTAGATCCTCAGGATTACTAAGCTCTTCTTGGCCTAAGTCAGAATAAGATTTTTCTTGCTCCTGCAATGACCCAGTGTCCTGTATCATCTCATCTGTACTATCAGAGTCCAGCGCTTCAGAAAGATCAGTCATAGAGTAAAAATTACCAGCTGAATCTAAAGACTCTGTGTCATCACCTCGGGTCTCAACAGTGGTTTTTGTATTGAATCACAATTTTTCCCACTGGATACCCCCCCTTTAGCAGACCCTTCGGTAGTACTCAATTGTTTGTCTGAGGTCTTCTGATTAATATCAGGGTTAACAGTTTTTTTCCTGAACATAACTGGAATTTTCGGTATAGCACCTATCCTACAACTCCCAGAATCCACCACGTTTTCAGCAGAAATTGTTATAGATACATTGGAATTATTTGGGTGTGGCACAGCTTGATGTACCCCCTCAGCCAGAGTTAAGACAGTTGACATAGATTCTATGTTTGAGTTCAGAGGGGCATTTGTACTCACATTAATAGAAGCTTGAGTAATATCGTCTAACAAGGCAGCAGGCTGAGTTGTATCCTGGGCTGCTGCAGTATCGGCTCTTGTTTTTGGCTTCTGCTGCCGTGATAATCCAGTCGGATTCTTTGGCGCCATTGAAGCTGGGGGAGCTGATACAATGTTTCCGTGTTGTTCCTTTTGTTGCCGTGAGCGCTCCTTCCGCGTTTGATGTCGGCGTGTTCCTGAATATTTCGTTTCAGCTCCCGACGTGTTTCTAGAAGACGGCGAAGATAAAGAAATCGGGTGTACCCACGCCGAGCGGAGAGTTCGAGAATAGCTTCTCCACAGATCAAAGCGCATAGCCGAACCCGGCGGTTGTATATGCGCTTTCACCGTCGCCGTCACCGTAACTTTTTCCAGCACTCCTCCAGCAATCCTCCAGCTGCAAATGTAAGTAATTAACCGTGAATTGTAATCTCCCAGTAATGGCTTGGTTAATCCGCTGATTTTGATAGAAAAAAATCGTCATGCCGCGGTGAACCACACGAGAGCTCGAACCAGCGTCTCCTCACTCGGACTTGCAGTCCGCCATCTTGCCTCGGCCTGTAGTACAGCATTATACTAAAGTCTAACATATTGTTTTGTTAATTCTTAATGAGTTTCCAAAGGCACGCTGGCATCTGATACTGATCTGGAAGAGCTGATGGGAGGCTCCTGACGTCTGCTGAAGTCCACAGGAGTCGAAATCAACTGCTAAGTAAAAAATCAGAAAGTTGAACTAAGAAGCAACATACGAAAACCACTGGTCTGGAACACTCAAAATATAGATGGTGACACAGTTTTGGTGCAGTTTAAATACTAATTGCTAGATTCACAAAGAGCCTCCTACATTAGTTTACCGTACCTTCAATAAAAAATTTGTAGTTTTACAATATAGAAGAAGATTAAATGTGAGAATAATATTTATTTATAAACTTATTAAAATGTATATAAGTAACTTAAACTGATGGGTGAAATTGCAGTGAAAGTCCTAAAAATCGAAAGGTAACAGGCCTGTTATAGTTAGGAAATAGTATTTAAAAATGTTGAAATTCACTGGAAAAAAAACAAAGGTTACAGGGACGTTATAGTTATGTTCCAATTTTACACAGACAACCCTAGATAGTTAGCAGTTAAAGTTATCTGAGCTAAGTATATCTTACGCCCCATGCAATGCACTGCTTATGACTTCAGATATTACATCACTAATGATATGGTCAGTGACATCACTGATGACATCTAAAATTACATCATTGATTACTTTTTGTTTTTAAATAAGAAGACAGGTGAGAGACGTACAACAGAGATCTCAAAGTAACTTTATCAACTACTGCACTCACTTATCATCCAGAAGACAGTTCTCAGTGGATAGTCCTGTCTCTTTTAAACTACTACACTAAACTATACGCATTGCCTTTGAGATAAGCCTGTCTGTTCATGCCATGCTACCAAGGGGGTGATCAGGGGTTATCTGCAGCACTGCCAAACATATTACGAGTTTACTCACCACCACAGTTTTCTTGGCGGTGAGCCTGCCATAAAAAGTGTGGCGGTGAGGAAACTAAGGGTGCCCTACAGGGTCCCCTGTTGCCTCACAGAAAGGAGATAAATTCATGTTGTGCCCCTCTGTCTGGATATACCCCCAGTTCCTGCACAGCATAGACTTCACAGTCCACGCCGTGCAGGAACGTGCTTTTACGGTCCCAAGGAAGGCTCACATAAGAGCCTTAGCACGGCACCACCGTGGGGCCGCCAATGCAGGACCTCCCAACGTGGATACCAGTTGGAATCTGGACGGGATTGGCGTGTGGCAGCAGGGCGCTGGTGTGGTGGTCCACTGCCACAGACCCAGACTTTACTTCACAGTGATGCCTAGATATATTTGTGTTCTACAACATACTGACCACTTTCCTTAGACCTCTCTACTTTGTGATAAATGAGTATAGCAGTAGTTTGCATTACATTTATCTGTTCACTAAGATCTCTCTCTAGGGTAATGGCTCAGTGTAGTAGTGGTTTGCACCAGACTGATCTCTCCACTTACACCATTCTCTACAATGAATGAAAATGGTAATAGTGGTTTGTGAAACAGTGGCCTATACACTAAGCTCTCTCTGCTGGATATATATTTTAGTGGGTTGTGAAAAAATACTGACATAGGCATTCTCTCCAGGCTCTCCCAGCCTCAGAATTTAATTAAACCAGCGTGTTCCTGTTTTGCCAAAAGCCCCTTATCTTTTCATTATTTGAATTCAATTCCTATCAAAAGCAACATTGCAAAAGTAAAAGTCAATATTTTACAGTCAAGTAGAAGGGCACCTTCTTTGTTGATGAGGCCCAAGAGGGCAGAGCAAAAGCATGGGTTGGTGCAGACATGTGCGATTAACTGAGAAGTGAGAACACTTTTACAAACAATTCCAGACAAGTAGTTGCATATACCAGGATTACCAATCTCACAACTATCAAATGTCATCACATTTGGACATTTAGCAGAGTGCGTCCATCACGTGGCATGTCTCCAGTTGCACCTCCCACAGACCAAAAACACTTAATTGGAGGAGTTTGACATTTGAGGCAGCACACTTCTTGGCATTTGCCATATCAACATTTCTCTCCAGTCCTGAAGGAAAAGTGGGCCTTTTTGAGTCATATTGTTTCCTTTTTAAATACACAGGTATTGTTCATAATTTCCTTCTTTTGGTTGTAGGCCCATCCTGACTCCTGACTCCGAGTCCCCACAAAATGAGATAGACCTGTCATGCAGCTAATGAACAAGAAAAACAAAATAATTAAGGCATTTCGTGTAATGTTGCTTACAAAATTGACTGGTATGGTCTCTGAAGAACCCAAATGAAAGAAGAGCAGCAAGGAGTGGACCAATATAAAAAATTCTAACGCAGTGTGCAAGGGGCAATCATTCAGACAGAATCATCCACTGGGCCCCAATCTTTGTAAATCAAGTTTACAAATTAGTTCAACATTATGATATGTTAATGGGTTCCTTAGTGGCCCATGACCAGGCATGTTCACGGGATGGCCGCATGGCATGTGCGGCTGGGCTTGGAGTGCTTGCTGAATGAAATATCTGTGCGGCGCCACAGCACCTCTAGCAAATCACTGGAAGTAAAACACAGGTTGCACGCAAGTGAAGTAGGCAAAGCAAAAAGTAAGTCCATAAGTCACGCTGAACGTCGCTAATGGCAAGCATCCAAAAAGCTGCTGCATTCGGTCACTGTACAGTTGCAATAGGACTGGGCTGTGCAGAACCACAAGATGGGTAGCCATTGTGTAACAGGAGCAGAAGTACAAGCACACCAGCCACCACGGGCCGTATTAAGGGAAAACCTCCGAAGGCACTGGAAAAAAAGAATGTATAAAGGCTGGTATTACTCCAAAAATCATCTGAAAAGAAGTCACAAGCCCGGATCCCACAAGTTAAAAAATGAGCAAGGCCTTCAATATCAGATGCATTGAATATTTCATGTATCAGTTCTCTAAAATGGAGTGGGAGATTCGAGTTCAGCAGTGACTGGATCGCACTAGATGTTCTAGCCACCTGCAATTCGAAGCTCTCTCGAGCCGAAGTGAAAGCCACTTCTTTTTGAAACAACAACGCTTTGAGCCTGCTTAATTTATTGAAATCTGTTTTCAAAGTTGGAATGGAAGGCCAAATGGAACTATCTACAGCCTCATGTGGGAGTGGAAAAAGCCCATTGTTACAACAAGTTACACGGTGGGAAACCATTACTATATACGGGATGCCTGCCCACAAGCCACAGCAGTTGTTGTTCCTCAAAATAAGATAACTGCCGTTAGAAAGCAATGTGAGAGCAGGAATTATTGCCGGAACTGGTGATCCTTTTATAAAACAAGTCTGATTAGGTGCAGACACATTACAAGCGCTGTGCAACTTAACTTGTTTGCAAACTAGGGAGTGTCCCACAGTGAAATCGCTGTCCTCTCCTGTTAGGAAAACTTCTGTATCCTCCCGTTGACATCTGTAAGTAAATGGGACGGACCATAATTCATGTAGGAAAGCAAGGGTTCAAAGCCGTCAAACGGTAAATGTCTCATGCAGTGAGAAAGGCAGGGAGATATGGCTGTGAATCAACCATACAGTCAAATCGTTTTTCACTTTCCACCACAGAAAATGGAAAGTGTTCCAATTGTTCAATGTGTAACTGTGTGTTTGTAGCATCTTTCATGGACATGAATCTTTGTTTCTCAGTTAGACTGTAAGCAGAAGTTCAAGAGATCTATAAGGTCGATAATTCTGCGGAAGGGCAATGGCAGTATACTCATGAAACAATTTATCTGTTCCATCGAGTGCCGGAAAGGTGACCCAAGAACAAAATACCTCAAAGCGGTGAACTGCTTCCGCTTCAACAACAAAAATAAGCGCAAAACCAGCATCAGGGACTCTATATTGAGTCAAATACGCTGTGACAGGTGCGCGGTTTGGATGTGCTATGGCAACCGCCATCATCAATTTTAGAGAATAACAACTTATGAGTGTCAGCGCAGTAACGGGTAAAAAGAAAGAGAATTACCTTTTCAAATTCAAGCTTGAACAACCTATAAAATATCACTCTATAGGAGGGTACACCATCACAACTGTCTCCTAAACAGAAGTAAGGGCTTTGTGGACAAGCACAAGCACTACTCAGGCATCTCCCAGCTAAGTAACAGCTATGGCAGACAGGGGATGCAGAGAATTATCAAATAATGTAAGAAGTGAAGTGCTGGTGTCTCACTAGGGAATATGAAAATCCTTTGGGAGGCGCAATGGAAAAAAATGAATATTTGTTCATTCATACTACAATCATCCTCAACCACATTAAACTGATATGAAAGAAAAAGGAACATTGAAACAAAAACAAAAGGGCATCAATATCACTAGAAAATGGTTTAATAATCTGGAAAAAAGGTTTTAACACACTGACTGGCTACACAAAATGGCCACAAAAGAGTATCAAGCAAGAAGGCATATGTAACAAAGAACAAATGCAGGCCTATGACAAAAGAACACTGACTACTACACAAAATGGCCGCCTGCCACATGTTGAAACAATAACAAGCAAGAAGGTATGGACAACGAAGAACACATGCAGATCCATGGCAAAATCACACTGGCTGGCTACACAAAATGGCTGCAGGGCACATGTTCAAATAACAACAAGCAAAAAGGCATGAACATCAGAGAACTAATGCATGTATATGGCAAAAGCTCACTGACTAATACACAAAATGCCTGCCGGACACATTTTTAGACAACAACAAGCAAAAAGTCATGGACAACAAAGAATACATTGAGGGCTATGGCAAAAGCCTACTGAGTGCTACACAAATTGACCACAGGCCACATGTTAAAAGAATATCAAACAAGAAGGCATGGACAACAAAGAACACATGCAGGCCTAAGGCAAAGCATACTGCCTGGCTTCACAAATGGCTGACAGCCACATCTTCAAAAAACAACAACCAAGAAGGAATGGATAACATAGAACACATGTAGCCTATAGAAAAAGCACACTGAATGGCTACAAAATATGGCCTACATACACAACAAAAAATGAAAGGAGGGTCTAAGGGCAGATTTAACGACTAACCAGGTACACGCCCCAAACACAATATCATGACACCAAATTGTACCTAGGAGTCAAAAAGAATAAGTTATTCAACATGGATCACAAGACCAATACCATACAGATAACACCAGTGGGAACACACCATGCAAGCTAATTTATGCTGGCCAAGTCAAGGCTCAAGAGCATGTGGAGAAAAGTTCCCATCAGAAGCCACACTGTACCGCCCTCTTTCTTATCATTTGGGTTCTCCTTACCCAGGAGACAAAACGGCCGGTCTGATGTTACCGTGACCGATAAATGTGAGGAGTGGGTAGTATATGCTATTCAAAAGTTAAGGTGGCTACTGAAAAAAAGCAGTGTGTGATGATAGAAGTGAAATAGTGAAGGGTTTTGTTAAAATTAGGTGAATCGGGTAGAAAAACAAATTTTATTAGTATCTCCCAATCCCTAAGGTTAAAAGGCAAGTGCAAGTGCGGGTTTGAAATAATAACCGTACTTGATAGAGGTCAACATGTTTCTGCATTCAGAGAAAAAAGTTTCAAATGCATTCTTCAGGACCTGTTGTATTATAACTACTGCTTTACGTGAATAGTAATAAAAAGATATCACCTGAGAGTCCCAGGTTGTGTGCTCAACCATGTACTGTTACCGCATCGTACCAAACGGTATTGGATCCAACAGAAAGACAAACAAACAAGAAAAATAAAAGAACATGAATGTATCATATTCCCGTGGTTTGTTTGAAGTATTTTGTCAAATAAAACCTCAGTGCAATGACGCCACATTCACACATACCGGAAAGTAAATTACAATATAGGCACTCACCCATACGTGGTGGTTGAGGAGCTTCACCCCACCTGGCTGCGGCTCAGGTATGAGGAGCACCGCTCTAGAAATGAGTTTTTTTAAAAGAAAAGGAGTTTAAATGGAGGGAAAGGCAACAAATGGCTCAATTAAATCCATCAATGGTACACGCAACTCCAAACGGCCTTGAATCCGAACTCTATCGAAAGCCGATGGCCAGGAATGCCCTCCTGAGATACGATAGTTGTCACCCTCGGGCATTAAGAGACAACTTACCTTTCGGACAGTTTCTTAGAGTGCAAAGGAACTGTTCCAGTAAAGAGGCCTTCAAGATCCACTCGCGAAATCTAGAACTACAACTCAGTGAGAAAAACTACCCCAAGAAAATCATTCGTCAGTCCAAAAAGAGGGCATCTAACAACAACAGAGAATCTCTACTTGAGATACATCCTCCCAAAGAGAATACCAACCGTATCACCTTTGTTAATACATTTAACAGCAGATCCAACCAAGTACAAAGGATCTTAAAAAAACATTGGTCGATCTTAAAAACTGGGGGTGATGATATCCCTTTACCACTCTTTGCCTTTAAAAGAGGACAAAATCTCAAGGACCAATTAGTCCACACACGCCCACGGAACAAAGAACCAAGACAAGTGGGCACGTTGTGGGACCTGCCACCTGTCGTAGGCCACCATCCCTGCGGGGCTTGCACAGTATGTCCCCAGACTTGCAAATCAACCAGCATAGACATAGGGACAAACAGACCATGGACACAAACTAGGTTCACCAACTGTAACAGCAGTAACCTTATTTATTTGATAACATGTCCGTGCCAACTCCGATACGTTGGCATGACGACTAGAAAAATAAGGACGCGAATACAAGAACACAAGAGTACAGTACGGTGTCGCAAACAGGCTACTCGCCTAACTGCACATTTTTTGGAGAAAGGACATGGCCCCGACGAATTCTGTTGGACCGTCTTAGAACAACCACAGATTCCCGAATTCTGCACTGACATCAGTCGCTTTCTGTTCAAAATTGAACAGAAATGGGTCTACAGACTGAACAGTGATAAGGAGGGACTCAATGAGCCGATACCTTGGATGTCCCTCTAAATTACCATTACACACTGTCCAGCATATAGACCGAATAGACTGGGTTTTGTCTTTTGTCTTTGGTTTTTGGTTTCTGCCTTTGAATTACATACACTGAATATCAACTGGTTGAATAACCTATTCTTGAGGCTTTGTAATTACATACACTGAACATCAATTAAATGAATAACCTATTCTTGAGGCTAAGTACATTCTAGACAGCGTTAATACACTATCGAGGTGGATAATAAATTCCAATGAATGAGTCCCTTTAGTCCCATTAACACTCATAAAAACTCTGTTTTTCCTCTAAACAACAATTCTTCCACATATAATAATGTGCCTCTCTATAATTCATTAAAAGTGTTTTGAAAACGAAAACGCAAATAAAACAAGCTTAACGCTACGTTTTTCAACACACAGAACAGGTTTAATGTTTGTCTTCTAAACAAACCATGGTGAAACGTCCTTCGAACTACATTTCCCGGCATTTCTAGAGTCACGTGACCGGAGTCGATCACGTGACTCTATCGTCCGAGAGCGGACGCATAAACACGTCTCCATTCAGACCACCGGTGCCCCCCCAGACAGTTCGGACGACTGTCAGGAGACACCGACGGTCAGGTAAGCTGGCTGCCCTGTATTCGCGTGCCTAAACACGCTAGCGCGCGAACTGCCTGATTGACGACTTTCGTCAAACTGTACCATATGGAGACGGCAAACATAAACGCATAAGAAACGTAGCGCAGGCATGTTAGCTTGCACACTCGTATACTCTGAAGTGAGCAAATTGCAAATTGCGCCGAACAGGCCAGGGATCCGTGTTTTTGTGTATATGTGTCCAGTGGGTTGTCTCTCTTTCTTTGGGAAATTACAAGACGGACGTCTTGAGGCACTACTGGACGACTGTGATACTTTACATACACAATTACATTGAGACTTTATCTGAGTTAATAGTCAAGTATCTGGTTGTTTGGGATCAGTGTAAGCAGGGTCACTCACAAACAATCCATGTACCATTGATGGATTTAATTGAGCCATTTTTTGCCTTTCCCTCCATTTAAACTCCTTTTCTTTAAAAAAAACTCATTTCTAGAGCGGTGCTCCTCATACCTGAGCCGCAGCCAGGTGGGGTAAAGCTCCTCAACCACCACGTATGGGTGAGTGCCTATATTGGAATTTACTTTCCGGTATGTGTGAATGTGGCGTCATTGCACTGAGGTTTTATTTGACAAAATACTTCAAACAAACCACGGGAATATGATACATTCATGTTCTTTTATTTTTCTTGTTTGTTTGTCTTTCTGTTGGATCCAATACCGTTTGGTACGATGCGGTAACAGTACATGGTTGAGCACACAACCTGGGACTCTCAGGTGATATCTTTTTATTACTATTCACGTAAAGCAGTAGTTATAATACAACAGGTCCTGAAGAATGCATTTGAAACTTTTTTCTCTGAATGCAGAAACATGTTGACCTCTATCAAGTACGGTTATTATTTCAAACCCGCACTTGCACTTGCCTTTTAACCTTAGGGATTGGGAGATACTAATAAAATTTGTTTTTCTACCCGATTCACCTAATTTTAACAAAACCCTTCACTATTTCACTTCTATCATCACACACTGCTTTTTTTCAGTAGCCACCTTAACTTTTGAATAGCATATACTACCCACTCCTCACATTTATCGGTCACGGTAACATCAGACCGGCCGTTTTGTCTCCTGGGTAAGGAGAACCCAAATGATGAGAAAGAGGGCGGTACAGTGTGGCTTCTGATGGGAACTTTTCTCCACATGCTCTTGAGCCTTGACTTGGCCAGCATAAATTAGCTTGCATGGTGTGTTCCCACTGGTGTTATCTGTATGGTATTGGTCTTGTGATCCATGTTGAATGACTTATTCTTTTTGACTCCTAGGTACAATTTGGTGTCATTACAAAATATGGCCTCCAGCCACATGTTCAAACAATAACAAGAAAGAAAGCATGGAAATCAAAAAAACACATGCAGACCTAAGGCAAAAGCACATCGACTACTACACAAAATTACCACTGGCCACATGTTTATACAGCAGCATGCAATAAGGCATGAACAACAAAGAACACATGAAGGCATATTGTAAAAACACGCCAATTATTACATAAAATGGCAACTGGTCACATGTCTAAACAATGGCAGGCAGAAGAGCATGGGCAACAAATAACACATGCAGGCTTATAGGAAACGTTCACTGACTACTACACAAAAGTGGCAGCCGGTCAAATGTTCAAACACAAAAAGGTAAGAAAGCATGGACAACAGAGAACACATGCAGTCCTATGACAAAAACACACTGGCTGGCTATACAACATAGCAACCAGCCACCTGTTCAAAAAAAAAACAGCAAAGAAGCCAGGGACAACAAAGAACAAATGCAGGCCAATAGCAAAAGCACATTGACTACTGCACAAAAAGGGCAATTACAACATGTTTGTCACCAACCTTCCGGATCCACTGCGCCAACCGATTAATTTCTCCTTGCATGTCCCGGAAGTCAGGCAGAGGGGAGGAGTCATGTCTCTACATACGACCCAGAAGAGAGAAAAGACAAGGAGCAGTGTCTCTGAAGAGGCAGGTGGAACAAGAAAACCAGTGTTGTGAGGAGAGTGGACGTGAAGAAGAAGAAGATTGAGGAAATGGAGGAGCCGTGGAGAAGAGAGCGAGTGGTGAGGCAGCTTGTCGGGGACCCAATCTCCCAAAAGAGAAGAGGGAAGTAACGTCCGAAGCGGAGTCTCCTGCGTGACGGTTATCTCTAGAGCCTCAGCACATCCCAGGAGGGGCCTGGCTCCACCAGGTACATGCACGGTTCCTAGTTAGGAACTAAAAAGCCTTAAAATAGTTTAAAAAAATAAAATAAAAGAGAGAGGAATTAGTGGGAGGGGCAAACAAGAAGGAGAAAGGGAGAGGGGTGAATGAGAAGAGAAAAAAAAAAGAACAGAAAGAAAGGCGAAGACGGAAAGAAAAAGAAGAAAGGAAATATAAAAGACAAAGGAATCCTTAAGACTACAAAGGAAAGAGACAGTGTTATCCAATAATCATTAAGTTAATTGTTTTGGAGCAATTTACATTGTTTTTCTTATTGTTACCCCTTATTTTCTTGCTTTCCTACCAAGCACTCTTCCTCAAGAGTTGGAAAAGAAGTCACCCTCACTAACCTAACTTATTTTAGTGAAATATAAGGGTAGACACTTACCTGCTACTTTGCTTCTATTGAGGGTACTGGCGGAGAGGAACTCTGAAGGACCTGAAAAAGAAGACGCTAATTGACACAAGACAGAGACTTTTTTATCCATCCTGAGTGGTCAATTAAGCATCAATACCTACAGATGGTCGCAATGTTCAAACATCAAAAAGCAAGAAGTCATTCACAACAAAGAACACATTCAGGCCTAATGCCTAAGCACACTGACTACTACACAAAATGGCCGCTGACCTCATGTTCAAAGAGCAACAGGCAAGAGGCAAGTACAACAAAGAACACATGCAGGCCAATGGGAAAAGCAAACTGGCTGGCTATTTCAAATAGCTGCCATCCACATGTTCAAACAGCAACAAGCAAGAAGGCATGGAAAACAAAGAGCCCATGCAGGCCTATGGCAAAAGCACAGTGACTAACTGCAACAAATTGCTGACAGCCACATGTTCAAACATTAACAAGCAAGTAGGCATGGACAACTAAAAACACACATAGACCTATGGCAAAGGCACACTGATTAATACACAAAATCACTGCTGGCCACATGTTCAAAAAGCAACAAGCAAAAAGGCATTCACAACAAAGAACAAACACATACAGCCCTATGCAAAAGCACACTTGTTGGCTGCAGCGAATGGCTGCTGGCAACATTTTGAAACAACAACAAATAGGAAGGCATGGAAAACAAAAAACACATGCCGGCCTATGGCAAAAGCGCATCAGCTACTACATAAAATGCACACTGGCCACATGTTCAAACAACAACAGGCATGTGCAGGTCTATGGCAAACAAACACTGACATCTACACAAAATTACCCTGGCCACATGTTTAAACAGTGATAAGCAAGAAGGCATGGAGAACAAAAAAGACATGCAGGCATATGGCAAAAGCACACAAGCTAATACACAAAATGGCAACTGGCCACATGTTTAAACAGCAACAGGCAAGAAGGTGTTTGCAACACAGAACACATGCAGGCCTATGGCAAAAGTACACTGACTATTAAACAAAATGGTCACTGGCCCAATGTTCAAACAACAATAATCAAGAAGGTATGGACTACAAAAAACACATGCATTTATATGGCGAAATCACACTTGCTGGCTACACAAAATGGCCACGGACCACAAATTCAAACAAGAAGCAAGAAAGCCTTGGACAAAATGAACAAATGTAGGCCCATGGTGAAAGCACACTGTCTACTGCACAAAAAAGTTGACGCAACATGTTAAAAAAATAAACAAGTAAGAAGAAGTGGAGAACAAAGAATACATGCAGGCCTGTGGCTTAAGCACACTCATGTTCAAATAGTATTAAGCAAGAACACTTACAGGACTGTGGGAAAAGCAAACTGGCTAGCTACACCAAACAGCCACTAGCCTCATGTTCAAACAGCAACAAGCAGGAAGGCATGGACAACTAGGAATACTTGTAGATCTATGCAAAAAAACACTGACTACAACACAAAATGGACCCTGTTTACATGTTCAAACAAGAAAAAAGGCACAGACAACAAAGAACAAATAGAGGCCTATAGCAAAAGCACACTTCCTACTACACAAACTGTCTGCCGGCCACATGTTAAAGCAACAACAAGCAAGAAGGTATGACAACTGCCAATTTCCATGCTGGTGGCACCTCAGCTGTAGCTAAGGAGGTACTGAGGATTTGGAGAATGAGAGGGTTTGCTATGTCAATGGCCTCATGAAGAATGGATGGTGGACACGTATCATGGGGCAAGCCTGATTTACATGAAAGGATAGTTGTCATGGTAAGGATAGGGAAATGTCCACAAACGTAGGCACACTGGCATTGATCCCGTTGTGGTGGGTGCTGGACCCCGGGTCTACTAAAGATTGATTTTCAGAGGTGGCGGTGAATCCTTGTTGCAATTGCCTGGATATTTTTCTCAAAGAAGGTAGAGATCCGGTTGCAGAGGGCCTAGGAGGGGCGATCTCTCTTAAAAGAGTTTTAGGCTACTGAAACATTTTAATATGTTAAAGATGGTTTTGGAATCTTGGTTTGCCTTTTCAATATTAGTGGTAAAAAAGGATTTTTTGTTGTTTTAATACAAGCACCATTTACGTTTATAGTGTTTGCATTGGTGCTTATGTTTAAGTAATGCCGGGGAGAACAAAGGCTGGGAATGTTCATGCTGACCATTTCTGGGGCGAATGGGCAGTGGAAAATCTAGTGCTGAGTCATTGATCCAGACATTCAAGGAAATAATATCTCCCACCAAATATCCGCTTAGGGTCAGGGCAGTGGTAGACAGGCAGAGAATCAGCATTGGGTTTGCTATCATTGCTCCCCATTTCCAGTGAGGGAAAGATTGCAGATCTGTTCTGCCAGGGTGAACATTTTGGGGTGTGATAGTTATGTTGAAGGGGGCTAGGCAATGATCAATCCAAGATTGGGTAATGGGTGCACCTGGAAACAGGCAAGGGTGGTTAGTACAAATCCCATCGAGGGTGTGGCTACCATTTCATGGGTTTGGAGCTCTGACTGATTCTACCTCCTGCCTCCTGATTGGTTCCCCCCAACCAACCAGCACAAGGTATGTCGAGTTCCCAGGAGGTATCAGCTATTGGCCAGAAATGGCAATTTAGGGCATACAAAAGTAGTAAAATAAAGTGCAGTAAATTTGAAAAGGAAAGTGCCAAGTGTAAGAAATCAGCACTTTTAATGCACTGTGCCATGTGGGCGACAAAGTCTACATAGGGATAACTTGGTAATATTGGAAAGGGAGGTTTTGATCTGTCAAAAGAGGTTATTTGTTCAGGACAAAATGGTGATAAAAGCTGGAACAACCAGGCTACAAAGGTCATTCTGCAGTCATGTTTGCACTATCACTGTAGTGGGTGCCACAATGGGTGCTTCTGTCTACATGTAACATGTCATTTTCAGGCACTGCGTACATTTCTACTATCTACTAGGGATTTGTAGGTAGGTCACATATGCCAAGAAGGGGGTCTGCCAATTTCAGCATGTTGAATTGGTTAGCAGGTCTAAGGTGTGCAGAGTTTTACAGCCAGAAGAAAAATAGGGTCCAGCAAAAGGTGAAAAATCTATGCCCATGGAGTGTTCTTTTTCGTTGTTGCCCAGAACCATCAGTTCATGTCTCTCTTCCATTTCTTTGCAGCTCCATGGCTCCCTTTCTACCTCAAAACCAACAACAAGAGAGAAAGGGTAGGTAGGTCACTCTTTTACCCCTTTGAACTAATATATCAAAACAGAAGAGTACCTGGTAATAAAAACTGGTTCAGACTAAAATAGAAAACTGGAGGGATAAAGAGTTAATTACCACCACCATCAAATGGAAGAAATGTGCTAGAGAAAATGAACAAGATGGGATAGAAAAAACCTCTGTGAGGAAAAAGAACCCTCAGGCA
This sequence comes from Lissotriton vulgaris, assembly GCF_964263255.1. Lineage (NCBI taxonomy): Eukaryota > Metazoa > Chordata > Amphibia > Caudata > Salamandridae > Lissotriton > Lissotriton vulgaris. The sequence continues at coordinate 1,569,663,887 of NC_141694.1, forward strand.
TCAACTGAATAGATTGGTTGCCAGTTGTCTTCATTGGGTCATCGTTGTGAATACGTGAAATACTACGTAGTCGGAAAAAGAAGTGCTCAGTCAAAAAAGAGTGTGGACTACTCTCCAAATCAGAACATTATTTTATTGTAGGGGTAGCTGTAACTCTGTTAAAAACAATTGTGCTAAATCGGACATATAAAAAGTTGAGTTAATTTGAACCAAATGTCCTAGAAGGTCGACATGTTTCTTGCAGGAGCCTAACGTCAGCTCAGCATTCATCAGGACCAAATGAACCCTAGCCTCATGTAAAGCGCTCACTGTGGCGCCAAAACCATAAAAGGCGGGGTGAAAAAATATATCAAAATTAAAATGACAAACTTATCTGTAATTTCATACACGCAAACTTCCGTGTAGAACCCCTGTCACAGTTGAGGGATGATCAATCTGCAAAGATAAATTTTTCTCATGTAAGTAATTCAGCAGTATCAATAGTAACTACTAGTGGGCTAGCTTCAGAGAGATGGCTAAACTACATACTATAGCTGAACCCATCCACCCATAGTTCTTCCAGACATTCCATTTAATTAGTATGGCCAATTTCAGAAAGTATCCGAATATTCCAGAAATCAGATGGGATGGCCATAGTCCCAATTGAATGAACTGCTACACCATTTGTGGCAATCAAAGCAAAAGCGCCAAAAGTGTTTTATTAGAGTTCTGCTAGGTATGCATTGACCGTATTATGAAAAGCCTTCATGAGCCTGACGTTAATTTTAATGTCAAGAGGCCCCGAAACGTTTCTCCAATTTGAGAGTGCCCGTTGAAAATACAGTGGGGTTAAAGACATCTTCAATCTGGTAAAACTCGAAACGCCATAAAACAACCACTCACTTAACAATGGTAGGAGAAATACCCCTTATGCCCGTGTCGGGGGAAACCTTCACGTTCAGAGAATCTGCAAAAACAACCAGGAAAAAAAAGGGATTTGTCACTCTCCCTGTGTACAGCTATGTTATCTCAGAACTAAGGTTTCTGTTGTGAGCCACGCTTTCAGAATGTCACTCATTGCTGTTTAGAAGTCACTTACTTGCATCTAAACGACTCCCCGCTGGAACACCTATTCCGTTCGCATCCACGGCCTGTAAACACTGGGCCCGTGGAAGCGTCTTGATTTATATAAATGTAAGGGCGGCATACGCTGCGTAAGGAGCATGTGACCGCCGTACTAGGAGCGCCCATGTCTTAAAGGGGCAGTTACTTAGTGACGCTTAACCTCCCTTTGTTTTCCGATTCAAAAGGCAGAAAGCTTTATTTCTGCCTCTCAAATCTGTCCACTCCTTAAAATTAAATCTCACGCTTATGAGTGGGAAATAGCGTGTACCGTGATGTAATATCTTTGTTTGGAAAAAAATGTAGTCAAATGTGCTCTCGTCATTTACCAGACCCTCACAGTAACTATAGACGAAGAAGAGGTGAGAAGTACACATAGGGACCTCGATTGGTATGGAACACTTTAGCAATAACTAGTAAGTCACAGAGGAATTTTATCACTTCAGCTCTATCGCTGGGTATTTTAAAGAAGAGCAGGATGATCTATCGCCGCATCACAGAGCTCCATGGTATGTCATCATTTATATCCCTTTCTACCTCTTCATGACCCCTTTTTAACTCTGTTTTGTCCTTTTCTTCTTCTGGTTCTGGACGTCACTTCATTTGTTGCATATAATTAATATTTTGAGCTCCATCCCCTCTCTTTCCAATGAAAAGGGATTTAGAAGCTGTAATGAAATGCCTCTTTTGCATGTTTACCCCGACATTTTTGGACTGAAGATGCTGTTTTGTTTAATTCTGAGAGTGAACTTGAGTCCGCTAATCAGACCACAGGGCCAGTGTTGGATACGCCCAATTGGCAAGTCCTGACTTACTTATAAGTCCCTAGCATATGGTACCCCAGGTACCCAGGGCATGAAGGACAAAGAGGTCGATTACAATGTGACTCAGAAGGTCGGAGCATTCTGTGCTTCATTGTAATGGGCTCCTGGGTTTACTTTCCAACCGTATTATGATGCTGGGGCTCGGAAAGTAAACCGGCTGGCCATTCCAGCTGGCTTCTGACGGTCTCCAGGAGCACGTTGGCCAGTCGTAAGCCAGTCAGTAATCTCAAGGGCAGGCCTTTCTGCCCTTGAGATTATGATGCTCGGTTCCCGGCCTGATTTCCATGCTGGCCTGTGTGACATGAAAACCATGTCGGAAAGCGGGTTTAGGGGGCCCCCAGCCGGACCCTCTTGGGTGTGCAGCCTCCAGTTAGGGGCCGAGGGGGCACCTCTGGTGCCCACTGTTGATCCCTGCACTCGTGGCAGGCCCCTTGAGGTGCCTGCCATTGGGTTCAGAGATGAACCACACCTCCCATTTTCCTATGGGAGCATGCATTACAGCTGGTTTCAGGCTGTGATGCATCCACCAATAGTGAAATGTAGGAATGTGACTGAACAGTGTTCGGTCGCATCCTAATTAAGCTGTCAGGACCACTGACTGGCTGTCGATCGGTCCCAGGACAAAGTCGATGTTGGGCGGAAGCAATTACACCTGACATCCAAATTGGCCCAAATGTGTTCACCCAGGACGTTAGCACTGTTGTGCCACCCTTCATGTGATAGAGACACAATGGATCACAACCTGCCACTGCAGACTGACAGGCCAGTGTGTGACACTGTCAGTTCGACTTTGCCATTACACCCAAAGGCAAAGCCACTATTTTCCCTAAGCAATATATGTAAGTCTCCCCTAAGAAAGGCCTATAGAGCTTTATATTACTAAGTAAGAAATGATTTTCTATATGTCTCAGCAGTAACTCTTCCAAATTGTTGTTTGGCTGTGGAAAGGTAAGAAGCCTCATTGGCTAAAACAGGTTACTTGCTGGCACCCCAGCCCGGTTAACTTCTAGATGGGACCACCCAAAAAAGTCAAGATAGACCTTAAACTAGACCTGATGCCCAAGCCAGATATAAAGTCCCTATTAAAGTTAAGCAACTTTTAGAAAGTTGCCACTCTGCACTCCAACTAGTCCAATAGCCTCACAAAGGCACTGACACATGCAGGTTTCGGACCACCTGGTTAGACAAATGAATGACTACTAGGCCCAGAAATAAAGAAACTTGCTGCAGAGCGAGGTGTCACCTCCTCTACAAGGATGGCACCTCAGGATGCTAGCCCAAAATTTAGGCTTCAAAGGTGAAGCCGACTTTCAAGGGCTACTTGTGAAAACATCCTTGAGCAGGATGCCTTTTGTTCCTGCAGACAATTAGGAGACAGAGCTAAGGGAGGGAATCCTGTGTCCACAACAGTTTTCCCATGGGTGTGTAGCCTACTGGTGGCAGACACTCAAGGGTGGGCTACCTTGATTCCTATGACTGAGGAAGTGTAGTGGCCTCTTCAAGGGGGCAAACATGGGGCACTCTGGGGTAGCCCGATACCAAAAATCACAGGAACTTTGTCACTAGAGAGGAGAGAACCCAGTAACACATTGGCTGGTGACTACATGGCCCCTTCTGGCCTCTTTATTGTGATAAGTAGGGCACCCCTGGTACCCTGCCCCTTAGTTCCATTATAGAAGAAGAAAGAACTGAAGGAGGATTTACCTGCTGCCCATAAACCACACAAAAAAGGCTGCACCATTGAGAGTTCTGCAGCTGCTGCGCCTTTAGTCTAGTGTGACTGGGACTGAGCATACCGCTTCTAACCCAGTAAAAAGTTTATTTCCCAGCTCACCAAAACCAATGACTCTAAGGATCAGTTTTCTGATTTCCTGGAACCAGCTCCAGAACAGCAAGAGCTGAAAGAGCCCAAACAGACAAACCGGTAGCCACTGCACACGTTTTGCTGATACTAGTCATCTGTCATAACAAAGGAATAATCTGAAATAGGTAAAACCTGCACCCAAGTCTGGTGAATCCAGGAGTGCTGCCCAAGTTCTGTTTCACTGTTCACAAAACCAGCCCTCACCAAAGTGTTTTCATCCAACCACAGTGCAGCATGATGAGTAGTGCAGCATTCACCATCTGTCTACTGCAATGTAGAGGACTTCAAGGGACCCTGATCTCTGTTGCTATAGTTGCCCCACATCACCCGTGGTCTGAGGAAACAGCACGAGACTCCCCGTTGCCCTCTCCACAACTGGAGCATCCTTTTAAGCATCTTTGCCTGCATCCCTCAGCATCAGGACCACTTAGTTGACTTCTATGCGTTCTCATGTAAAATGTGGAACTTGCTTCAAAAATGCACTGGTGGCCAGGTAACTGTCCAAAGTATCCTTTATGGACCCCTAGCTCTTATCCCTGCTGGATTTGATTGCCCAAGCCGTGCCAAAGTACTGACATTATCTCTAAAAGTTTTCAAACTTTACATTTGCCATTGCTTGTTTGGTGCATTTAAAAGTAATAAAACGTTCTAAAACCTGTATCTTCTGAACCCTATTGTGGATTTTAATGATCAAGGTCTCTAGAAATTCATAAAAATACACTCTATTTTTATAAATTGTTGCTGTGTCTATTTATTGGTGTGTGATTTTTTATTCTGTTGCTTGGTGCTGTTAAATGCTTCTCACTAAGTTCCTTTGCCACGTCTCACTGCTAGAAGATACAGTTACCCAGCTAAGGTTAAGTAAATGATACTGTCTGGGCCCAAGTCAGAATCTGTGAGTGCACTTCATGATAAACCCCCACAGCTATATGATATAGTACATCCAGATCCTCACACCTGATCCCACTTGGCCATTAAGAAAATGTCAGGAAGAGGATCAACTCCAAACTCTCTTTTACATACAAATTCGACCAGCTGCTAAAGAAAGAAAATGTGTAGCTGTGTTGCTGACAAGGATCCCTTTCCTTCCACAGATTTGACACTGAAATGTATCTGTTTACAATAATACTATGGCAGTAGGAAAAGGAAAAGTAATAAAATATCAGAAAAGAAATACAGTTACATCCCTGGGAAGCCATGTGACTAAAAACATACATACCATGGTCACTACCTGACGACGCTCGAAAATATTTGAGAGTGTACAGCTTTAAGATTCAACAATAAAAACATTGATTATCTTTTTTCCTAAACATATTAGCGTGGGTCCGTGCCTAGGTGGAGTGATCTTGTTGACAAGGATATGAACTTCTGGGACTATTATATGCAGGCTTACACTCACACAAAACACACATGAGGCCTTTGCAGAACCTCTTGTCTGTCTTGCTAGTAAGCAAACCAACATGCTTCTGGGGTGATTCTAAGCAAAGCAAGGGATCTCCAAATGTGAATCAAAGATACTTGTATATATGGATGTATTCATGAGATACGTAAAGTGCATCCCTTTGTATTAAGAAACAGGGTTGTACCTAGGTCACTGATCAACGAGAAGGAAAATGAAAGACCAGGAATGCCTCTTCTAATGGCATAAAGCAAGAGGCATCACCTCGGAAATAAGATGATAGAGTGGTAAGAACGTCTGGAATATCACATTTGCAAGGTGTTCCTTGAAGAAAGTGTAATAAGCTGTTACCTGTTCTGTTGCTTTCTAGACTCAACATTGGACACCTGTACTGCTGCACAACACTCATGGGCACACCAGAACGAAAATTACATCAAACAAACCTTTTGGGAATTCCACTGGCTATGCTTGCCCGCTTACACCTTCTACAAAATTAGATGCATTATCTTACTAAGTCATCCTGACTGGCACTGTTGTCTAACAGGTTAACATCCTCCAGATACGCGACCAGCCAGTGCACCACCAAAGTGGAGGCAAAGAAGCACATAAAAGATATAAAGGCAACTGGCCTTCCCCATTTATTTTAACTAGGGAACAACTTCCCTCTGTCAATCAGGATCTCTTGCTCCAATTTAGGAAAGAGCTGAAGCCACACCTCTTTAAAGATCACTTCATCACTACAAAGTGACGTCTACCTCCTCTCCCAGAAGCCACCTTGCCTTTTAATCACTCACTAACTGTATCTTTGCCTTCTATCCTGTACACATTTCTGGTGTATTTTGGCTATGTTTGCGCTATTCAAATAGTACATACATAAAGATACAATAAATACATGACAGATATCTACTGGGGTGGTGTTCTATATTCTGGTGCTGCTGGAGAACACCCAGTAACATGTTTTCTCTTTCAAGCATCACGTGATTTCTAGTCTTATAATGTTATTGTTGCATGCCCTTTAATTGCTTTTAAATCATATTCTGTAGCGAACCACTGTTAAGTGATGCATCCACGCTTGAAGGAGATGTGCATGGACAGAGAGAGCCAGTTGAGATCTCACTCTTTAGAGAGGATTTGTGGGTATCTGGGATGCCAGTAACAAGAGAGCTACCTCCATTGAGAAGTGGTAAGACCAGGCTTCAATGACTGCAAGACAGCTTTCACTCTGCAAGGAAGGGAGATTGGCGCTCTGTGATCTTGTTTTTGTAGTTCAGGGATGCTTTTGATCTGAAAGCCAAGGGTTCTGATGTTACTTATGACTTTTGTAAGTAAGTTGTTCTGGATGTTTGAGGCCAACCTCTGACGTTGTCAGATGCAGTTTTGGGCATGATATTGACATCCAGGTTTGAATAAGTGTTAGGTGCCAAAGTGAGTCAAAATGTATCCAGGTTATCAAGCCGCAGTTGCACCAGTGTCAGACCACTTTCTGTTCAGGCTTGTTATTATGACACAACAGACATTTTGAGCTCCGCGGGAGGTCCTCAATCTTGTTAAACTCTCGATGGAGGACACAAAAGAAGGCCAATTCATTGGCATAATCATGCTCTACCTATTCGTAAACATCCACATTCGAACAACCTTTGCTCTTTTCCAATATTTAGATATATCATGGCAAACGTGATTATTGATTCTGATGGGGTCTCAGTGTTTCACAGGAAACCTGTGGGTGATCTCTTTCACAAACTACACAAAATGAAACATTTTCGTAGTGTATTTCAGTCACCTTCAGCAACACCTTATTCGCCTTGTATGTTGCTGTTCATATCTGGGAAGTCAATGGAATCTTGGCCTAAATTAGACCACACTTTATTTGCTACAATCACGGGAAATTTGTAGGTAGTGTAGGTTGTCACATAGGATGTACACACTTCGGAGGGAACATTCAACAATTAAAAATTCTGAAAAGCCGATTCATGATAGATGGGAGACCAGCAAACTTAAAAACTTCGAATATGGGGAGAAGTGTGGGGCACTCCTAGTGTGGAAAGCTAGATCAGACAGGACTAGGAACAACATCAATACCCTGTCCCAAAGAAACTCGGGAAAACAGTTGACCAAGGACGAAGACATCAGGGCTGAAGCCAGGGGTTTCATGGAAGAGTTATATCAGGAAAATATAAGCATTGGAACAGAAGAATTGGAGAAGTGGTGGAGTCCAAGGGTACTACCTCAATTGAGTGAGGCAGATAAAAAGACGCTATCGGGTGAGATCACTGAAGGGGAAATCAGGGTTCAGTTAAAAAAGATGAGTAGGAGTAAGGCCCCAGGCCCAGACGGCCTACCAACGGAGATCTATAAGGATAATGTGGAAGAGATTCTTCCCTACTTGCTGTCTCTTTTTAACAATATATATCAGCAAGGAGGGGGAATTCCACCTTCATGGTTAGAGGCTACTTTTACTTTAATAGCTAAACCTAATAAAGATCTCATGAAAATAGAGTCTTATAGACCTATCTCTCTTCTGAATTCTGACCTTAAAATATTCTCTGGAATTCTGGCTGAGAGACTATCTAAAGTTATTAAAACCATTATCCATCCCGATCAGAGGGGCTTCGTGCCAGGTCGACATTTAAATGAGTTGACTTTTCAGGTCATCGGAGCAATAGTTTTTGCAGAAGAAAAGGGACTGCCATTGGCCATCGTGGCAATTGATGCCGCAAAGGCCTTTGATCAGGTCAATTGGATGTTCCTTCGGGACACTTTGACCAGGTTTGGCTTTCCATCATCCTTTATTCAGGCTGTCAAAATATTGTATGGGAACCCACGGGCGAAAGTGTTGATTAATGGTTGCCTGACGGACTGGTCTGTGATATCGAGAGGAACGAGACAGGGTTGTCCCCTGTCTCCTCTCCTTTTCGATCTGTACATCGAGCCCCTTGTTTCATTGCTGAGATCAGATCCAACAATCATTCCTTTTAAAATGGGTGGGCTGGAGCTAAAGATCGCATTATATGCTGACGACTTATTGCTGTATACCACCAACCCATTAGAGGCTATTCCTAAGTTATTTCAATTAGCAGAGGAATATGGAGCAGTCTCGGGATACAGCATTAATAAGAGCAAAACAGATATAATGAGTTGGAATAGTCCTGTCCCCATACCAGGTGTGAAAACCAAGATCAGGTATCTGGGTATTTACATTACGCACAAGTTGATAGATGTCTCAAAAATAAGCTGACAAACAGTGGTTAAAGATATACCTAAACTTTTACTTAGATCGGCCGGTCTCGCTCTTAGTATATATGGTAGAGTCAACTTAATCAAAATGGTAGTATTGCCCAAAGTGACTTTCCTATTTAACAGTATTCCACTGAACTTCCATAATAAAGACATCTCCAGTCTTTAGGGCAAGATAGGCTCATTTATTTGGGCTACTAAGTCACCAAGAATTGCTTGGAGGAAGCTGAGAAGGGGGTTGAAAATAGGTGGCCTGGTCCTCCCCGACTTACTTTTCTACTGTTATGCGTTCCAGTTAAAAAATTTCAGACTCCTGGCTAACAAGTTAGACTCATCTTCACATGGCCGTTTGTTCCAAGCAATGCTATCCGACCTCACCCAGGGCCTTGAATTTTTCTTGTTTAAATTCGGTGCCCAGAAATTTTACAAGAAATTCCGCCTAAAAATCCTACTTACAGCTCTTAATTTGTGGCAAGCAGTCTGTTAAATCTGGAAAATTCCTTACTACAACTCCCTAGCACCAATTTGGGACTCCCCCGGAACACCGGAATGTTTATCAGATTGCCTTTCTTCCCCTTTGAGGGAGGCAGGCTTTGTAAGATGGGGAGACCTGCATGACAATTTAGATCTCTTAGACTGGACATCCTTATCTAATATGACAGGAAGATCCTTTACAAGGTTTAAATACTATCAATTATCATCTTGGTGGGGAAGTGAAAACTGGGCGCTAGAAGAAGAGGGAAGTGAATTTTTAGAATTAGCCAGCAGACAGGAAGGATGGAAGGGGGAGGTCTCTTCTTGGTACATTTTACTAATAGGGGCAAAATATGGGCAGGAGGAAGAAATCTCTAAACTTTGGGGTGACTTATTGGTAGATAGCAAGGAAATGAAGCTGGAGGTTTGGACAGATTCATTTATAATATCCCAAAAAACAATAAAACCAGCAAATCTTAGAAGGAACCATCTCTACACAGCACACAGGGTCTACTGGACCCCTTGAAAATTGACAAAAATATCTGGAGAATCATATTTCTGTCCTAGATGTAAGCTTTTAGCTGCAGATGACTTACACATTTTTGCAGACTGCCCAGAAATCAAAAACTATTGGCAACAGGTTTGCAGCTTCTTAGAGGAGGTACTGTCAAGACCAGTTACTTGCAGTCTAAGACTGATTTTTTTTGGTCTACCATATGATTACGATATTAGAGACCGTATCATTCAGTTGATATTTTATGTGATTGTCATTGCTAGGAGGGAAGTGTGCAGAGAATGGAAATCTCCAACCCCCACAAGGGTTGCAGACTGCCTAATAAATATCATGAATGAAAATGGGGTAACCCAAAAGGATACGGACCTGGGTATAATGCAGTAGGAATCAGCACATATTCAAACATTTATAAGTTCATGGGTGTTCCTTATATATCCGCACCAAACCATAAATGAACTCAGTTACTTAGAATAAAAAGAAGAATATCACTACAGCACCAATATATCAAAAGGGAGGGAAAACAATGTTTAATTCATTGTCTCTAGTCACGAAATTGATATTTTTTACAGTTTTCTCAATACTTTAGAGTAAAAGGTTGCCCAGGGGGAGCGTGCACAAAAAGAAGTGATCAAAGAAAAGTGCAGTGAATCAAGGGAATAATGGAAATTCAAAGAAGTAGACAGGATATTCACATTAATTTTCTATGATTACGGTCTTACAATTTCCGTAATACAACAACCTGGCCCACATGAAGGTTGATAACAACTAATCTCTAAATCATACAAACACAACAGTCACGTCAAATGTGTGCACTTTTTTGCAAAAACTGGGTCCAGGGTGAGATTAGTATAGTCGACGTTTCGACTCGACTTAAGGTCATCCGGTGAGTTAAACCTGGGCCGTGCGAGTCTTCATCAGGACATTAAATAGTAGGGCAAGCAAGGGTTAGAGATGACCCTATGAAGAATAAAAAGGGGGGAAGTTACCCCGCTGTAGTGATATATTACCAAAGAATTAAAACCATTAGGGGTTAATTGCTTACCCAAAGGTGTAAGGCTACACTGTGTATGCCTCATACTCAGTCAAGACCGGATACTGCAAAACATAATGATGCAGAATATGGACTACTGGTATTAATACACCCTATGCGTTTGTTCAGTCACGCAGGTGTATCCATAATGTTACCTTTTTAGTAAGGATGATTCAATCGTCCATCAAAATATACTGTTCAATGTAGTCGTTTTATTATATTCGACTCCTTTTCTCTCTAATTTATTGGCAGGCAAATTCTAAAGAAAAGGTAGGAGGGGAAAATAAATCCACCCAATGTTGTCATACAAATTCCAATGTGTTTAACTATCCCTTATTTCAAGGGTTTTTACCTTGAACCGGTAGTCTCAGTTCTCCACCGCTCCTGTCCTCCAGGGATCAGGTAGCTGTATCAAGGAGAGAAACAATGTCTCTTTTAGTAAGCAATTCGCTAGGTCTCCTGCCTTCCAAGTAGCATAATAGGTCAAGTCTATTACTAAACAGAACGGAGTATCTTACCGTTCTGCCGTGTTTGCCGGTCTCGTAAGTTCCCAAAGTGTAACCGCTGTTCACCGCGGCGCGGAGCCCGTCACCTGACTCTGCCACCGGAGCCTCTGTTATTGGACACTGAGGAACTAGAGCTTAAAGACGGACTAGTCACTCACTCGCATTTCCAAGTTATGCCACTGCGGTCAACATCCAACAATTACTGTGGGCTCTAAAACCGCACGGGTAATACCCATTTTAATATCTAGAACCCCAATGATGATTGAATGGTTCAACAATAGTATAGGCTGCAACGCTAAACCGCGGGCGCCATTTTGAGTTGGGAAGATGTCCAGGAACTAAACAATTGGGGAGATGGACACGTGCAGTTGTCATTTGGTGAAACCGGGTACACGAAAAGTTGTAAAAAGAGAGAAACTCTTAACCCAATCATTTGAACAATATCATTAAAAGTTTGATTACAATTCGCTAGTGCCATTTTGGATTGGGACCGAAGGGGGATCCATATTAGATCAGGTGACCACCCATTATAACAATTATACCAAACACATAAATTGGCCACATTTTACATACTTTTATACTTTTTTCCTTGGTCATGAAACTCCTGGCTATCACAGACAGTTGTCCTTAGACAAGAGAGAGAATGTTCAGGGAATAAATAGAACTATATTTTTAAGAAATGTCCAGCCGGACAGTTTAATATCTAGATAAAAATAATGCAAGAGGAATAAGACACAGAGTGTGATGGACGTGGGACACCAGCCGATGTCCGACTAACACACTGGAGGAACACAAAAAAGGGGGAAAAATAGTAGGCAAAATCGGGTCATGTGAATATCATGAATCATAAGCAGATAATCCACAGTATACACATATGCATGCACAATTTATGTCAACTATGCATTTAGTGCATTTTGGTCAACGACGTTTCGAACCATACATAATATCGGTTCATCCTCAGGACAGAGATAATTGCCTAAAGAAATAACAATTTCACTTGAGCCCACTATGTGGGAGTCAATATGCCATACAATAACAAGGGAAATAAGCAGGGGGATAAAAGAAGGAAAAGGGGAGACATAAAAAGGATAAAACATGTCAGTTAATCAGACCCTTATCTCAACTACATATGCTGTGCACAACTCATACCATGCCAGAGTGTCGACGGTGGCAGAGTGCAGTGCATGCTAGATACATGCTGTGCGCTAGAAGTTGTGGGAGAGAGGTGGGTGCATTTTGGGAGGCACAACATCCCGTGTTTTAACTCGGAATGGTGGTGATAATAAGTACCTACCCAAGGTCCTTAGCTTATTGCGCCCTGGGTTCCCTTGTATTGTTTAAATATTATGAAACTCCTGGCGACCTTACTGGTAAGTTAGGTTCCAGACTGGGCTAAAATACTATGAGGTAGATGGCATATCAACTCTTTACATGTGGACGATGTGCTGTTGCTTCTGAGGTACCTCACAGAGAGCCCGCTCTGAGTACTACAGTTGCTGTCGGACTTCGCACACATCCCTGGCTTAAAAAAAAATGGGACAAATCATGCTTGTTCCCTTTAAAAGAGAGTGACACATGGGTGCCGACTCAATAACTGAGCATCCGCTTAAAAGGAAGGCTGACCTATCTGGAGGTGCACATTTACTGTGAGGATGAACAGCTGTTGGCCAGAAATCTTTTTTCAGGGACCTGAATGTATTCCTATTTGGTTTGGCCTGGTGCAAAGAAAAAAGGCGACTGGCTCCAAGGAAAGCTATAAGCCCCTCAAAGGAGGAATGAGGTCAGAGAGCCATGAAAGCCACTCTCACGATGATGCTCACTGCAGTGTGATAACTGGGTGCTGCAAAGGCTCCAGTGATGAGTGCAGAAGTATACAGGAAGTCCTTCAGAGTGGTTTTGGATTTACGACGTCCCAGCCCAAGGGATAACACATGTCACAATGACACTGGCAATGATACACAAAGTCCACCGACATAATCGCTGGAGATAGCCTTGTGCAGCTTGCATCGTTTTTTTGAGGTGACAAATATACACGTTTAGCCCTGGACAGATCAGGAGGTTGAAGCAGTAGGGGATTTATATTCAGAAGGGATGTTCCACACTTACTACCCAATTCAAGAGACACATGGCCTTGGGTGCGGCTCTTTTGACAATTGGGGCACTGAAAGCTACATCCAGGCTGAAGTGGGGTCATCCACCTGTCTGATGCACTGGCCAAGGTGTTAACACACAGGCTGGAAAGGCAAGTAGTTACTGCTCTGAATACAGTTTTGTCACCCACCTTTAATTTCGACAAAACAAGGGTAAATAGGAAATTGGAAGAGAATCTCATTAGGGAGCTTACAGAGAACGAATAAGTAGATATATACATTAGAACATCTGAAAAAAGGTTAAGCGGAATCTGAGCTTTCAATACACACAACTGTAAGTAAGCGCACCTGACTTATTTGACACTCACAAGAATTGCTAGAATAGCCTCTGAAGGGTGTCGCATGTGCCAAAGCCCCTAAGCGACTACAACCATATGGTATGGAGGTGCGCTATAATTGAACTATTCTGGTCACAAGTGTTGACTCATGTCACTGAGGTCTGTGGTAAAACTGGAAATATGATTGGAAGAATACAAAGGACAAACACAACTAAACAAGCCCGCAAATTTGTGGACTCAAGGCCTCATTTTTATTTGTTTGAATCTATTCATCATATTTTTCAGTTGATAGCAAATCGTTCTAACAGCAAGGCAGGATACAATTACATAGGTATGATGGAGCAGGGTTTTCCGTAAATAAACGTGCTCGGTTTAAACCTCCCAATGTGTGAAAATTATTAACAAGTTCTGAAATTAACCTGAAAAAGTGTTTGCTAATATAGTTCGGAGAAAGAAAATAGGAAAGATGTGGGAAAATTACAATGAATTTAAGTAGGATCTCAATAATTCCTATATGAAATGTCGATAAAAGAAAGTGCAAAATTATATTTTTCATGAGCAAATGTGAAAGGAAAACACGTGTTGTTTTTAACGTTTAACTAAGCAATATAAATTATATAAAATATTAATTTAAAAATGAATTATGTTTATCATTTTATTAATGAAGATTGAAATGAATTGCAAAAGGGAGCTTTTATTTTGAGCAAATTAACTGAATTTGTCTATTTCTCCTAGAGAACACTGCACGCTTTGCAAAGAAAGTCTTCAAGCTGACCTTAGGGCTAATTTGCTTTAAAACGTAGAAATGCAGAAAAATGTGTTTTATTCTTCATAGACGACTATTGTGTTCTTTCTTGTCCAATGGCTGCTACGTGTTTCAAATAGCAGTGGAACTTCCTAATGTCTGAAGCAAAGTATTAGTTTGTGGATAACCATGCTAGAAATATTTCAACCTTTGTTCGGAGGTACACCTGTCGAGGAAGAAGAAGAATTTGAGTTCCAGTGTTGAAGGATGATGATGACAGCATGAAACAAAACAATGAACTTTTGAGAGAGAGGAGTTATAGAGGTGGTGTGACTTGACACCCCATGCTTATTGGCCAATAAGAGTGAGACTTTTCCTGATTTTGAAACAAGGTAGGGCTGGACTCTATAATTCTAGGGTATAGCTATTAGTGATAGAATCCATGTTTGAGGTTGGAGAGGAGAACGTGGTGAGGGAGACGAGACCGAGAGGCGTTCATGTGAGCTGATTCTAAGAGTTCTTTTTAGCTGATGCTGTCTTTAAGCGGACACCTTATATTTGCTCCTCATATCTTGTGAGGATTGCCCCCGCTTTCTGTTTCGGCTGTAGTGTTAGACTCTCTGCTAAATAGCAGGCTGTGCTATAGATTCTTAGGTTCGTATGAGGTTCTGTATTTGCATTGATCTTATTATAATGCACTTTTGGCCTTACTCTATCCACTCAACTCATGCTCCTTAAATGAGGTGTTATTGTGAATTACTGATTTGTGTTCTCTTGTTTGATGATTCTAGTTCAATACTGTATATTTGTTCGACCATTTCATATACTTTACAACAAAGAAAATAGATAAAAGCATAGTAACAGAAAAAATGAGTATGTCATTATTTAATATTGTAAATATTGAGATAAATATATCGATGTATATAGTGTGGTTTGTTAAAATATTTCCTTAATTCTCGGCTTTCATGAGGGAGACATTATCTAGATCTTTTCCAAATCCCTGTCAACTCTCCAATCTGTCGGAAGACCAGATGTTGATATGGGCCAAAATGTCAGTATTATGTAATGGAGATTTATAGACTGAAGCGCGTGGTGTAAAATTACACATTCTGCCTTAGTTAGTCAAAAACCCTTTTCCGCTGTGTCGCGCACTATCCAGTAGAATATCTCCCCAATAGTTGAGTGCAATGGAATATTGCAAATTTCATTCTTCAAAGAAGAACAGTACTGAAAGGAACTGGCCATACATCAACATGCAAGCGTCCATCAAACTGAACACAACCATATAGGAGATAAGATTCGATATGAGTATAGTAGTCCACTAAGAGGGCCAACAACATAAGCATCGAGAAATAGACAAACGATTACGGTTTTGAGTAATACAATGTTAGAGCATCATGTTATTTTAAAAATTGTAGGGGTGCATCATAATCACTCGTAGTCAACACCCGCATATTTAGAGGACCAGGTTGCTGTGTGATTTATAATGTAGTACTGGGCCGGGGATCAGTGCAATATGTAGTTGTGTGCTTATATCATTTAAAGATTAATGTAGTGCCATGTTCGAGAATGTGTCTTAAATAACATAGAAATTATTGCTTCATGTTTAAATTGTTGCATTAGAATTGAACGTGTCATATTAAAGTTGCACGTATAGATTGCCCTTTTAAGAAATGCCTGATGCTAACATGAGAAGGAATAATGTTTAGAAATGTAATTAAATATTGTTTTAGAATGGTTTAAATGTGTTGAATATGTTGTTGTATTAGAAATGCATTCAAAAGCTTAAAGGCCTGAGACATGAGATTGCCAGCAGAGGCCTAACAGTAATTTTCTTAGATTAACCAGAGAGGCAGCTTTGAATGTTATCCCTTAGGAAAAGGGTCCTTTTCACAGTTGAATTCGAAATGTAACTTAGAGCGTGTGTAAGATTGTTTCTCATGCATTTCTCCTGCAGGTGCAAGACCAAGTTGTTAGGTAGAATAATCCATTGTTTAAGAGTTAGGTTGGTAGGAGTAAGAACAAAAGGAGTCTACTGGAATGTGAAGATGCAACATTTGGCAGGGAAGGTGCCTGGGACCCGAGGACACAGCAATGTTTTTTGGAAGAAGACAAATCTGTGCTGGAAAAGTACAAGGGGCTGCACCTACCTGAAGGAGGTGTGCCATGGGCGTGCCTACTGTTTTGGAGTTTTGTATTAGGGAAAGTGCCCCGAGTGAGGGGAGTCAGTTGCAGATGTAGTGAGGGTCGCAGTCGGAGTTTGGGTTAGAGTCGGTTGGAGTCAGACTGAGTCCTTTTTAAGGCAGTCCAATTGGAAATGCAGTTAGACAGGTGTCTCAGTGGGAACTAGGCAGGGGAAATTAAGGAGCATCTTAGAACGAGCATGGTAGCTTGGGTTACTTACCTGAAAGAAGTGAGTGTGCTTCTTAGGAAGCCTTCACAGCTGACACCTTTTTCTCTTGCCTGGGAGGCATGTTATGTAGGGATGTCACCTTAGAGTTAGAGTAGGGACAGACTAATCTATTTTTTCCCATTGGAACAGATGCAGTTGAGACTTCCAGTGGGAACTGTTATTGCTTGCCTAATGTTTTTGGAACTCACATTGCTCTTTATTTTGAGTCGTCTGAGACGTCTGCGTAGGATTATGTTTGTATTAGTGCTGGTTTATTTCTTGAACCTCTTGCTGGGGTGCTTGTATATTCAGTTATTTGTGGCTTTGTAATAAATCTTTAAACTTAATTTCGTAGTCAGTGGTCCTTTGGATTGTATTGGGCCCTTGGAAAAATGTTATAAGTATGCAAATAGAGAACTTCCATTTACACTTCATTGCAGACTAAAGGGATCTAGTCGGCTAGGGATTCCAAGGAAAAATCTGTATGTGAATCCCAGCGTCATCAACAACAATAAAAGAAACCTTGCTGTGACTCTCTGTTTTTTTGTCCCTATGGATAAGACCTAGGAGACATGTTTCCCACATGCGTAATACAAGTCTCCCTGTGCAAGCAGATAAGTGAAGTTTAACATCCTGCCAATGGTGATGAAGGAACGAGCAGGCCAATAAGATATGGAGTAGATCTGTGTCAACCTGAAGACAGTGAGGGCAGGCACCATCCGTGAGGTGAAAGTAACAATTTATTTCAGTGAGGGTAAGGTAGGCTCAGTGTATGATGTAAAATTGAATACATTGGAAAATAGTGTAGTGTGGAATGTGAACTGGGCTTTCCAATAAGGAAGCCCATTCTTTGTCTGAGTAGTGGCAAGCCAAATCTATCTCTCAGTAACTGTGCAGGGGCATGGGCTGCTGTGCAGCATAGGTAGGCAGCGAGATAGAAAACCAATGTATCAGGTGTCGCCCAGTCCCATTACACGAAGATACTGTCTAGTGAGGTGTGCCTGGCGTTCTTTAGCCATGGTGCCCCACTTGCTCTGTAACATCGTGATCAATGAGTTGTAGAAAAGGAAATGGCCAGGGGCATGTCATCATTCTCCATCAAGTACTCATGTGGAAGGAGGGTTCAGTCATGGTAAAGATCCCTTGAAGTGTTAAGGCCTACTGCGAACCAAGCAGCTAGTTCCATCGGTGAGGTGATTCTGTGTCCCCTGTGTGTACCGAGCAAAGCAATTGCCAGTGCATAGGGAATCAATGATCATGAGAGATAAAGACATCAGAAAAAGCAATAATATGCCATTCCTAGAAGCATAAAGTCAGGTGTTGTGGCCAAAGAGTAAGAATGGAACAATTGAAGAGTGTTGGGGAAGCTCCAGGTTGGAAGTCTCATGGTAGCAGTGGTCAGCTGAAAGATCACTAGCCATTTAGCCACCCATTGGATTTGGGAGGCAAAGTATTGCTCTTTGAGGTTCGTTACAGCAAGCCTGCCGTGGTCTGTAGGCAACTAAAGCTTAGAGAGGGCCACCCTGCAGTGAGATTTGTTCCAAATGAATTCCCTCATTAGTTTCCCAAAGGATCAGAAAAAGGGTGGTGCAATGTAAAGGGGGAATTTGGCAAAGTAATTAAAAAAGCAGGGGAGGATGGTCATCTTTAGGAGGGCTTTTCAGCTTACCTCCAACAGCGGGAATGTCCACCAGAAGGCAATTTGTGCCTTCAGGGATGTGGCAGCTTGTATCAGAAGGTCCGTACGTGAGTGATATACCCAGACACCTAATTACAGGAATGTAATGGGTTGCCAAGTTATTGGAACGCCGTTTAAAATAAAGTTTGGGTTCAGGAGCACGGGTTTGAAGAGGAACAGATAAGATTTAGCCCAGTTTTCTTTCAGGCCAGCAAGATCGCCAAAGCATCAGGGCAAACACAGTGAGAATCGAGTGCACATCTCTAAGGTAAAGTAGCAGAATGTCAGCATAAAAAGTGATGAACTGAATGCTGGCACCCAGGGGAATGCACCATTTACGCCCTACTCCCAAAGGGCAACCACCAGTGGCTATATTGCCAGGGAGAAGAGCATTGGGGAGAGCAGGCAGCACTGATGGGTGCCTCTGAATATTTGAACTGATTCAGAGATAAGGAGGCCTGTTTTGACCCTAGCCTGCGGCAGGTTGAATAGCAATTTTCAAACAGGAAGGCCCACTCCAGAGAGCCACAGGCCTTCTCTAGGTCCAGTACCAGGTATCCAGGCCGAGGCCACTAATGCAGAGTGTACTTTAGCCTGCGAAAAATAAATGTAGTAGGCTAAGAGAGGTGCTGCAACCAGGACAATGACCTCTGGTTTAACCCAGATCAGAACACCCCTGGCAAAGGAAGAGAAATTGGTGGTGAACACCTGGCAACGCCTTCTCGTTTGGAGCTCTGTTGTTTCAGTGAGTGTTAAGTGCGTTTCTTGCAATAACGCTACATAGGTGGAGCAATGTTTGAGAAATGAGTAAACAGCCTATTGGCACAAGTGGCTGTGCATTCCCTGCACATTCCCGGTGAGAACGTTAGTATGGGTCATGCTGTCAATGGAGGACAATGTACTGGTCGGCCACCTCACACCAAGCAGGGGGCCAATGTATGGACAATGCTAGCATCATGTAGGTGTGAGTGAGAAGGCACATATAACAGAAAAATTCAACTGGGAAGAAAACCAATAAAGAATAATGAATGCCATCAGAGCAGAGTTACAACATGTATCTGCCGAAAACGCCAAACTGTGGCAGTCAAAGACGGCAATACAAACAACAATGTGGGTGCAAGGAGGGAAATGCAGCAGCCCAATACGGGGTATCCTATGTGATGCGCCTGCACCAGCTAGTGGTAGGTGATCAGGTCCACGTCGGAGCGCCACTGCAGGGTCCAGGGCAACTACATTGTGTCAGGGAAAATGACAATAAAGCCCAGACACAGTTTGATTGCTTGTCAGCTGTAGTGAGGACATGTGAGCACCAGCCAGGGAAAGATGATCAATGCAAAGTCATATGGGAGCATCATTGAGGTCTGAGGCCATCACACTGCATCAGTAAGGCATGGTAAGGACTAAGCGCGGGCAGAGTTTGCGGTGTTTGCGGAGTTGAGCTACGCGGCACTCCGCGAAGTTGCAAAAAATCTCTGCCCCACTATGCAGAGCTCCGCAAGCGGTGGATTTCTATAGAAAAATGCAGTTCGCGGTCATTGCACAGTGCAAATGCTTGTCTGCACTGTGCAATCATCGCAAACTGCACCTTGCACAGCGCAAGCGGTCCCTACTTTCCCTCTTCTTCTGCTCGAGTACATTTTTACTCGAGCAACAGCTTTCTCAACTCGAACAAGCAGTTTCTCATCGCGAGCGGTCGCGAGCATAAGCAATGAGAAACCTGACCACCCCACGTTGAGAAATCTCACCGGGATGTTTATTTTCCAAGGTCATGCTCAGTAACTTGATGTTGAGGATCGCGAATGAAGAAATACCTTGCCGGGAGGTTTATTTTCCTCGCTTGCAGTCTTTTTTAAACATCTAAATGCAGCTTATTTTCCGAAACGGAACATAGGATGCATTTAGAAACAAATGAACGTTTTTACAGCCATTTTGTTGGAGTAGGCATGGATCCTAGGGGCCACCGCCTACTCCTAAAAAAAATGACCTTATTGAGAAAGAAGAAAGGGTTCCCTCTGGACCTCTTCCCAATTACAATTGGTTATCACCTCTTTTGACTATCTTGTGACGGGATTTGTGTTGCAAAACATAACTTAAAGAATAATTATTTGGAAAGGACACACTTTACATGACCCTTCCAAATACCAATTTAGCATTTACTAGCAAACACAAATTACGATTCAGCAACATTTTAAGGAAACATAATTTAGGTTTTTTAAATTTAAAAATGCCGGTATTCTTTTACAAACACTTACATTTGACCTCTGCAAAAACAAAAGTGCTCTGCTCTTGAGGCCCCTAGCTCTGGTTTTGGCCCAGAGAAGACTAGCCTTGTCCTCGAAATCGGCATTGGCTCTTCGAGTGCAGTAATAGTTGCAAGATGAGTATAAATGAACCAGGGCTGAGACAACGATGATACTAAGAAGAGCGGTACCACATGAGGAATGGGATACGCTGATGCTGGCAGTGAAGGTTAAGACAGATGAAAGACCTCCTTAATGATGAAATAATGGTAGATACATCACTTGGTATATCACATATTTGCCTGAGACTGGTCTGGAAAATTACTTTAGACCTGGATATTATGCAGAAATGGTGAAGTATTAATTGAATATTCGAGTGTCTCGCTGAAGATATTACCTTTCTAATTGAATCCCCAGGTGCCTGACTTTTTTCTTTTTCTTTTTGATTTTCTCTCAGTTACAAATGCTTACTTTTATATTTTCTCTCCAATGTGAATGGAAATTGCATTGATCGCCATGCTCAGTATTCACATAGAAAGTGTAGAGAAAGTGTAGAGATTAACATTTTTAATTGAGAGCAATATGGTTTACAAAATGAAAACAAGATCAGGCTGAAAAACACAGCACTTCTCCAAACAATCACCAATTTTCTGTATTTGCATTTTCCGACGTACATTTTTCTCTTCAGCTCTGGAATCTATATTTTGGATGACAAAGGGAATTTGGGAATCCACTCTTATATAGAATAGTTTGTTGCATGTGGAACTAATTTTCTAGAGATGTGAGTTACCCTCTTCTCTCGTGATTGAAAAGAGTGATTCGGAATAGAGAACAAGAAGGTGTGTGTTTTGCATCCGACCATTATAGCTGAAGTTCTGATTTAACTGAGGGGAGGGTAAATATAGTAGAATGCGTTGTTCTGTCCCTGTATATAAATGCACACACTTTAAGAGAGTCAGATGGGTTAGTCTGTCCCAGTATTTACGCAAATAATTTAAATAGCACTATTATATTTATTTTATAGTGCTAAGACGTGATGTCATGAGGTCATCTGTATATTGTCTTAATTGGTCTGTCCCCCCACTTCTTTTTATAGGACTTGTGCCCTGGGGCTGAGGGACTAGTTGTCAACCAAGCTGGCTGTGGCACCTGTGTAAACCTTTAGAGCTCGAACCATCCATACTTGATAAGTACACAGGAGTGGCCTAAACAATCTTGTCCACCAAAACTAAACACATATGTTACCACTTCCCTCAGTTGAACTGGGATTTATTGAGAAATTAACCCCATTCATGATATACTATTGATGATGCTGAACGATTTGGTTATACATACAGAACAATTATTTCCCTGAGTGGTTAAGCATCAGTTCTTGAGCGACATTATTCGACTTTCCATATAGCTCCTTTTATTCGTTCACACATTAAATAGGACATCCATTGGTGACCTGAGTGTCACATACATCCATGCTAAGGCTACACCCTTGATAATGCTTAAGATTCTGATTTTACAATATCCCGTACATCAAAAACGAAACAGTTTTTTGCACCAGTCCAATGAAACAGAGATCCAAACTAACATACATATTTCAAGTGGAAGTTAGCAACACTAAATTAACAATTGTTGAGTTGCATTCTATCAAATGAAAGCTGTAAATCACAATCCAACCTGAAGAAATTGATAACTAATAAATTTGCTCAATCCAATGTTCATCTTTTCAATTCCAGATGCATCTATACTGAGCGCCATATGCAAATGTGGACGACAATGCTTGAAATTAGATTTCCATTTTACTTAATTAAATTAGCACATGACCTGAATACTAATCAACTTTTATGCTGGAGCTGCTTGGAAATTAATAAACCAAATTGGAATTATAAATGAGCTTTCTACCAGAAGACTTTCATGCGTTTTGACTAAATTAGTCTGCATGCGAGCCAAGAACTATAGACACATACTTATTATTAATATTTCTAAGAACATCTTAAGACGGTGTAATGTTAAAACATGAAGACAAGTATAAGATCAAGTACAGGAACCACAAAAATGGCTCACACAGCTAAAGAAACTCTAACAACGGGTAAAATATTTTAACCAACCTTTATTCCCTCTGAAAGAGATTCATGCATTGTTCTTTATTCTAGAAGAAAGAATAGCCCTTCATTAGAGTGGGCAAGTCAGTCAGTCGGTCATGTTAATTTTTTTTTTGGTTCAATGAACCATAAAAGTGCACGGTGCAAATACATTGTAAATACATTAAAAAAAGTAATACCTCAGCCAATAAAATGCAACCCTGATACTACAGTCAAAACCAGGGAGACAAAAACCTCAAAGCCGGTGCCCTTGAGAATGGGCTCCCAGAAGGTCCGCCCTGTCACCCGGGTTAACCGTGTTGTTTCCAAATGGGGGCAGCTCAGACAATACACTGGGGTAAGTAGAAAAATAGTGCACATAGACCAATAAACGGTATAACAAAATCACAACTATAAAAACATAAGTGGATATCATTGAACTGGTGTATTTCTCCCAGCTATTCCTACACATGGTGTGACACACAATAATTTGAGAGAGGGAGGTATACTCATAAAATAGTTTGTAAATAACCAGGCCCAATTAAATACCATGTTCAAAAGATGTCACAACATTTTGGGTTAGGGCATTAGGGTCACTTAAAATAGGCACATTACCAACATGTGCTAAGAATTCATCACTTAACGAGAGGATTAGCCCACTTATTTTGAGGGTTTCAATACCTGCCCCTCTATTGCAGGTTTTCCCCATATCACTTTCTGATAGCAACGGCACACCTGATGAAATTCACAACGGTAATACAGAGGCCATTAATGTAGATATCCAAAACCTTCTCAATAAGTACATGGGCGTTGCTTTCTCAGTAATTCGAGCAGAAACCTTGCTCTTGTTGACTTATAAAATACACAAAATAATACAAAGTGTAGAGTACTTTGTTAGGACAGATTGTCACAAGAACATGGCTAGAGCTTATTCGACTATCTTATTTGGCATGGGAAAGTTACCAAAAAGTGCACTTTGCCTAGCCGGAACCTTGTAAGATAATATCTATTTCGCAAATTTCTCCTAAAAGCTCAATAAAACTGTAAATGAGTGATCAGAAGGCTAAACAAAACATGGGTCAGAATTCCCAAGTATCCGTGGCACTGCCAATGATACATATTGGCCTGAGTAAAAAATGACAAGTTAATAGAGTCTTTTGCTGTAGGGATCATGTTTTGGGGATTTTCAAAAAGGTCAACTAATCCAATCTCATGGAACCTGCGTTTCATATAATTAAACCAGGGGATCTTATCAACACTACAGATGGCAAGATAGTCCTTAATGATAGCTCTTGAACAAGATAAATCCTCAGATAGCCACATTGTAGCCCATAAACTCAGAGGGGCATGGGCAATATGGTCCTCAATAGACTCCAGACCCAATTCAGGATGGTGAGTGTTGTAGAAGCACTTTTTGGTATCATCAGGAGTCTTCGAATGATTATGTTCTCTACAACTTGAAGCCTATTACTCATGCTTCACCCCAATACCACGCCCCATAAGTGGTGATGGAAACGCATCTTGCTCTACAAACAGGTAATAATTCTTTAACTGGTTTCGGCTCTAATTTAGCTGCAAACCGAAAAAGCGCATCTGAGGCCCTGCTTGTCTGCTGAGCTCTTAAAGTCAACAGAGGGTCCCATGTCAACTGTGTATTGAATAGATTACCCAAATATGAAAGGTTTTCAACTATTTCTATCACTTTTCTCTGCATCATGAAAATGTTTGTTTTTGTAAGCAGCGGACCGCATACCATAAGATATGCTTTCTGGAAATTTACATTTTAAATCAAGAGATATCATAAAATCTGTAAAAGCATTAAGGGATTTCTGAAGGCTAGAAGATGTCCTTGCCAACAGGACTGTATCATCTGCATATGAGAGCAGTGGCACAAAAGTGCAACTGATTCTCGGGAAATCAAGCTTTCTCTTCTATAGTAATGGGCCTTGAGCCCATTACTATGCATAAGAAACAAAAAGGGGGCTAAAATATAACCTTGGTGGACCTCCTCGGTTGAAGAATTGTGTTGTGTTTTTTCTCATTTGCTACCAAACTTTATCCCAACTGTTATGTTTATGTGTAGCCAATGTAGAAGGACTATCAGTGCTTTCTCTACTCCCATCTCTCCCATCATTGCCCACAATCCGTCCCAATTGACGGTGTCAAAAGCACCATAAGTCTATGAAGGCCAGATGTATAGAGCTCTTCATGGACTTTGTGTACTTACTGACAGTTAGAGACAGATTGATGCATTGTTCAGCTTGCCCAGGTCCCTTTTCAAACCATATTGTGTTTTCAAAAGAACCCCATTTGTGGATGCCCATTCTTCTAAACAAGCAAGAAGGACCCTACCTAATACCTTTACTGTCACGTCAATACAATTAAAATGGCCTGTAGCACATAGGGTAATTTCTATCCCCTTTTTAAAGACACGTATCACTATCAACTCTTTCCATGTACTGAGCAAATAATTGCTGCTTTGAAAATATTGGTTAGTAACGGTGCACAGAAAACCGGGATACCCTTAAAGAGGTCAAGGGGCACTCCATATGTGATGGGAGCCTTCAAACAAATGCCCTGAGCTATCACTGCCTCCACTTCTTGGACTGAGATAGACATGGTTAGCTGTCCATCTCCTCTCCGGCAGAATCCAGAGGATCAGACTCCCCTCCTTCCTCTCTGAACCCACAAAAATCAACTGCGGACTACCCCAAGGATCATCCCTCAGCCCCACTATCTTCAACATCTATGTGGCCCCTCTCTCCACCATCGTCAGACAGCATGGGCTCAGCATAGTGTCATACGGCGACAACACCCAGCTCATCCTCTCCCTCATGAAGAACCCTGAATACACCAAACTCTGCTTCCAGGAAGAAATGAAGGATGTCGCGGCCTGGATGAAAGATAGCTGCCTGATGCACAACTCAAAGAAGACTGTGGTCCTCATCCTAGGACCCTCCACCTCCCCCTTGGACAACACGTGGTGGCCCTCCACCCTCAGGAGCCCACGCACTTCTACAGACCACACACAGAACCTCAGCATAATCCTGGATTCCTCCCTCACCATGACCCGCCAGATCAACTCCGTCGCCTCCACCAGCTTCAACTGCCTTCGCATCCTCCGAAAGACCTTTAAATGGATACCCCCGAATGCAGAAATTCCATCACCCACGCACTCATAACCAGCCGACTGAACTACAGAACTCATATACACAAGCTCCAAACCATCCAGAACGCCGGAGCCAGACTCGTCCTCGGGACCCCAAGACACAAACACATGACCCAGCACCAACAAGACCTCCACTGCTTCCCCGTCGATAAGAGAGTAACCTTCAAACTCCTCACCCATGCCTACACATCTCTCTACAACATCGGACCCAAATGCCTCAACAAGAGAGTCTCCTTCCACGTACCCAAAAGGAACCTCCGCTCCGCCGACCTCACCCTGGCACAGACCCCCTGCATCAGCAGACACAGAACTGATGGACAATCCTCCTACATCACAGCCAAGACCTGGAACGAGCTCCCAGAGAACATCAGATGCTCCTCTAACCTGCACACCTTCAGGAAGAACCTCACAACCTGGCTCTTCAACTGAAACCTGAGCTGCACTCCCCCCCCCTCTCCCCAGCGGCTTGAGACCCTCGCGGTGAGTATTGTGCTTTATAAACCCCTGATTTATTGATTGATAAGGTTTGATTTAGTTTGAGGGGCATCTCCATGTTCAGGGCTACCCTATTTAAAGGGTGAAAAATACGAGTAAAATGATCTTCCCAGGATTCCCCTAGGATCAGTGAGTCCATCTGGGCTGCGTCTTCTGAAAACATTGGACAATTTATAATTTCCCAGACTTTTTTTGTATCCTTAAGGGACCTTGTTCGTAACCGATCCTACCTTCCCTCCTTCCTCAATTCCCTTTTTCTCTGTTCAATCACGGATTTATAATCCCCCCTCAGCGTTTTTACTTGCTTTTTATCCCATGGGACTGTATGTAAAGCTCCTTTTAGTTCTTTATGAGCTTTAGTGCATTCGCTGTTAAACCCATGTATCGGTGGGGCTTTTTTTGGTGCAATGCTCTTTACCAAACCCACAGAAATTACTGCAGATAGCACTTCAAAGTCCTGCACTACTTCTGTCAGGGAAGGATCTTGCTTCAAATATTTATCTATGAGCTCCCATTTTCCAGAGATAATTTCCTGCTTAAACTTTTGGGGATCTACCTAATCCCATTTCAGCTCAATTCCCTTATTGGGATTGAGCTGAATGACTTGATCTTGCACTTTCCCTGTCCTTGGATTTATACTAAAACAAGCTAATAGAGGGTAATGGTAACTCAAGCAGTTTGGTGTGATTTGTGTTCCACAGGAGTAATATAATTTTTGGGTATTAACATAAAATCAACGGAGCTAGCCCGACCACCCCCTACATAGGTTGGGCACAACAGGATGGAATAACTAATAAATTTGATGGAGAAGGCTTTTGCGAAAAAGAAAACCTGCTCGAATTGACACCCCGTAATATTTACTAACAGTGTGCAGTGGAAACTGACGTATGAATTACATAAAATACACAGGAAAATGCGTTTCGTATGCCTGCACTAATGTGAACGAATGCATGAAAGAACTAGGCCGCATTTCGCATCTTGCATCTTGCTTTAAAAACAATAATAAATAATGCTGCTTTTGCATAAAGCTTTGGTAAGAAAAATATTAACATGGGATAGTGCAAGGGTGGGTAATAAACAGTGGAAAGTACATTTCATGTAATTTCTAAATGCCTATGTTTTATTCGTCATAGTGAGCTTATTGGGCCTGAATTTCCTAAAATTGTCATGGTAGAATGGGGGCTGGAGAAAAACATGAATAACCCAATAAATAGACAGAAAAGCTGAATGCTCCTGGAGAAGTGCATAAGGCCAAGGTTGATCAGCTACGAAAGACACTGTTTGCCTGCCAGGAGACAAGACTGGCCGTGGGACCCGAAGTCAGTGAATATACCTCTTACGCGGACACAGCAAAAAGGACTCATGTGAACGATGAAAATGTTACATATAGCATGAATGAATAAACAAGTATACACTAGTCGAGGATCATTTAATGAGAACAATAGAAAACAAAGAAGACTTTAGAATAATGAATGTGATCATGATGGTGTGATTAACCACCCCCAAACCCCCCTATAAGGGACTGAGTAAAGAAAATTGTTTCAACTATTGTAGGTTGGACATGTAGGTTTTATGTACAACTGGGCTGCCCTGGGGATGGGGTTATGGTGGATGCTGCAGGAGAGAGAGATAGAGGGGTGACTTGTCGTTGTCCGTCGCTTTGCAGAGAGGCCTAGCTGATCCTGTCCCCGTCCCGTTCCTGTCTCTTGAAATCTTTGTTCCCTGGCTCTATCACGGGGAACCTCTGCTACCGCATTGGCCAGGAGGGTAGTATTTCTAAGAGATCTTTGGGTTATTATAGTTTTCCATGTTGTCCTACAATTTTCAAAAGCATTTGCAAATGTATTTTTGTCTCTGAAACTTATGTCTCTTCATCTATCCACTCCTTCATATGCATTTAGTTCATTTAATGAGTATGACACTTTTTGCATTTTATTTATGTCTTTTTCTCCCTTCGTGAATTTTCTGTTCGCCTTGTGACTTGTATGCAATGAGCATTCTTTCTATCACATTATTTAGCAATACAATGTATTAATTATACCGAGAGTCTGTGATTATTTAGCCAACTAGATAGATAGATAGATAGATAGATAGATAAATAGATAGATAGATAGATAGATAGATAGATAGATAGATAGATAGATAGATAGATAGATAGATAGATAGATAGATAGATAGATAGATAGATAGATAGATAGATAGATAGATAGATAGATAGATAGTACTATTATTACCATCAATTTCTCAACTAATGGTCCTTCAACCAGAGGAAAGACATTGACATGCAGGTTCAGTTATGTATTTAGAAATGTCAGATATGAACCTGTAGAAGAAAGCAATGTATTACGCCATTAAAACGTGACCCCCAGAGCATCAGGGATATGGGTGAAAGTGTATTGGCCATTTATATGTAAGTATTGATCCCTGATTATGTGTTGCACTGGATGACATTCAGAGGAATTACACTGTTTACAGCTAATATAGCATTGAAAGCTTCCCTAAAGACCAGAATGAGTAAAATGGGCCATATGCTAGCCGTCCTTGTCTTCCATTCCCCAAACATGTTGAGTACTGTGTTTACAAAAGTTATGATTAAAAGCTCCAACCCATGAAATACACAGCGGCTGTTTCACTGATGTGATTTTACTAATTTCATCTTGTAGATCCTCTATCATTTTGGCAATTGCCATTATCAAAGCTTTTATAATAGAAATTCACCAGAAGTAAAAAAAAAACGGGGCCAAGTTAGAGATTACAAGTAATTGATACCAGAGGGAGAAACAAATGATTTTGACCTTTATACATTTATTTCACTGCTATACACACCGCTATACCACCGTTGCCCTTACTGATGCAGAGGGTGTTGCCAGGATATAAAAGGAAAATGTTATTAGGCGATCAACTTTCTTATAAGCAGATTAAGTCAAAACCTAAGACATAACTTAACTAGTCCTCATTTCTCAGCTTTGTGTGGACTCCGGCTATTTTCCATGATAACATCCTAAAGGGGTAGTCATGCTTGTCCCTTTGCTTCATGTGTTCCTCGCTGCCTCTCCCACAGAGGCCCACGCGGCCTGCCTCAGCGCACCACACCCCGCTTCCCTTCCTCCCGCTTGCTACCAACCCCCCCTCACCATCGTCTCCCACAACCAGGGCCGCACCCCTGGCATCCATGCGGCTCCTCAACTGCACTCTTGCCGTTTTGCATGGCGGCGAGCAGGCCAGAACAGCAGGCGTCACGCCAGTGGATGTGCGCCTCACAGGGCGCACTCAGCCCTGAGGGCCCACCAATAAATCCATCCAACCTGCTTCACTACGCAGGTGGATGGCTTCCAACACACGGACATCGTCGCAGGCCATAACTCCAAACAAGCTCGCCAAAAGCTAAGCACACTGCAGAAAACCACCAAAAAGCTTGCCAGAAAAACCTAACCTACAGCGCTTCCAGCCACCAGGTCACCAGAACCTAAAATGGTAGCTGGGCCAGCCCTATCACCCACTAAATTGCCTTGGGCTACATTTTAAAATTTGGCTGCCTTTGGGCTATTCCCAAGGCAGCCCAAAACCACAAAATGGCTGCTTCTTACTCGCCTCCTCCCCTTCCCAATCTGCCCAGGGGGCAGACCTCTCGATGCTCGGCTGCCCCCCAAATCCTCCTTGGTTGGTACTAGCTTGAGCTAACTCCATCAAGACAGGGGTGTAACACGGGCCCCCGAAGCCCACGCAACGCCCGGCGGCCTGACCTCTTAATAAATTGAATGGTGTGCAAGGCATACTCACCTGGGCCCCCTCCGGCCCTGGCCTCAGAGGCTCATCAATGATGATCATTGATTATTATTAATAATTGGTGCATGCGCACGCTCCGATAGACCTCAGAGGCTCGCCCGCGGCCCCGCGCTCTTTATTAATGAAATGTTGGTGTGCAACAAATTCCTCTTACGCGGCGGAGCGCGGGCCCCCAGCCAGGCCTCTGAGCTTACTAATTAAATGGAGCGTGGGCCTTGGCAGGGTCCCTCTGAGGCACTTTATAATTAAATAGTGGGTCAGGGTGGGTATGTGCGACATTCAGTTGTTTCCTCGACACGTCTGTGCGTTCTCCAAGGTCAAGTGGGGGCAGGCAGGGCTGTTGCAGTGACCAATGCCCTGATTGCATTTGCCATGATGATGACATGCGCATTGAGCGCATGCAATTAAAAGTGCTCCCCCGTTGCCGAAAACTGAGAAAATGAGCCTCAGCTAAGTTTCCTGGTTCAGCTGCCCAAAACCAGCAGTGAGGAGAAAAGAAAAACTGTTGAAGGCCCAGACTTGGTACCCATGTAAACAACTCGGTCTGTTGTTCTTCATTCCCCGTCAGCTATTTCCCTTTGTAACTTCCCCCGTACTACTGTGCCGGTGTCCTGTGTCACTCATGCCGATGCCAGAGAGTCTCCTGTGGCTTCTCTCCAGCTGCATCTGCCTTGGGCATCCTTTAAGAGGTGGAGGATGTAGAGGGCTGCAGTAGCTCTGACAGCTGCCTCCGGATTAATCCATTTTAACACTGCTTTACACAAATCTGCTCTGTATC
Organism: Lissotriton vulgaris; assembly: GCF_964263255.1. Taxonomy (NCBI): domain Eukaryota; kingdom Metazoa; phylum Chordata; class Amphibia; order Caudata; family Salamandridae; genus Lissotriton; species Lissotriton vulgaris. The sequence continues at coordinate 1,569,694,616 of NC_141694.1, forward strand.
TAGGCCCAGGTATCGCTTCCATCCCCCTCCTGCTGCGTGGTGTGGTGCTGGGTTAGTGAACTAAAGCAGCAGGGGAACAACTGCTCACAAGGCCGCCTGGCACTGTCCAGCACCAGGTTAAGGGGTCAGGCTGCTTACGGCTGCACAGAGCCGCCAGGGCAGCCTTGTGACAGAGCTCAAATGCACCCAGCATGCCTGCATGCTCCCTGCCGCTGCCGCATCAATGACATCTTTATTACCAGAGTACATAATGTATGCCTGCCTGTAGCTGGCAAGAAGCTCATGGTGCCAGGTGCATTTCGTCCCTGACACACAAATACTGCAACTTTTCTGTTTTTTTGTGTGCAAACTCTGCTTTTGTATGGTGCGACATTTGCTAACCAAAGCCATAATATCGTGGGTGTCCACCAAATCAAAAATGTCACTAATACAACTGAAACAACCCATTTAACTGTAACTCTTCTGCACAGAAACAACTTGATCCTACACTTTTTAAATTGCTATCATTCCATTCACCATAACAAACTGCAGGAATTTGAGCTAAGGGCTTTTCCACCAGGCCTTCTCTTCCCCTTCCCCCTAGTTACTTCGTTAACAGAGCACCACAGCTCAGCGCCCCTCCCCACCCCCGTGCACCAGATGATTTGGCTCCTCAGGCCCCAAGTCAACCATTCTCTAGTCTCTAAAACTTGTGACAAATCCACCGCACCAGTCAAAAACACCTACCCAACACCCCTGTTGCAGCCTTTGTCCCTAGCCACAAACCACTGAATTCAACCCATGTCCAAAAAAATAGCCTCTCTTCACTAATATCAAAATCATATAACCAAGCCACACCCAATGAACTCTTGCAAGGGGAAGAGAGGGCAGATTTTACAGACCCTGTGAGCCTGAGCAGAGGATATAAAGTACAGAGCCTTCCCTATGCACCTGATCTTAAAGCCAGCTAGAAGAAACCCTCTAACTAATCACTCTTCTCCACACCCCCTGGACCAAGCCACTCTCCAAAAACACCGGTGAGAGACCATTTTGGCCCATCCCCCTCCTTGGCCCCTATTATGCGACACTGCACAGCCATGACACAGTGAAAAAGACTGCTTTAATGAGAAATGTCTTTTCCCCCACTATGTATTTGCACTTCTTTGCCACTTAACACCTGTTCTCTTCTGATCACACCACCTTGAACGTGACATTTGTGTCAGTCCTGATTTGTGTTCACAAAACAAACCTGCATTGCACGCAGCATAGCCTCCCTTTCAAACGCGGGCCGGAGTCTGGAAAGCATGAATCTTATCACCGTCACGCCATTGTATATCTACTTAGCAAAAGCGGGGGTGGTTGCTAAAGGACTGGAGGCCAGGAAGGCAGTTAAGTTAAACAAGCTAAGTGGGGGACTAAAACCGGAATGGAAATTCAAACGTGCTCTTGTGTGCTCAGCTGTTGCGTTCCCAAATGTGTGACAGGTAGGGTGATACCTTCGCACAAACTAACCAATAAAGTCCATGGGGACAGATATATTAGGAATCACATTCTTTTGAGCTATGACTAATGAGGAGCTTTAAAACGATGTTGAAACTGCTGCAGAGCACCTACAGTGAAAGGTCACTATTGATCACAAGTCTTGTTTTTTTTATAGCTAGGTGTACCTTCATTGCTGGGATTTGAATGCATATACTGAATAACATAATAAGAGAAAACTACTATTCCCAGCATGCAAAGTGTTTAGAGTTAAAAAAGAAAAATCTAGTTACAATTCACATGGAGCATACAACAGGCAGCAGCTGAAGACTGGATACTACAGTCCTTGGTGTCATGTGACATGGTACAGTGAGCCACCCTATAACACAAATGTCCTCTCATTTATAACTTCTAGTCTCACCCCCACTCCCTACTCACACACAATAAGAAGCTCCAGCAAGGCCTGGCTCAAATGGTGCTCTGCATGCAGACTCACACTCCTCCCACTTTAGATTATTGTCTTTGTTATTACTGCATTAGTTCATATATATGTCCTCTCGTACTGCCCACTTACCTTTGATGGTTGCCTGACTGCTTCTTTACTGACATAACCAGTACTTTACTTGATCTGGTCAATACAAAAATTGTGAAAAGCGCATAAGGCCAGTATTTTTTCTCCTAATCAGTGCATACCTTAACAGTAATAATAAGCAGATAGTACCTTGCAATGATTTTTAGTGTTAATGATCAGTGGCTAATTGAAGTAGAGAAAGACAGAAAGGTCAACGTAAAAATGAATAAACCTTATAAAGACTATTTTCTATAAATTTCTGTCACGCTTGCGCCTTAAAAATATATACACAAATTAAAGGCATTTCTTTGAAAATTGCGGCAACTCTACTTACGAGTGGGAACTGCTGGAGGTGTCAGAGTGGTCTCAGCACTACTTGTTGTCTCCATTAAATGGTGCTGGCATCTGTCATGACAAAGGTAGGGGCACAGGAAGAGGTTTTTAGTCTCTTGGGGCACAGACAGTGCAGCTACAAGTCGACTAAAGTGGTTTGATTTTTGTATGCTGCTGCCTGCTGCACTTGTTACTGTTTTGCTAGTCACTTTGAAATATTTGTGCCTTCAAAAAGGGAATTGTTATTTTAAACTGTTTCATTATTGTATGGAGCTGTAGTAGTTGTTGTTTACCAGTTGTTTTGAAATGTATATGCCTTTATGCACACACCAAACGGGGAATTGTTTGACTAACTTGGCATTTTTTTTTCATACTGCTGGACTTGTTTTTACCATGCACTTTGAAAGTATTTTCACCTTGATGCAAGAACAAAGTCGATTATTTTACAAAACATTCTTGATTTTTCTATTTTACTGGACTAGTGATTGCTTTATTATGCACATTGAAAGTATTTGCACTTTTCTATTGCTTTACCAACTACAGTTTGTATAGATTGTCATTAGGTACTTGTTGATATGGTTTGTTTTTATTCTACATGCAGTGTTATCTATGGTGTTGCTTGCATTTGTCTGTAATATGTGTGCCTTAAACCTTGTATTTAGCAATGTTTACACTACAGAAATGATCAATTAAAACAAACATCTGCATCAATCTTCTGAAGCATCTAAAAAGTTTTCTTCCTCAGCCTTGTTTGCCTGCCTGTTTTGCAATGCTTACTAATAAAGACAGAATGGTAGGAATTGATATTGCTTCCTCAGTACACGTTATCATCACGCACAACCCTTGACAGTCGCTAGTATGTGGCATGGCAGGCAGATAATTCACCAGTCTATTTCTCTTGACTATCGCAGGATACTAAGTTATATCTTGTGTACTTCTCATGTATATTGTCAGCTGAGTTTTAATGGACTTGCAGGTTTGGGTTTGTTTTTCAAAGTTTCAAGTTATTGTCCATTAAAATAAATTCTATTTCAGACCCTTCATAGTTGTTCTTTGTTCTTCAGTCATTGACAGAGCCTACCTTTTTATTATTGGTAAGCCACCCTTACGTAACCCACAATGTAGGGTGCATGGCATTTAAAAGTGGAACATGTCGGAAGTTAATGTTAATATGTGCATAATGTAACAAGGCCCTAAATGCTGTTTTAGAGTACATATTGAAAATGGAATACTTTTCTCGGTAATGTTAACAGTAAGAAAATAACTTAACCACTATTTTTAATTGCTATAAAACCCCATTTAAGTCGGATTTTTTATAAATATTAAGGAAAAATAACTTTTAAAATGTCACCTTTTACCTTTCAAATGTTAAAGGGAGGTAATTAGCAATAGCCTCTCCCAACTTCCAGCCTGTCCTCAGTCTTGAATGAGGTGTGATATTCTCCTAAGAGCTAATCAATAGGTTGACCTGAAATTCTTTCAAAATATATATTTTCCTCCAGAAATGTTGAGCTTGTACTTGAATTTTAAATGGTGAAAATTTGGCAGTGATTCATCATTCTAACCTAATTATTCCAGTCAAATCTGAACAACACAAAAGATAATGCTGCTTTTATGTGTAAAGGCCAGTTGTCTTTAGATTGCAGATTCCTTATGAAGATATATTTCATGATTTTGGTTGTTTATAAAGTTTAATCATTTTTGTGATTGATTTTATTAATTTCACTTTAGTGTGTATCAAAATTGAATTTAAAATGTCATCAATGCTAAATGGTTTCAAGGTACTAGATTCAAACTCCTACCAATTGCAATACTTATTTTTCCCGCTATAGAGTCATTGGAATAGCTATCCCAAAGTGAAAGGAAGCCTATAGATATAAAATCACGTGTAAAATAATGACTTTATTGGTGTAAGCGTAACCATAGCTCCCATCAGTCATGTTTGCCTGCAATTTCTAACAAATGTGACAAAAAAATCCTACCTCTGATATTTTGAGCCTCTCTTTCACATCCTGGCTGCTGATACGAGAAAGCGTTGATTAGCTTGCTCTGATGAAAATGTTTACAATTTTATTACAACTGAAGTCCGTCTTCTGCCTTTCATAATATTACTGTATCTGGACATCTATACACTCACTTTGCTTAGCTGTATAACAGTATATTGAATACTATAAATGTGTCTCATCATTATGCATTATGCATTCTAACCTGCAAACTTTCTAGGGGACACTCTCGCTATCTGAGCCTGTGATTCTCAGTTGATTACTTTTCTATTGATTATAACCCCTCTCAGCCTTCAGGTGGCATATGAGAAGATTTCTCTGTCAAAAGACATACCATTTATTATTTCACATGGAAATGTTGTCTTTTTTTCTGTTCCCATAGGAACGCACAAAGGAACAAATATGAAGAAGAGGGGATTTTCTAGAGTATCTAGATCTTATATTCACTATCTTTGTCTCTAAGTTGATTTAGAGTAGAATGGTGAGGTCAGCTTCAAAGATAATTCCTGGTTCCTGACTTTTGTGAAATGGATGGGGATGTACCCAAGGCTGGTATGACAGTCAAAATGTAGTAGTCATCTGGGCACAAATTTTCCTCAGATTACGATCTAACATGAGGCACTGTTGGTTAAGTTGTGTCAATTTGTTCAGAAACCTGAATTAAAATTAGCCAGATGGTTAAGATATATAACTAACCTGGTGTGATCTGGTCCATTGGAAGTGATATTAATGCTCCTTTCCCTTCCATTAAAATCCAGCTCAGTTGGACGCTGGGCGAAAAGCAAAATATAATGAGACAAGTTGAAGTTGTGTCTGGCCATCTGACAAATCTGCTGTTTATTACTTGGATTTTGGTACATCGGGTGCAGCAACTAATGCACATATCGAGAAAGCATATAACACTTTAAAAATGGTTCACTACGAGTTTTATAAGTTTTCATTTAACATTTGTTTTTTCCTTCTAGCATCAGTGCATCACGTGTAAATCTAATACTAAGGTGTTCAATTCTCTATATTCTTTGAATTAAACAAATATACCTATGCATATTGTTGAATCACACTTTTTCTGTAGCTCTTTGGATTAGGTCCACGTTCCTTTCACTGAACCCTTGACACAGGAATCACTGTCTTAACAATGTCCGAATCTGTGTCTTCACATTATTGTTTGATCTCAATAACCTAAGTGAGTGTTGAAGTAATTAGTCTTTTGTTTTTGACTTGTTGATTACACACTGACTGGGTTTGGCTCCGTCGGTGTGTTGCTGGGCCGGGTTTTGCTCCGCCGCCTTTGTGTTGGGCCGGGCTTTGTTCCGCCGCTTTTCCTGCTGGCAGGGGGCTGCTTTGTTGCTTCCCCCCCCTGTTCGACACCTGACGGGCTGACGGGCTGACGGGCTGGACTCTGCCCTCTGGACTACAATGCCCAACTCTCCCGGGAGCGGCGAGGATGCCGTATACGTCAATCCCCAGCGCCATGTGGCGCTTAAAGCTCAGCTGGGATCCTCACCCCGCGAGACGTACGCGGGACACACCAGGCGAAGCCCGGGCAAAGGGCGGGCCGTCTGTGGCCGCCCGGGGCTGGAGGAGGCTGGGCTGGGCCACGGCATTTGCGTCTCCAACTTTCGTCTAAATTTCTATTAGTAAGGGCTGGAGCCTGGACACACTTAATCAGTCCTAGTGAAAACGAGGGACAGTGAGTACTGTGTACTTGTTTGTACTTATTTTAATCGGATAGTTCCTGTAGTATTAAATACTGACCTGACATAACATAAGAGAAGTATTATTGTACTGTACAGGGTTTTTATATTCTAAGCTATAAGAGGGTCATATCATCTGTTTTATATTGTTTTTATGGATATTGTTTGGGTTTGAACCATTAGCACTGTGTCAAATAACGATGGGCCGGAAATTTTTAAAAAATAATATGGTTACTGGGGGCTCTAGTGTAGAAACATATCTGGTTAAAGCTGTCAGTGCCATCAACGAAGAAATAGGAACAGCAGAGAGACGAATCTCCTTGGGTATAAGTGGTTTGCCTATAAATCTGGATACAGTGGAAACACCCATTGAATCAGGAGATGCTGTTTCCTCACCTATAAAAGCCCATTTAGATCCTGCCGAGGGGGCTCTAGTTAATAGGAGCCCAGAATTCAACTCACCTCAGATACAAACAATTAATACTCACTCGGCTCCACTCAGAGCCAGAAGGGAGTGCAGGAAAACACAAAGTAGTCCAGGGGCAATAAGAAAGGTTAGGAACGTTAATCCCACTACATCAGTTAAAGAATAAAGTCATAAAGGGAATCTAAATGATTTACTTATAACCCAGATTGTTGTGAACGTATCTAGAACCCTAATTAAATATTCCCCGATTTATGCCCTTATGTGGTTATAACAAATCGTATCCTTAAAAAGGCATAAGAATCATATCCATATTTAGTCATAGCCAATGCAGTCCAAATACGGCACGGCTACTTCCCTAGACTCCTAGAAAGTACAACGCGTTCTTTAAACAAACCAAGCCCCAAGCAGCCCGGGAATTCCCACTGCTTCTGTTTTGATTTGTCCTAGAACTCCTGAGAGTCCTGAAAGAACTGTCAGCTCTTAGTGACAGTTCTTAGTGATGTCTTATGTCCAACCTTACGTCAAACACAGCACCTTCCAGGTATAAATATACCAGCATTTGCCTTAAGCAACACACAGTGGTTTGGAGCAGAGCGGCTATCTACTTACTCAAAGCCCAGCTGATGCGAGTGCCAAAGGAAGTCAACCCTCCCATTTGACGCACTGAGAGAGACGCTGTCTTTTCTCCTGCCGAGAAATCCAGCTCCAGTGTTTCCAGTCACCCTTGCGGGTTGCTGGGAGATCGAGTCCTGAGAAAGAGATACAAGACCTCCTTCATTCTAAAACCAAGGTACAGAGCTGATTAGATCCTTAGAGAATTCTTGATTCAGATTCTTGGCAAAACTAACTTAACTTAAAATGCAGCTCACTTACTCCTTTCCACGTACTAGGCTTAGGTTAGGTACACCGGGGTAGGCGTATTTAGAAGCACCAGTTGAGTATGTTTAGTCAACTTTTATCATTGTATGTATTGTATATATTTTATCCGTTTTAAGTATCATATGGCTCAGAAACCATATAAATGCTTTTACAGTATTATTTCATAATACTCCTTTTACTGTACGCACTTTACTTTATGACAAGTATTGGCAATTCACTTCTCTTGCATGAGAAAGAAGACTGCTCAATAAATAACACCTTTTATTGAAAACGCCTGTCTCTCTATTTCTCTCCACTCTGGTAAAACTAAGCATGCACGATTGACTGAGTGAAATAGCTATGTATTGTTTTCACATGACTCAGGAGACATACTCCTTATTCTGGAGGGAGCAAAGTTGTCATGTTTATGCGGTTGTCAGAAGCTAATCCCTTCTTGTCTGCTCAGGAAAATTAACTCATTCCTGTTCACTCGAGAAAGTTTCTAATGACCTCTGAGCTAGCTGGCATTCATAATTAAGTCTAAAATATTCAGTAGAGACCTAGTCGACCTCAGTCCTACGTCTAAACTACTGTTTATGTTATTCCAATGCGCAGAGCCTATTGGGAATATAGGAACTACACTACATGGCGCCCAACGTTTGGTAAGGCGATAATCTAAAGCAAGATACTAGAGTAACTCAGTCGTGCTTTTCACACAGACCCCTTTTCCCGTAAAAACTCCAATAGACATCTGGAGTGGGTAAAAGGTTAATATCCGCCAAAACTTAGTAGGAAGAGATACCTATGTATTAGTTTTTGGTTTAGTCAACGTTGAAGGATACAGTGTTCCAAAATATTGTGCACCTAATCTTTGTTTCCTTGAAACTTGCTCTGCAAACTTTCTGTCAGCAAAAATGCCGGATAGTGACGAAGAAAGAGATGCTATGGCAGCTCAACTCTTAGCGGATGACACAATTATCCAAAATGACGACCCGAATGCTATAATCATCCCAGTCAATATAAGAAAAACTATAACTATAAAAACTTATAGAAAATGGAGTATCATCAAGAGGTGGTACAGTCGTATTTGTGGTTGAGGCCCATGAATATCGGCAGACAGAGGTATTCTATTCCTGGATACATTTTCCAGCAGCACATGCTGTGACACACGAGTTCCACTACTACAAAATAGAGGAATCTCCAGAGGAATACTCTCCTTTCGAGGAAGTTGAAATTCCACTAACATACCAAAAGCACCTGCTCTGGTTTAATGGCACCCTAAAACATCAAAATCACATTACCAGGCTCGGTCCACTAGGTAGACCAGGAGCCACATGGCCGGTTCTAGCCAGCTATACACCGCATCCCGACATTGAAAAAATGTCAAGCGAAGAACTCTTAGTTAAAATAAAAGAATTAACAAAAGCATATAGAGATTTAGTTCAATTAACAGTTGACTGTACAACCTACCGACTAAATACACTAACTGAAAATCCTGAAAGGACTTTCATTAAAAATAATTTAATTACTCAAAAGAATAAGTTGGAAGGTAATAAACAAACCTCTCCCAGAGAAAAACAGTTTCAGACCAGAGGAAGGTCTCCCCAACGAAGATATAGATCTCCAGAATGGGGAGGCAAGTCTCCCCAAAGGGAGCCCTCTGAAAAAAGATACAACCTTAGAAATAGGGAGAACTTGAGAAAAACTGACAGATATCAAGATATTGGTACACGTCCCTCTCGATCTTTTCAGATTTCCTCACACAAATCGGAAAGAAGAGGACGGTCAGAACATAAAGAAGAGCACGTCAAGTCCAAAGACAAGGAACCTGCTCATCAAAGTAAAAAATTACAATTTCCCAGAAAGAAGGTAGCCAGTACTAAAGTAAAACATGCCGAGAATTCTGAGGACACAACTGAAAAAGGAGAGTGGGCCCAGACAATGCTAGACAGCGCAGCAGAAGTGACCATAGCTCGCAAGATCCTGATGAATCTTCTGGAGACAGTGGACACAAATGAATATATTCAAATGGAAACTGCAGACACCAGAGTTAGCGTGCCCCATAAACTATATGAAATTACATTGCATATAGAGGGGGACAAAACTATGAAAATAAGAGGTCTCTTTTGGGAGAATCTATCTAAAGGCTATGATATCCTTCTAGCAGAGAAAGGCTGGCCACCAGAGTTTGTCAGGTAGTGCCCACATGGCGAAGAAATGAGTATGCCTGCCTTCTCAAATCACATTCCAATTCATAAAAATTACACATTTGCTAGGAAATGGGCATTGGCCCAAGCACCTGCATTATATAAAAATCATGTAGGATGGGATGAGGAATCCCCTCACCATAAAATCCAGTTAAAAAATCAACCTACTGCACAAAGGCAGTATCCTGTTAAGCAAGAAGCTAAAAAACAAGTCAGAGAAATCTTAGATCAACTTGAATATCAGGGGTGATTGAAACATGCACCTCACAAATGAACAATCCTTTGTTTCCTGTCTCCAAGCCAGACAATTTGTATCGTCTAGTTTTGGACTACAGACACCTAAACTCCTGCTGTAAAACATTTGCAGTACAAAACTCACACAGTGCAGCACTAATGAATAATATTGTTCGCAAAAAATGTAAAACGACATTAGATATTTCAAATGGTTTCTTCTGTCAAAACATAGCACCTGAAAGCAGATATTTGACCGCTTTCTCCAGCATGGGGACCCAAAAACAATTTTGTCATCTCCCACAGGGATTCAAGAATAGCCCAGGATTATTTTCAGCCAGGGTAACAGAGTTACTACAGATATATGATGATGAGGCATTATCTTATGTTGACGACATCTATCTTACAGACGATGACCTGGAGACTCACTTGAAAAGAGTGAACACCATCAGCATCTGAAGGGTAAAAAGTGAAGGCAAAAGCCTAGCAAACAACTTCTTAGAAAAGTGTGCAGTACTCCAAGCTCCAAAAACGCTGAAAAACTTACAATCAATTCTAGGTTTCCTAAATTTCGGAAGAACATACATTCTAAATTATGCAGAGAGGGTTAAACCTCTCTACGAATTAATAAAACCTGATTTTAAATCAATTAATTGGACTCAAAAACACACAGAAATTTTAAGATCATTACAGACAGACATGTTAACTAAAACAAAACTGCAAACACGCGCAAACAAACGCAACCTTGTAATCCGAGTCATCCCGGGAAGATGCGGATTCACATACCTGACCTCTAATGAGGGAGAAACGGTACCAATAGCTTACAATTCACACTTGTACACACAAGCTGAAATGAAATTCAGTTCTACTCAAAAAATTCTAACTGCGGTTCAAACTGGAGCCCTAGCCCTTGGGAAGAGAATATCTGTTTTAGCAGCAGTATCAGCCCTTGAGGCAGTAACAAGACCAGGAATACTAAATGCTAAAGCTCTAGATCCAAAATGGATACAATGGGTTAATTCTCTTGATACAACTAACGTGAAACATGCATTTGATCTGAAAATGATAAAACTAGAATATCTAGAATACCAAAAAGAATGTCCTCTGTCAATCGAAATTCTGCCTCTCGAACAGTACACCTGTGTAATCTACACAGACAGATTTACAAAACACTACGGTGTGGAAATACAAATTTAGAATGCTGCGTGCGCGATTGTTAAAGGCCGCTGGTGCTTAGGTAAATTCAGACCGATGGTCACTAAAACTGAATCAATCAGAAAATGTACAGCTCAGCGAGCTGAACTACTAACTTTGAAGATGGCTCTTGAAAATGCCGATCGCAAATTCCCCACACTAATAGTGTGCGATTCTCATTACTGCGTTGAATCTTACAATAATTCCATGCAAACCTGGATAGAAAATGGTTACAAAGATGAGACCGGTGGCACAATAACATATAAAAAACTATGGGAACAAGTAGTTCTTTTGCAGAAAGAACTACGAAAGACTCACGTGATACATACGCAGAGTCTTCAACGTGATGGCGTTCACGTTGCAGGGAATTCTTTGGCTGACAGAGCCACGGCGGCAGCTGGTCAACCGGCTTCCGTAGCCACAAAAAAGCGTACGAAAAAGATGGAGAAACGCTACTAGCAGTGAAAGCCTCAATGGAAGGCAATTATGGGGTGTTACCTCTAAACTATCCACTCAGAAATACATATATAATTGATGTGAACTCCGTTACATTTGCTCAAATCCCTGGAGTGGGGGATAGAGTAATTCCAAACACACACCGGAGAGTCTCCTTGATTGAAGAGGCACACATGGGATTGGGTCTGAGGCACCAAGAGATCCTGAAATCTCTAATAGAATTACAATCACTATACTGTTGGCCGGGAATGAGCGTGCAAGTTTATAACTTTGCAATGGAGTGTCAGGACTGCAATAGAGGTCGCTAGCCTGGCTCAAATCCTTTTTAAAAGACTGTACCTTCAGCATCTTTGAAGGAGCCTCAGTCTCCTCAAGCAAGCCTCTGGGGTGTGGGATGCCTCAAGGCTCCTCACTTAGCCCCACGTTTTTCAATGCATACATGGGACCACTAGCGGAGATTGTTCGTCCGCATGGCATTACCATCGTTACCTATGCGGACGACACTCAGCTAGTGCTCTCCCTTGCACATAAGGACAGCCAGCAATCACAGACAAACCTGATTCCCTGTCTGGAGCAGGTAAAGAGCTGGATGACAAGCTCATGCCTAAAGCTTAACGGGGACAAGACCGAGCTGATGCTCCTTGGCCCTCTGGCCCCCTCCACTGTAGAGCTTCTGTGGCCCCCTAGCCTAGGCGATCCTCCCGCACCCAAAGACAACATAAAGAGTCTTGGAGTATGGCTAGACAAATCCCTGACTTTTAACACACAAGTCACCAAAGTGTCAGCAACATGCTTCGGTCTGATTAGGCAGCTGAAAAATATCCTACCACTCCTCCCTTTTGAGGCAAAACAGGTAGTTATCCAGGGCCTAATCCAGTCTTGTATAGACTACAGCAATGCCCTATATTTGGGATCCCCAGAATGTTGCCTAAACAAACTTCAGCGGATCCAGAACTGCGCTGCACGCACCCTCCTCGGAATCCCTCGTAGAAACTCTATAGGGCCTGGTCTGAAGTCCCTGCATTGGCTCCCTGTTGGAGAGAGTATCAAATTCAAGGCCATGTGCATTACCCACCAAGCCTTCTGGAAATCGGGGCCGCCGATCAATCATTCCTTGATCACCCTCGACCATCCCAAAAAAGAACTCCGCTCATCGAAAGCCTTTCTAACTGTTGTCCCACAGATACGAAGAGCCAGAGCAGGAGGTCGCTGTTTTTCCTATAACGCATCCAAGTTATGGAACTCTCTCCCCCTCCACCTAAGATCTAACCCAAACCTGCTCACCTTTCGCAAACAACTGAAAACTTTCCTCTTCAACCAAAAAAATATCTAAATAAATTCATTCACCAGCGATCCACCCCAGCAGAAGTTTCCTCTACCTACCAGCGCCTGGATGCCTCAGGGTAACTGTCCGCGCTTTACAAAACTCCTTTTCATTTCATTTCATTTCATTTCAGTTATGAACAGGACCAGGTATCTGACCCTAACACAGTAAGACCAGCCCAGACACCTTTATTAGACAGCATTAGACTATCTACACGCAGGAGTCCGACCGGACAAATGCGGTCCCATAAATATTAAGACGCCAGAACTGTTATAAAAGATTTGCGAGTCTTTATCGGCACATACGCAATTGGCATGCTACATTCAGACCAGGGTCCTGCATTTAGCTCTCAGGCTTACAAGGAGGCCATGGCCAGCATGGGCATCGCATTGCGCTACTCTAGTCCATTCCATCCCGAGGGAAATGCAGTAGTGGAGAGAAAAAACTGTGACATAAAGCAATCCTTAACAGCGAGGGTATTAGGTTTGGGTGACGGGTGGGTCAAACATCTAATAAGTGTCCAACGTAGTCTTAATAATCTGCCAAGAAATTCTGTAGGAGGTATCACTCCGTACAAATGTTTGTTGGGAAAAGAATGATCATTCATGATCTCGATTGTCACACTTCAGCGGTGAAACAAAAATCCTTTGATATCAAAGATCGTTTGGATGTTTTACAGGAATTGAATGAAACAAGAAAAAGTCTAAGTAACGAAAAGCTAAAGCCAACGACCACTGAAGAAAAACCACCTGTCCCAGCAAGACCTGTCTGGATTCCAAAGATTGGGGATCTGGTCAGAGAAAAGATCGGGGTGAAGAAGGAATTTGGGCCTTCTTACAGAAAAGCAGTACCTGTCTTAGCTGTCAGCGGAACAATATCAGTAGTACTACCGCCCCTTGCTGGTAAAAAGGAGAACCGAGTTGTATCTATCGACCTGGTAAAACCACAATCATGTGGCCAATCATAAGTAGTAGGCCCAGTGGACTCCCAAGAAATAGCAGAAGACCAAATCTTGCTACAATCCAAGAGGTTCAAACTGAAAGACTAATCACTTTTGACAAACCTGCAGTGAATAAAAAAGGACTATGCAACAAAGCCATGGAACTTGTGCCTTTTGAAACCCAAATTGCAACAGTTCGTCAAGAAACACCTGTCTACAATGATGTAGCCTCGGACTATGCTAATATGAAAAAGGAAGAAGCAACTACAAAGATTAATAACAATCCTGATGCCATCCAAACAATTGACAGAACTGCATCTAGCTACTTCATCAATTTCGATGACTTTTCTGATGATCCAAGTGAACATGGAGACAAGCCAGCAAACAAAACTTTCAAAAAGAAAATTACAGAGCTCTTTCATCAACTCAGAGAAACATATCTGATTTCACCATGGATTGAATTATGGATTGTGTTTGGTGTACTTTTCGTCCTTCTATGGCTCATCTTGGTTTTAAGTTTGGGTAGATTTATTGATGGAAAATATAGTACAATGGACACAGCAAGTCAGACCACACAGAGATTCTCACATTGAAAAAAGAGAACTATCATCAGTGAACATCACAGCCATCCCTATACCTGGTGGTATAGCATGGGACAGAACTGACTATGAAATCTATGGCCCGGTTGAGCTCTTGAAATATCCACACCAATTCAAGATCTCTTTGAGTGACCTTGTATCACCTAGTACTTTCTCTGATTATTGGGACTTTGAAAATGTTGATAATATGATGTCAGATTTAGAAATGTCAGCAAAATTTACAGAACATGATTATTCACAGGGTTCTTCGAATTATGAAGAAATGTATTGCTTCAATCACATTGGGCATCATTATCTGCATAAATCTGCTAATCCTAGAAACATTTTCAGTTATAATCAGTGGGAACATTGTCAAACTCCGCCAAAATGCAGTTCAAAAACATTTTATGACAAATTCCCTTTTTTTTTTAAGAGTTTTATTTTATTTTCACCTGGTATAAGACAACGAAACATTCAAAATGGTTTCAGTTCATCAAGTATATACACAATCAAACATAAATAGATCATTTTTCACATTATTAAGTAGAAACGCTGAGAGAAAAATCAGAAAAAACTCAAATAGACAAATAGTAGTCTTGGATATATCAGTTCAATTCTAGGTTCCCCCAAATTTTCTCAAATTTCTTTAACGATCGAACACCCCTATATTCTGCCAACGTACACTCCATAATTTTAATTTCACTGACCAGGTACCACCATTCCAGAGCGTTGGGTGGGTTAGGGTTAATCCAGGCCCTGGCTAAGGTTAATTTGGCACAAGAGAATAGAATTGATAACAGTATATGATGTGGTTGATTTGTCAAATGTGGGCCTAGTATTACCATAGGGGCCGTTATTGGTGAACTGAGAATGTTTTTTGCAACTAAAATTTTTCCCACTTCTTCCCAGAATTTTCCAAGTTTTGGACAAGAAAACAACATATGTACAAGGTCTGCCGCATACTCAGCACATTTCGGGCATTTGGTTTTCTCTCCCATGATGTTATTTGAGGACCATTTAGAAATTTTTTCTGGAGTATAGTATAACATATATATAGTTCTATATTGTTGTAATCGTGGGCTAGATGATCTTACATGATAATGGATATTAGTGTAAGATTTACTTATTTGTTTTCCTGTTAGATTAGTTCCAAATTTTAAATTCCATTTATTAGCTAGTGCGTCATTGTCGTCAGATCTTAAACCTATAAAGAATTTATATGCCGAGCTGATTATAGATTTCTCTTTTTTAGAGTTTAAGAGGTCCCAAATACCCCCGCTCGACAAAGTATTAATTCTGTTCTTTTGCACTAGAAAGTCGTAAATTTGCATATATTTAAACCTATGTATTTCGGACAATCCATATAATTGTTTTAAAGTAAAAAAATCCAATATGCCTTGAGAGTTATATAAGTCACCCAGAACCATAATTCCTTTCAGTTGCCACCTTCGAGATTCCCCGTCGCTTAAATATACTCGGAAGCCCAGGGTTGTTCCACAAAATTAATTGAGAATGAAATATAGTAGTTTTACAATGGGAGAGTATGTCCTTCCATATTCTTACTATATCCCGTGCCATCTTGAATTTAACCCTTTTGTAGTAGTTGGGATCTGTGATACGGAGTAGAAATTGTTTAGAATCTCCCTTTAATAATAAATGATGATAAAAAGCAAGTCCTCTGCATTCAGTAATGATCGTATGCGTCTTACAAAAGAAGCCCAAAAGTATAATTTCATGTCGGGAAAGTTAAGACCTCCAGATCCGATTTGGTTTTTCAATATCTTTAGCGATCTCCTAGCCTTCTTGTATCCCCAGATAAAGTTACAGAAGATCCTATCTAATTGTTTAAAAAAAAAGCCTGTTCTGTGCCAAAGGGATTGATCTAAATAAATATAAGTATTTAGGTATAATTTTCATCTTTATCAGATTTATTCTACCAATTAGATTTAGTGGGAGTCGATGCCATTTTTTTAAATTCGTGATGGTAGTTTTCATTAAATCATTATAGTTTATGGTATTAAGTTCTTTAATGTTTGAGGTAATTTTAACTCCGAGATATGTCGCGATCTTACATATTTCAGGCACTGGTTGAGGGGGGACGAAGTTAGCTATTATTTGGGTTTTATGAGCATTTAATTTGTAGCCTGATGCATTGCCGAATTTAGATGCTTCAAAATTGATAGCTCTTAGGGATTCAGTTGCTTCGGTCGAATAGATAGCAATATTGTCCGCATACGCAGTGATTTTTAAGCTTTGCCTACTAGTCTTAAAGGGTATTATCCCTAACTGAGTATCCAAAGCTTTTAAAAACGGTTCCAATGAGAGGACAAATAATAAAGGTGACAGGGGACACCCTTGACGTGTGCCCCTCCTAATTGGAAAGCATTGTGACGTGAGACCACCATAACTGGTGTATGCTATTGGATTGTCATAAAGTGCCTGAATCCCATTTAAAAAATTTCCACCGAACCCCATTGATCCCATTGTATGCCATAAATAGTCCCACCCCACCCGATCAAATGCCTTTTCGGCATCAAGCATTATCATGGCAAGGGGAGTAGCCTCTACCTCTGCTATGTCGAACGCTGTTATTGCCGTGTTGACATGGGCTAATGTATCCCTCCCTGTTATAAACCCGTGTTGCTGCGTGTTTACAATTTTAGGCATTAGTGGTGCAAGTCTTCTAGCCAAGCATTTTGCAAAAATCTTTGCGTCGGCGTTGATCAAGGAGATCGGTCTATATGAGCCCATCTCCTCTTTAGGTTTACCCTTTTTATGAAAAAAGATTATTTTGGCTTTATTCGAAGAACGGGGGGCTGACCCGGTTCTGCCAATATGGATAATTACTTCTAAAAGAAAGGGTGTTAACTCGTCCAAGCATAATTTATAGATTTCCAGAGGGATGGTATCCTCACCCGCGGCTTTTCCTAGTGGCAGTGATTTTATAGCCTCCTTTAGTTCTTCACTAGTTATTTCTATAGCCAATTCCTCTGCTTCGTTTATTGTTATCTTATTCGTTAAATTTTCTTTTAGATAATTCTTGATTGTATGGTCATTAGGCCTGTTCTCCGGTGTATACAGAGTTTCATAATATTTAGCAAACTGTTGAATTATATCATCTGGCTGATTGTATCTCTTATTATCAACCCCTAAAATTTGGGGAATCATAGATTCCGCTCTATCCTCTGCTACTTTAAATGCTAAAATGTTTCCAATTTTGTCACCGCCCTCGTATTGTGAAAATGTATATTTATGGATCTGTGCGCTCCTTTTCTTTAGGAGAGTTTCTTTGGTCTTACATTTTAGCTGGCTAAGATTTGCACTAATATCCAGAGTGGATAGGTTATCTCTTAGAGCTTGTACAAGCTTTATCTCCTCGGCAGCGATGTCAGAGGTCAGGGTTAAATTATATTTGTATCTTTCGTGGTTCTGTTTCAGGCGGAGTCCAAGATGGCGGAGTGAGGACTCTGCTGTGCGGCGGACCGAGAGCTCTTTCCCTCCACACTGGTGTCAGCGGATTACTAGAGCCCCCTAAAAAACCCCTAAGAGTGCAGAAAATGGGGAATAAACCGTGATTCTAATGACTGCCTACACGGCGCGGAAGCAACCGGAAAAGAAGAGAGACGAAATCGGACCAGACCCGACTGAATGAATCGGACTGGCATAGCGGCTTAGAAGCATAGCTGCAGTTTTTTTCACCAAACTACTTACTCGGGTCAAATATCCAGCGCTCCACAATGCTCCACACTGCCCTCAACGGATGATCGTTGCTGGTTGATGCTGTGGCTTTCTACGAGAATCTGGCGAGCGGTGAGGGACTGGTTTGAGAACCGGCTCGCTCGACCTGGTATCGATTTGTTTGGGCTGGCTAAGACGCGGCGTGCAACTGTATCACCAGAAGCTATGTCGCCCAAACACCCTCCACGCACAACGCGGAATACCAAAACCTCCGCAACAGCAGCAGCGCCGGCGGCGGACGCTCTGCCTACGCTCACGTCGACAGCTGCAGCCCCAGCCCCTGCCCCACTGGTTGCCACGGTTGTAGAGACAACAGAAGATATGACTACGGGGGGGGCTGAGAAAACGGTAGCAAATGCAGAAGCGGCAACACTGGCAGCACTGGCCCAAGGAGACACAGATGTTTTTAATAAGGCTGCTATTTTGAAAGGGAGCGACAGGAAGGCGACAGGTAAGACGATTCTGCGCCCTCCTCTGTTGAATTGCGGGACAATTCCAAAAAAAACGGCACAGAAAGGTCAGACATTATTGAAAGTGTTAAAGCCGGGGTGGCTTCGGGGGAAGATGGGGCATTAGTACATTTTCAACATACCATGATATTGGATATTATAAACCATGATGATGATTCTGCTCTATCTGCTCAATCAGCTACATCTACTACTCTTACTGAAGACAGCGAGACCCAGGAGACCCTAGAAAGCCCTGAGACAACAGAAGGAATACAGGTGGAAAATGGGGTGGCAAATGGGGGGCCCCAAGCATTAAACATCTCCAAGACATTATCAGATGCTTTAGCTACCTCGACCTCCATCCCCAAGGCTACAGTTATATTTTCGAGGACGGAAGGCCCTACAGACACAGGCAAAGGCACATTAGAAGAAAGTAACAGTCTTGCAACGTGCCCAGTGGGTAATTATGGTTCGGAACAGACTTTGGAATTGGCTGAGGAACATCTCTCCTTTGAGGACTGTGATTATGATAGAGGAGGAATTGGATAAGTCTACGGATAAGTCCCTGAGCAGGCTACCTCCACAGAGACGCAGAGGTAAAGCCAAGACAACTCACAAGAAGAGAGGGAGAGCTTTGTCTAGCCTGGCTACAGGAGCAGCCCCCTTGATTACAAAAAAAATGGTCACCGACAAAAGTCTGCTAAGAAAGTGGATTGAGGCCAAGGGGTTAGTCAAGAGTATGACTTTAAGGCTCTCTGGGGGCAGCCCTACAGATAATGAGATACTGCAAGTCCCCGAAATAGGGTCTTATATGACGCAAACTCCCAGCCATGTCCCCTCTGAGCTGACCACAGGAGAAAAAGATCTCCTACCAACTGCTACAGCTTCTAATCTACCGATATCTGTGGATATTGATACTGACCTAAATACATTTTCTGCTGAAAATACAAATGCAAATTTAACGGAAGAGATCAGGTTGGGAATTACTGGTCACCCCCAACTAGACACCATATTAAAAATTTTGATAAATCAAAGGGTATAATCGGAAGCACACTATCAGCAATTGAAAAGTGACAATGTAAGACTGCAAACTCCATAACTGATATAGCCTCCATACTAAAGGGTGTTACACAGGAGATAATAGAGCTCCAACAACGCACAGTCATGGTAGAAGAAGGAACACAACGGTTAGGTGCCACTGTGGGGCCACTGTGGGGCGCCACGATGCAGAATTAATTCAACTCCAGGGGAAAGTCGAGGACCTGGAAAACCGACAAAGAAGATCCAACCTCAAACTTTACGGAATCCCGGAAGGGTTAGAGGGATCCGATCCGAGGGCCTTTCTGGTGAGACTGTTGCCTCGCGCCTTCCCGGATCTCTCAGACTGGGACTGGGACTCCCAAGTACAAAGAGCACACCGACTTCCACTTGGCCAAAAACGCCAGAACAGTAAATTCCCACGTCCACTTTTAATACATTTTGGTAACTTTCTGCTCAGACAAGCTGTGTGGCAAAAAGCTAAACCTAATACCCCAATAACTATTGACAATCTTACCATCTTTGCTCGGTCAGATCTTAGTAAAACCACGATGGACAAAAGATGGGAAATGCGTAAATTAATCGACTCAATCAATAAATTGGGAGGCCTAGCATATCTACAAGAACCCGCCCGACTTAAAGTGATTATGAAAGGGCGCACAAGCCTCTTTAGTGATGTACGGGAGGCACAGGCATTTTTAGCCAGCGTCAACAAGAGTAAAGATTGAAAAGAAAGAGAGGGGCTTATATTTTTTTTCCTGCATAATTGAAGTAAGGGAGGCACAGTCATATTTAGTCAATCAACTGGAGTAAAGTCTGAAGGAAATAGAGGAGGTTTATACTCCTCTCTGCACAAGCGATACAGAAACTTCAGATAGATAGAAATGGGATTATGAAGGGAACTCAAGTTCTAGGTGGGGCACCGAAACTTCAAACATGTTTTTTCTTCTATTTCACAAATATTTAGTATTGTTAGATTGTATTGGATGTATAATGCACTCAAATATAAAGCGATTTCTTGAGGTGAACATCAGTGTTGATGAAGTAATACTATTAGCTGACACTCCAGTGGGAGGGGGGAGGGGTTCTTGGTTTACTGCCGCAGGCGCTGCCTCATCAACGGCAGCAGTAGGTAAGGGGATGGAGGGGGGGGCAGGTCTTCGCAGTCTGGGGAGGGTGTGGGAGATGTGGAAAGGTGGAGGGAGGGCTGGGGAAAAAAGGAAAAAAAATATTTTCAACCTGGTAGAAGGACTTGATGAGAGATTTATGTTTGTAAAATGTATTCTTTACTTGGAACTACACATAATAATGCTGATTATCGACATTACTCTTTACATTAGAGATGCATAATATTAAATGCTTGGCATGGAATGTCTCAGGGTTGGACAACAAACGTAAGAGGCACTTAGTTGCCGAAGAACTGAGATTATACAACCCCCATTTAGTATTTTTGTCAGAAACCCATATTATAGATAAAGATAAGAAGCTGCTAAGTCAACTGGGTTTTGAGATGATAATCAACTCGGCAGTTGCTTCCCCTACAAGAGGGGTTGCTATACTAAAAGACAAAAGGTTTAAGGCAGAAATAACTAAAACACAATGTGACAAATGGGGCAGGTGGGCAATTACCCAACTATGTTTCAACAATATGAAGCTTGTAGCATGTGTTGTATATGGGCCTAACAAAGAAGATCCTAGAATATTCGAACAGCTAAATATAGCTTTACTAGACTGGGAGGGAGAAGTAATAATTATGGGTGAATTTAATTGCATTCTGAACTGTCAGACGGATACAACGCGTCCGGGTAATTACAAACGAATGCCCAAAACTAGAACATCTATCTTAGATCTATGTAAGCTACATAATGTCAGAGATGTTTGGAGCTCGCTATACCCAAACTCTCCAGGCTATACATACTATTCAGCTCCCCACAGGTTATGTTCACGTCTAGATATGGCTTTTGTATCAGATTCACTGATGAGATCCACATCAATGGTAATATATCCACGTATAACATCTGATCACAACCCCATTATGATTGAATTTACTACCTCTTTGAATCGTAAACCTCCGAGAGCTTTCACATTTCCCAGGAATTTAATATCGAATACGACTTTCACTTCGCAACTAAAACAACATATTACAGAATTCCTAACTATTAATAGAAACACTGCTTCATGCTTAACAGTATGGGATACATGTAAAGCCAGTATCCGAGGGTTTACGCAAACCTTTGTCTTGAAACAGAACCACGAAAGATACATTTATGACAAATTCCCATACTTCTCAGGATTTAATATCACTAATCCAGAAACGTTTTATTTCAAAATGTTAAATAAGACAGGAATGAAAAACATGTTGACAAATACTAAACTGATTTATTCTGAAAAATGTTATGAAAAAATGTCTACATTTGGTTTTGAATTTTGGAAAAACAACATTGAGACAAAAACAATCAGGGGTACTAGAGAGTGGCAGGTACAAGGTTTAGAATCATTATTTAGAGCCTGCATGATCCCAGAACAATTAATGTTCCTGATGACACCATTCAACAAACAACCTGTCTTGGCCTAACCAAGATAAAAGATTTAAACAACCCGTCTATACCAAAGCCTATGCCTGGTAGAAACACCACTACAGATGAGGGGTTAGACGTGTCCTATATTTTAAAACAAAACAGAACTATTCCTGATTGGAACAAATGGTTGATGTGGCCCACAGACACTAATAACTGTCAAGATAGATTCCTGAACAAAACACAGGGGTTTAAACAGAACAGGCCAGACCCAAGATATTCCCAGAGACAACATCCAGGGATAATCACAACGTATAGTGTAGGAAACCTATGCCCCGAATGGCTACAGAAATCCACACTACTCGAAATTAAGCAACACTTAACTTTACTTAAAGAAGGTGCAGAATTGCGAGATTTCTTACTGGGACCTCGCAAACAGCGTCAAAAACATTTCATATACGCCAGTATATATGCAGCTTACAATGAAGCTTGGAAAATAACACAAATTGAAACTGCAAAAAAAATACGAGAAATTGATCGTATTAATTTGGAAAAATCACTTTCTGTAGTGGACAATGGGTTAACGACTCTGTCCTCCAGAATTTATTCACTGGACAGCATTGTATCATCTGCTATTGATATAATAGAACAGGATATGCTAATGTTACAACATGGTCAATCCCAATTGCGTTCTATTGTAGAGCTAGGCTGGACGTTACAAAACCTCCGTTCAGGCTACGTGCCATGGCATCTGATAAACACAACGTCATTATTTTCTATCTTTAACATTACTGATAGACAAATCTCGTTGGCACAAAAAGGAGCAGACTATACGGTGCTGAGCATTGAAAAACTAGAAAAATTACCATTGACAATGTCACAACGACCGGTCATTGAATGGATAATACATGGCACCATTAAAAACCCGATTGCAACTTTCCAGTTTCAATACTGCCAAAAGTATATACCAGCAGGCTTGTATGAAAGGTTGGGTAAAGGATACATCAAGTCAACCTGGAATTCACCTTATACACATAGATGTTGTAGTGAAGGGAAAAAAGAGGTATTTCTTAGTGGTAACAATTGTAAAAAATCACTAAGCGGTACACTTCTGTGTCAAGGTATTAACTTGCATGGAGCCTGTGAAGGTTCATCAAACAACCTTTCATGTCATCTGCACGGCACCCCTGCTACACAGATAGAGCCCTTTTTCAGACTACGTTATAATAAGTGACCACAGCTGTTGTGGCATGATGCCAGGAAAAGCCTATCTCGTGAGCGTTACTTCCAGGGTCATTTGTTGTATGCAAGTATTGTATCCAAACAGCAATCCAGACATGGAGGCAGCAATATGGCCTTCTGTGAATATCTCTTCTATTCGAATTGATACTTTAAGCAGAATGAAGTCTATTCTTTTACAGACAACTGTGCCTTTAACCTCTTCCAAAGAGACGTATGGTCTGCAAGTTGCAAGGACAGCGGCAGAGATACATACCCTATTATCGACAAATTGCCCCATGCATTTCGTAGAAATGTTAAGCCAAATCTTAAACATGTCGGATACCAGTGGCATCGCACATGTATTTAAGACAAATTTTCGGGACTGTTAGCACCCTTTGAAACAGTTCTGGGCATCTTCCTGAATTTTGTGCATTCCTTTTTCGGTGGCCTGCCTCTTATTTTGGGACTCGTAGCAGGAATTTTATTTTTGTTCCTTCTGCTCCGATATGGCAAGCCAAGTCACAGACAAAACTCAGGCTACGATGGAAGAATCGATCCTAGCAATACGATACCGAGAACGTATCACTAAAGTCCTCGGATTGGCCCGGCTAAGAGATCTGAATACTACCTGGTTTCTTTCATTTAGACCAATCTGGCAAGATTGCATCTTACCTGTGCTTCGATGTCTGCTATGCGGAGAAGAATGCGTGTTGGACGTCTGTCTTACACTACCATCAGCAGTACCAATGGATATGGATGCTTTGCTTGGTTCGGTAACGGCTCATGCAACGTGTTGTCCCCAGCGGCAACCTATTCTAATGACGGCATTCGTGGAGACTTCACCATTACGATTAGGTGGCGGTGAAGTACGAGATGAAAGCAGCACCACACAGGTACAACCTTCTCTGACCATTGCTGATCTAAACACCGATTATGGCAATGCATCGCATGTATGCACTATTTCCGATTTTTCGGAGTTGGCTCAACTTTCACCTACTGTTGTAGACAAATTGTTTGCCCGCCTACCTGAGGTAATGTTCTCTCCTAACAACGGGAATTATATTTGAAATAGCGAGCACACCGCGTCCCCTGAACTCTGAATTCGGCCTTCAGTTTTTATAAACAACACTACTGAAAACATTTGGAACTATTTTCTTCCCGAAAGCAAAATTATTTTTCTCCAGTTCCCAAAATATTTACCTTTTTTTTTGGGCACATGGTACTCTGCTTAACGTAGAACTATTCTTAAAGAACAGAACTTCTATTTTTAGAGACTCTAGAGACAATATTTTGAATCAGCCTCTAGCACATGTACAATCTTGTATAATTATGTGATGAAATGGTCTCGACCTTTTTTTCTGTATTAAGAGCCATTTCATAAATGTAAATTTCGTGATTCATTCAGTGAAGATTATAATACACTATAATGCACTATAGAAATTTTATCTGAATGATACCACTGCTTTAAAACGTACAGTATAATACTCCTTTTCATGTATCTATAGCATTTCAAATGCATTTGATGTATTTTGGGGTGGGCTAGAAAACACATGCATACTTATATGTTTATACATTGCTTACTATTTAGTAATGATGGACATTATACGTGGAGTGGGTGTTGTGAACGTATCTAGGACCCTAATTAAATATTCCCCGATTTATGCCCTTATGTGGTTATAACAAATCATATCCTTATAAAGGCATAAGAATCATATCCATATTTAGTCATAGCCAATGCAGTCCAAATACGGCAAGGCTACTTCCCTAGACTTCTAGAAAGTACAACGCGTTCTTTAAACAAACCAAGCCACCAGCAGCCCGGGAATCCCCCTGCTTCTGTTTCGATTTGTCCCAGAACTCCTGAGAGTCCTGAAAGAACTGCCAGTTCTTAGTGACAGTTCTTAGTGACGTCTTAGGTCCAACCTTACATCAAACACAGCACCTTCCAGGTATAAATATACCAGCATTTGCCTTAAGCAACCCACAGTGGTTTGGAGCAGAGCGGCTATCTACTTACCCAAAGCCTAGCTGATGCGAGTGCCGAAGGAATCCGACCCTCCCATTTGACGCACTGAGAGAGAAGCTGTCTTTTCTCCTGCCGAGAAATCCAGCTCCAGTGTTTCCAGTCACTCTTGCGGGTTGCTCGGAGATCGAGTCCTGAGAAAGAGATACAAGACCTCCTTCATTCTAAAACCAAGGTACGAAGCTGATTAGATCCTTAGAGAATTCTTGATTCAGATTCTTGGCAAAAATAACTTAACTTAAACTGCAGCTCACTTACTCCTTCCCATGTACTAGGCTTAGATTAGGTACACCGGGGTAGGCATATTTAGAAACACCAGTTGAGTACGTTTAGTCAACTTTTATCATTGTATGTATTGTATATATTTTATCCGTTTTAAGTATCATATGGCTCAGAAACCATATAAATGCTTTTACAGTATTATTTCATAATACTCTTTTTACTGTATGCACTTTTCTTTATGAAAAGTATTGCAATTGTGGCAATTCACTTCTCTTGCATGAGAAAGAAGACTGCTCAATAAATAACACCTTTTATTGAAAACGCCCGTCTCTCTATTTCTCTGCACTCTGGTGAAACTAAGCATGCACGATTGACTGAGTGAAATAGCTATCTATTGTTTTCACACGACTCTGAAGATATACTCCTTATTCTGGAGGGAGTAAAGTTGTCATGTTTATACGGTTGTCAGAAGCTAATCCCTTCTTGTCTGTTCAGGAAAGTCAACTCATTCCTGTTCACTCGAGAAAGTTTCTAGTGACCTCTGAGCTAGCTTGCATTTATAATTAAGTCTAATATATTCAGTAGAGACCTAGTCTACCTCAGTCCTACGTCTAAACTACCGTTTATGTTATTCCAATGCGCAGAGCCTATTGAGAATATAGGAACTACACTACAAGATTACTTATGTAATTACAGGAAGGATTGAGGCATGCCTTAAACCCCTATACGCTAAGTTAGATTTAATTAATGAGGAAATAACTAGGATTAGGGGGGACCTGACAATACAAAATGAGAAATTGAACAAAAACACAATAACTCCAACTAAAAAAAGTGGAGGTATAACGGTGAATACAACCCCAGCAGTTATACCGCGGGATAGTATGGGAAATGAGGCATCCCCAATTGTATCTAGACTAGCAGGGGGAACGCAAACACAGAGTAAGGGTAATTGTGCCCAGGATAATGATTTACTGGAGGTCAACCCTGGCACAGGAGAAGGGAATACCGAGACAGGGCGGTATCGCTCAGTCGATCTGCCACCTTATTGCGTACCGTATGTGGTAGTTATTACTAATGTACCTCCCCTTAGAAGAAGAGTCCCATGACTCACTTAAGAACAAAAGCATCAGTTGGCTAAGTCGTTATTGCGATTTTCTCGCAACATTTTCATACCAGATTCTTACCACTCAGAGAGTTAAATGGATAGGCCCGTCAAGAAAAACCATAAAGGGAGATTGCTTAATTGTCAACTTTAAAAACAGACACTATGCAAGAATATCTCTGAATAGACTGAAACTGGGGCAATCTCAGGGGCATGGCACTGCATTATTACCACTGGCCTTTTTTTACAAACAGCATGGGCAAACTCGACTGAGGGGGCCCACCCAAGGAATAGATAGAAATATGAGTAGGACTCTTTCACAACAGGGCAATAGGTTTAACTTGCCAGTCTTTAACAGATTTCAACCCTTTAGCAATCTAGAGGAAAATGACTAACTTGCAATGAATCCCCTGTATAATGAGAACATTACTGATGGGTTTTGGAAGAACACGGTAAACAGTGAGGACGTAGAGCTTGAAATCCTGGAACAAGATAGCCTAACTGATAATGAGACATTCCCTGAGCTAGATTTGGTAAATTCTGCACAACCCCTGAATATGGATAAGATGGGTGGTAAATGTGTAGGAAACAGTGCAGACAAACAGGAAAGAGGGGTCTCAATAGCCTCCTGGAACATCGCTGGATTATCTAACAAGCAGGAAACGCTAGGATGGTTAGAGTTCCTTAACCAAAATGATATGATAGGTCTACAAGAGACATGGTGTACAGGGTCTATTATTTTGATGGTTTTACCACGTATGAACTACATTAAGTTAAGATCAGGATCTGGTAGAGCCAAGGGGGGACTGGTCATTCTAATTTCAATTGATATTAACCTGAATGTAATGAAGTATATTAACATCGGGTGTCACTCCCAGGTTATGTGGCTAAAACAAAAGTGTGGTGGGAATGTACTCTTAATTGATTTTTACGACAACGTGTTTGACAATACCAGGTTTAAGGTTGTAACTGAACTGGAGAATGCTGTCACTAAGCTATATGAGGGTATGAGGGCTGCGTGTGACATAATTTGGGTGGGTGACTTTAATTTGCCAACCTGTCCATTCTCCAATACCAGGGTATGTGGTGTCAGTGAGGATATAGGAGATGATGGCACCCATTTCCCTCATAACCCCTATGGGGAAACGCCTAATGCTACTATGGCAAATTATGTTTTAGTCATTCTGACGTGTGCTACTGATGAAAATGGAGAAGTGATCCCCACTTTCACAGGAAGAAAAGCTAAGACTATAACTGATATGTTTTAGTTTCCTCTAGCATCACCCTCAAATGCTCTACCCCAAGGGTAGAGGAGCTTATGCTCAGTGACCATAATTGTATAATTGTAAAAGTGGATGTCTGGGACTCCCCTTATGAGACCGAACATTTAATTGTTGATCGTATTATACCCACTAGGCCAAATGGGGTAAGAATTAAATGGAAGGGAGTGAACCCAGAAAAAACTATGGGAAATATAGTAGGAAAAAGCTATCAAGAAATATCAGAGATCCTGGATTTTAGTATCCCCTCAATAATGATATTACCAAATTTTCAAAAAATAAATAATAACATAAATAATATCCTAACTAAAGCATCTAAAAAGTAACTTGCGGGGGTAAGGGCTGGTTTAATCATGCATGCACACACTCACTAAGCCTATTAAAAAAGGCCCTGGCATGTTCACCTAGGAACCAAACGATGGTAAAGAAACTCAGGAGTGAATATAAAGATGTCCTTAAAGTAAGAAAAAGAGAATTGCAACAGGATGCTTGAGACAAGCTCAACCAGGCTGTAGACACCTCTGATTCCCAGTTATTCTGGGCTACTGTGAATTCCCCCTTCCTAAAGAATGAACTGCAGCCTGAACTTTCATCTAATGTAAATTCTGAGGCATGGGTAACCCATTTTTCAAGTATTTTTAAAACAGAGGCTGCCACCAATCCCACTGACCTACTTAATTGGCCAATTATACCTCTTAACATTACCCTCGATGAAGTTGCACAAGGTATCAGGAGTAGGAAGGGGGGAAAGGCTGTAGGACCAGATGGGGTGCCTGTAGATATCTATAAGACATTGCCAACCCTTTGGGTACCAATCTTAAATATTGTATTTAATAGCGCGGTAGTGGAAAGCCCCCCGGATTCTTGGGGTGAATCAACAATAGTACCAATATATAAAAAGGGGGTGAAATCGGACCCAAAATATTACCGACCAATCTCACTGCTGGACTCCTCGGTAAAAATAATGAGTAGGATCATACTAGTGAGATTGGAGGAATGGGCTGAGGACAATAAGATTTTAGCAGATTCACAATACGGTTTTAGAAAGGGCAGAGGGACCCTTGAACAATGTATCAATTGTGATGTGATCATTGGGAAATATACTCGTGCTAAACAAGGGTCACTTTATTTATGTTTCGCTGACCTTAGCAGCGCTTTTGATTTAGTGGACCATTCAATTTTATGGAGAACTTTTCTGGATCTTGGTGCACCGGAACCTATAATCTTCTTCCTTGCAAGGCTCTATGAAAGGCTTTTTACATCTATTCGGTTTGGTCAGGGAGGAGAATGTACCCCCAAGTTTAGAGTAAGATGTGGGATCCGTCAGGGCTGTGTCCTGGCCCCATTATTATTTACACTCTTTATTAATGGGGTAGACTGTATATTAAAAAAGGGTCCTGTCAGATGCGCCTAATGTTAATGGAATAGATGTCCCAGTGCTGCTTTATGCGGATGACGCAGTGCTTTTATCAAGAACCCCATTAGGGCTCCAGCGTCTCCTTGATTCATTTGCTGATTTTATGTCGGGGAGGAAAATAGTGATCAATAAAAGTAAAACATTTGCAATGGTCTGTGGCAAAAAAAGGAATAAATGTAAACCTTTTTATATAGAAGGACAAAAAATTGAGATAGTTGACAAGTTCTGTTACTTAGGGATAACTTTTAGCGGGAATGGCACCTGGTCAAATGAAAAATTAAATGTACAGGCAAAAATGGCCAAAAGCTGCCATGGTATTTATAAATTCGCAGCTAATCGTGGGGATCGTCGAAATAAGGACATGTTACACATATATCTTGCTAGAAGTGCATCCATCGCACTATATGGTGCGGGGGTATGGGGATATGGATGTAACAAGCATCTACAAATAGCTGAAAATAAGTTTTAAAAAAATTTGGTCAACCTTCCTAGTTCGGCATCAACTGAGCTTATACATAGGGAACTAGGTATCAGCTATCTGACAGATAAATTAGCTCTCAGACCTTTCCTGTCCTGGAGATTAATCTGGAGTAGGGAAGAAACAGCTTTTAATAGAGTAATTATCCAAGATTGCCTCTGGCTGGATAATTGGGATAAGATCCCCTGGCTGAAATATTTAGTACAATGTTTCAATGATATTTTTAAAATAAACATCAAAGATGACCCTGAGGTAACATTAGAATGGACAAAATTAGAAATCAATAGAGCGACGGTGTATAATAATGAGAACGCTCAGTTAACAACTCACCAATTTTATTCTAACTACTTGGGCGCTGCTGGGTTCCAAACCTACTTGAGCTCTGTAACTGGAGTGTCCCATAGATATGTCCTAACAAGGGTGAGATTTGGGATTGCGCACCATTTGGTCGCATTCCCTAAAATTAAAGAATACTCAATCTCTCCCTGCCCGTGTGATGGCCGCACAAAACAAAGTACCTTGCATTTCCTCTTACTTTGTCACGCTGCTATGAGGTTGATTGTCTCATTGAATGAAATAGATGTCCGCACCAATCATTCTTAAGACTATTGAAGCTAGGAAGAGCATGTTGTTTTAAATTACCCTTAATTAATTGATGATTATATGATTAACTTTTAAAAAAAAATGAATGTAATGACCCGAATAGAGCTTTATTGAATTGAATTGACTTGTTGATTTTCTAAATTGAAAAGTTAGCATGCAGTCCTTAAATTCTCCCACCCCCCTGTGTTCAAAATGCTCCCTTGAGCAAACGAGCTGACAAGCTCTCCTGGGATACACCTGGTTACCTGTGGAGGGGTACTGTGACCTGTGAAGGCTTGGGCACCATTTCAGCAACCCCTGATGACTTTTCTCTGCTCCTTACTACTCTTTGCTCTCTACTGATGACGGGCTAAACCCAGAAACATGTGTCTAGAGATAACAGCACTGCCTGCACCAACTTTGGTGAAAGACTACAGCAACTTTGAAAGTAAGTGTACTGCATTTACCAGGATGCAATGGGGTGAACTGTGCTGGGATCAAAGTCAGTGTGCTTCCCCCCTCCTGTGTTCAAAAGGCTCCCTTGAGCCAACGATCTGACATGCTCTCCTGGGATGCACCTGTGTGCCTGTGGAGAGTTACTGTGACCTGTGAAGACTTGGGAACCATTTCAGCAACCCCTGATGACTTTTCTCTGCTCTTTACTACTCTTTGCTCTCTACTGATGATGGGCTAAATCCAGAAACACGTGTCTAGAGATTACAGCGCTATCTGCACCAACTTTAGTGAAAAACTACAGCAACTTTGAAAGTAAGCGCACTGCCTTTACCAGGATGCAATGGGGTGAACTGTGCTGGGGTAAGAGGCAGTGTGCTCCCCCGTGTTTAAAAGCCTCCCTTGATCCAACGAGCTGACAAGCTCTCCTGGGATGTACCTGTGTACCTGTGGAGAGGTGATGTGACCTGTGAAGACTTGAG
The DNA here is from genome assembly GCF_964263255.1 of Lissotriton vulgaris. Taxonomy (NCBI): domain Eukaryota; kingdom Metazoa; phylum Chordata; class Amphibia; order Caudata; family Salamandridae; genus Lissotriton; species Lissotriton vulgaris. The sequence continues at coordinate 1,569,725,891 of NC_141694.1, forward strand.
TACCATTTCAGCAACCCCTGATGAATTTTCTCTGCTCCTTACTACTTTTTGCTCTTTCTGATGACGGGCTAAACCCATAAACACGTGTCTAGAGATAATAGCACTACTTGCACCAACTTTAGTGAAAAACTACAGCAACTTTGAAAGTAATCACACTGCATTTACCAGGATGCAATGGGGTGAACTGTGCTGGGATGAGAGGCAGTGTGCTCCCTCCCCCCTGTGCTTAAATACCTTCTTCATTGAAGGTTTGAAGTCAAGAGACTTATCTCCTGTGGACGCCCGATGCTCCAGATAAAGAAAACTAATAACGAGGGAAGAAGCCACTGCCTACTTGAGCCAAAGTCTGGCCCCAGAAGACGTGCTAAGAGAAACCAACTGCCACAACATACCAGTAAATATTACAATTGCCTAGCATGTTGGGGCTCCCAGAAAAGGTTTACATAAGCTAAGTAACAAAATGGATTCTGAAAGTTCCAAATCTCATGTGGCCTTATTTTCAAAGCCTTGTTTCTACCGCAAGTCGCCCGAAAATTACCATGCCAAGGCAATGTTCCTCGTAGAGAAAGCTAAAGATAATGCTCTATTTAGAAAGTCTGTGTTCTACCAACAGCAACCAAATTCCTCTGTCATTCTGACATCTGTTGTGACCATTGCCTTGGTTATACACCTATGGTGGATATGGTTGACATGGCAGAATCTGTTGGTTTAATGTGGTAGAGGGAGAAAAGTGATGCTAAAGATAATGAGGGACAGGGTAAGGAACATGGAGGTGGAGGAGGACAGGCAGAGGTAGTGAATGAGGAACACAAAGAGACATGTAGAGACACGTGGAGAGGTAAAGACATAGAGGTTCAATAACAAAAGGATGAGAGGCAGAAAGAGGCCAAGAGAGGGATGACTAGAGGGACATGATGACAAGAGCAAGAGTCATAGAGAAAGAGAAAAGTCAAGTTGGGGGCAGAGAGAAGGATAGAGAAAGTGGATGGAGAGAGTCATAGAGACCAAGTTGAGGTAGACAGTGTGAGGAATAGCATTATTAAATCGGTTTTCAAATAAAATATAAAGTTACATAAATATTGAGTTTTTAATATCATGACACACAAATATCATGACGCAGGAATATCATTGACAAAAATTGAATTTCTAAGGTAAGTAATAGAGATGTCAAAAATATCTAGGTTGTTGATATAATTTGCAAAATGTTAGCCATAAAAATATTTTTGTTTAATTATGTTTATGCAATTTAGCATATGTTTTCATTATATATATTACAAATTATTTGCATAATTTTTGTTAATAGCTTTAAATATAGTTTGTAAATGTATAGTTGTTTTTAAATGCAATGAAATTGTTATTTGTCATTTTTAGTGTCATAGTGGGTTGTGGGGTTTGTAGGGGCACCGGGTGGGAAGTACATTAATTATAACAACAAGACCACCGACTCTGCCGGAATCAAGGATCCTACTACGCCGACGGGCTGGAAATGGCCTAAAATATGCTGCTGGTGCTACTGCGGCACTGCTGAGCATATTCCGACTTTTATTTCCACCACCCTTTTCATGGCGGGGAGCCCGCCATGACAAGGGTGGCGGATATGGAAGTAAGAAGGCCCTAACAGGGCCCCCTGCCACTTCTGGGCCTGAGGGTGCATGCAAGTGGCACATACATTGCCCCTCTGGAATTTCAACCTTCTGTTCCTGTACAGTGTGGCATGAATGCCACACCATGCAGGAATGTGCTGAAGGTTCTGGCAAGGCACCCGTCTACTGTTAAGGCTCTCCTATGAGTTTAACAGCCCACCGCCGTGACAGCGCTACAGCACCGTCTGCCCGCCCTGGATTAAACTTATAATCCAGCTGGCAGGCTCATTACAGGCTTGTCAGTCCTCCTGTTGGGGCGGCGGTGGGGGGCTGACCTGAGGATTCCCAAAATCGTAATAAGGACTGTAATAGTTCTATTTTTTGTATGTTACATTAGGTGTGTTTTGTTGTGTTTGTAAGAGAATAGGGTAGGAAGGAATTTAAGTAATAATACATTTAAAATTAAGTATTAATTTATTACAAAGTGTTTAATTTATTACTTCATATGTTAATTGTGTTATACTTTTTTATTTCAACTATATTTTAATTGTTGGCTGTGATGTTTTGTTGGAATATAGTGTGGTATTATAAATTCAATTTAATATTTGTTTTAACTGATAATAATTATAAAAAATTGTGACAATTATGCAATTTGTTTCATTTTTGTTAAATGTTAGACATGCAATTTTTATATTTAGAATTTTATATTTTTGGTTATTTAATAGAGTTCTTAAAATATGTTATTTGTATGGAGTGAACTACTCTCTCTCTACTGTTGCACAGACTGTAGAGAGAATAGTTAATTTTACCCCATTTGGTGTCCAATGCTTTCCCTACTGTTGCACAGACTGGAGTCGGAGTAGTAAATTTTACACATCTGGAGTCCAACTCTTTTTCCTACTGTTGTAGAGACTGGAGTAGGAATAGTAAACTTTACCCCTCTGGAGTCCAACACTTTTCCTACTGTTGCATAGACTTCCGTGGGAATAGTAAACGTTTACCCCTCTGGTGTCCAATGCTTTCCCTATTGATGCATATAATGCAGTGGAACTAGTACATTGTTACCCTTCCTTAGTCCAACACTTTTCCTACTATTTCACAGACTGGAGTGGGAATAGTAAATGTAGTCCTCCTGAGTCCAATGCTTACTGTACTGTTGCACACACAGGAGTCAGAATAGTAAATGTATGATTCCTACTGTTCAATAGTTTTGTTAATATTGTTTAAATATATATTATTTGTATGTGTTTGTGTATTTAATGGAATATTTTTTACATGTATACATTTATGTAATTTTTAAGATATTTAGTAAAGCGTATTTTTATTTATTGTATACTTTTTATGTATAATTAAATTGGTCATACTTAAAACAAATTGCAGTTTTTTGTTACATTTTCTATTTTTTCTATTTGTACATAAATATATACATATATACTTGTTATATTAATAAATAAAAAAAACTGAAAATTATTTTATGCATAGTAATCACACTGCATTTACCAGGATGCAATGGGGTGAACTGTGCTGGGATGAGAGGCAGTGTGCTCCCTCCCCCCTGTGCTTAAATACCTTCTTCATTGAAGGTTTGAAGTCAAGAGACTTATCTCCTGTGGACGCCCGATGCTCCAGATAAAGAAAACTAATAACGAGGGAAGAAGCCACTGCCTACTTGAGCCAAAGTCTGGCCCCAGAAGACGTGCTAAGAGAAACCAACTGCCACAACATACCAGTAAATATTACAATTGCCTAGCATGTTGGGGCTCCCAGAAAAGGTTTACATAAGCTAAGTAACAAAATTGATTCTGAAAGTTCCAAATCTCATGTGGCCTTATTTTCAAAGCCTTGTTTCTACCGCAAGTCGCCCGAAAATTACCATGCCAAGGCAATGTTCCTCGTAGAGAAAGCTAAAGATAATGCTCTATTTAGAAAGTCTGTGTTCTACCAACAGCAACCAAATTCCTCTGTCATTCTGACATCTGTTGTGACCATTGCCTTGGTTATACACCTATGGTGGATATGGTTGACATGGCAGAATCTGTTGGTTTAATGTGGTAGAGGGAGAAAAGTGATGCTAAAGATAATGAGGGACAGGGTAAGGAACATGGAGGTGGAGGAGGACAGGCAGAGGTAGTGAATGAGGAACACAAAGAGACATGTAGAGACACGTGGAGAGGTAAAGACATAGAGGTTCAATAACAAAAGGATGAGAGGCAGAAAGAGGCCAAGAGAGGGATGACTAGAGGGACATGATGACAAGAGCAAGAGTCATAGAGAAAGAGAAAAGTCAAGTTGGGGGCAGAGAGAAGGATAGAGAAAGTGGATGGAGAGAGTCATAGAGACCAAGTTGAGGTAGACAGTGTGAGGAATAGCATTATTAAATCGGTTTTCAAATAAAATATAAAGTTACATAAATATTGAGTTTTTAATATCATGACACACAAATATCATGACGCAGGAATATCATTGACAAAAATTGAATTTCTAAGGTAAGTAATAGAGATGTCAAAAATATCTAGGTTGTTGATATAATTTGCAAAATGTTAGCCATAAAAATATTTTTGTTTAATTATGTTTATGCAATTTAGCATATGTTTTCATTATATATATTACAAATTATTTGCATAATTTTTGTTAATAGCTTTAAATATAGTTTGTAAATGTATAGTTGTTTTTAAATGCAATGAAATTGTTATTTGTCATTTTTAGTGTCATAGTGGGTTGTGGGGTTTGTAGGGGCACCGGGTGGGAAGTACATTAATTATAACAACAAGACCACCGACTCTGCCGGAATCAAGGATCCTACTACGCCGACGGGCTGGAAATGGCCTAAAATATGCTGCTGGTGCTACTGCGGCACTGCTGAGCATATTCCGACTTTTATTTCCACCACCCTTTTCATGGCGGGGAGCCCGCCATGACAAGGGTGGCGGATATGGAAGTAAGAAGGCCCTAACAGGGCCCCCTGCCACTTCTGGGCCTGAGGGTGCATGCAAGTGGCACATACATTGCCCCTCTGGAATTTCAACCTTCTGTTCCTGTACAGTGTGGCATGAATGCCACACCATGCAGGAATGTGCTGAAGGTTCTGGCAAGGCACCCGTCTACTGTTAAGGCTCTCCTATGAGTTTAACAGCCCACCGCCGTGACAGCGCTACAGCACCGTCTGCCCGCCCTGGATTAAACTTATAATCCAGCTGGCAGGCTCATTACAGGCTTGTCAGTCCTCCTGTTGGGGCGGCGGTGGGGGGCTGACCTGAGGATTCCCAAAATCGTAATAAGGACTGTAATAGTTCTATTTTTTGTATGTTACATTAGGTGTGTTTTGTTGTGTTTGTAAGAGAATAGGGTAGGAAGGAATTTAAGTAATAATACATTTAAAATTAAGTATTAATTTATTACAAAGTGTTTAATTTATTACTTCATATGTTAATTGTGTTATACTTTTTTATTTCAACTATATTTTAATTGTTGGCTGTGATGTTTTGTTGGAATATAGTGTGGTATTATAAATTCAATTTAATATTTGTTTTAACTGATAATAATTATAAAAAATTGTGACAATTATGCAATTTGTTTCATTTTTGTTAAATGTTAGACATGCAATTTTTATATTTAGAATTTTATATTTTTGGTTATTTAATAGAGTTCTTAAAATATGTTATTTGTATGGAGTGAACTACTCTCTCTCTACTGTTGCACAGACTGTAGAGAGAATAGTTAATTTTACCCCATTTGGTGTCCAATGCTTTCCCTACTGTTGCACAGACTGGAGTCGGAGTAGTAAATTTTACACATCTGGAGTCCAACTCTTTTTCCTACTGTTGTAGAGACTGGAGTAGGAATAGTAAACTTTACCCCTCTGGAGTCCAACACTTTTCCTACTGTTGCATAGACTTCCGTGGGAATAGTAAACGTTTACCCCTCTGGTGTCCAATGCTTTCCCTATTGATGCATATAATGCAGTGGAACTAGTACATTGTTACCCTTCCTTAGTCCAACACTTTTCCTACTATTTCACAGACTGGAGTGGGAATAGTAAATGTAGTCCTCCTGAGTCCAATGCTTACTGTACTGTTGCACACACAGGAGTCAGAATAGTAAATGTATGATTCCTACTGTTCAATAGTTTTGTTAATATTGTTTAAATATATATTATTTGTATGTGTTTGTGTATTTAATGGAATATTTTTTACATGTATACATTTATGTAATTTTTAAGATATTTAGTAAAGCGTATTTTTATTTATTGTATACTTTTTATGTATAATTAAATTGGTCATACTTAAAACAAATTGCAGTTTTTTGTTACATTTTCTATTTTTTCTATTTGTACATAAATATATACATATATACTTGTTATATTAATAAATAAAAAAAACTGAAAATTAGTTTATGCATTAAAATTAATATTTTGTATAATATTTTCAGATTATATATGAGTATATAGGCATACATATATATGTGTGTATTTGTGTTTAAATAAGTATATATTTATATACATTTTTAAATATTATTTAAATATATTTAATTTTTTAATAATGTAAAGATATGTTATATGTTAACATATTTAAAATGTGAAAATTGTCTAACTATATATATATATAAATATATCTATACATTGAAAAACAACATTTTTGTATGGATTTTTTCGATAGTAGTATAAAGGAATATTTTTTCCCGATATTTTGGTATTTATGTATAGGAAAACTATGTACTTTTGATCTATATTTTTGACACAATATTTCTGTATCACAACATTTATGATTCCAATATTATGTGAGTGAACCATTGAATCAATGTTGTTGCTTTATTGGGCATTTGTATACTCTAAAGTGTAGAGGTAGTGAAGAGAAAACACCAATTTATTACTTATGGGACAGCGTTCCAAAGACCACAGCTTTGCAAGCTCCTGAAGAATTTGGACTGGAATGTTTTCCATATCATATTTATATTAAGATGTGGTGAACTGATTGACATCTGTAGAGAATAAATAAGAGGGTACAGGTCGTTTGAAAGAGGGCAATGCTTTGTTAAAAATGGTTTTGCATACCTTGCGAGAAAATAAGTGATCCTTTTTTCTATTAATTAATGCAAGGCCTGTCTATCCCAGGAAATTCTTCTTTATGCGTAGATATTTTGCATAGAACTAGTCCACCAGCATTCTTCGCTGTTTGTCCCTCCAGTCTTGATTAAACTTAAATGCGAGTGTTTACCAACGACCGTGGACCCACTCTCTCCCCCGTATGCTTCTCGGCTACTGGCAGACAGCGTCAGGAACAGATCAAACCAGAGAAAAAGGAAGTCTAACAGTGGAGCTCCAGTTGACCATGAAGCCGAATTTTTATCTGGACAAGAATAGTAAGGCTAGGCAGTGGGAATTGTGTGGATTCCTCCTCATTCTGGAAGTTAACAGCACAGAAAGTTAAGGAAAGTGCTTGATTTTAGCAAAAGTGTGACGTTTGCATGACAGTGTGGGTATGAAAAAGCTCCAAAATTCATGCAAGGCACATCGCCGTGGAATCTCCTTGTTATCAAGTTCTCATAAATGTCTGAGGTAAGTTGGTTTCCATGGGTGTCAGTACAACATGGCTCCAAATACTGCAGCTACCTTTATTGAGGATCTCTCCATGCATCGCTTTAAGCCTTTGTGTGGCGGTCTCTTGGCCCACTTACATAAGTAGAGCACCCTTGTTATCAGGGCACATGTGGGAACTCTGGGAGGTACAACATGTGTGAATCCCCACAGATTTTAAAAACTTGTGAACAGATGTGTGGGTAGAATGTGTGTTTTTAGCCAACGTTTGAGGATTGCAAGCACTTCTGGGTAAAGAAACCTTGTGTAAGCCATGCAAGTAATACCATCTCAGATTCCCCTAGGTGTCCAGTTATAAAAAAATGTCCAAGTTTGCGAGACTCCCCTAGGTGCCCGCTCAGCTAGGGCTTAATATCCACAGCTAATCACATTGCAAAAAAAGTGAGGTATCATTTTTATCTGGAAACGTTTGGGAATGGTGGTAGGAAATGTGTGGCTCCCCACTGATTCCAAAACTTTGTGTCATAGATTTGAAAGAAAAATGTATTTGTGTTGTTTTGCAGGAGTTTGAGTCTTGCAATTGCTTCAGGGGAAAATCAACTAGTGAGAGGCACACAAGTCACCCTACTCCGGATTCCTGTAGATGTCTAGTTATCAAAAACATGCAGATATGCCAGGTTTCGTGTTGGAAAATGACCATCTCTTAAGTGTCACCCCAAGCCTTTTGCCTTCCTCCTCCTCTTTTTGCTGTACTTCTTTGTGTTAGCTTTAGGACTCAAACACTTTACCACTGCTAACCAGTGCCAAAGTGCATGTGCTTTTCCCCCAAACACGTTAACATTGGTATATACCCATTTAACATATTTAGTTTACTTGTAAGTATCTTGTAAAGTGGTATACCATATAACACATGTTACTAGTGGGCCTGCAGCCCTGATTGTGAAACACACACAAGTAGCCTTTCAAACCTGTCTCGGGTCTGCCATTGCATGACCTATGTGTGCCGTTAACTACCACTTTGACTTGGCATTTAAAACTACTTGCCAAGCCTTAACCTCCCCTTTTATTATATATACACGTCATCGCTAAGGTAGTCCATTAGTAGCCCTTAGGGTAGGGTGCTGTGCAAGTAAAATGTAGGACATGTACTTTTAATTTTTGCACGTCCTGGTAGTGACAAACACCCACATTTGTTTTTCACAACTATATGGCCTACCCCTCTTATAAGCTAATATTGGAAATTCCTTAATGCATTTTAAGCTGTAATTCCTGTTTAGAAAGGAGCAGCAGCTTCGTGTTTCATATCTTTGGAATTGTCATGATAAATTATCATTACTGGTAAAGTTGGATTTAACATTACTATTTTAGAAATGGCGTTTTTAGAAAGAGAAAAAAAAAGGTAGAGGTTACGCACTCCGCTGTTGCTAGTGTGAATTGGTTCGTGGTGTGCACCAGAGATATCACTCCCCGACAAAGGTTTGGTAATCAAGAACAGTCTGCGACACTTGAGATAAGTGCCGTCTCCCTGAGCACAACCAATTGGAATGTGAAAACAATCTGAAGATTTATGGTCAAAATTCAACAAATCATGATTTCCATCATTGTTTATTCCATGTTATATCCACAGGAAATTGTTCAAATCATTTAGCAGATTGCTAATTTGATATCCTTTAACTTTCCCAAAGAATATGCATAAGAATCATTGAGGATTCACCCAATGCAATTCGGACTGGTAAAGTCCTTCATCAGGGGTAGTCTGAAAATAATGTAAACAAGAAAATATATGTAGGATCTTTCTTCTCTGTGAGCCTTGCAGCCCATCTCAGACACATGTCTTGGGTGGGTGACAACTGCTCTGTTTACATTCCCTATAGAAAGTCACATACACAGGAAGCGTAGGTATGACAGAGAACTCATCTGCATTCATCTGCATTCTGAAAGCTGTTGCTGGGCAGGAAGAGAGGGGGGAGCTGAACTTACACCTGGATATGCAGTGTACTGTTTCCCACATAAACGGATGATTACCTCGTACTCGTGGTATGAAGCCAGGGCTATGAAGAAAAGGTCTGTGTGCACTTCAAAGCACCCTTCTTTGAAGGGACTCCTACTTCAAAGACTCAACTTGAAATAAGTACTGAGTCTCTGACCCTACGAAGACAGTACACTACTGGACATGTGAAGAAATCTATCAGTAGTAAAGACTACTGTGCTACAAGGATTGCCACTCTGCCTGACTGCTGCTCTGGAAGAACTGCTTCTCTGCTTTGCTATGCTGGACTGGACCCATCTCATTTGAACCCAGAGTGATTCCAGGGGTTTGCTGGCTTGCCCCCTGTTCTGAGGTTTTGGGGTCATCAAAGACTTACTTCAACCCTGTAACAGCACCTGGACTCAGCAATCTGTGAGTCCTGCCCTGCCAAGTGTTTCCAAGCCAGTCCTGGGACCTTTAAAGCTGCGTATAGAACCCTCAAAATTGATGCAGTGACAACACATCAAATGATCCATACCAATGCATTGTCCTTTGATGACATCGCTTGTTAAAATGTTAAAAATGTTAAAATGGGACTTTTATAGCGCAACGGCTACTCCAAAGGAGTGTCCCGGCGCTTTGTGCTCCAGACCAAAGAAAAGCTGGAAAACATAACAGTAAAAGAACAGGGGCCTGAAAGAGGGGACGGACTATCCAGAAAACAGCCAAGTTTTTAAGTCTTTCCTGAAGACAAGCAGGTTCGCGGTATTCCGCAGAGACACCGGTAAGGAATTCCATAGCTGAGGAGCAAGGAATCTAAAGGACCGGCCGCCTAGCCGAGCCCTTTTGATACGTGGTACCCGAGCCAGAGCCAATGTTTCAGACCTGAGGGATCGTGTAGGTCGGTAGAAATCCAACCTCTTCTGAAGATATTTAGCACCATTGCCATGCAAGGCCTTATGGGCAAGGGTCATGGCCTTGAACAGTATCCTCTTCCGCACCGGAAGCCAGTGGAGGGATACAAGGAGGTTAGAGGCGCTGGTGCGACGGTGCAGGCCAAAAATTGCACGAGCGGCAGCATTCTGGGTAACCTGCAGACGCTGGAGGAGATATTCTGGCAGACCCAGATATAGGACATTTGCATAGTCCAATCTGGATCCTATAAGTGCCTGAACAGTGATCCTCCGATGTTCCTCCGAGAGAAGGGGAAAGAACTTGCGTAGCATTCTGAGGATCCCAAAGCATGTTCCCGTAAGAGTCGAAACCTGGGATTTGAGCGAAAGCTCGTTGTCAATTTTAACTCCCAGGTTCTTAGCCCACTTAGAGGACTGAGTGGGAGGGAACATGTCAGCAGGCCACCATCCATGCCAATCTGGTTCCGATGGGCATCCGAAGAATAGTATTTCGGATTTGTCCGAGTTGCACTTGAGGCTGTTATGATGAAACCAGTTAAAAACAGCCCCAAGGCACTCGCGGATCCTTTCTCCATCGAACTCTTCGCTCTTACGGCAGGTGAACAGAAGCTGGGTGTCGTCGGCATAAGAGACGATCCGGGCCCCATAGGACTCCGCCAGTGTCGCCAGAGGGGTCATAAGGATGTTAAATAGAGTGGGGCTCAGTACAGAGCCCTGAGGCACTCCGACTCCCAATGGCGGCATCTCGGCGGACCCAGGTGGGACCCAGACCGTCTGCCGGCGGTTGGCAAGAAAGGAACGAAACCAGCTTTAAAAGGACTGTGTGGCCTCTTTAGAAAAGCCTGAAGGCTCTGCGCCAAGCAATCTGAGCAATCAGAGGGTCAGCACAGGTTATCTTCTAGAATGTATCTAGGTGGTTCCTGCATGTACAGAGTGCATACTCTGACAGCCAGAAACCCCAGTTCTAACATTGGTAATCAGTGGTGAGGATAGGACTTGTGTTCCTGCAATAACATATAGTAATTCAGAGTTTACTACTACTGTATACTAAAGACCATTATGAGTTTTAAATTCTCTTGTTTCTCTCATTTGGCCATTTTTTTTTTATTTGACTCCTGGTTCACCCTCATCAATTTGGGACTTGTTTTGTTGTTTCACTTCTGATACCTTGTGAGGATGCCCTTGGATTTCAAATGCACACCATACTACAGCTGGGAGTGAGCTGAAGGAGGTCTGCAAGGAGAGAGGGCTGAACTAGTGCTTGAAAGCTTTCAGACCAGACCTACAGATAGCCCTAATAGTATATGATGAAGTCAGGAGGCTGCAAGCAACAACAGAGGAGGAGAACCCCAAGCTGTGTGGAGGACCTCCCTGCACTGGGGCAAGGTGCAGGGTATCTACCAGGGGCCTGTCACATATTTAGTTGGATATCAGCGCCATTGGGAGCCACAGCATGACCGAACTGATTAGGTTGTGCAAAGAGAGAGAGAGGCTGGCAAATGCTTGAGGGTGATCCCAAGTTTGAGTATAAGCTCCAGGGGAGTGAGGGTGTCCATCAGAAAGGAAGTCCCCTGCTGAATCCTATGCAAGAAGCAGTGATTTCTCCTAAACCCTGTCTTCTGAGGAGTAATAGGACTGACATGCTCAGGGGGACCTGAGGCTCCAGCTGGCCAGCTGGCTGCAGAGGAGAGAAAAGCTGAGGCTGAGAGAGACTTGGCAGAGAAAAAGATCTTGCTGGCTCATGAACTGAGTCTTAACGAGCTGGATTGATGGCTGAACAGCATGTAAAATCTAGTAGAAATGGTGGCAGAAAAACTACTGTGTCCAGTGATGAAGAAAACGTCCACATTCCCAGAGGCTTTGGGCCTAACGTCACGGAATGGGGTGACACAGACAGGTAGTTTCAGGCATATTAGGTAGCTCTAGAGGTGCACAGGATCCCTGAAGAGGATTAGGGAGCTGGCATACGGAGTCATATTCCTGGTGATGGGAGGAGGTGAAGGGGGATAGGCTAAGGTATCCCACCTTGAAAGAGGCCCTTGTAAGGACATATGAATTCACTCCAGAAGAGTGCAAGTTGGAATCCAGGGAGGTCCTGGGAGGAATTTGTGGGATATTTTGCAAGGCGCTGGATGGTCGGGAAAAGGGTAACAAGCTAAACACTTTAGATAGGCTGTACAATTTGATTGCCAGAGAGCACATGTTCAGTAAGGGTGGGCGGAATTTGCGTAATCGCGTTGCGCAAATCTCTGCGAAACGGTAAAAAATCTCCGCGAACACGCAGATATTCTGTGAACACGCAGAATTGCTTGTTCGCAATGCTTTTTTACTGTTCACAATCGCTGTTTTCGTGCTCGGGGGGAACTATCTCCCGAACACGCATTTTTAGAACTCGAACAAGTAAAATAATTCGCGAAGTCGTGGAACAAAGAATTTTGGCCAATTTTGCGTTCTCCGCGGTACGCAAAATTACCCCAATTCCGCAAATGGAACGGAATTTACCGGCCAGGCCTAATGTTCAGTCACTGTTTTCAGAGCTACACACACACCTGGCTGATGGTAATTTGCCTGACCCCAGGAAACGTGGATGACTACCCGAGTGATCCTAAGGGATTGGCTCAGGTTCACAGTGGCCCTGACAAGTCTCAGTATGATGGGGGAGAAAGGGTCCCATGTCCCTTCTAGGAGTAGAAGGACAAATGGGAGTGGGCAGATGCCCAGGGTGCCCTTTTGCATGGAGCTTTGAATGATCCTATAGGAAGCACAAGCAGGGGAGCCTGGTCTGTACCAAGAGACCACCTGCTGATGGGAGCTTTACAGTGTCAGGAGAACTTGGGGTTGCTGCCACAAGTGCCCTACCAGTTCTGTTTTCTGGGGGTACCACTCCACAACAGAGTGTGCAGAGGCCCAGAGGTAGAGACAGGAGGTGGAAATAGTCCACAATTGGAGGACCAGTGGGTCAGGGCTTGCCAGCTCTGAGATCAGAACACCCCAAGACTAACTTAATTCTGGACTGAGGGGCACCATGCACTGTCACATGGACAGAGGGCTGGGGACCTGCACCAGGCAGACCCTTGAACAACACATGCAGAGTGTGGTTCCTTTGGGGCAGTAGATGTACACCTCTTGAAGTCCTGGCTTGCCAGGCACATGTTCAGCCTCCGAGTACTGATATCACAGGATATCACCTGTGAACATTTTGGAGGGGTAGTGGACACCTTGGGCTGCAGCTCCTCACACTGAGAAACCACAGAGGACAGAAAGCCCTGAAAGGCCTATGGCCTGTCTCCTAACCCTGACAGCTGTCAGTTGCCTCTGTTGGTAGCTACCCAAAGTTTTCCTTGTGTCGGGGATAGAAGTCAGACCCAAGGGATGGAATGGGCCACATCATGTTGTAGGCAAAGGTGGTGCTGTCTGCCTACTGGGTTGCATCTGTGAGCAGATTAAAGTTAGGTGCTGCACAGACTGGATCAAAAGATGAGGAGAAGTATTCCCCATGGATCAGTCCATTGGCCCCAAAGACCAGAGAGCATAGACAGAGGGATCTAACTTGGTTCAGAAATGCATACAAATGGCAAGTGCCCCTGCAGTAGAGGGCCATTTTCCATGTTCAATCGCCCTAAGAAGGGAAGTCCATTAAGTTTTTTATTGGATTTAGGCTGGAGGGGGGTTGTGTTGGAAAATGACCCTCTCCGAAGGGCCAACCCAATCCTTTTGCGTTCCTCCGCCTCTTTGTTCTGACCTTCTTTTTCTTGACTTTAGCAACCAGGAATCTTAGTTTGACTACGCATGACTATGAATAATCATCTATCCAACAATGCCTCAAACTCACTTACAACCAATCTGATCTCATCTCTACCGGAGCACCTTCAGTCGTGATGGAGAACCCTCCCCTGTCACAACGCACCCGCTAGACCGATTAGATTTAATGACAAAGACTCATTTTCGGAGGATGATATCCACTTCTTTCTACTATCATACTACTCACTTCACCATGAGAGCATCGACAAACAGAGTCAAATCCAATCCATCTTTGTAAACCCACACAGAGAATTTATAAACAAAAACAAAGGCGAGAGAGTTACTCTTACTCAGGCTTACACGGGTAGCCCCAAATCCTGCCTGAAATGTATTTTTCTCAATTGCAGATCAGCTGCAAGGCATGCAGTGGACTTTGCAGTTCTCATCCTAGCACATGAACTTGACCTCCTTATCCTGACAGAAACTTGGCTAAATGATTCCTCAACACCTATCCTTGACATACTAGTCGCTCCAGACTACGGCATCACCAGAGTGGATGGACCCACCAGACAGATGGAGGCATTGTGTGTATTCACAACAGCCTTTCAGTTAAACTGTCGCAGTCCCCGGCCCTGTCATCATATGAATATCTATGTATTAACATTGCCTGCAGTAACACATTTCTTTGCAAACTAAACACGGTCTATCATCCTCCTGGTGATAACCTTTCCTCCGTAGAAAAAATCATGGATATCATCACAACAAACACTGGTCAACATGGTACTCAAATATACCATTGTAATTCTAACATCCACTGGAATGATCTGAACAAACCTATAGTTAACAGCCTCAAAACATTTCCTACTGACCTCAGCTTGATACAAATATATGACAGCCCCACACTTAACAAGGGTGCAATCATGTATCTTATCATCGCCAAAGATAACTCTATCCAACTTGAATCTTTCCACCCCGTGACTGGTCTGACCATCAATGCATCATCTTCCTCATCACTATACTCCTGAGAACTACTACTGTGCAAGTATTCAAGGCAAAAACTTGGAAGAGAAATAATAACCTTACTAAATTGACATCCCTCAGTAATAGCATCCTAGTACCCCCTGAAGACATGCTAGATGTACAAGATCTTACTAACCATTATACTAGCTCCATGAAGAATATTTTTGACTTGACGGCATCCCTAAAATGAAAAAGACGATCCACTAAAAACTTGCAACCATGATACAATCATAACTCAACACCAAAAGACCTAACCAGAGACTTGCCAAACATCTAAGATCTCGTAGAAATACTTACAACAAAAACATTAGGAATGCTTAAGCAAATCTATTCAGAAACCAACTGGACCAAGCCAAAACCGTCCTAAAAAACTATTTGAGTTTGTCAAGCATCAATCTAATGGCCTATCCAAACTCTCCCCAGCTGGACCCCGTCTACTATCTAACTGAGTAGAATTTGCTTCTTTCTTCCTTGAAAAGACAGATATGTAAACTGACTTGCAGATAGCATGGGAGCACTGTCCTCACTCCCTGCACACTAAATTCTCCCCCAAACGCTTCCTAGGAGCTCTTTCAAAACATTTATCAAAATTCTAACAGATTTGAAACACTCAAACCACTTAATCGATCCACTTCCCCCAACCTCTTCAGCAATATCAAAATGTCTATACTCCCACTCTAGACTAACTGGCAGATGCATCAAAGTAATGTTTTGCGAGTCCTTAATAGCGAATTTTAAGGAATCGCTATTAAAGACTCGCAAAATGGGATGCATGTAGGAATCACAATGTTATTAGCGATTCCTTAAGATTCCTTATTAGCGATTCGGTAATAGCTAATCGCTAATAAGGAATGGCTTCCCCATTCATTCCTATGGGCCTAAAGGCCCGTAGGAATGAATGGGAAAGCCATTCCTTATTAGCGATTAGCTATTACCGAATCGCTAATGTTCCGCTATTTCAAGGGTGCCAGGGTGTCCAAAGGACACCCTGTTGCACCCCTGAAATTGACCTGTGCACAAATGTTACACACACACATGCCCTAAGGGCATGTGTGCGCGCAACATGTAACTTTGAAAAATGCACAAAAGTGCATTTTTCAAAGTTTTAGCAAATTACCACGAAGTTCAACTTCATGGTAATTTGCTCCCCCTATTAGCGAAATCGCTATTTTTTTAGGTTTCATGCATTGCATTTAAGGAATCTCATTTTGGGATTCCTTAAATGCAAGAGCAATTTAAGGAATCTCTATTTAGAGATTCCTTAAATTGCGATTTCTGCATTTGGGATGATGCATCCCAAATGCAAAAATACCGGGAGCAAACGGGCAGATTCTGAGAATCTGCCCGTTTGCTCCCGGTATTTTCTTTGATGCATCTGCCTGTTAGATTGTTAATGGATCAGTTCTACAGGGCAACATCTCTGACTGCCTAAAAGTGGGCCAGGTCACCCCCATCCTTAAAGAACAATGGCCGATCCAACTAACCTTAACACCTTTCACCCCAATTTCAACATTTTGACTCTGGCAAAGATTCTTGAAAAATGTAATCACGTCCAACTGTGCAACTACATTGAGCAATTCTGTCTTTTTGAATAATTCTAATCTAGCTTCCACTCTGGGCTTACCACTGAATTGGCCATGACACATATAGTGGATGACTGTCAAAAAATGTGGGATCAAAAAGAATCATGCCTATTAATTATCTTGAACCTATCCTCATCATTTGATAAGGTTAAGATTTGATTTGATTTGATTTGTAAATTTATAGAGCGCAACGATTGCCCATGGGCGTCTTGGCGCTGAGGAAAGCCATGTTTTTACTTTTTTTGTAAAGGTTTCTAAAGATGGACAGGTTTTTATGTTCAGAGGCAGTTGGTTCCATGTACGTGCTGCATGTATCAGGAAACTTCTCCCTCCCCAGTTAGCTCTTTTAAATCTGGGAACAGCAATTAGTTTCATCTGGCCCGATCTCAAAGGTCTCATGGGTTCTTACTGTTTCAAGTGGTCCCTCAGAAATTGTGAACCTTTTCCCTGAAGTGCCTTGTAGGTTAGACAGAGTGATTTAAATTTCACCCTCTTTTCAATTGGCAGCCAGTGTAAATTTTTCAGTCTGTGTCTGATTGGCTCAAACCTGGGTATGTCTAGAACCAGTCTAGCTGCTGCATTTTGTAGGCGTTGTAGTTTATCTATGATCTTTTTCCTGTCTCCGGCATATAGACCATTTCCATAGTCCAGTCTTGCTAGTGCTAATGCTGTAACTACCGTTTTACGAGAATCTTGTGGTAGATATGGAAATATTTTTTTTTATAATTTTTAAGATGTACCAGAGTGATGATGACAGCTTGTTGGCTTGAGCTTCAAATGATAAAGTCATATCAATGGTGAAACCCAGATTCTTCACTTCTTCTGATGACCCAGGCCATCTGCCCATGTCCTTGGGCCACCAGGCGGGGGACCAGATGTTTGTGTCACCCCCTATTATCATTACTTCACTCTTGTCTCCATTGAGCTTCAGGCAATTCCTTTCCATCCATCGGCTGACCTGTATCATACAATGTTGGAATTTTTCTGCTGTTTCGTCTATGTCTTTGTTGATGGTCACTACAATCTGAGTGTCATCAGCATATGATATTGGGGTGAAACCACAGTTTCTTATTATATCTGCAAGTGGGGCAACATAAAGGTTAAAAAGGGTGGGACTTAATGATGATCCCTGCGGAACTCCGCATGGTAGAGAAAAGGCTTTAGATTTTGATCCTTCTACTTCTACTGTAAAAGTTCTGTTAGCAAGACAGGATTCAATGAGAGTACACGTTGAGTCATGTATTTCTGCTGTTTTTAATTGTTATAAAAGAGTTTCATAACTGACCGTGTCGAAGGCCGCCGATAAGTCAAGTAATATCAAGGCGGCCTTCGCTCCATTGTCCATCACTTTTCAGAGTTCTTCTACTGCTGTAATTAGAGCAGTTTCTGTTCCGTGTACTTCCCAGAAGCCAAACTGAGAGTCATCCAGCCAGTTGCCGTCAATCAGGTAGCGGGATAGTTGTTTATTCAGGAGTTTTTCCAATATTGTGGCAGCGAAAGGAATTCTGGCTAGGGGTCTATAACTGCTTGGTTCGTCTCTATCCAGATTGGGCTTTTTTAGTAGTGGTCTAATGGAAATCTTTTTCCAGTCATCCGGAAAGGTGTTGGTATCAATTATTTGGCCAAATAATCTTGCTAGTACAATGCTCATTTGTTCTGAACAAATGTGCATTATTTTGGGCGGACATGGGTCTGTTGGGCTGCCTGAATTAATGTTAAGTAATTCCTTTTGAATTTGGTCTTTTGTTGGAATAGTGAATTGGATTATTGTAGGTTGGACTGGTTGTTCCTCTAAATTTATTGTTTGAGCTATGACTTTATCTGTTTGATTAGTTTTATCTGATTTGTATTTTTTAAAAGAATCGTAGACTGACAAGACTTTATTTACAAAGAAATTACCCAAAGTATTACAAAAATCAGGTGATATTTCTTCTGGCATGTTATTTTCTATTTTTGAAAGTTTTTTGACAGTGGAGAAAAGAGTTTTGCTAGAATTTTTTGATTCATTAATTTTTTGGACAAAGTATCTGCTTTTCTCTGATGTTATTAATTTTTTATAGCTAGCGAGTATTGTTTTGTATTCTAGTCTTTGCTGTACCTCATAGTTAGCTCTCCATTTCTTTTCTGCTCTTCTACATTCTTGTTATTTTTCCTTCAGAGCTTCTGAGAACCATGGCTGTGAAGGGGTTTTTCTTTTGAGAGTGATTTGCTTCATTGGAGCAGTTAGTTGAACTGCGTTCTCTAGCCATGTATTAATTTGTTTACAGGCTTTGTTGCTGTAAACAAATTAACGAGGAACATAAAGTATCTATGAGTCTTTGGGGCTGGATTTTGGACCATTCATGATATGTGTTTTTTTTGGCTTTGACCGGTCTTTCCATATCTTGCGTATTTTCTAACTGGAAAGAGACCATCCTATGGTCTGACCACGGGATCGAGAGCGTGTCAGTTATATTTAACTTCTGACATGAGGTAAAAATTCCATCCAGAGTAAGGCCGGCGCAATGCATATCTGTATATACTTTCTGCTCTAAATCAAAATTTGCCATTTCATCTTTAAATGACTTTACCTTAGGGTCTGATGTTTTTTCTAGGTGTACATTAAAATCTCCTAGAATTGTATAGTCACAGTATGTCACACTAGATTCTAGAAATGGGCTTAATAGTTCAATTAGAGGTGTTTTAGCATTCGGTGGCATGACTACCTACTTGATTTACTAGAGCACAGGATGGGTAGCTCATTCTGCATCCTAAACTAGTTCACCTCATTTCTTCTAAATAGAATGCAAAGAGTCAAGCTAAATCAGTCCCTCTCTGTTAGAAATGGGATTCCTGGTTGGCTAAGGCTTGCGCCAAAGTCAAGCAGAAACCACCACTCTAGTCAGGGCAAGGGATTTACACGCTGAAGATAACCCCTGCTCACTCCCTTGGTAGCTTGGCATGAGCAGTAAGGCTTATCTCAGACGCAATGTGTAAAGCATTTGCGCAACACACACACACAGCAGCAACACTCTAGGCACACCACAAAAAGAACTCTACACAATGGTATATATAAAAATAGCTTTTGTATTACCTTAAACACATTAGAATAGTAATCACACAATATAAACTGTGCCAACTGGCACAGGCAATATTCTCAGGGGATTATATACAGGACCAGGCTAATCGGGCCACGGTCCAAACCATCAGAACAGTTAAGTAAATGCAGATATAAAACAGAATCAGTAACTACTGGTCCCATAATGACCTAAGCATTATATCACATTAGACATAAACCCACAGTAGGCCCAAACCTTATCAGCATAAACATATTACGCAAAGGGCCTCGCTAGCATAAACACATTATGCATTAACCTCATACGCATAAACATATTACGCAATATCGCATTAGGCATAAACACATTATCCTGACCATCAGAAGCCTAAACACTCAAATGACCCCATGCCAACTGGCCTACTGAAAGGGGCTCAAATGCCCTATGTCCAGAATGTCAGGGCTCAGCTGCCAATGCAGCAGTTATGAAACGTGTGCAATGCACTGGCCTTAATGTAGCAGCTGCCTGCTAATTGAGGTGCATGCAACAATGTGGGAACTGGAAAAAAGGCAGGCCAGCACACAGGGACCCCCAAAAAGCTGCAGCTGGGTCCCACGGCAGTTCCTCCTGGCAGAGTGTCTCCCCCCAGCCCAGGAAAGCACAAGAACATGGGATCACAGCCCCTATATTAGGCATTCCTTTGTCTGCGTCAGCTCAGGGCTTGGGGGGACTAGTTCCAACTGGTTCTGGGGGGTGTTGAAGCACTTTGTTTACAGTGCTCACACCCTCCTTTCAGAGATGGGGCTCTGCCATCAGACACACCACAGGGGGGCAGAGCCAGAATTCACATAGGCAGGCATAGGCCTATTCAGGGACCAGGGACTTCCCCTCACACTACATGAAATGTAGATGTCCCATTCAGCCTAGCACTGACTCACCCTGGCCCTCCTGGAACCACACACACCTCACCAGCCCCTGTCACTCAAAAAGCAGACACGCAATTCACATCAGGCAGGCAGACACATAGCACACAGAAATGCCAACTTCCAGAAGTAGCATTTCTAAAACAGTTATAATAAATCTGCACTCACCATTGCGTAGCATTTATTATCACTATTCCAACCATACCAAACTTGAGCACGCTGAGCCTCTCATTTCAGGAATAATTACTGAAACACTTATCAGGGAATCTCCAATGCATTCCTATGGGAGGGCAGCCCCACAGTAGTGAGAAACCAAAATGGGTGTTTGTCACTACCAAAACATGTCACACACTCAAGGTACAAGTCCTATCTTTTCCCTACAATGCACCCTGCCAATAGGGCTAGCTAGTACCTACCTTAGGGGTGACTGATATGAAGTAAAAAGGGGGGGGGGGGGTCAGGGAGACGGCACACACTTCAAGCTGGTGTCAGGACGGGGCAGGTGTCTTGAGCCTACAGCCGATTCTAACCCCCTACTAGGTGCGGGCACCCAACACCTATAGCTTATGGAGCACTGTTAGGGCCCCCTTAGGTCATGATCGAATGGGCTTATCTGACTATTTAGTCATAGTCGCTATTTATTTCCCTTAAAGTAGTGGCCCCCACTGATCATTGAGAGGGCCAATGTTACCCCTCTATTATTAACTTTACTTTCGTGCACTGCAACACCACCACCTTGAATTCTGGTCTTGAAGAAATGCCAGGGATCCTTTGGAGCGACATGGCACTGAAACATGTCGACCTTATAAGTTCCCTGGGCACATTACTCTTTTGTTGGTAACTCTGAACCTATGGGTACCTCCCCATTAAAACTTATTCAGGTAACCCAACCCTTAGGCAGTTTTAACCTCACTGCAAGCACAATAGCACTCTATATCCAAGACTCTATCCACATACCTATATGCACCCAAAAGCAGTTCTCTAAAAGATCTCCGCTAAAGTGACCCATCGGAGGATCCGTAGGGCATTGCACCACTGGCCCAACGAGGAGCAACTGCCCAATGATGAAGCTTGACATCTTTCGGGGTGTGTTAGGGCAACAAGAGACAAGAATTGTATTTGTTTTTATTTGTATTTGTATTTATTTTATTTGTAAAGCGCTAACATTCATCCTGAAAGGACATCACGGCGCTGAGGAAAAGTTGCAGGTGATTTGACGGCAGCACTAGTTGAGAATTATTGATCTGGCCTGGGGAAGAGGAATGTTTTTAGTTGTTTCCTAAATGAGAGGAAGCAGTCATTTGTTCTGAGTTTAGGGGGTAACTCGTTCCACTTTGTTGCGGCAATGTGAGAGAAGGCCCGCTCTCCCATCCTGACAGTCCGAGCTCGGGTGATGGATGCTCTTCCTGACGTCATAGATTGTAGGTTTCTAGAGGGTTTATGAAATCTGATCATGTCATGTAGGATGATGGGGCCTGTGACATGAAGTACTTTGTGTGAAATACACAACAGTTTAAAAATGGCTCGTTGTCGCATTGGAAGCCAATGAAGCTCACGCATGCAGTTTTTGGCTGAGTCGTATTTTCTTTTATTACAGATGGCTTTGGCAGCGGCATTCTGAACCATCTGTAATTTGGAGAAAAGGTAATCTGCCATTCCCACAAACAGTGAATTACCGTAGTCCAACCTACTCATCAATAGTGATTGGACTAGTGTTTTCCTGCAATCTGTCGGAACCCAAGGGAAGACTCGTCTAAGCATCTTCAGAAGGCCAAAGCCTCTGCCGCAAACTATGGAAACATGGGATTTCATGGATAGGTCCCTATCCAGTGTTATTCCTAAATTTTTGGCTTTTGTAGTAGGATTGGGAAGCAAGCCCAAGTCGCTCGGCCACCAGCTGTTGTCCCAGGCCTGTGTGCCTCTGCCGAACAATAGAATTTCAGATTTGTCAGCATTTAGTCTGAGACAGTGGTCCTGCATCCAAGTTGCCAGTTCAGTCAAGCAGTTCGTCAATCTAGTTTTAGAGTCATCATTTTCATCAATGGTGACCATCAGCTGGGTGTCATCCGCATAGGAGCACATTGTCTTTTCTCAACATCTCCCCTCACTCATTTCACTGACTCTGTAACCTAGCATTTTCCTTGTCTCACTCCCCCTGCCTCCTCTCCTCTTTGGAGTGAGTGGATGACCTCTTGCATCACTCACTCTGGAACAGTGCCACCCTTTTGTTGTCTACACACTTTAGGTGCCATGTCACAGCGGCTGTAACACTGCGCACACAGGCCCTGCAATGCCAAAGGCCTGAGATAGGCTACTATGGTGGCTGGCGCAATCAGAGGTGCACGCCCACCAGTAGCATTTAATTTACCTGCCCTGGGTATCTGAGATACCACTTTATAAGGTACTGACAATTAAATTAAATAGGCTAAACAGGTGTAAACCAATCCTTCTCATTTTTAACACTGAGAGCACACACATTTTACAGTGGACAGCAGTGCTAAAGTGCCCAGAGGCCTAGAACCACCAACACCATGTCAGAAAAAAGGGTAGGAGAAAGGCAAAAAGTTTAGGCATGACCCTTCAAAAAGGGCGAAGTCCGACACTCTCTAAGATTGCCCCAGTCACACTTTAGTTTCAACAAAGCTCCTCCCTCTCATCCACTATCTTTAATCTATTGATGGAGCAACTTACAGAAATCTTAAGATCATCCAACAACCACTATTATTTGTACATTAATGATATCTAACTTTATCTGAAAGACATACAATGCCTGAATCCTAATCTTCAAAATACCCAAAATTGGCTGTCATGCAACCACTTCAAACTTAACTGAACGGAATTCATACTAATAACCTTACCCAATCAGTTACACACTATTCATGAATGGATGAAGCAACTAACAGCATTTAATTGTACACCTCATAATATTGATTCAGTAAGATTCCTGTGAATCACGTGCGACAAAACCCTTAATATGCAGAAGCACATTAGTGCCACCACCAACGGAGCAAGCCTCTGAATGAATATATTAAGAAAATGTAAATCCTTCCTCCCGCAAAAAGACTCTAAGTCTGCCGTGAAAGCCTTTTTGTTCCCAGATTATAGTGTGGAAGCACAACCCTTTCCGTTCTGCCCAGATCTACAACAGACCCATTAAGGGCCTCCCTTAACTCTGCTGCATGATTCATTACTGGATCGAAAAGAAACAATCATATCTCCCATCACTTGAAATCCTTCAACTGGCTCCCCTGGGAAGCAAGAATTTAATAAGAAATTGCATGCATGACCCATAAAGCTTTACACTTCAAAACCCCAAGCTTCCTAGCTAAGAAGCTTACAAGTTCAGGAGGCTCAAGATACTCTAGAAGCTCTGGAAACCCCACTGCTAAAACCAGAGAGATTCTTCAAGAAGAATGCATACAATATAGCCTTCTCTGGCATTGCCCCTCATATTTGGAACTCTCTCCCCCCTGAAATACGAATGATCCCTTCAACCTCATCTTTCAAGAAAGAAGTCAAAATTCTATTTATGGACACATTTCTTGTACAGACCTTCAGAATTTCCATTTTTACAAGCATACTGTTCTCTTATCATATATGTATATAGACCATGTCATACTGATTCATATGTGTTTGCCTTCATTCACTTATAAAGTACTCTGATACCCATGAGGTTCATGTTTCCGTTATATAAAACATTTCAAATAATAATAAAAAATAAAAGAAAATAGGACTCTGAACATTTTTACACTGCTCAAGTTTGCTATAGTGCATGTGCTTCTCCCCTAAATATGGTAATATTGTACATCCAAATGTCATATTTTGTTTACTTGTAAGCCCCTTTAAAGTGGCATACCATATACCCTAACCCTGTACCCTAAGAGCTACTAATGGGCCTGCAACACTGATTGTGCTACCCACACAAGTAGCCTTTCAAACCTGTCTCAGGCCTGCCACTACAGGGCCAGAATATGCAGTTTACCACCACTTTGACTTGGTATTTAAAACTATTTGCTAAGCATTAAACTCCCATTTTATTACACATAAGTCATCCCTAAGGTTGGCCCTCCGTAGCCCTTTAAACATTATGCTGGGTAAGTAAAAGGTAGGGTATTTACTGTTAATTTTTGCATGTCATGGTAGTGACAAACACCCACATTTGTTTTTCGCTACTGTGAGGGCTACTCCTCCAATAGGTTAACAATGTGAATTCCTTCATATACTATTAAGCTATAATTCCTTATTAGAAAGGACTGGCTGCATCATTTTTCATATCTTTGGAATGGTAATGATAAATCCTTTTTATTGGTAAAGTTGGATCTAACATCACTATTTCAGAAATTCCCGTTTTAGAAAGCAATTAAGAAAAAAGGGGAGGTGTCCTAGCCGTCACATTCAAATGCTGCTAAACCAATTTAATAGACTAAAGGCCATCAACTCAATTGATATGGGCTTGAAGCATTTATTTGCTACTTCGATCTGTATACCTTACTTCACATTTAATAATGGGTCAGATAAGTGCGGATACATTTCACTCAAGAGAAAATAATGCATATTAAGACAACAAATAAAACAAAGACATACAGACTTTGTGATGAAGTAATGTGATGCAACAAACAATACATGAAGCGTGATAAATAACAACAATTATCTAAACATTATATCACCAGTCTTAGTTCACAAACGGAGTGGCTACTAGGACAACCTTTGGCATCTGCAAAGCTGCTACCCACGGGGAAAAGAGTCATTAGGCCCAATAGTGACACAATTCAAATAACATTTCTACTGGGGGGGGGGGGGGGGGGAACCTAATTAAAAGCAAAAGTCCCTACGTTGTGATTCCTAAGGTGGTTTGTGGAATTCTCTCCAGGGCGTGGACTAGTTTATTTGATTGAATAGAGATATAAATGTGCACGTTACACTCGAGAAGATGCAGGTTAGAATGTGGATGGCACGATTTGCGCTAGACGGGCAGTGCTTTTACAAAATGTATAAGAATGCTTGCTGCCAGTTAAATAGAAACCTAGTTGTACTTCGGTTTCATGACTTTCGCAGTGCCAGGAGGTTTTCTTTGATGCTTCCTTTCAGCTCTCAGTTGGTTCAATAGCTGAACATATAGCTAGAGCAGCGCCGCTCCACTGTAAATTTCACAAAGCGGTAAAAACAGACTGCATTGCCTCTCTTTGCAATCAGCTGTAAAGGTAATCTAATGGTGTCTCATTCCCAGTTTCTCCAGCATTTTAATGTGACGGCTGTACACCCCCCTTTGTTTCTTAGTTCACTACGGCCCGTCCAGCTGCCTAGGGCCAAACCCCTTGTGGCTATTATCTTTTAGAAAGTGGACATTTCTCTGCTCTTACAGCTCTGTGTATTTTAAAGCCCATCTCAAATACACGTCTGGAGTGGGTTACAATTACAATTACACTTTGTGCATTCCCTCTGACAGCCACAAACACAGGAAGGGTAGGTGTTACAGATAACTCATCTGTTTTCATCTGCATTCTGATAGCTCTTCCTGGGCAGTAAAAGAGCGGGGAGCTGATACTTACACCTGAATCAGCAGTGTTCTGTTTCCCGCAAAAAGGGCTGATTACCCTTTACGGATTGTCTGGAGCCAAGGCTGAGAAGTAAGAGCCTGGATGCACTTTAAAACCCCTTCTTTGAAGTCACCCCCCCACTTCAAAGGCACAACTGGGTATAAGTAGTGGGCATCTGACCCTACTGAGACAGTACACTACTAGACCTGTGAAAAACTTTGCCAGGAGTAAAGACTGCTGTGCTACAAGGATTGGTGTGACTGCTGCTCTGGAAGAACTACTTCTCTGCTTTGTTGTACTGCCTGCTAATCTCTACCCTGCTGAAGACAAGGACTGGACCTGTCTCACTTGAACCCAGAGTGACTCAGAGAGCTTGCTGGCTTACCCCTGTTCTGTTCTGTAGACTCTGACATCTGTGAGTCCTGCCCTGCCAAGTGGTGCCAATCCATTCCTGGGCCCTTGAAAGATGACTTCTGCTGCACAGAACCCTCAAAATTGACTCAGTGACCAATTTGCACCAATCGGGACCAATGCATTGCCCTTCAACACAATCTCAGGAGCTGATCAACAACATCACTTCAAATTACTGTGCAATTCAATAATGATGAACAGGGCAGTTCAACGACGATGATGCAATGCTTGCATCGTAAAGGGGTTCGTCAAGAAGCCTTCAGTGGCTGCACAGGTTGGATCTGGCGCATCAATTTTTCAACGCTGAAGCTTGCTCCATTCAAAGTACTTTTTCAGCAGGACCTGCATGAGTCCTGGAGATGGCCAGCCCTCTATTGCGGTTGGAGTGAACTTTGGATTAACCTCAGTCCTGCGTGATGTCACGTAACCCCTAATTGCAATATGTTTCTAAGCACTAACAGCCTGATTCATCATTCTCCCGTTTTGCGAGCCCCTAATAGCGATTCATAGCGAATCGCTATTAAGGACTCGCAAAACGGGATTCATGTAGAAATTGCATAAAGAAATGCGATTCCTACATATTCCTTATTTGCGATTAGCAAATTGCTAATCGCAAATAAGGAATAACTCGCCATTCATTCCTATGGGCCAAAAGGCCCATAGGAATGAATGGGGAGTATTTGCTAATCGCAAATAAGGAATAACTCGCCATTCATTCCTATGGGCCAAAAGGCCCATAGGAATGAATGGGGAGTATTCCTTATTTGCGATTAGCAATTTGCTAATCGCAAATAGGATAGCGATTTGAAGGGTGCCAGGGGAGTCCAAAGGACACCCTGTAGCACCCCTCAAATGAAATTTTACACAGGTGTTACACACACACATGTCCAAAGGACATGTGTGTGTGTAACATGCAACTCAGAAAAATGCATTTAAATGCATTTTTCTGAGTTTTCGCAATTTACCACGAGGTCTGACCTCGCGGTAAATTGCGGCCAGAAATTGCGAATTCGCAAAAAAATTTGGATGATGAATTGCATTTAAGGAATCTCAAATTGAGATTCCTTAAATGTAATTCCTCGCTAAATTGCGAGATCGCAATTAGCGATTTTTGTATTTGGGATGCTGAATCCCAAATGCAAAAATCGCACTCGCAAAGGGCCAGATTCTCAGAATCTGGCCCTTTGCGAGCCGATTTCGGCTTCATGAATAAGGCTGTAATTTTTATTTATTCTTTAAAAAAAACATAACTCTGGGTCTACTTATTGAATCTTTGTCATTTTGGTCTTCTTTTACTCATAAATATACCATCTATTTACTAATCCGGTGTGGAGTATTTTTGTGGTATTTTCATTGTGTTACGGTGTCTGAGTGTGTGTGTTGCACAAATACTTTACACATTGCCTTTTTAAATAAGACTGACTGCTCTGTGCAAGCTACAAGAAGGTGAGCCCAGGCCATTCTAGTATGCATCTAGCTTACCCTGACTAAAGTTGTGGTTCCTGCTTGTACAGGGTGCATACTGACAGCCAGAATCTCTGGATCTAACATTTCCCAACTGTCTACTGAGCTAGGGCCCAAAGTCCACAGCTACTCAAAGAAAGGGTCAGTTTTCAATGGAAAAATGTGATGTGTCCATGTTTTGCATTTGGGCACTTTTCTGTAGTGCGCACTGGCCCACCCGCACAAATGAGCTACCATTTGTATTGGAAGACTTGGCAAATGCTGGGAGGTAAAAATATTGAACCTTGTTTACCTAAGAATTTGTGGCTCCTCACAGATTCTCAAATGCTATGTCACATAAATGTGAGGGAAGTGAAAGTTTGCAACAGGTTCTGGGTCAAATCACCTATTGAGAGCTACGCAAACCTCCCCACATTGCATTTCCCTAATTGTCTAGTTATCAAAACTCTGCATGTTTGCTAGCTTTCTGTAGGTGCCCACTGAGCTAGGGTAAGTCCACAGTTATGTTATGTTATGTTATGTTATGTTATTAGCATTTTAATGCGCACAGCTGCTCCAGCGAAGGAGCGTCCTGGCGCAGGGAAAGGTAGACACAACACAACACATGGACCAGTAACAAAAACAGAGCATTAAAAGCAAGGAACATTTAAAACAGGAGGGTTTTCAAAGCCCTACGAAAAGATAGTAAATCATTCGAGAGGCGGATTTCCAAGGGGAGCGCATTCCAGAGGGTTGCAGCTTTTACACGGAAGGAGCAACCTCCCATCCGACTAAGTCTAAAACGGGGGACAACCACCAAGGACTGTCCAAGGGATCGTAGTGAGCGGGTGGGAACGTAGGGAGAGATCAGTGTGTTGAGTATCCCGGGCGCCAACTCTCTCAGGATTTTAAAAACCAGGCAAAGAGACTTGAATTGAATACGCTTGCTTATCGGGAGCCAGTGCAGGGACCGCAGAGTGTTAGAGGTGGAACAAGTTCGAGGCAGACCAACCACCGCCCTAGCCGCCGCGTTCTGGACTCGCTGTAAGCGAAGGATCTCGGCTTGGTTCGCTCCTAAAAGGAGTGAGCTGGCGTAGTCCAGCCGCGAGATGATCATTGCTTGAATGACCAGCTGTCTGGTAGGAGCATCAAAGAATCGCAGCAGGGGTCTTAGCCCGCGTAATACTCCGAAACAGCAGGCCGCCACTCTCTTCGTGTGAGTCACAAAGCTTAGCGTGTGGTCAAGCCATACTCCCAGATTCCTGAGTTCCAGGACAGGGGCCGGCG
Organism: Lissotriton vulgaris; assembly: GCF_964263255.1. Classification (NCBI taxonomy): domain Eukaryota; kingdom Metazoa; phylum Chordata; class Amphibia; order Caudata; family Salamandridae; genus Lissotriton; species Lissotriton vulgaris. Next base: position 1,569,754,870 of record NC_141694.1, read on the forward strand.
CTGATCCCAGCTCCGGAGGCCACCATTCGTCCCCCCAGTGGTCCACTTCCTTGCCAACGATCATCACCTCAGTTTTTGTCGCGTTCAGCTGGAGGCAGTTGTTGTTCATCCAGCTGGCCACCTCTCTCAGTCCGCTACGGAACCTGAGGGCATCCTGCTTGGCATCCCCGCTGATCGTAACCGCCAACTGAGTGTCATCAGCATAGGAGACCATGGTTAGGCCCCATTGCTTGACGACCTCAGCCAGCGGCTGCACGTATAGATTAAAAAGCGTGGGACTCAGCGAGGAGCCCTGAGGGACCCCCAGGTCCAAAGGATGGTGCTTGGACTGAAATGGAGGGGTGGCAACGCAGAAGGAGCGATCACTGAGGAAGGAGCGGAACCACTGCAGAGCTGAACCATAGATGCCAATGTCCTGCAGGCGGTGTAGCAAGATGCGATGGGAAACAGTGTCAAAGGCAGCGCTCAGGTCTAGTAGAATAAGCGCTGCCGTTTGACCTGCATCGAGCACACTCCGCAAATACTCAACCATTGCCAGAAGGGCCGTCTCAGTGCTGTGGCCAGCACGAAACCCATTCTGCGTGGGATCCAGGACATTCACTAGGGTCATATGCTCCGTGAGGGCCCGATTTACATGGGCCTCCATAACCTTGGCCGGCCAAGGGAGCAAAGATATTGGGCGGTAGTTTTCTGGTCTCGACGGATCCAAAGATGGTTTTTTTAGGATCGGGGAAACCACCGCTTGCTTCCATTTGACGGGAACCTGGCCAGAGGTCAGGGAGAGGTTAATCAGAGAGCACACGGCTGTGCGTCCCTGAAAAGCAACATCCCTGAAAAGAGCAGATCTTACCGGGTCTGCAGGCGATCCCGACTTGACTCGGAGGGCCCACTTAGCAAACTCCTCATTAGAGATGGTAGGAAGGGAGTGCAGCGACGGACAACTACCGGAGCCGCTCCAAGGAATCACTGGAGACAGTGTGCTCGGAAACGCCTGATAGATTTTCCTAACTTTGTCCAGAAAGAAGGTGGCTAGGGCTTCACAGTGGGCGGTGGAACTGTCCGACTGTGGGGGAACTCTCTTAGCCATCAGGTCTTTTATGGTTTTGAAGATGGTTTTGGTCGGGTTGAGGCTGTTTCGGAATTCGGCTGCGTAAAACGCCGCCCGGGCCCTACATATAGCTCGATGGTAAAGCTTAACTAGGGCCAGGTAGCTGGATTTCTTGTCGGCATCGTACGACTTACGCCATTCCCTTTCTGCCCGTCTGCAAGAGGACTTCATTGCACGCAGCGCACTGTCATACCATGGGCTAGCCTGCCGGGAACTGGTCTTGCTGGAGATGATAGGTACCAGGACGTCCAGCGCCCTGGTAATCCAGTTACAGAACCGGTCATAGCCCGAAGTGGCATTCAGCAAGGGCCCTAAAGGCTCAGCACCCATAATGCGGTGAAGGTCCTCTAACCTGAGTTTGTTCCAGTGGCGTCGGGGTATCCGCAAAGGGGGAGGTACAATGGGGTTGGCAGGGAGGGGAAGCCAGGCAGATACCAGATGGTGGTCAGACCATATCACAGGATCAACCGTCACAATCCGGACATCCGAAAGGGTCGTAAAAAACGGGTCAAGAGTGTGGCCGGCCACGTGTGTAGGCTGAGAAACAAGCTGGGTCAACTGCAAGGCCTCTAAGTCGGCCAAAAAACCACTGATGGCCGGAGACTCTCGCCTATCAAAGTGGAGATTCAGGTCGCCCAGGATGGAAAAATTTGCGCAACCACTAGCCAATAGGCTCACAGCCTCCGGAAAGGCACCTCTAAAAGCTACATCGCTGCCTGGGGGGCGATAAACAACCATCCCTGACAGCGAGAACTGAGGGCTGATAGAAACCTTAAACAGCGCACTCTCACACCCAGCGATCTGCAAGACCGTCCAGGTACATGTGAAGGCAGATTTGATAAAAAGGGCAATCCCTCCACCTCTTGAATGCCGGTTAGATCTGAAACATAGATAGTCCGGAGGACAGGCAAGATTGACTATAGCGTCATCACTGTCTTGTAACCAGGTTTCAGTTACCGCCAGCAGGTCTGGTGTCTTATCCAAGATAAGATCAGCCACAGACAAGTGGTGTTTCACTAGAGATCTGGTGTTCAGATTTAAAAATCGTAGACCAGATCCCAGACTGCCAGGCAGCGGAGGGCGACCAGGAGGTGCACGTGGGGCGGGGGGAGTGGCAAGCTCGCGTATGCCTACAGGCTGGTCCAATGACCATCTGTTACAAGCACACTGACACGGGCCACACAACGGATGGTATGGTGTGGCAGGGCAGCGTGGGAGAGTTTCTCTGATGGCAAGAAGCGAGGCACCGGAATAAGCAATCATCCTGACAAACCAAAGATGAAGGCACACGGTTATACACACAGTAGAGATATGACATAAAATCCCCAGCGTACCGCGCGTACTTAGCGCGGACGGGCGCAGACGGGCAGACTCTGGCTCGACTCCGGCGCGAGTCAGGCGCTACCGCTGCGCGTCACCGCTGCGCGAACAGAGTGAGCTTTAAGTAGCAGCTCACCTGGGCTACAGAAAGCGCTAGAGCGCTCGAGCAAATGGCACAGAAGGCAGAGACCACCCCAAGATGGCGACCAAGCGCCACGAGGAGGCTACCAAAAACGGTGAAATTCCGCGAAAAAACGCGGTGGGGGCACAATTTAAAATGCAAGTATGTGGCCAAATAAAGAAAAGTAATAAAACGAGTTACCAATGTTGCAAAAAAAAGGGTCAGTATTCAATGGAAAATTGTGATGTGCTATGTTACATTTTGCGCCCTTTTCTGTCACAGGCATTGACCTACCCACAGCGGTGAAGTACCATTTTATCGGGAAACTTGGGGGAATGCTGGGTGACAGGATATTTGTGGCTTCTAGCAGATTCCAAAAGTTTTCTCTCAGAGTAATGTGTTTACTTGCCGGTCGCAATTTGCCAGAACTATTTCCTCACTTTACGTTTGGACAATTCCTTGCAAACAAATGAAAACGTCATTGATATTCATCTACGGTGACTCACCCTCTCGAAACACCTTTTCATCTCTAAACTTAGGAAACCTACCAGCTCTCTGTGAAGTCCCGAGTGCCGACCTTCCGTGAAAGGAGCTGACCTGTGTGCACCAGGGAGGAGGCGGAAACCACCAGCTGTTGCGCTGCCACCGCCCGGTCCTTCTCCGCCGCCGCTGCATTTCCACTGCTGCACGGCCGCTGTGTGGGGAGGACAGAGGGGAGCTGGGATACTACAACTCCCAAGCTCCCTTGCGGCGCAGTCACTGCCAACGCGCGCCAGGAGGCGCATAAATTAATCGTCAGCGCCGGGGAGCGGGGAAACCTACCAGCGCTCTGTGAAGTCCCGAGTGCCGACCTTCCGTGAAAGGAGCTGACCCGTGTGCACCAGGGAGGAGGCGGAAACCACCAGCTGTTGCGCTGCCACCGCCCGGTCCTTCTCCGCCGCCGCTGCATTTCCACTGCTGCACGGCCGCTGTGTGGGGAGGACCGAGGGGAGCTGGGATACTACAACTCCCAAGCTCCCTTGCGGCGCAGTCACTGCCAACGCGCGCCAGGAGGCGCATAAATTAATCGTCAGCGCCCGCGTCGCGGGAGCGCCCGGGGCTAAGCTCGGGTAAAGGGCGGGCCCGTTTAAGCCCGTTCAAGACTGTTCCAGGCTGGGCTGGGCCACTCCTCTCGGCTCTTGTATCCGGTAAGGTTCTCCCTGACTAACAGGCAATAATACTAGCACCACTCTCTGTTGCTTCAGCTAGAAGACTTACTATCTTACATAGTAGATCCCCAGGTCAACGTATCATGACCCGGGGGAGCAGAAGCAAGACGGCCTTGGCAAATGCTTTGGTTACTGGCCCAATCGACCAATTCATTTCTAGAACTAATGAAACAATTAATCTAAGTATATCCTTGCTTGAGCGAAGGGTATCACAAGACCTCGCAATAGGTAGAAGGTCATCTCTGGGCCCTCTAGCTCTAGCCCAGACTCCGTCAAAACCATCCTCAGACACCTTAATGCCAATACCACCATTACAACCTCATTCAAATGTTTTGGCAGGTGTCCACTCAATACCAAAATCAATTGACCTATCTGTCTCGAATCTTACTTCTGATGCTGAAACCACAGGCGATCTGGAAAACACTCCAGACCTTGAGCTATTGCAATCTCAGGATCCGGGCACCCAAATACAGCATATAGGGGTAAAAGAGGGTGCAGTCCCTAAGCAAGGAAAAGACAAGAACCCAGTAAACCCAAAAGTACCTAAGGCTGTTACAACCCATAAAGACAGACCAAATCATCGAAAATCACGTGAACTTTTAAATGATTCAAACATCCAACTTATCAATTTAATAGATTCATCAGCTAATTTACCTATCCCGTCCACTGTCGGGAAGACTTGTATCCTATGCAGTGAAAATACCCAACTCCTGGCAAGTTTTAGGGAAATCCTTAAGTATCACCTTCAACCCCTTGAACGCAGCATAATGACTATTGAAAAACAGCTAGCAAAATTGACTCAAAAGCCACCTACTCTCACCAGTGTGAGCCAATCAACCATAGGGATTACCAAGGATACCTCTTCAACTGCAGGTACTCAAGGGACTCATAAAACCTGTGAAACCAATTCCTTAAAAGCAACAAAACCCCAAACACCACAACCCATCCCCAAGAAACCACAAACCCCGCTCCCTCAATTTCTACTTCTACTTTTACTCAGCCTGCACCCCCTCAACCTTGTCTAATTCAGCCTCCCCCTGAAAAGGGTCCTGTCCACTTGCCAACCCAGAGACCAATCCCACCCTTAGTACCTCGGCACCCCTTGTCAAATGCATCAGGCGACGGGAGAAAGGGGCTTAGACCAAGACGTCCGATTCACCTTCCACGAGAAGCATCCCCTTACACCGTTATTCTTACGGGAGTCCCTGAGTTACCGGAATCTGCAAAGGAACCATCTTGGTCCCTCCAAAACAAGGTTCTACAGTGGCTTAATATCAACAGACCAACCCAATCTGCATACACCAGCAGAATCTCCACTGTACGCAGAGTCCCGTGGGTAGGGCCACAACTTAAAACCATCCAGGGCGACTGTATTATAGTCAACTGCAAAGATCCAGCCACAGTTGACTTTATTTGTTCATGGCCAGCCCTGGCTAAGAGCGGAGGGATAGACGCCTATCGTCTTGCCTTTTTTTACCCCCCGACATACAATAATCAATATTTGATGGCCCAAAATTGGGAACAACCACTAGAGAGGACCTGGGAACAACCTCCAGAGAGGACCAGGAACTACGAGGAAACTTGGTTTACCCATAGAAACATTAGCAGGGAGTGGGAACCTCGGTCCTGGCTCCCAATTAGAGAACAGGCCCCCATGGCGGGATGGCCTGGAATACCAACCAGAAACAGGTACGACTGCTTGGAAATGGTCGACTGACCGTTAGCCAGTCCACATAGTAATAATCAGGCCCAGAGGACCCCCAGACCATCTGAGGCATTAAAGAGAACTCTTGAGACTTCTCCTGTAAATATTAACCCCATACTCACTCCAGCCACCTGTGCCCAATCCCCCTCATTTCTACCTCCTCCCCATGTTCTTATAGGAACCGTAGCAGAGGAACCTATAATTCTCTCCGACCTGCCAGCCTCCCTGATAGCGGGTCTAAATTCCTCTACTCAAACTTTAGTACAGACTAGCACTTTCCAAACAATAGATATAGGTAATGCTATCAAAACAATACCGCATGATCAAATTTGTAACTCCACCACATTAAAAGAGACGACACTATCTGTCCTATTTTGGAACATTGCAGGTCTTCGTTCCAGAACCAATTCGCAAACATGGGTGGATACAATAACCGAGAACCACATAGTATGTTTCCAGGAGACCTGGTCAACCGTTCCTGTCCGCCTGGCGGGCTATAAAACCTTTACCATCTTAGCCACGCAGGGCATGTTCGGAAGACCCAAGGGAGGGCTAGCGGTCTATGTAAAAAACACTCTTCTTTCCCCAACAATTACAAGCTTAAAGGAAGATGCTTGTTATCAAATCCTAAGAATCCATCTCAACAACAGTTTTGCCTACCTTCTGGTTAATTTATATACCAATCTTCTACCATCAGATTGTTTACGGATGGTACAAGAAATCACCACCTTTCTAAAGCTACAGTTGAACAAATCAACCTCTCACACTGTCTACAACATTTGGGGAGGTGACTTTAATATCTCAATATGCCCTAATTTTAGAAGTGGGAACTGTGGATTGCTTGATGAGACTGATAGCGCTCTGGCTTATTTTGTTCACTCTATAAACGGGAAACTTTTTAACGAGAGCCTTTTTTCCCTAGAGCTAGAGTATGCAAACCAGCTAGTCTATCCACAACTTGATTTTTCCCCAACATTCCACGGTAGGGGTCTATCAAGCACAATTGATTTCATTCTCTGCTCACAGAGTCTGAGGGGCCAACTGCAAAATATTTTCACGGGCAGAGACATCAGTAGCGACCATTTTTGAAATAGAATTCTAATACAGCCAAAGGTCGTTTCATTATATACAAACGCTAAAAGCCTTTTAACACAAGAATCCCTTAAAATGGACAAAGTGAACGGGTTCTCAGTAAAGTGGGCCAAAATAGACCCCGACGCAGTGACAGAACAAGTTCTTAAAAAAGCCAACCTTTCTGTAAATGATTGTTTAAATCCAAACTCTTCGCCCCAAACAGTGTTGAATAGCTTTGGCAGGATCCTAAGAACAATAAAAGAGGAATTAACTCGCACCAACCAACGTAAACCATCGGCCGAGGGCTGGTTTAACCCTGGGTGCCGTAAAGCACTTTCAAACCTCAAGGCAGCTCTCCGGACAACCCCGAGGAACCTTTCCGAGATAGCCAAGTTAAGAAAACACTACAAGGACGAAAGGGCAAAACGCACCAAAGAAATCAAGACAAATCTGTGTCTACAACTCCATGATAGTTGCCGATCAAGGGATAGTGGTCACTTCTGGCGAGTCGTAAAATCCCCCTTTTTATCAGACTCGTCATCTGTTCAACATCTTGACGTAGTAGTAACAGCAGAAGAATGGGTAGCTCACTTTTCGAAAATCTTTGGCGGTTCCCAAATAAATCCAACAGAGGGGGACTCCACTCCAGCCCCCTCGCAGGTTTCAAAGACCTTTCCATTAAACATTCGTTTCAATCACGGTGAAGTGGTCAGAGCTCTAAAGGCGTCCAAATCAGGTAAGGCCCCCGGTCCGGACGGGGTGCCGGTGGACATTTTTACTCACAACATCGAGCTCTGGTCTCCACTCCTCACTCAGGTCTTGGCCGCAGTAACATCATCAGGCCTCATTGAATCATGGTCCTCATCCATTCTTCTCCCCATTTTCAAAAAGGGCGACCGGAACGACCCGGTCTGTTACAGACCCATCTCCCTCCTGGACTCTATTGGAAAGGTAGCAGGCCGAATACTATTGGTTCGTCTTCAAGAGTGGGCAACATCTAAGAAAATCATGACTGACCTTCAATTTGGGTTCCAGGCGGGTCTTGGGACTGTGGAGCAGATCCTGAACCTTGTTCTCTTGACCGGAAAGTATGTGAGCGCCAAAAAGGGCCATCTATTCGTTGTCTACGTTGACCTTAGTGCAGCGTTTGACTGTGTACAACACTCCAAGCTCTGGGCCCTGCTTGAGGAAATGGGAGTTGATCGAGCTCTTATTGCATTCCTGCTGGAACTATATTCGAACGCAACGGCGCGAGTAAGGTTTGGAACCAACGGAGAACTCACCTCCAACTTTCGAATTAGACAGGGGGTCAGGCAGGGTTGTGTACTGGCTCCCTTCCTGTTTAACTTGTACACCAACGGTTTGGAGGCAGCTCTGTTAGAAGGGAGCCAGGACCTTCCACAAATCAATCATCGTCCCATACCAACACTGTTATATGCGGACGATTCTGTCATCTTCGCCAGGACACTGACCCAACTCCAAGTACAACTTAATAAGTACTGTTCCTACATGGACTCTTTGGGCCTCAAAGTCAACATTAAAAAAAGACATTTGCAATGCATCTAGGTCGAAGATTAAAGAACCCCAAACCCATTTTTGTTAACAAAACTAAGCTGGAACAAACTGGTGTTTATCCCTACCTCGGTATTCTGGTGGATGATTCTTTGTGCTGGCGGCAGTCCGTGGCAAGCAAAAAACTGCTTTTCCAGAGAACCACATCAGCCCTAGTTTCCTTTTCAAGGAAACTGGGAAAACCAGCTCCTCCGGAACTACTTAAAATATATTACGCTAAGTGCCACAGTGTGGCAACGTATGGTGCAGGTGTTTGGGGCTACGGTCCAATTAACCCACTACAAATAGTTGAAAATGGGTTTGCAAAATATTTGTTGGCTTTACCAACTAGTGCCCCAACCTATGCCTCGTTAGCAGAACTAGGTATGGATTTTATTGCGGATACCATTCATTGCCAACCCATGCTTCTGTGGCATCGTATATGGTCTAAGGAGGAATGCCACCTAACACGCTCTTTGATTTTGGATTGCACTGCCCTTGACAACTGGGAAAAAATACCCTGGCTAGTATACATAAGGAACTTTAGCCGGGACATGGATCGCAGCAGTTTTTTTCTGGACCCCCCTAGCATCGGTGACATCTCAAGGAAAGAACTCAAAAAGCTGTGTCTGAGCCATCTCAGAGCTCTTCGATGCTCAACAGAACTGGCAAAACCCTCAAACTCTCAAATTACCGTTGTCCAGACTCATGTGGGCATACAACCATATCTGACTTTTTATTTAAACAATTATGAAAAGTACCTCCTTACGAGGTTTCGTTTTAATTTCTTTTTCAGGCTTGTCACTTTTCCAAACATTCAAGACTGGTCCCCCACACTTATTCCCTGTCCCTGTGATGATTCTTCATCCCAATCAACAATGCATATTTAATTTTTCTGCAAATGTTATTCTTTTCCTAGAAAGGTTTGGATTTTGCCTCTTCTCAGACTAATAGGCTTCAGATCATGCCACCCTGCATATTTGTCTCTGCAATCCCTGGAGTCAAGCTTTATTGCAAAGTTTATAGCTAACTTTTTAAAAACTTGCATCAAATATCAACGTAACCACGAGTAATCAACAAGTTTTAGCAAATGTTAATGTTTTCTTTTTCTTTGGTCTTTTATACCTTGTATATATTATGATTGATTTACTCTGAAAACGTTTTTTATTAATGTATAAATTTTAACCGTTCTTGTACTTTTTATGGTTGCAAAAACTAATGGCAATTGAATAAAAGTTTATGAAACAGAACAGTAATGTGAGGCAAATGTGTATTTTAGCTAAAGTCTGAAGTTTGCAACAGCTTCTGGGATATATCACCTAGTGAGAGGCACACAAGTACCCTCACCCTAAATTTCCCTATGCGTCTAGCTTTAAAAAATGAACAAGTTTACTACGTTTCCCTAGGTGGCAGTTAATCCAGGACCCAAAATTTAGAGCTACTAATATTTCAAAAAAAGGGTGGGGCATATGTACAAGGAGTTAACGCTGATGTAGCATCAGTTTCCTGATGCTATGGCGACTTTTTTTTATTGTTGTGTATACAAGTTGCCGCTAACCGCAGTTAGTGCCAGTTTTCTGGAGATATTGTTGGTTTTTCTGTTCGCCACTTCTGTTAACAATAGCTAACAAAAATGGGATGCAAGGTAGGCATTCCCATGTAAAAACTACCGCTAACCCCACTTCGCGATATGTACAATGATCGCCGGGGCTGATGAAACATTAAAAAAACAGCTCCTAAGCTCTGTTAGTGGCCGGTTTCTGAGACCAGAAAAAAGGTGGTCTTAAAAACGGATATACCAAACAGGATATAAGGGGGAGTAGCCCAGAACCACATTTAACAACCCACAGATGCCATGGAGGTACTGCTCATGCAGCTTGGTGCACCTAAAAGACCACAACAACCACCACCACTGCCCCCGTCCCCAGGACCACCACGGAGGCAGCACCAAAAAAGACAGTGGGTCTATCATCAATGCATCACCCATAGACCTAATGCCAGAGGATGTGATAGCCCACAACAGGCTGAAAAGGTCCTCCATCCTCTGCATATTGAACCAGATAGGCCCCAGGCTGCAGGCACCAACAGAGCATCGCAACAACATCCCTCCACAGACAAAGGGCCTCATTTATGAAAAGTGACACATCGCTGCGTGAAAACAGCGATGCGTCACTTTTCACTACGCACTCCTTGCGACACCAATGATGCGTCATATTTAATGTATGACGTATCATGTCGCAAGGACTTACAGACACGTCAGTATTTCTGACGCATCTGTAAGAGCAAAAGTGACGCATTGCTGGAGTGTGTCACAAAAGTGACGCAACTCCAGCAATGCGTCCTTTCACATGGGGAAAGCCCCATGTGAAAGGGCTTGCGTCAGTCTTACGCCTGCTGTGAGGCAGGCGCAAGATTTTGACGCAACAGCATCCTAAAAGTGATGCAGTGAAATCTCATAGATTTCACTGCGTCACTATTACGAGGCTTTTTGCGGGGGAACGCCCCCTCTGCATACATTATACCTGACGCAGGTATAATGTGGTGCAGGGGTTTAAAAAGTGACGCATCTACCTAGATGCGTCGCTTTTTAAATATGGCGCAAAGAGGCGCATTTTTTACACCGCTGGTGCGTCACAAAAAGTGACGCACCGGCGGCGCAAAACTGGCGCAAGGCCTCATAAATAAGGGCCAAAGCTCCTAGCAGTGCTACACATGTTGGCCTCAGGTACCTTCCAACTAACCACTGCCAGAGTTGGGGGAGTCTCCCAGTCATCCTTTTCAAGGTTCCACCCAAATGTCTTGGATGCCATCATTAGCCTGATGCCACAGCACCTACACTTCCCCAACACTGCTCAAGAACAGCTTGACACCAAACATTGCTGGCTTTCCCCATGTTTTGGGGTCTTAACTGCAGCCATGTCCTACTTGTGTCTCCTGCAGACATTGCACACATTTACCAGAACAGGAAGCACACACACTCCATGTGTCATGAGCAGGACTACGGAGGGGTTGCCACATCTGCTGGAGTATACATAAAAATAAGAACTACGACTACCAGACTGCTTAGCAGGAGGGAGGCGTCATAGTCTATATAGTTGCCTGCCTGCTGAGGCGCTGTGTACGTGATTTTGTATTGTTACCCGGAGCTTAGAACCTTGTGATTTCCCGCGTTGGCTGTGAGCTATCCAAGGCGGAGTTCTCTATCGAGAAGAGAAGGCGTGCGGCGGCTGCCGTGTGCCTCAGCTGTGTTGCTGTTTAGATTTCCCTGTAATTCCGGCTGGAAAGTGTCTGGCGTGAAAGGCGGGGAGTAGCGGCTGAATCCTGAGGCGGCCTTTCCAAAACGTCTTTGTTCTCTCGGCCGAGAGAACTAATGAGCAGGGAGTAGCGGCTCCCCTTTAGAGTGTTCAGCGGCTGCTGAACGCGGTTCTGGCACCGGCTCGTGTTTCGGAGTCCTTTAGAACAGTAAAGGATTGGACTTCTCCTGAATCGCATGGATTCCGTGAGTTTTGCAAATAATGAACTTGTGAGCACTAGCGCTTTATATGAAGACGCAGTCAAGTATCTGAGATTTTGTTTACTACAACCTGGGTTATAGCGTTTCTAAACTTGGAATTATATTGGATTTCTGGATTACTGAACAGTGGTTGCAAGACTGTGTTTTGTATTGAATCATTCGAGAGACTTTCAAAGACTGATCAAGTTATTTTTTAGCACTATTACCTCTTCATTTGGATTCACGAAGGTTTACTATTGGGAAATATATTTTGGTGCAAACCCAGGAAGGCTGGAAGGTGTGTGTGGGTGTACATAGCATTGGAGGAGTGTTTGGGGTGCGGAAGTGCTTTAATGAATGCTGACCTTGTTTATTACATTCCAGATTTGTGTGTTAAAACGGAAGAAGGTCTCTACACTACCTACCGGGAGGGAGAAGATGAAAGTATAGCTAGTGCCCGTGGTAGGTGGTGTCCTAGCGAGAATTACTGAGAGTAGTTAGCAGTATTGTGTTACTAATGATTGTTTGTTTTCTTGTTTTTTTTCTCATTACAGCCTCCCGTCCCGTTCCAGTCCCTTCCTGGTCTTTTTTCCCTCACCTGATTTCCTTATGCTCTGTTGATTCTGATTTCAGAGTATAGGGCAGTCTGGAGGTGGACCCCTATATAGCATCGCCCTGATCCTGAGGATACGCGGTCGTGACACCATCAACGTGCAGGCAATCGTGGAGCACTGGGACTTGTTCACCAATGTTGTAGCCAAGTTTCCAGGGAGTGGGCATGACTCATACATCTTACGCAGTCCATCCTCATCCAGCGTTTTGAGATTGGTACAAATGGAAATGTACTGCTTGTTGGAGAGTGCAAACTGAACACACCACACACAAGTCCACAATCATGTAGCACACAAATGTGAGAATGCACATGTAGCAAAAGTCAAAAAACATGTCTTGAAATATGTCCACCTACCATACACAAGAACCTAAGGGACAGAGTAATGATCCCTGGGGCACTCTGCATATGAATATATGTGCTTTCAGAGAGGATGGGTGGAAGTCTGGTCCCTTGGCTTCTGACTGTGATGAATGATCGGATACATTCAAGGGTGGTTCTTGTATGCCTGCGTCATGTAGTCTGCCTGCTAGTGTGTGGTGGGAGATGGTGTGGAATGCTGCTGACTGGATAGGTAGAATCAGGGCTGCATTGTGGCCTCGGCCGAGGAGGGTGTGGATGTTGTCTGTGGCAGCGAGTAGGGCGGTCTCGGTGCTGTGGATGCTTAGAAATCCAGACAGAGACGTGTCTAGGGTGGCGTTGTCTGTGGCTTATCTGGTGGTCTTGGTGAATTCATGGATGACGTTGAATATGCCTTTAAAGTTGGTGGCATATGAAACTATTATGTCATGGCAGAAGCTCCTCTCAGTGCCACCGATGAGTTGGTGGTATTTGGACATTGTGTTCTTGTACGTCTAGAAGTTAAAATGTTCCTTCCAGTTTCGCTGGTTTTTCTACAGGGTTCCGCAGGTGTGTCTGGAATATTTTAGTTTGGTGGTGAAATATGCAGGTTTGCTACTGCGCTGTCTGTTGGAGTTGTGTGGCCTGGTGAGTCTGTCCGTGCATTTGGAGATCCATGTGTAGGATTCCCTGGAATTGCGTTTGGTGTCTGCTGCAGTGTTGGGGGAGTTGCAGTTGAGGGTTGATAATATATGCTCATCGGTGACTCAGCTCCAGTATCTTTACGTTGCGTGATGTCCGGGTGTGTCCGGCTTGTTTATGTTGCCAAGGAGGTGTATGCAGTGATGGTTGGTCCATGGGTGCTGTGTCATGTGGCAGAAGGGTACGCTGTTTCCTCCTGCAAAGAAGGGGTGAAGGAGTCTCCTGCCATGAGGGTTGGTGTGGGTAAGAGTTGTGTCATTCACATGTTGATGACCTTTTTATCCAGATGGTAGTGGAGTTGGTGTCTTTGGGGTTGTTGAGTTGGAAGTCCAGATCGACGATGAGTAGGTAGTCCCTGGAGGTGATGGCGTGGGGTGCAAAGAGGTCGTTGATGGTGTTGGCAAAGCAGTCCATGTGTCCGGGGGGTCTGTACACAAGTGTGGCACAGAGTTTGGAGTCGGGTCTGGGCTTGACCTGGAAGTGCATGTCTCACGTGGTGGCAAAAGTGTTGCTGGAGGTGGAGAGGCAGAGGGAATTTTTTCATGCTTGATGGTGAGGACTCCTGCCTGATGTTGGGGACAGTCCTCCCTCCGGATCTTGTCTCCATATAGGATTGTGAGTGCAATGTCAGGGGCAGAGGAGTTGGTGGTCCAACTGTCCTAAAAGAAGGCAAGGTTGGGTAATAGTGTGTCCCGAAGTTACCAGATGTCCATAGTATGTCTGTGCAGGGAGTGCAGGTGATGAGGCTGAGAAGGTCATGCAGCAGTGGATACAGGATAACTGGTCATGGGTGGTGTTCACTGTGACCTGTGTCAGTTGCACTTCCTACTGGGGGATGGAGTGCGACAATGGAGGATGAGTCTGAGAGGTAGACGTAATGAGATCCAGAGTCCCTGGCGGTGGTTGTGACTGGGTCACGGACGGACGCAGACATGTTAGCTTTTTGTGTGCCTTTGTTGCACCAGTGGTACTAAAGTCCAGCCGCCATCATTACATAGGGTTATAGCATGTTAAAACACGAAATATGACCGCTAAATCCATTTTGCTTGTAGAAAATACTTGCAAGCTCTAAAAACAGGCCGTAAGCACACAGGAAGTGATGTCAGCATGCACCCTGTTGTCTGGAGGAGTACAGTGCACTTTCTCTTTTGGGAACACTTCTTGTGATTTTGGAGAGTGTTGGAGGTGTTTTGTGTTCTTTGCTGCTGAATTTTGTTTGGAGAGTGTGGTTGTGTCCTGTGAACTGTCCTCAGTGCCCCTGTAAAGTCTTGTGTTGTTGTCCTTTCTTGTTTTTTGTGAATAATTCTATGTTTTGACGGGTGTTTGTCCAAGGGGTATTTTCAAATTATGAATCCTTGTTGGGGTATATATTGGGGTTTTAATTTTGTAGGAGTGGGTTTAGGTGTGTGATGGGAGATGGTGGGTGTGGGTAGGTAGGGCAAGATGTTCCAGGGGGCATTGGGGGCTTCCTCTGGCTGGTGCAGCACTACCTGCCTTTGATGATAGAATGTGGGGGTTGGATCCTGATGGGCTATGCAGTACGTGTGAGGAAGGTGAGGTAGAAGAATGTGAGGAGCCAGATGCTGTGGGTTTTCGCTGTGGACAGGACTGCCCAACAGTGGAAACATTGATGGCAGGATTGTGTTGGCCGTGAGGATGACATTTTGGACCCCCTTGGAGTCCTCATTGGCCAACAAGGTGGTAAGTACAACCTCAAAATTGTTGAATGAACACTTTTGTTACTAATAAAAAGTGCAGTCTGTACCACAATGGGGTATATGTACAGGTATTTTGCAGAGTGAGGCGTTCTACATCTTGCCTTCAGGCCTCACTTTCACACTGGTGCAGAAACTTGGAGACAGCAATGGAAAGGGAAAACCCATCACCAAACCGGTTTTCCTGTTGGTTTGTAGCCCTTAGGTAGCCACACCTCTGGGGTGGTCTACCAAGCTCCTCACAGTCGATAGAAGGTCCAGACATCTTGGGAGTGTACTCTGAGATTTCAAAATGTCACACATCCATCCGTGTATATCCATTTATAAAGCACACGACTACCACCAATGGCGGTGTCCGAGTGCTAAAAATAGCAGCGTGGTCAGACAGGGGAAAGGGACAGTGTAGTGCCAACCCAGGCACCCTTGCACCACAGGGAAAGTGTGTCTGAGTGCAGCGAAAACATTGTTCATATACATGAAGTGTGACCTTACATGACATAAACAATCCTATGAATTATGATCATTCCATTTGTGCTGCACAAGCCAACACACATGTACAGACAATAAAAATAAGGATTAATGCTTTTCTGCATGTAGGACATTGTTATGTTTGGCCAAACAGGGCCTTGGGAATGTGTCACACAAGTTGTCTGTGCAAAATGTGTGAATGTGCAAGCATGATTGTCTTGTTTGCCCTCATTCGGCATTAGCATGTCTTGTTGGACTAACAGGCAAACGCAACACAATCATGTATGCCACATGAACTGCAAAAGAACAGTTACAGAGCATTTACATTGAAGGTGATCAATTGGATGATGACTAGGACACTTGTGAATTATTTTTTGGCTTACCAACACACATTTTGTTTTATGCCTCACAGCTGGAAGACCACTCATCACACAGGGAGATATGCCTTCAGGGACCCACACGTCACTGGTGAGTACACCCATTAAATGTTGTCAATGTGAGATGTGACGAATGTCAGGATCAATTCATGTCCTTAATACCAGGCAGTATGCGTAGGTATAGCATGTACCTTGACTCCAGTGTGATGGTCTTTGGTGGAAGTGTGAAGGGTTTACAAATTAGTAAGTGAAGATGGAGGAATGCATATGTGTTCCTGATATATGCTTCAACATCCCCAGTCAATGATACCCATGTAAGAAATATCAATGTGTTCTGTCTATACAGCACATGCATTTTGATTCCAGAGCGTGCAGACAGGAGAGGTGGCATGTGAGTAGTGTTGGTGACGAGTATGACAAATCATGGAATGCATGTATATCCTTGGCTGAGATGACTGTACAAGCGTGCCAGATTATGCACAAGTAGGTAGTGTTTCCCTTGGTGTGCGGTGTCAGATACAGGTCTGGACAGTAGTATTGTATGTATGCTGCATACTAGCTTTAAACGTTTTCCATGACGTAGCTTAAAGCCAAGTCTTCCAATGGCACGTTCACCCACCAACTAGCAAAGATGGGCCTATGTATGTAATTGCCATGTTTTGTCACTGCAATGGTGTTGTAAAGCTGTCTCCTTGAACTCATTCCCCGCATATGACTCAAGGTCAAATGTACAAGCAGAATCTGTGATGTTACCCCACATGCATTTTCCAGGCATGAATCCACATGTTTTAACACATAATACCTTTTACAACGCTGGGCTTTACAATGCAATTCTTTACAACACATTCCCAATAAATCTAAATTACTATTCTGACTACAGGGGGGCATTACTTTTGGGAAAGTCTTGTGACATTAAGCAGTCTACAGTCCTGTGTTTTGAAATTTCAGTAAGGTTAAAGATGTGGGTTAAACCACGTTGTTCCTGATCACCACCACTACGTCACCTATTGTGAGGTAGTGGTGGCGAGAGGGGCTGCACCTCATGTACAAGTCAGTGTACATACACCGAATGTTGTTTTGTCTTGTGTGATGCTTGATGCAGCACCAGTGAAAGTGACAGTAGGGCTTCTCAAGGATTGTTCATGTGCATGGAGGGACACCTTCCTACCATAAACAATTGTCACATGCACACAGACACCCTTTGACTCTAGTGCAAGTGTGCCTGCGATGGTTCAAAGTAGTTAAACCTAGCATCATTGCAGGATGAAAGGCAAGGCTGCACCATATTCTTGAGAATACGGTGTAGCCTTGCATTTCAAAAGTGGCGGAGAGTGTCTTTGAGCCAAGGAGGCTAACGACACGCTTAGACACTTCCTAGTACATATCCCCCATTGTTTATGTACAGAAAGGCACACCTTCATGTTTGTATACAAAACATGGCTTTTTGCATAGTGCATGTGTGCTGCACACTACTGCACACATTGAAGAATCTACTACGATGTGAAATGGATCGGTTATCCTCCTTTAGACTATTTTGGACCTGGATTCTCAAGGTCTTCTTTATGGTGCTGCCTCATATGTAGGCCACCCTTATACATAGGGGACAGCGCCAACTACAATGGGTGTTGCGTTGGAACGACCCACACATCAACCACTGGACGCACCTCTCACACTAACCATGGTGTGAAAGGGTGCCTGATGTACAAGGCAGCGTTAAGCCATGCTACGTGTATTAATGCTGCCTTGTAGATAAGGTGCAGCCCCTTTCTCCACAATAATGTCACTGAAGGTGAGGTTATGTTGGCGAGAGTGGCTTGTACATATTCCCCTGCCAGGGTCATGGGGTTGTGACACTACCAGTCAAATGCCATGTACTGTCATGTCAGTGTTGCCAGCATGTTGTAACTGCTCATTGATACTACATTGCATTGTACGTTATTTTTAAACTTCACAATCTTTTGTTAGAGTGTGGGCTCCCATGTTCCACTAAGCCAGTGTTTCTGTGTTCAATGTTGAGAATTTACATAGTCTTCATGACTCGCATTTGCTCATTGCTCTTCTTTGACAACCAACATGTTGCCAGAGGAGGCCCATGCATTTAAGTTCAGGAAGTACTGGTATCTACAGATCCAGAAGGTGGCGAAGAGATACTGCAACATGTCCAGGAAGTATCAAGCTGACCAAGCAGCTGGTAGGTGGACATCGGTGCCCAATGTAGGCCAAGGACACAGCCAGAGTGTGACACAGGCCAGACTGGGCACTTCTGGCGACAGGCTTGGGTCCCAACATGGGCTGGGATCTGCACATTCCCCTGGAAGGACACCGAGACAAGCTGCAACCTCAGTCTCCGGAACACATGCTGGTGCCCCCTCACAGACCCAAGGACATAAGACATTGACAGCAGCAGGATGTGATCAGGTGGTCCCGTTTACCATGCAGGAACACCGTGCTATAATGGAAATTAATGTCAGATTGGCACATTTAGAACGTGAGCTGGCTGAGCAGACCACACACATGCAGCACTTAAAGGATGCCCTGGGTCTCCCATTTTGAACTGGACAATGGAGTCCAAATACCACTTTCCTACATTCTCCCAATGCCATTTATACTTTGTAGTTAGTGATAGGTTAGTGTTTCTAATTGTTAGGTAGTGCAGTTGTAGTGTAGTGTTAGGTAGTGTTAGATATTAGCATAGATGCATATTTATTATCTTACAGTATTTGTGGATAAGTTTCCTTTTCCTTTGGGTGGGGGGTTAACGGATTGATGAAAATACCAAAAACATATATATTTGTGTATGATATCGGTGTAGTTAGTTTAAGCTGAGATAAGATGTATCTGTCCTGTCTTCTGATGTGCTTTAACGGTGGGATGGGGGTTGATGCTTCAGATATGTTGTTGCAAATTTAGTATTAGTAGAGTTAAATAGTTATGGTTATTATACACTTTGTCATAGTTAGTTTAGATTAGGTTTGTTTTAGTAGGCCTAGTGTCAGTTTAGGGTGGTTTATTTGGTTAAATGTGAATGAATTCATACTGTTTGGAATTCAGTTAGCACTTATGCGAGATGTGGTTTGGTGGTGTGTTGCGTTTTACCATGTTTCCCACTTATTCAATCGCAGGGCAATCATTGAAGGTGTATATGTGGTCATGACATGTTACTTAGATGGACGGATAGTGTCAGGATCCTTTTGATTTGAGCACAGTGAACTTGCATGCATTACAGTGTGGCAAGTTGGAGTCAAGGGCTAGGCTAGGGACACTCTTTTGTACAGTTGAACATCTCATGTGTGACTCACAGAGTTTGAATGCAAATTGATGCACATTTGCAACACATTGTTGGAACATGGTCTTGAACATACATTGACATTGCAAATATTGTCCATCATGATGATGGATGTCTGCACTGTGTGCCACAGATTACAGCCACACTCTTCTTATCCTAGGAACCTGGCGCTGAGTCCATTTAACATGCACAGACATAGGCACACTTACTGGGTAGTGCAAGTGTGTCATCATTATGGAGATTGCTTGTTCCTGTGGCTGGTGGCTTACCCTCCTGACCAAGCACAATGTTGTAAATTTGCTGGTCTAATATGCATGGAACAAGACCAAATACAGTTCTGCAGCAAACAGGAAGGGAAATGAATCTTTGCTCTCTGTAGTGCCAGTGTCATACCCACTTTTGTACGCAGTTACTATTGTCATTGCCTCATAGTGATGCCATCCTTGAAACGGTGAAACAGCATCTGACTGTGTGCTCAGCACTACATATCCGAGGACACGTTGCCCTCTCCATGCCCACAGCATGAGAGGGTTCCTCGTTTCAAAGGCATTGTTAAGCCATGGTAAATATCTGACAGTTAACTTGCACTTCATAATAACAGGCACATGCATCAATATTGCTTTTTGCGACTCCTTAAGTACGAAAAATAAGGAATCTCAATTAAGGAATTGCAAAATGCAATGCATCAAGAAATCGCTAAATAAATTGCGATTTCTTACTATTCCTTAATTGCGATTCACATTTTGCGAATCGCAATTAAGGAAAACCTTTCCATTGATTCCTATGGGCTAAAAGGCCCATAGGAATCAATGGGAAGGCATTAACATTTTGCGAATCACAATTTGTTAATGCATTTCAAGGGTGCTGAGGGGGGTCCCTGCACCCTTGAAATGTTTTTGTAAGTGCAAGTTTCACACACACATGTCCAAAGGACATGTGTGTGTGTAACATGACACTTTCAAAAATGCATTTTTGAGCATTTTTGAAAGATTTCGCAAATTAACACGAGGTTCAACCTCGTGTTAATTTGCTCCCCCTCTTTGCGAATTCGCAATTTTTTTAAACATTCATGCATTGCATTTAAGGAATCGCAAAAATGCGATTCCTTAAATGCAATCGCATTTTTAGAAATCGCAGAAAATTGCGTTTTCAACACAATTGTTTAATGCATCCCAAAAAGTGATTCTGGAATCGCAAACGGCCGAATTTTGCGATTTGCACCGTTTGCGACTCCAAAATCGCTTGATGCATGTGGCTGTAAGTCCCTACTGCCAACAGAGCTTCACTGAAACAGACATTGTGATTTCAATAGCAGGTGGTCAATATGTCCCATAACAAATCGACATCTATGTGCATGTGGTGTGCTCTTTCTTGAAATGTCACATGCAATTACTCCATCACAACAAGCTTGGTCCACCTCGTAGAGTGTGAGTAGATCTGCCAAGTAAGACTTGTTATCAATGCTGAAGCTAGACACCACTTGTGGCATGCAACAGACTTGAGCCTATTTCCACACAGACCTATTGCCATCATGTACAGAGGGACATGTTTGGATATTGCTAGTAGGTCATATTCAATCAATCAGGGCCCGGCTACATCTCACATGGCCAGTCATCTCACTAGCTATCTGTGACACAGTTTAACATGAACATTTATAACGTGTCATTCAGTGTACATTTGGAGGGATTCACTGCTCAGACATTAGTGGAGACTTCTATGCCTGACTGGTCATGATAAATATACATCTGTGTACATTTTAGCTTTTAATTGGCTTGTGTATAGATGCCCAGTGTAGGTCTTGGCAGAGTCCTTTGTGTGGAACATGTCCAGAGGAAGAGGCAGAGTTAAGTCAGCAGTCTGATTGCAGTGTCTTTGGGTACAACACAAATTATGGCAGTCCATATTGAGGTCCAAGGTGAGTGTCACAGTGTGCAGCAGAGGACATTGGAAGAAGATGTTCTTCCGCATGATGCTAAGCACTGATCCAAGGCAAAACTGGCCATTTGGCAGTAATGAATTTTACTGCTTTCATCTTAGCAATATTGCAGAATCATCAGCATCCGTCCTCTGATGTATCATGTGTCTCCGGTGTGCGTGGTGGTAGATTGTCAGCGGCACTGTGAGGCACTGACACATCAGGGGCGAAGATGTGGATGTTGAAGCAGTAGCAGCATTCATCTGTGCCAATCCTTGATGCAGCACTGCTATGATGAGTAGCTGCAGGGCAGAAAGATTGCAGAAATTGTCTGTGGTGTTCAACCGAGGCAGCCATTGGCGAGGCTTGCATCCACTCCATGTTCCCCATGCTCATTCCCATGTGATGCAACTCCTTGCTGACATCGCTGGAGCTACTCAGACTGGACCAATGTTCTTATCTCTGAGTCAGTACCCCAGCAATGTCAGCCATGGAATGCTGGAGAGCCTGGTGCGGACTGTGGGTGTCCGTGGTGGTCTGTAGGTGGCTCCAAATGAGACTGAGACATCCATGTAACCCATCTAATTTGCAGCCAGGCTGTGAAACCCACCTTTAGAGGAGCACCGCTCTATCTATCGGTGTCTCCCAGCGTCCTTCTGCGCTGACTGGGGAGGCCTCTTTTTTCACATATATTTAGATTTGGAGGAGCTGAAAGATAATATTAAAAACCAGACTTCTATTCAGCTTCATCCAATTTTATCTTGTCACCATTCACACTTTTTTGCACTGCTTTTCCAGTTGCTTAACTACTCAATATCTGTACTACCCATTTGTTGACACACGGTTCACTGGGTCTCCACAACCTCTATTACACCTTTAGACTGTGGATACTTTTTCTCCTGGGTAAGGAGATCCCAGATGATGTAAAAGGGCGGTACAGTTCAGCAACTGATGGGAACATTTGACCTGCCCACGTGTATCCAGTCTTGCACACATGAGCACTCTGGGTTTTTCCATACTTTTGTAATTTACTTTTGGTTATGTGGAAGGTATCTCGTAAGTTGAGTTCTTTTTATCTTGACCCCTAGATACTTTTTGTTTGTTGATACTATAAGTGGGGGCGTGTATCTAGGTTTGGGTCATAAAACGTGCCCTTGGACCTTTGTTCTAGGATATTTTGTTCTTAGATATTGCGTTGTGTATTGGTCTCATACTTAACCTATCATAATTCTTTACAGGGACTATTTTACTTCTGTGAGTGTGGTTCACAGACAAGACATGTAGTTAAACTTTACGGTGACACATTCCTGATATACGTAGTCCATGCAGAGGACTGTTGCAGGCATATCTCCCTTTTGGTATTACATGACATCTTGACTCAACTGTGCCGAATGTTTGCATTGTGGGATATGCACCTTTTAGACAGTAGGCTGCATAATCATCATCATAAAATCTTTATTTTGGTAAAAGTACCATAAAAGCACAGGTTAAAACATAAACAAATGGATGTTTATTACAATTTATACATAGCAATTAATTATTACAAATCACATCTAGATTAGAGCAATAAATAAGATACTATTAAAAACAGATCAGGATTGTTGGGTGTTAAAAAAGACACAGCGGAATTAATCATTTGACCCATATACCATACTTAACCCTGATTAGTTAAAACTCTTCGAATACGCCACATAGCTGCCAAAAAGTTTGAGACAGCAAAAACAATTGGTCCGGCGGTATCAGTTTTCAGTACTCTGAGTGCATGCGCACATTGCCAGAAACCAAGGTTTTTGCACAATGGAATAAGCCGATGCTTCCTTGGTTTAGAATAAGCAGGGCAGAAAAAGAAGACATTAGGCTCTGATTCACTTTCACATTCGCACAGAGGGCAATTTTTTGTAGTGGACATGGCCCAATTGCATGTGAAAGTTCGTAAAGGTGATACTCCATACCTCCATTGCACATACAAATGATTATGGTCCAAAATGTTTTTTAATCTTTGGTGTTTAAGGCAAAGGATAAACTAGTCCACTTTTCCTGCTCCCACTTTTCCCTTGTGCACTTGGTTTGCCTTTTATATCGAGCCCTCCAGGCTTTGATCGCTGTTCTATTATTATCTTTGAGGGCCATCACTAGCTCTGACTTGGCTTTCCTGCACGCCTTATTGTACCAGGAAGAGCAGGGGTCCCCTTTACCCTTCTTGGACACCCTGGGATTCAGTACCTCAGCTAGGTTAGTTACTAGGTCCTCATGGAGCACCTCTAGCTGTGATAGAGATTGAATCCACAGACAGTGGTAGATCAGCTAGGACTGCAACCTCAGACAGAAAGGGAATTGCCAATTTGTTCAATTTTGCTATCTGTTCTGGATTTTCCTTAAAATGAGACCATCTAATTTTGCGCCAATTGTT
The DNA here is from genome assembly GCF_964263255.1 of Lissotriton vulgaris. Classification (NCBI taxonomy): domain Eukaryota; kingdom Metazoa; phylum Chordata; class Amphibia; order Caudata; family Salamandridae; genus Lissotriton; species Lissotriton vulgaris. The sequence goes on from NC_141694.1 coordinate 1,569,778,272, forward strand.
AGTCAGGGTGAGGTTGTTATTGTTGTTATGACCATCACCCATCGCTGGAGCTCCGTTGCTGCCAGGTTTGGGCAAGCCCATTTCTGAAATGAAGGCATTATCGTCACTATCCACTCTAGTCACCACTGTGAGATCAATTACCCTCGGCCAGAGCCTGGTTTCCTGCAGGATGTAGTCAAGATGAGACATTTGCCCCGATTTATTATATGTGTATTTGGCTGGGATGTCCGAGGGAGTACGGCAATTACATGCACGTAGGGAGTGGGTGATGGTTAATGCCATGACCTGTACGGCTAGTGGGGACCATGCCCTAGCGGGCGGGGCCTGGGTCATAAGAATTGACCAATGGTCATCCTCTGCCATTAGAGTTCCTTCGTTGAGTCCCTCTAGGGGCTCAAAGTGGCAGTTCATATCTCCCCCTACCACTATGTAGAAATCATTCGGAATAGTTGAGATGAAGATGGAAAGGTCATTAATAGTGCTGGACTCTTTGCCAATGCTAACAGGACGTGAGTAGACATTAATCAGTGCTAGCTTATAGGCATTTGGCCAGGCAAGAAACACACATTGAATATCTCTAGAGTGAGTAATAAGTGTTGTAGCTTTGCAGCCCAGGTGAGATCCCACCCAGATTGTGAGGCCTCCCGAGGGACGACCTCTCCCTCCCCAAACTGCTGGAATATGAAAAGAGGCGAAGCCCACCCTGAATTGCTCTGTGCGCGCCCAAGTCTCCTGAAACAGGCACACGTCATTTGCATCCACAAAAGATCCCCATGCTGGACAGGCGAGTTTGTTAGATAATCCTGTCAGATTCCAGGACAGTAGTTTTATTACCTCTTCATTTGGGCCCCTAACTCTTCTCTTAATTTGATCCACATTTGCCTCCTCAAGCGGGCCTGCTTCACCTATAGGACTAGGCATAAGCTTCTCTCCCCAATAAGGTTGACCACAGCTCCCTATACCGTGGGCAGCTACTTGCAGCAATTAGAGTCGATACAACCACCTCTCGACTTGTGCTCTTCCCATCCCCTATTTCTTCCTGTGTCTGTGTACCTGGATCGATCCCCTATTCCGGGTCTGCCTCAGAATCTACCTCATTTATACCCCAGTACTACTATGATGATCCAATTTACTCGGATTCAGTCAATCCACCATGTCTAAAGAACAAAATCTATTGTGTAGGCAAACGGCATCAGTTACCCGGTATTCTCTGGGCCTTTCCTGGCTGGTGCCTAACCTTGCTAAGGGGCCTGCTAAGTTCCATGGTGAATCTCTACCATTACTAGTGCGTGCTAGAGCCGGGGGATAGAAATACGAGAGGGGGAGAGACTGAATGGCTGTCTGGCCTGTGGGCTGTATCCACTGACATATATGAGACACTGTCCGTGTGTCCCTAAAGTTTATTAGGACACAGTCTCTCATGTGGTCCTTAGTTCTATGGCCCACCCATGATACCCTACGGACAAACAAAATTTCACTTTTTACGTTTGGCGGTAATGGTCTATTTTTGTTAAGCCAATCAGTAACTTTGGGGCATATTATCAAGGGGGTTTATCTCCGCTTTTTTGGCTTTAAAAGCCAAGAAAACGGAGATAAAATTATCTCCCTATTACCTAGCTGTCGCTAACACCAGTTAGTGACAGCTAGTAGGAGATAGCGACCATCTTGGGCCTCACTTTGCATGTCAGTGATATTTATCACTAATGACATGCAAAGTGAGCGTGCCAAGATGTTAGCGACTGGAAACAGTCGCTAACATCGCTATCTCCTATTACCAACTTTTGGAGATATTAGCGCTAAGCGCAAATATCTCCAAAAGCTAACACCTGCCCTGAGCAGTTCTTAGCCATGTTATCCAATGGGAGGTGGATAACATGGCTAAGAGCATTAGCTCGCTAGTGCATGATTATTGCGGACTTTTCAGCGATATTCATGGATTGCGGCGATTTTTATCGCATTTGCGATAAACCTTGGTAATACCAAGGTTTATTTGCGGTAAAAATCGCCGCAGCTCAGCGGTAAATTTTTGTCTCTACCCAAGCAATAGCGATAATTATCGCTATTGCTTGGTAATTTGCCCCCTAGTTCTTTAGTGAAGCATGTGTCTCTTCAATACCATCCGTCAGCGGTGGGACCCCTACTAAAACCACAACAAGAGGGCAACATTCTGGAGGAAGATCAATTTGCGTACTTGGTATTTTGGTGGTACGTTGGGGATTTGGGGCAGCATTCTGAGTGTTTCTAGTGTTATTCTTGCTTTGGGTGTACCTATCTGACTCATTCATTACTGGCCCAGGTTTGACCGGTTGTAAACTCCCAACCCCCTGGCCCCGCCGATCTGGCCTTATCGTAACAGGCCCAAGGTTGGTCGCTTGCAAGCTCTCAGCCACCTGGGCCTTTTGGTGGTCTGGCAATGACCTTCCCCTGCTTGTGGGATTTGCACCAAGGGGGGTTGGGGAGAATGCTCAATACTGGGATTGCTAGGGCTTGTTAGAACACCAGAGATCTGGTCTAAGGCATTAGTGAGCGTTAGTAGGTTTGCTTCAATGACTGACATTCTATTCATTAGGGGAGTTAAACAATCAGCAGTAATAGTCCCCACTTTCTCCCAAAAAGCACTGTTCAAGGTAACCACAGGGACCACAGGAGTGTCAGGGGAAATTGGAGTCAATAAAGGTGTCACAATCTCTGACTCCGCATTATGTTCCACGGTTTTCTGGCCCACTTCAGCCGACCTTGCTGACCTAGCTCCAGAGGAGCAATTTTCCTTTTGTGGGCCCCCTACCCTCTTTTTGTTTTTGGGAACTTGTTTGTCCTTTAGTGGCTCCTTCCTGCCCTTGTGGGGGGCAGTCTTGGACCTAATTATTGCACAAGCTGACTGGTCCGGTGACTTATTTCCTGCCACAGAATCCCCCATCGACGTAGCATTGCCCAGCAGCAGAGAATCATCAATAGTGAGGTTAAAAGCCTGGGGGGGTGGGGAATACCGCAAATATCCATCCTCCTTTGGGCACTTCGCTGACCCCGGACCCAATGACAGCCGTTGTTCCGTTACCGCAATCTCTTGGGCGATTACATTAGAAGCTCTTGTGATAAAGTAGTCCAGCGTTCCCATGGCCCCCCCCCCTTTGGCCCTTTCTTTTCCTTTATGACACCACTTGCCATGGCTAAAAATGCAACCCTCTACAACAATTAACAAATTTCATAAATCTTGGGACCAGTCAATTGGCCTTACCATTAGGTTGCTCGACGGCCAATGTCCTCGCGAAAATGTTGGAGATTAGGCCATCCCAGCCCAGCCTACTTCCGCAATATAGGCTGTCCGTGGGAGGGGGAGAGCGCGTTGGTGCTGAGTGCGGGGGCTCCTGGGCAATGGAGTCCCGCTGGCTCCCTCTCTCCCATCCGGTTCCTGGCAAGTGTGCCCAGTCATCCGCTGAAGAAGGAAATATGTGTCAGATCGGCAGGAAGTTAGGGAAATGGTGGCTCCACATGTTAATAATCACTATGTTGTGACAATGCATGTGTGCATGGATTGTCGACTCACTCTATGCTTTCCCACTTGGTATACACACGGCTGCATCTTATATACATTGCAAAGTGCAGATTGCCTGTAGATGCGGAAGGATGGCAAAATGTCTCCCTTGCCTCAACACTACGCACATACAATTGTGAGCACAGGACTGCATCTATTTGATGAAAAAATGAGAATGCACTGTGAATGCGACAGATGATGTGCACAAGTGAGCATGCCCCCACCGATGTCAGCACACAAGCACCATTGTGCAAGGCATCCTCATTTTGTCGTCAAAGAGACGCAGCCCTGTGCAGACAATTGCATGTGGGTGGTGTTGAGGCAAGGGGAACATTTTGGCAGCCTGCTGCATCTCCAGGCCATGTACCACTTAGCTCTTTCTTGTTGCCCTTATATTGTGGTCTGATGTGGATATTTGTCTTTGTTTAGAATTACTTTTCTGTGCATATTTCCAAGTGTATGACCCCACCAATATGTGTCTTGCAATATATTTGTTGACTAGGGTGATATGTGTCTCTACACCCATGGAAAAGAGTATCTGTGGCAAGATCTGCAGTTATTGTCGATGTGCACTGGTCGATGAATGACATTGGGCCCATCTACCCCTGTTCCCCCAGTCCCTGGTTCTTACTGACCTTGTTGCTGATGTTGTTGGTCCTGTTCTGCAGTGTCCTGTCCCTGGACTCCAACCACAGACTCCTTACAGATGACTACAGACACCTGTTCCTCCAAGGCATGCAGCTCCTCCTGTGGCGCTGGACTCCCCCCCTTCGGTCTGTAGTGCTGCATTGCGATTGGCTGTTAGTTTCTCCTTGGTCTTTTGCTTAGCATCATGCCAGCACTTGTTGAGGGCATTCACTGTCCTCCTCACCTCTCTGACAGCATTCACCTTGGCTGCAATAGACTGCCATATTGCATTCTTTGTCCCCAATGACACAGTGGAGCTGACAAACAGCTGCTGTTGTTTTACTGTCACCTCCCACAATCAGGACCTAGTTTTCCTGCTGGCTGAACCTGGTTTTCCTCTTCCTCTTCTTCTTGCCCTTCTCCTGGCTCTCTGGCTGGTCCTCCTGGCTTGGGGGGGTTGTTTTTCCTGCAGTACTGGGTCCAGCTTTATCCATGGTTCTTTTCTTTTTTTTTCACAGTTTGTGATACTTTGCGGGTGTTTTGTAGTTGCTTTTCAGGGCTAATGGGAAAAAGTGGCGTCATGCTAACTTGCAGTTTCTGGCCGCTGACTGGCCTACCGCCACTTCTTTCATGTTAGCGGCAAGATATTTATCACTGTGATTTTTGACGTGGACATTTTCCACTTAAATGAAAAACTATTGCCACGTAGTGTTGGCGATAAAAATGTTGCTGCTTACTTACATTAGCAATATTTTGGGCAATTTTCTGTTGCGGGCACTAAGTTTAACCACGCAAGCGGGGTACCATTTTTATTAAGAGACTTAAGGAATGCTAGGTGGTAGGAAATTTGTGACTACCCCTAGATTTAAGACGTTTTCCTTACAGAAATGTCAGGAAAAAGATGTATTTAGTCAAAATTTGTGGTCTACAAGGACTTTTGAGTAAGAACCAGTGGTGGGTCCCCACACCCTGGATTTCCCTAGGTGTTTAGCTATCAAAAATGTACAGTTTTGCTAGATTTCCCTAGGTGCTGGCTGAAGTAGGGTCTAACGTCAACTGCTACCTACACTGCTAAAAAGGTGTTCCTTTTCAAGTGGAACAATGTGATGTATTCATGTTGTGTTTTGGGCCTTTTGGACTTTAGGCCTACCCACACAACTGAGGTACCATTTTTATTTCGAGATTTAGGGAAATGCTGGTAATAGGACATGTGTGGCTCTCAGTAGATTCCAGAAGTTTTCCTAACAGAAATTTTAGAAAAATGTGTGTTTTTACGTGAGTTTAAGGTTTTCAAGGGCCAGTGGGTAAGAAGCCCGAATAGAGCCATGCAAGTTACCCTACCCTCTAATCCCCAAGGTAAGTAATTTTAAAAAAATGTATAGGTTTGCTAGGTTTCCCTAGGTGCATGCTGAGGTAGGACCCAAAATCCCTAGCTACCCACATTGCAAAAGAAAGTGTCAGTTTTCAATGGAATAATCTAAAGTGATCCACCTTTACGGTCACAGTCACTAGAGTTATCCAAAGAAGTGAGTCACTATTTTTCTTGGGAGTCTTGGGTGAATGCTAGGTGGCAGGAAATAAGAGCCCCACACAGATTCCAGAACTTTCTGTCACAGAAATGTGATAAACATGTGTGCTTTATGCTAAAGTTTGAGGTTTGCTAGGGCTTCTAGGTAAGAGCCACACATGTCAATCCACCCTAACTTCTCTTAGGAGTCTAGAGTCTAGATTCCCTATGTGCCAGCTGAGTTAGGGCCCCAGATCAACAGCTAGCCATATTAAAAAAAGGGTCCTTTTTCAAAGGAAAAATGTGATGTATCCATGCTGCGTTTTGAATACTTTCCTGTAACAGACACTAGTCCTACCACCACAAGCAAGGTACCATTTTGTATTGGGAAACTTCGGGGAATGCTGGATGGTAAACATGTTTTGCCCCTCTCCCCGATTCCAGATGTTTACCTCATAAGATATGTAAGGAAAATATGTGTGTATAGCCAAAAGGTGAGATTTGCAAAAGTCTTATGGGTAAGGAAACCTTGTAAAAGTGATGCAAGCCACCCCAGTCTTAAATCCCCTAGATATCTAGTTTTCAAAAATGTACTGTTTTGCTAGGTTTCCCGAGGTTCCAACTGCACTAGATCCTAAATTCCACAACTACAGATATTGCAAAATAAAGGGTCAGTTTTCAGTGGAAAAATGTGATGTATCTATGTTGCATTTTGAGTTGTTTCCTTTTGCAAGCATGTGAACATTCCATCACAGAAATATGACAAAAATATATGTGTGTACTCAAATTTTGAGGTTTACAAAAGCTTCTATGTAAGAAACAGTGGTGAGTGTCATGCATATCACTGCACCCTTGATCCAACTAGGTGTCAAATTTTGCTATGTTTCCCCAAGGGCCTGCTCAGCTATAGCCACAAATTCACAGCTACCAACATTGCATAAAAGGTTCAGTTCACAGTGAAAAAATGTGAAGTGTCCATGTTCTATCTTGAGACTTTCATGCCACAATCACTAGACCTAACCACACAATGAGGTGCCATTTTTTGGGAGACGGGGAAATGCTGGTTGGAAGGACATTTATTGCTCCCAGTATATTTCAGAAGTGTTAATCACAGTAATATGAGAAAAAGTGTTTTTTCCAGTCAAAGGTTGAGGATGGTGATGAGATTCATGTTAGTCATCGCACTCAATTCACCAATCAATCAATCAATCAGGATTTGTATGGGGCAGCTGATTCACCCATGAGGGTCTTGAGGTGCCTTGTTTAAAACGATTTAACAGGTTCCTATGTCTCCCTAGGTGCCAACCATGTTAGGGTCCAAAATCCACAGTAACCCACACAAGTAAGGTACCATTTTTATTGGAAGACATGTGGAGGCATAGAAAAGTAGAACATTTGTTATTACCAATTGGTTTTCACTGCATCTGTGCCATCCAAATGTAAGCCAGTGTGTAATAAAGTGCTAGTATCATATATGCCAACCCTCCTTATTCAGGCGGTAGACTTCCAATTTCAAGGCTAGTCTCCCGCCTCTAGATGCCTCCATGAAAAAACCTGATTCTTTGGTAGGCTTCTGCTGACAGGTACTGGTCTTGTGCAACTGGAAGTATACACTGCCAGGCACCTGCTTCTGCAGGGCAGTACACAACATTTTTCTCACGCTCTCATAGTTTTCTTTTTATTGTCTACAACAACAGAAAAGAAAAGTGAAAAGAAAGGAAAAAACGTGTTTTTTCCTTTCTGTTCACTTTTCTTACTTTCCCCAGCACTGTGTGTCACATACATTTTAAGTAGTACACAAATGAGATCTAAGCCTTTTTTCCCCACGACTTTCGTGGGTCCTTATGCTCTTTGCTCCCTATTCAATTTTAATAAATTGTGAGTTTAAATCAGACGATTCTCATTCAGTCTTTGTATGAGAACCCTGTTGTTGTAGACAATAAAAGAAAACTATGTGGACCTCTAAGTCCCTTTGCTTTTGCTGTCTGTTTGAGCATCACTTTTATTAAATGTGTATTAGGCCCACCGTTTCTGTGCAAACCTTCTCTTTTCTGGCTTGTATTGATGTGTAGAGGTAGGCCTAATGTTAACAATGTCCAAGTAGTATATTTGTTTTGTTTAAGTCCTTTAGTACATGTATGTTTTGTAATATCGTCTTCTAAAAACATGTTTTTAACAAATTCTTATTGTATATATGTTTATATTAACAGCCCTGAAGAAGTCCCTTGTGGACGAAACGCGTCGGCTGTTTGGTGTTCATTATTGAAAATAAAGAAAGACAAGAAAACATCATCTTTCGTGATTGATTATATTTATAAATATTGTTCTTTGAAGTATTTAGTGGTGCACCTTTGCGGTTGTTCAGTCTCTTGTAAAGTGGTATACTATATACACAAGGCCTGTAAATTAAATGCTACTAGTGGGCCTGCAGCACCGATTGAGCCAAAGTACCCCTTTAAACATGTCTCAGGCCTGCTATTGCAGAACCTTTGTGAGCAATTTTACTGCCCCTTCAACTTGGCATCTAAAACCTTTTTGCCAAGCCCTAAACTCCTCTTTTATTGCTCATAAGTCACCACTGAGGTAGCCCAAAGTAGCCCCAGTGTGCTGTGCAGTAAAAGATAGGGTTTTGCAAGCCCTGTTAGTGAAAAACACCTCAATTCATTTTTCATTACTGTTAGGCCTACTCCTCTCATTGATTGACATTAGGAAATCCCTGCTATACATTCTAGCTCTAATTTCTTATTAGAAAGGGGTAGCTGTGTCATGTTTTATCTCTTTGGAAAGTAGTGACGAATCCCCTTTACTGGTAAAGTTGGATTTGACATTCCTGTTGCAGAAATGCCACTTTTAGAAAGTGATTTTCAACAACAAGGGCAACCCCAGAACATGAACCAGGGGCAATATCAACTAGGTTCCTAACAATGGTTCATGAGCAGAACATCCAGATTCAAAATAATGTGAAGGAAAAGATTAAGTGCAGGAAAGAAAAAAACACAAATTGTGTTAACTCAATTTCACAATAACCATGTACATAAATATTCTCAAAAATGATGTAATATAAATTCAATAAAACACAACAAGTAAATAAGAGCGCTCCAACAGTTACACAAACAATGATGAAAAACAGTGGCAAAGAGAAAAAAACTTTTTTTACAACAATGAAAAAAAGATACACATCAAACAACAATTGTGTCCTACCCTAGGAAGAGGCCACTTTTTAACCGTCAACGGTGTTTCAACCCGTAAATATTTCAAGGGTCATCTTCAGGACGAAAGAACTTTACAAATAGGAGCATCCACTTTCTTTTCTATAAATGGAAAAGTATGTACATGGTTTAAGAGGGAAAAGAATTTATTGAGGAAGAAAGTTTATTTTATCCAGAACACCAGAAAGTGAAATTAAACCATCAGAGAAGTGCTGGCAAATGTAGCAGAACCAAAACCCAAGAATTCAAAAAGATGTCTAAAAGTCAGAAGTAATTGTGCCAAAACGTTAAAAAAAGGGGAGTAAATATATCACCTCTAACAGTCTCAACGATATACAGAGCCTCAGTCATCATGTATGAGGCCAAAAGTGAAAAAAAAAAATGAAAACTCTCAAAAAAGACATGGATGACTAGATTTTGTTGGGAGCATAGGGAAAATGCAGGCTTAAATTCAAGAAACGAGAGAAAGGAGGCAGAACGGTAGAGAGAACCAAACTCTCATACCTATAAATGAATCAAAACCAGTCTGTTCATATAACTTCAGAGAGATTCAGTCGACTTGGACAATAATTTCAGAAAAAAACAAGATTTTCCAGATTCACAAGTCAATTCCAGGTCAATAATTGAATTACTGTGAATAAACAAAAATCAGAATCATGGAATTATTACAGCTCCCACAATGGGAGGTAAAAAAACGGAACATACTGAAAACAGTGAGTTAACTAATAAAAGACATGACAAAATCAATGTCAATCTCGAAATATATATCGTATTCCATAAACCAATGATGGTAATTCTGAATGAAAGGTAAATTCTTTGTTGGATATATGGCATTCAGCTTACACTAGGAGCGCAATTGAGAATTATGCCAGTGAGTAAACAAAAAAGCCACTCACTAAGAAGAAATCTAAAGTCGGCCCTTAAGCCCTTCAAAAATTCAGGGCATCGGGGATCCATGATGGCAAGTGACACCTCTTAGAGGACATAAATCTAAGATAAACCCTTAGTTCCATTTAGCATGTAAAATCAAACACACATGGAGGAACGGGAATCTGTAATCGCAACAGTCACCCATAGTATCGAGGCCATGAATCAACTAGTATTTAAACAATTCAAGATCGGCCAAAAACAAATAGAGCTCCAAATTAAAAGTATTCCCTACGGGTATCCTCATAACTTACTTCACAAACAGTCAAAGTGTCCTCGGAGTTTGTCGTCTCCAAACAGGAAGATCGATGGCGGAAGAGTGTAGCCACATAGGTTTTAAAGCGTGCGGTCATAGATCTAGAAAGAGGACTGGCAAAGGCCAATCAATACCTGCTTCAACGGGCCATACGGACGAAATTAAAATAATTAAATAAATAAGTTCAAAAAAGGGACATTAAATTAAATTCAGAGGTCTAAACAGGGTTAAAAAATAAATCACACCGAAAAACTAACACGGAATAAGACAGCCCGTGTAACTAAATAAATGAAAAATTAACGGCGGCCATTTTAAAAGGGTCTAGAAAAATAATAATACAAAAGCTGCGAAAAATTCTTTGTCCACAGATAGCAAAGTTTAGCAATTATAGCGAGGGTGGAATTGCAAACCTTGTAATGTACCTTATCTCCATTTAGGTACTTTTAAGCCATGTAATTTTCGTAGCAGTAAAAAGGAAAGAAAGCCCATTTCCCACAGCTTCAGTCTTTGTATGAGAACCCTGTCTTTTATATCCAAGACTGCTACATCCCTCAATACCATTGATTCAAATACCCGTAATTCAGCTGGCATTTGTTGGGTAGGAGAATTAAACCTGGATAAAAGTCTCAAGTTTGAAGGATTGAAATTTATATTTAGCGGTTTATCCATAAAAAAATATTTTTGATGTAACTTTCGAACTTTGTTTTAATCGTGATGAAATACTACGTCAGGCCCATCTTTTTCTTACTCTGGATACACTAATTTCTGAAGTTGTGGGAAATGGGCTTTCTTCCCTCTTTTCTGTTACGAAAATTACATGGCTAAAAAGTACCAACATTGAGATAAGGTAGATTATAGGGAGTACATTTCCACCCTCGCTATAATTGCTAAACTTTGCTAACTGTGGAACAAGGTGTTTTTCATAGCATTTGCATTATTATTTTTCTAGACCCTTTTAAGATGGCCGCCATTAATTTCTCACTTATTTGGTTGCACGGACAGTCTTATTCCGTGTTAATTTTTCGGTGCGATTTAATTTTGAACCCTATTTAGGTCTCCGAATTTACTTTAATGTCCCTTTAATGTCCCTTTTTTTAACTTATTTATTTAATTAATTTAAATCCGTCCGTATGGCCCGTTGAAGCCAGTATTGCTCTGCCTTTGCCAGTCCTCTTTCTAGATCCATGATGGCACGCTTTATAACCTATGCGGCCTCACTCTTCCGCACTCTTCCGCTATCGATCAAACACTAAGGACACTTCGACTGGTTGTGAAGTAAGTTATGAGCATACCCATAGGTAGGCTGTGGGGTTTTAGGTTTAAACCTATATTAACTGATAAAACCCGACTGAAAGAAAAATAGCCCTCACCGGTGAAAACATATAAAACACTGAAAAAATACCTGGTCAACCACAAACTAAATGCCATTCAAAGAAAGGGAAAAGAGAGTGAAAGTGTCATTTTTTTCTTCCTGAAGGGGTCAATACAAGGTAACTTTGTTATACAAGCTAGCAGTAAGAAAGACTGGCTAACATTATTCTGCTTGAGTTTTGTTCTTTAGGAATGCCACTAAAATATTGTTTCCTCTTCCTTTTACTTTTTCGGTTTTGTGGCCTTTGGTCTAAAGATGCAGAGTTTTGTTTCATGTTTTAGGTCTAATTTAATCATTTTTTTAAACTATAGAGAATCAGGAAATATCAAACTCATATTTGATATTTTGGCTGCATTTGATTCTTTCAATGATAGGTAAAATGGCTGGTTCCATAAAAATCTTTCCTAATATGTGTCATCACATTTACCCACAGAGAATGGGTAAAAACCCTTAACACATCAGTCCATAGTTTCTAGTGGGTCAGTATTGATAGTAGGTGAATTGCCAACACCTCAGGCTTTAAACATTCAATGCAAGGTATAGTGACAAGTATATATATCACCAAGCATCTGGGATAGTGCTGAAAACATGACACCAGAATTTTGGAAAACATGGAATGCAATGTCTTGTAATGCTGTGCAAAAAAGGTTCTTTCCAAGTTCAACAAAGATTGGAGTGATATTGTTTGTATTTGCAGTGATTCAGCTACGTATATAAAAATGTTGTGTGATGACCTGTCAAAATTGATACCCGAGCTGAAGTGATTCCCTTGCCACTTGTTAGATGGTGTGCTGAAAGCATCTTTACAATCTTCAGAGTTAATGAGGGATGCTATAGACTTTTTAGTCTATTCTGGTGCACTGTTTTCTTATGCACAGGAACTAAAACGCAAATATTTATAATTTTGTGCTTTATGTGGCATCAAAGGAAGAGTCATCCCAACTGTGTCCCTTAGCTGATGGTTCTCAGCCCAAGGGGCTTTTGACAGAAGTTTAAATAGGAAGGAAAGGGCGAGCGCACATGAACCAAAGACTCACTGAAGAAGTATTGTATGGTGTACTACAATAAGATTAATTTGCAAAAATCTATTTGGACCTCATACACACTATAACTACACTGTCTATATACCATGTTCTTTCAGTGCAATAAGCAAGCAATAGTAAAAGCAAAACGTTCCATAAACACCAGAAAAACACTTATTCTGCTGCTTTTAGTGGCGCGAAAATGTGTACCACTGATAACAACTGTTTTTTAAGATGTTGAAAACACTGAAAAAACCCCACCAGAATTTACCAAAAATAGAAACTGAAAACAGGAAAGCCTACCCATAGGTATTAGTTTTAATTCGGAGCTCTATTTGTTTTTGGCTGATCTTTAATTGTTTAAATACTAGTTGATTTATGGCCTCAATACTATGCACGACTGTTGCAATTACAGATTCTCGTTCCTACATGTATGTTTGATTTTACATGCTGAATGGATTTAAGGGTTTATCTTAGATTTATGTCCTCTAAGTAAGAGGTGTTGATTGCCATCATGGATCCCCGATGCTCTGAATGTTTGAAGGGCCCACTTTAGATTTCTTCTTGGTGAGTGGCTTTTTTGTTTACTCAGTGGCGTAATTCTCAATTGTGCTCCTAGTGTAAGCTGAATGCCAGATATCTAGCAAAGAATTTTCCTTTCATTCAGAATTACCATCATTGGTTTATGGAGTACAATATAAATTTCGAGATTGGCATTGATTTTTTCATGTCTTTTATTAGTTAACTCACTGTTTTCAGTATGCTTCGTTTTTTTTACCTCCCCTTGTGGGAGCTGTATTAATTCTATGATTCTGATTTTTGGTTATTCACAGTAATTCAATTATTTACCTGGAATTGACTTGTGAATCTGGAAAATCTCGTTTTTTCCGAAATTATTGTCCAAGTCGACAGAATCTCTCTGAAGTTATATGAACAGACTGGTTTTGATTAATTTCCAGGTATGAGAGTTTGGTTCTCTCTACCGTTCTTCCTCCTTTCTCTCGTTTCTTAAATTTAAGCCTGCATTCTCCTTATGCTCCCAATAAAATCTGGTCATTCATGACTTTTTGACAGTTTTTTTATTTTTTTCAGCACTTCTGGCCTGATACATGATGACTGAGGCTCTGTATATCGTTGAGACCGTTAGAGGTGATAAATTAACGCCTCTTTTTTAAAAATGTTTTTGGACAATTACTTCTGACTTTTACACATTTTTTTGAATTCTTGGGTTTTGGTTCCACTATTTTTTCTAGCACTTCTCTGATGGTTTCATTACACTTTCTGGTGTTATGGATAAAATAAACTTTCTTCCACTTCTCTTTCTTAAACCATGTACATAGTTTTCCATTTGTAGAAAAGAAAGTGGACGCTCTTATTTGTAAAGTCCTTTCGTCATGATGATGACCCTTGAAATATTTACGGGTTGAAACACCATCGACGTATAAAAAGTGGCCTAACTAGGAGAGGACACAATTGTTTGTTGTGTATCTTTTTGTCATTGTTGTAAAAAAGTTTTTTTCTCTTTGCCACTGTTTGTTCAGTTTACACTTGTCAATGTTTATGATTTCATCATTGTTTGTGTAACTAATGGAGCGCCCTTATTTATTTGTTGTGTTTTATTGAATTTATATTAAATACTTTTTGAGATTATTATGTACATGGTTATTGTGAAATTGAGTTAACACAATTAGTTTTTTTCTTTTCTGCACTTAACATTTTCCTTCACATTATTTGAAATCTGGTTGTTCTGCTCCTGAACCATTGTTAGGAACCTACTTTTAGAAAGTGGACATTGCTCTTGCAGCTCTTTGTACCTGCAGCCTGTCTTCAATACACGTATGGGTAACAGCTACACTTTGTGCATTCAATAGACAGCCACAAACACAGGAAGGTCAGGTGTGTCTGAGTAGTCATCTTCATACTGGCAGCACTTTCTTGCAATAAAGATGGGATGGTCAAAACACATACCTGGATAGGCAGTGCCCTGTCCCCATACAAAGGGCTGAATAGCCCTTACTGATAGTCTGGACCCAGGACTGGGAAGAAATGACCTCGGTGCACCTCAAAACCCTTTCTTTGAAGTCACCCCCACTTTAAAGGCCCAACTGGGTCTAAGTATCTGAAACCTCTGGACCTGTAACTGAACTCTGGCTCTGCTGTTTCAAAGACTGACACTGTCCTGGACTACTGACCTTGAATGCTTGCTTTTCTGCTGTGCTGCCTGCTGCGGGAGAGCTGCAGTCTGCCTTGCAACCGAAGTGCTCTCAGAGGGTTTGTTGGCTTGACTCCTGTTGCTTGAGACTCGGGCTATCAAAGTCTCTACCTCTGCACCTGGTTTATTAGAAGTTGGTCCAGATATTTGCAAAAGAAAAATCGATGAATCTCCAGTCTGCATGTTGCAAAACCGGTGCATGGACCCTGTTGCGGGAGTATAACCAGTATAACCAGTACATCACAACAGAAACTACTGCTTTGTATCAAACGCATTGCTGAGGAGTTGGCCTAACGGCTAGGGCGGTCGACCTTGAATCTGGGGAACGAGGATCGAGCCTCGGCAGGGACGCTGACCATCCTGTGCTTCTGGGAAAATCAATTAATCTCCCTGTGCCTGAAAAAATAAATGTGTCCTCATGTAAACGCAACTGGTACTCATGTAAAGTGCTCTGATACCCGATACCTTCGGCTCAAGTTTGCGCTATATAAAACTCTGTTAAAAAGAAAAAAAACTGCGTGGGGAAAATCGATGCATTGCCCCTCTAGCATGGATTAACCCGGTACATTGCCTATGAAACTTCCGGACACAGAATCAGAACTTCGCTCAACAGCCCCTACGCATCACCTCGACTGCTGGTTTGATATCAATGCATCACTTGTCTGCACCTCGCATCTCAATGGCTCTTGTCCTTGGCCCGCATCCATCGCAGTCAGCTTGAACTGTTAACTTTCTCTCGATCCAGCGTGACCAGATTACCCCCATTGGCGCTTATTGCTTCTCCATGCTAGTACTCTTTTTATTCCTTAAAAATTAATCTCTCTGCTTTTATGTATTGTTTTTTGGGTGTTTTGGTATTGTTTTATTCAGAAAATTATTGTCTATATTTTTTAACTGGTGTGAAGTCTTTTTGTGGTGTTTTTGCTGTGTTACTGTGCGTTTGTTTGTGTGTGTGTGTGTGTGTATGTTGCACAAATACTGAACAAATTGCCATTGTAGATAAGCCTGACTGCTCTGTGCCAAGTTACCAGAGGGTGAGCACAGTTTATCTCTAAGTGTGTATCTAGTTTACCCTGACTAGGATTGGTGTTCCTGCTTGGATGAGTGCATAATTCTGCCAACCAGAAACCTAGGGGCATATGTACAAGACCATATTGCCACCACAGTGCCACTTATACCGATGTTGTGGTGGTGATAGGGGCTGCGCCTTATGTACAAGGCAGCAGTAAGCCACTTAAAGTGGCTTAGCGCTGCCTTGTACATAAGGCCTCCTTTCAGGCTATGGTTAGCATGAAAGGGGTGGTAGTGGGTGTTGCGGTGGGCGTTCCACCACAACACCCATTTATTTTTGACACTGCTCCCTTTGTACAAGGTGGCGTACATAGGAAGCAGTGCCAACATTAAGACCAGGTATATCCTGGTCTTAAGGTGGCAAAACAAGGAGAAACAGATTATTTCTCCTTATTTTTGCTTTTTCCATGTGTGCTGCATTGTGAAGCACACATGGAAAAAGCAAAATAGCATGGTTTATTTATGTGCAGGAAGGTGCCCCTTCCTGTACATAAACGAACCTTTAAAAAAAAGTGTTATTTTACCACTTTCATGTGTGCTGCACTAAGCCGCACACATGAAAGGTACAGAATGGCATTTGATGATTGTTTATGAGCAGGAAGGGACACCTCCCTGCACAAAAACAATCTTCCCCTGCATGCAGACACCCTTGGCACTATGATGCAAGGGGGCCCATGTTGGCGTTAAGTTGGTAAACTTAGCGCCATCGCAGGTGAAACACAAGGCTGCACCACATTATTGCAAATATGGTGCAGCTCTGCATTTCTGAAGTGAGGGAGCTCGGCGTTAAGCCAATTAGGCTAACGTCGCACTCTGCCACTTCCTTGTACATATCCCACCTAATTTCTAACAATGCCATTTTTAGGAAAAAAAGACACATTTTGTAGAGCACTTTTTCCTATTTTCCCCCAAATCTCAAATATGGGCTATATTTTGCCTATGTTCTCGGTATCTCCAGGGGAATCCACAAACCCTGCAAGGATGCAAATTTAGCATGGATACCTTATGTGGAAAAAAATTAATTAGGTCTAAACACAAACTACTCTACATAGCCAAAAAATGCCCAGCCTTGGTAGAATGGGGGGCAAAGCCTCAGCAGTTAAGGGGTGAAAGAGACATGGAAGATTCTATGGAGCTTTTCTGAAGATGATGGTCTAAAATTCTGTAGATTTTGTACCGCAGGTTTGGCGGTCATCTCTCCAGTACTATGTGTGGCGTTAATGGGAATTTATAGTTAGTATAGCTTTTTCCTCTTTTTCTCTGTTGCCATTTGGCTGTACAGATTTGCTCTCCCCGGGAGGGATTTTTGTACACACTTCATCAAACCTCCCATCTCCCTAAATACAGTGCCATTACTCAATCAAAATAAAAAGGCACATTAAAGGTAGATGCACTGGCCCCAAAAGCAACACTAGAGCACAGTTCTCATATGTGAAAAGATGAAGGCTCCTCACGCGTGTTTTTAAAAAATGGTAACAAGCATAAATTCAATTTCCATTAAATGGAAACTCCTGAATAAGTGTGTAGTTGTAAAACATGCATTTACTATTTCATTTACAGTCAACTGTCAAAATGAATATAACATATCTAGCTGAATTCTGCGGCAAGGACCTCGTCATTAGTTAATACTATATGGCCAGTAGAACTTATGGATCCCACCTAAACCTAATGATTCCTGAGTTCTTAATGTCTATAGGCACCCTATGGCCCCAAGTTCAAGCACACCTTTAAATTCCGATATCCGTGCTAACTACAATGACTGCACAGATCAAACTTTTTGGTATTGTGGTCATTAATGCATTCCATGCAGATTTTACCAGGTTACTGAAGTAAAATGACTGATAAATATTGATTCATGGGGAATTTAGGGGCATATTTATATGGAAATGAAGGAGCGCAGAGCTGCGACAAATCTAGCAGCTCCACACTGTGCCATTTCCAAGATGCAGGGATGCGCGGTATTTACAACAATATGTGCACCCCTGTGTTTTAGTTAGTGCTGGCACTAAAAATAGCTGCCAAGCACCAACACAGACACCCTTGCGCATTATGCAAGGGTGCCTGCGTTGCAGGGAATGATTATCAATAATTGTGATTTGTTACTTCAATGTGTGCTGCCTTCTGCAGCAAAAATGGAAGTAGCAAATCACCATCATTTAATGATTGTTTATGTGCAGGAAAGTGCCCTTCCGGCACATAAACAATCACATGCACATAAACAATCATTTAAGGAATTTTGCTCTTTTTATGTGTGCTGCAGAATGCAGCTCACATAGAAAAAGCAAAAACAAGGAGAAATAAAAGTATTTCTCCCTGTTGCGTCATTCTAGCGCCTGCCATTGCATGGCATTATTTGTTGTTGCTGCCTCAGATTTACTCCTCCTTGTAAATCTGGGGCAGCGTAAAAAACCGATTGGTATTTCAGTGGAACAACACACAGCAACACCCATTGCCCGCCCCTTTCACCCAGATACCTGCTTGAAAGGGTTAGTTACCAAGCTGTTTTAAGCCAGAAAAAGTGGTTTAAATCCTCCTTGTAAATATGGTGCAGGGCAATGCTCCACCCGGAACATAAAAACAATTAAGGTTCCAGTGGTGCAATCCCTTTGTAAATATGTCCCGTAGTGTGGTATGTACGAAATTCCGTATGTCATGGCCATTTACCATATAAAATTCAGATAATTACGTATTTACTACACCTGATAATACCTCAAACCCTGGGGCTGGTATTGACTGGGGTGCTGTAAGTACCCCAGTGCCTCTCACATTATTGGTATATGGTTCTGGAGAAAACACTTAAACTTATTTAGCAAATGTATTTGAAAACGTTGGAGGTCAGTTAGTTTGTCCTGTGTACTGTATAAACAAACAGATTTGCTCACCCATTACTTATTGTGAAAGCCGAGAATGATATTTCTGCAACTTGCTTGTAGATACTGAAATGATTTACGTTCTAGACAGCAGATGTAAATTGTGTGCATTTTGGAACGTTTTATTATGATGCCAAAATCAACGCAGATTTACGTTCTTTTATATTTTACTTCAGTTCATTCTAAAGATATCATATGTGCAGAGACTAGAAAGGGCGCCAAGGAATCCTAAAGCAAGAAATGAATGATGCTGCTGGCAAACTCGATCAGATAATCATACAAAGCAGAACACTTTAAGTCTTTATAAAAAAAAGACCAATATATTGCAATGGAAATGTAGTCTGTCAGTGTGCTGAGATGATAAGGACTCCGGGGCAGCTGAGTCAATTGAACTGAAGTATTAATCTTCAGTTTCCGAGTGATGTAGATGGTTTCTTCTTTCTGCTTTAAAATCTCATTTTGGAAAATCCTTTCTTTGTCGATGCAATAGGAGAGAAACCTACAAATAATACGGATCACCGTAAACATACTGTTAATTGACTACTATATACCATACATTTAAAAATATTCAAAGACTCATATTTCAGAAAATAGACCAACGTTTTTCGATGAAATTGATAGATGCAATTATTTCCTAGGTGATATAAAAACCTTTTGGGTAAATCAATTAATTTTCCATGTCTTACTCTGTCTTATAGCTCTTCCATTTTGCTGCCAACGTGTTCAATTCCTTTTTATGCTTCTCTTACGCTTATTTTAGTTTGGAGAAGAACTATGAGAAGGGGCTGTGGGAAGAGAGATTCTTCATTCATTTCCACGCACAGCAGTTGCAGTGAGAGGCCGCCGCCCGCTCATTACATATTCGCTGCTTGGAACCAGGGGAGCACCCCATAATCCTCTGTGAGGAATTTTTATGTTTGCATATTTTCCCTGTGGCGGGCCACAAATGGGAGGACACAACCAATGGTCTTTGAAACATGTTGTGTGTGGTTGCCTAAAGTACAGCAGCCCCCAGAATTTCTTTTTAAAACCCACCCTCTTCTCCCAGGGGATTGAGTCCTTGACCCTGGAGAGGGTCACCTTGATAGCACAGCAGTTTCAGAAATTGAACTTTTATTGTCTTAGACTCTGGATTGTGGGGATTCTGAAGATGGGGTTTTCTATTAGTTAGTTGACTTTAGTAGCAGTTAAACTAAAGCAAAAGAAGAATTTTAGATGCATGGTTTTGAATATTATGCTTTATCGACGATGCAAGGTTTGACATTACAATGTATGCTATTGAATGTGGGCAGTGGTAATATATTACAGGCGTTTCGTTTATTCTTTGTACTGTTCCCATTCATTTAAATGGTGCTGCAAGGTTGAAATGCTTAATGACAAACCCAGTAGGCCTGCCTTATTTAAAACTACAACCACTTGTATCTAGTATAGGTGGTGGTTTATTGTGGGTATAGACCTTCAAGACTCACTAGGAGTGCAACGTGATATGAGGGTGTTACCAATGGCATCTCAATCTACCTGATTGTACATATGCTCAATTTAACTCATAGCAGTTAGAAGTGTGTGTGTGTAATAAAAGCACTTCCCCTGTTAAAAAGAAAAATTACTCACTGGGCAATATGTTTTTGAGTGTTTTTGTTGCTATTCAGTGAGCTGGTGATTACAAGCCCATACCACACCCTCTTAGTAGGTCTTGAACTTCTTTGCTTCGCTATCCTGATAGAGTCAAATGGTACAATGGGGTATTTTGATCCCAGTGAAAAGAAAAATCGGTACTTTTTTACTTGAGAAGTAATCACATTCTTCACAAGTAATAACATAAATTCTTAGGGCAACAAAACGTACATTGCCACATCTAAATTTCCCAGGTCGTCTAGGTTTAGAAGTATAGGAGAAAAATACTTGGGGCCTCATTTATGAGAAGTGAAAGCAGCGATGCGGCGTAAAAGTAACGCACACCCTCATAAATGAGGCCCTTAATATTTAAAGGTTGTCTCTGCCCATTCTCCTTATAATTGCAAGATATACATCACAAATAGCTCAAACCTGGGGGAAATCTCAGTCCTCCACCCACTGAGACCTGTAGAACAAACTGTACAAAAATATCCAACATACTAGCAATAACCTATGTCCAACCACAGCTTGCCAATATTCCCAACAGTTCCCCGATTCATAGCACCAATTTGGACTCATACCAAACGGAGCATAACATGCCTTAAAAATAGAGAACAATTTAAGAGGCATCACCAGGATTCCATAAATCCAGATTTGAAATTCAAATATGGGGGTACACTGTCCTTCAAATGTTTTAAGGAAACAATAATAAAGCCCAGGCTACCTATTAGGGAAGTACAAAAGAAGTAAAACCCAAAAGCCAAACCCAAAGAACATACAATATGTCATGCTGTTCAGAGAAGCCACATGTTACTACTAAAGTTCATGCAACCAGTTACTTCCTATATTAATTAATATTATAAAAAAGTGGGAAGTAATGCTTATTGTCCCAGAATTAACATGGTGACAGTGCCTCCTACCTCCCCCATCATATGTTCATGTCATCTTAGAGTAAATAGGCAATCATCCTGCTTGACTCATTCTAAAGTATACAAGAAAGTGATGGATAGAAGGCTTGAATTAATCTCAGCCACTGGTAATTGCTCGGGCCTGCATCCCAGTCCATCGTTTGTTTGCAACCATGGCAGCTCATGTTGGACCTAGCTATATGCAAATCGGTCTTGACCCTTCTCCAATGGGAACAGTCCAGCCCGAAAAGTCAGGTCATCCCTGAACTGGAACACAAGCAACCCAGGACTGGTTTTGGCCCCGTTATAGGCTCCTGTTATGGGATACATGACGTTAAAATATTCAACCTACTAAATAAACAACTAATCACATTGTATCCAAAGACATTTAACATAGAGAAAAACATTCACAATTAAAACTAATATAAAAAAGAAAAGACAAAAAACATTCAATTAACTGTTACATAAAAAGCCACCACTACTGGATAGCTTCACTCTACCCAACTGATGTTACAGCTCAAAAGGCTGCAACACTTTCCAGGAAATAAAGCACTGTATTCACAATGTAAGACCAGAATTAGACTTTAATTTAAACTAAAATAAATGTTACCAATTAATAGCAATTATTTAAAAATGATATCTGTATATCGAAAGGTACCACGCTCATCAAAAAATGACACAAATCAATTCTCACAGAAAGCCAAGCCCCAGACCTATTGCAAAATTAAACTTCCAGAAATACGAAAGCAAATGTAAGTATAGCAAAATTGGAATGAGAAACTTCCTACATGATTTAAGAGAAGTGAGTACAAGCTCACAAGAGTTCACAAAAACAATACTAAAACTGATTAATGGTACCTGTTTGACACGGCCGGGCTCCGCTCCGCCGCAACGTGCAGCACCAACAGCAAAGGGCCGGGCCTTGCTCCGCCTGCATCCCGGCCGGGCTTGGCTCCGCCGGGCCCCTCCCACCACCAGTGACGCAGCAACAGCGCCAGGAGGCGCATAAAGGCAGCGCCAGTTCCGAGGCTTGTGGGGGTGATTAATGGTACCTGTTTGACACGGCCCGGGCTCCGCTCCGCCGCAACGCGCAGCACCAACAGCAAAGGGCCGGGCCTTGCTCCGCCTGCATCCCGGCCGGGCTTGGCTTCACCGGGCCCTTCCTACCACCAGTGACGCAGCAACAGCGCCAGGAGGCACATAAAGGCAGCGCCAGTTCCGAGGCTTGTGGGGGTGATTAATGGTACCTGTTTGACACGGCCGGGCTCCGCTCTGCCGCAACGCGCAGCACCAACAGCAAAGGGCCGGGCCTTGCTCCGCCTGCATCCTGGCCGGGCTTGGCTCTGCCGGGCCCCTCCCACCACCAGTGATGCAGCAACAGCGCCAGGAGGCGCATAAAGGCAACGTTAGCCCCTCGTCCCGCGGGACGCACTGGGCGAAGCCCGGGCAAAGGGCGGGCCCTCTGTGGCCCTCAGAGGCCTGAAGAGACTAGACTGGGCCAGGGACCCTATATCATTTTAACTGGACCTCTATTGTGTATTATTCACGTGAGACTTTATTTCATATTTTGTTATATTTCATATGAGTAAGTAGTGGTTTTACCTGAGTTCATATCTTGCACCACAGTTATTTAAGATGTCTAAATCTAAAAGCGATAAACGAGCATTGGGTCCCGCCACCATGGATAACTATTTGGTTAAGAAAGTTAACCAGATAAATAATGATAGACGTGCCTCTTTGGGGAAGGGCACTTCGATAGTGGACCTGCCAGAACTGTCTCCCACTAGATTGACTATAGACGTTGAGGCAAATATGAGTGGTGTTACCATAGTAGAACCACCAACGCCTATTACAGTGAGTGTCGAGGTTCACTCAGACCAACACGCCCTGTTAAGTGAGGAAATAGGTGTAATAAGTGAAGCTCCGCCTGTCATCAGGCCGATGCGAACATGTAGGACAGTACATCAAAAACGGGGGGGGGGGAAACATAACACTAACGCTAAAAAAAAGGATGGGAAAGAAACTCACAGTCCTGCCAGAAACCCTTTTGTGTTTACAGGAAATAATGACAGTGGTCCTAATCTGAATTCTGATCAGTTTGCTTCTCTCATTAAAAATCTAGAAGCAAAACTAACAATGAAGATAGAGGAGTTAATTAAACCACTAACCAACAAGATTGATACCCTGGTCACGGAAGTGGCCAGGCTGGGCGGCCTGATATCTACACAACTGACTGCACCAATTAATGATAGCGCTAAGGTGGGTGGAAAAGGGCAGGATGTGGTGAAAGCTAAAGACCATCTGAACATGGGGAATATTGTTGCAGCAGCTACCACTGGGAATGAGGCATTAAGTATACCAGCCGCCCCAGTGGCAACTGCTCTGTTGACACAACCCAATATTGCCCCACGAAGTGGTCCAGCCTCTAGACCCCCCAGGTACAATCGATATTTGAATCTACCACCTGATTGTGCACCGTTTGTGGCAGTATTGACCAATGTTCCACCTTGTGGTACCCATCCCGCCTCACCTTATGATGAATCTCATGCATCATTGAAAAATAAGACAGTGGCATGGCTTAATAAAAATTGTGGTTTTCCCATTTCTTATTCAGAACAAATAATGGCAGTAAGGCGGGTGAACTGGGTAGGACCTTCTAAAAAGACGAGCAGTGGGGATTGTATTGTTGTAAATTTTAAACATCCCCAGCATGTGGCAACTGTCCTTTTGAGAGCTTCCTCACTAGTTTATAACGAGAACAGTATTTGTGTGCGCCCACTGGGATATTTCTACGCACATTTGTGCCAACCCACACCCCAACAAAGGCTAACTAGGCGGGTGTTTGATCCACAGACACCAGTTAGGGACGCACAATTCATATATACCATCACCAATCCCTGCGGCTCTGGTAGTATGAATGCAACTTATAACAGGACTAATAGTGTTGGACGCTATCAGTATGGGTCTAATGTTAACACACAGAACAGGTACAAAGTACTATCTGGACTTGAGATGTGTGATTGACGGGAGGTACCTGCGGCTCAGGGCACTGTGGCTTCAGGTGATACTACACACACAGAGAACCCACAGGTTATAGCATCTGGATGTTATGTTGTTTCATGGAATATTGCAGGCCTGGCTGCCAAAATGACTGATGAAAAGTGGGTTAATTATATAAAGCAATTTAAGATCATCTGCCTACAAGAAACTTGGTTGGTGGGGTGTGATCTTTATCTGGAAGGGTGCAAGGCCTTCTATGTGCCAGCTACACCATCAATAAGGGGAAGGCCAAAGGGGGGACCTGTAATTTTTGTTTCCATTTTAATATCATGCAAGGTACGTAGAATTGAATCACAGCAGACAGGAGTGATGAGCCTAGTTCTATCTGGAGAAAACTGTCGGGTTGGCCTGGTGAATTTTTATAATGCCATTCAGGATAGTGCAGGCACTAATCAAATTTCTATATTAAATTCTTTTGTTACTACTTTTTCGAAAGATCTTGGTCATAATCTTATGATCATGGGGGATTTTAATGTGCACCCTTGTGGTGATCCACTGAAGAAATGCCTAACAGAGTTGCACTGTGAACGTATGGGAGGTCTCCACATGGAACATACTGTGGAGGGGGAATTATGTAATGACCTGTTGAACAACTTTGACCTCTCATTGGCTATGACATTCAGGGACCAGTTAAAATGTTTTGATATTCCTACTTTCAAAGGGCATGGTAGGGGCACCTTCATAGATCATATGTTAGTCTCTCTGACGATGCAGACTTTCCTAGATTCGTTTAGCATTGTCTTAAGTGAATTCAGTGACCATAATCCTCTAATAATCTGTTTAACCCCTTCCATGCTCATGACGAGCTCAGCTCGTCATGAGGCACAGTTGAGCTGTGCTGATGACGAGCTGAGCTCGTCATGAATATAGAAGAATCTTAATTTCCAGCACAGGGGAAAAATAACCACAGCAGCGATGTGGTTAAAAGGATCCTGGGTTAAAAAGGCAAACCAGAGCAGTAGCACAGGTAGGCTGGGAACAACAGATGGGAGGAGGCGACTCAAATGGTCAATGGTCTCCCCGGATATTCTCTATAAGAACATTGTTGAAAGTTGCACTGAGGAAATCAAAAACTGTACTCTTGAGGGGGGAGATCCCAGGCAGGTTCTAGTTGCTTATCAAAACTTATCGGAGAAGGTGTCAAAATTACTATCAGTCCCCAACAAGAACCTGGTGAAAGTGGGTCCTAGGTGGTTTAGCCACGACTGTACTAAAGCTGCACACAAACTTAGGTCTGCTTTGTCAGCTACCCCGAGGAATCGGGAGGATGTAAAACTGTGCAGAAAGGAATATAAGTTTGTCATTGCATCCCGCAAGGAGTTTTTAAGAAGAGAGACCTGGGATGAAATACTTGACCCCTCCACCTTAAATTGCAGCACCAAATTCTGGGCGCTAGTTAAAAAACCTTTCCTGGCAGAAGAACCGGGTGATGGACTTGACTGCTGCATAACTAAGGAGGAGTGGGAACTTCATTTTAAAAAAACTGTACTATTCAGCTGATCCTGTAACAGTTGATGCTGTTCCCTATGCTAGGAGAGGCAATATTAAATTTGATTAAAGCGAGGTATTGGTTGCCATAGAAGGTCTTACAGCAAAGTAAGCCCCCGGACCTGATGGAATTCCACCGAATCTTTATAAATCAGATCCAGATTTTTGGGCACCCATCCTGGTAGCTGTATTTAATGCTGCCGCTATATTGGGCTGTCCCGTGTCCTGGGGATTGTCAACTATTGTCCCTG
Organism: Lissotriton vulgaris; assembly: GCF_964263255.1. Taxonomy (NCBI): domain Eukaryota; kingdom Metazoa; phylum Chordata; class Amphibia; order Caudata; family Salamandridae; genus Lissotriton; species Lissotriton vulgaris. Next base: position 1,569,804,198 of record NC_141694.1, read on the forward strand.
TCTTTAAGAAAGGAGACAAGGGCAGCCCTCTATGCTATCGCCCAATATCACTAATAGACTCTATGGTCAAGATTATGGGGAGAATCTTACTGCAGCGTTTAACAAGTTGGACAGCTGATAATAACATTATGTCAAATTCCCAATACGTCTTCTGTGAAGGCCATTCTACTATAACACAGTGCCTTAACCTGTTTCTCATATTGAGTATATATACTGTTGTACAGAAGGGAGCCGTCCACCTCGCCTTCATGGATCTGTCATCGGCCTTCGACTGTGTTAACAGGGGAAGGCTGTGGCAGACCATGAGGGAGAAAGGTGTAGACAGAGGGATTGGTGACTTTTTGGTGGATTTGCAAAGTGATACCATAGCTAATGTTAGGTTTTCAACCAATGGGGAAACCACTGGTAATTTTAACATTAAAAAAGGCAGTGCGTCAGGGCTGCATCCTGGCCCCATTTCTTTTTAATTTTTACATTAATGATTTAGATGCCGCACTACAGGAGGTAAAATCAGACTGTCCTAGAGTCGGCAGGCGGGGTATTCCTGTACTTTTATACGCAGATGATGCGGTTTTAATCTCAAGAACGGAAAAGGGTCTCCAGGCACTTTTGATTGCTTTTAATAACTTTATGATTAATAGGGACCTTTTGGTCAATAATTCCAAATCTTACATAATGCATGTTGGCCGTCAATCAAAAAAGAACTTTATTTTTAAACTAGATGATGTCCTGATCCCCATCACTCATACATTCTCATACCTTGGTGTTTTATTTGACACGAAGCTCAGTTGGGCCCCACATGTGGCAAGAAAGAAAGGGGAAATGACAAGGGTAAATGCCTCTATCTTTAATTTTGCCACCAAACTGGGGAAAAAGCCAAATACTGCCATGATGAAACTCTATAATGCTAAATCGATAGCTACCGCAGTTTATGGCATTGAGATATGGGGCTATAATAATAATAATAAAAACATTTATAAAGCGCATGGCTGCACAAACTGTGTATCCCCGCGCTGACTGCTAACTAAACTAACAGAGGGAGAGGGAAGGAAGAGCGGCAGAAGTGTATTATTGAGGGAAGAGGTGAGTTTTTAATCTAGCTCTGTAAAGAGTTTCTGAGGGTTCCATTTGCAATTGAACAGGGAGGGCATTCCAGTGTTTTACTCCAAGATAGCGAAAGGAACGACCCCCCATTTTAGCTCTGTGAATACGGGGAAGTTTGAATTGTGTCATTCCCGAAGATCTAAGATCTCTGATCGGACGGTGGATGGTAAGGAGGTTTCTTAGATAGATCGGTCCTTTGTTGTGGGCGATCTTGTGGGCATAACAGAGGCTTTTAAATCTAATTCTTTCCCTAACAGGGAGCCAGTGAAGTTTGGACAAAGCCGCTTTGGAAGATATTCTTCTGGGAAGACCCAGTACCATGCGGGCGGCTGCATTTTGAATGCATTGAAGCTGGTGTAGCTGCTTTTGGTTCAGACCTAATAGGAGAACGTTTCCGTAGTCCAAATGGGGTGTTATGAGCGCGTGTACAATCAATGATTTTTCTCAGGATTTTTAGCGTGCCAATGCACTTACCTATTATTTTGCTAACTTGGGATTTTCCTGAAAAATCCGAGTCAATCATAATCCCTAGATTTTTGGCCTTCTCTACAGGGCGGGGAAAGTCGCCCAAAGCTGCAGGCCACCATGCCTGGGACCATATTGAAGTTTTGTTCCCCACCACCAGCACCTCCGTTTTGTCTCCATTTAAATGGAGGCAATTGTAGTCCATCCATGTGGCGACAGCAGCCATGCAGCCAGAGAAATTGATGGCAGATTTCTCACTATCTGGGGTGAGCTTGAACATAAGCTGGGTGTCGTCAGCGTAGCTAACAATGCCCACCCCAAAGTTCTCTACGACGCGAGCCAGGGGCTCCATATATATGTTGAATAAGGTAGGGCTCAAACTAGAGCCCTGTGCAATTTATAGAGGGAGGAAAAGGAAGGTGTTCAGGGCACTGGCGGACATGGTGAGGAATAATTCTTTGATTGATCCTTGGATAAAATTACATCCACATCTTGATGGAAGTACCTTTTTCTCGGCCCCTCATAAAATATTGGTTAGGCTGGATTATTTTCTTATAACTAGTAGCTTGTTATCGGGGGCACAGATTGAGAAACTCCCAAGGGTGGTTTCAGATCACAGCCCAGTAATACTTACCATTGAAAATAATTCCTTAGAAAGATTGACTGCACAATGGACGTTTGAGAGGGGACTTTTAAGGGATCTTGCATATAAAGAGCACATGTCAAAATGGATTAAAGGGTTTTGGGATATTAATAGGGGGACGGCAGGTGTAGGAGTAGTCTGGGATACATTTAAAGCAGGAGTAAGGGGTGAAACATTGAGCTTTGTGTTGGGTAGACAAAAAAGAGAAAGGGTAAGGAGAGAGCTGGTAGAGCACAAATTATTAAGGGAGGAGGAGAATCTAAGTAGGTTAATAAGGAATAATAGTCCTCTGGAGGATTGTCTGTTTAAAATAATAGCATTAAAGGCAGAGGCAGTGGAAGGTCTGGCTAGGCAGGCGGTAGATAAGTTTCTGTCCAACAAAGAAAAGACATATGAGCTTAGTGAAAAGGTAGGGCGGGTGCTGGCAGTTAGAACTAGGCAGAGAGCAGCCGAAGCAGGAGTAAAGGAAATACGGGATATACAGGGAAATTTGGTTATGGAGACAGATGCAGTAAGAGAGGTATTTAGGAAGTTCTATGCAGATTTATATACTCCAGAAGAGGTACCAAGCTTGGGGGAGATTGAGGAGTATTTAGATAACATATCCCCTTCGGCGATCTCAGAAGAGGATAAAGAAATATTGGACAGTCCAATATTGTTAGGAGAGGTGGAGGAAGCTCTGGACAGCCTGCCGAAAGGTAAAGCAACAGGGCCAGACCAAATTCCGTTAGAATTTTATCAGACTTTCAAAAATGAACTATTAGCAGACATGTGTATAATTATGCAACAAGCGCAGGTAGGAGACACTAGCCCAGAGTCATGGGGGGGGGCTAATATAATAGTAATTTTAAAAAAAGGAAAGCCATCAGAAACGCCAGGATCATACAGGCCAATAACATTAATGAACTCGGATATTAAGATATATTCTAAGATCCTAGCGAAGAGACTTGCAGGAGTGATTGAGCAGTTAGTGACCCCTATCCAGCATGGCTTCATACCTGGGAAAGGGACTACGCAACATGTAAGAACTGTAATTACAGTATTCGACCACGCAGAAATACTAGGAGATCCTGTAGCAGCACTTTTTCTCGATGCCGAGAAGGCATTCGATAGGGTGGACTGGAAATACCTCTGGTGTGTAATGAGATGGTGTGGGTTGGGTGAATCCTTTATAAAAGCGATCCAGGTACTGTATAAGAATCCGGCAGCGAGGATAAGGGTGAATGGGGGGCTTTCAGATGTAGTAAAAATAGCCAGGGGGACCAGACAGGGATGCCCTTCCTCTCCCCTATTGTTCGCACTATATCTGGAACCCCTGCTACGTAGGTTGGAGGAGAATGCAAGGATACCTCCAATGAAAAGAAATGAAAATGTGGTGAAGTCCTTAGCCTATGCAGATGACGTGGCAATTTTAACTCCGAACCCTACTCTAGCTATAAAGGAGATAGAGTTAGAGGCTCAGAAATTTGGGAAACTATCAGGGTACAGCTTAAATAGAACTAAGACCCAGATTATTAAAAATAGATATACACCGTGTGTGGATACTAGGGTGGTTGATTCAGCAGTATATTTAGGAGTAGCACTAACCGCAAATTTGGAAAGAGTTGTAGAGTTAAATTTGGATCCCCTAATAGGCAGAGTTAAGAAAGACCTTGAAAGAATGAATAACCTGCACCTTTCCCTTATGGGATGTACAAATGTTGTCAAAATGTTAATTTTACCAAAATTTTTATATTTTTTCCGCACTATTCCTTTAATTTTCGAAGCCAGATGGTTTAATTTAATAGAAAGGACTCTGAACAGATTTATCTGGGCACATGGAAAGACCCGTAGAGCGTATAGGTACATGACTCTACCCAGAGAGAGAGGGGGATGGGGAGCCCCTGACTTTCGGATGTATCAGATGGCTGCTGCATTACAATATATGCAGGGAATAATTGGGGGTGGAGGAAGTGGTGCAAGGGTTGGGACATTGTCTACGGAAGTGTATGCCATTATATTGGGGGCGGAGGCAGAAAATAATTTGTTAAATAGAGTAGAATTTGGATATTATAAAAGAACAAGGTTTAAGACCATGATGGCAGCAACTAGAATATGGAATACATTTCTTAAGAGAATGGGAATGGGCAGATATAATAGGTATGTAAGGCTTTACAAAAACTGTTCCTTTCCGATGGAAATTTTTGGTGACTCAATAATGCTGGGATGGATGCAGAAAGGGATAGAACAGATTGGGGATATAATAGATGGGGATGGGGTAATCCAGTTCATAGACCTTTGTGCTAAATATGGGATTGAGAGAAAGGACTTCTTCAAATACCTGCAGGTACGGAGTTTTTTATTGCACAAGCAAGGCGGCAGGGAGGGGTTTAATAAAAATGAACTCTTGGAAAAGATAAAAGCAGGAGGGGATTGCACAATTAGATCTTTCTATGCAATACTAACCAAAGGGAAGTTGGATGATCTGGAGAAAGTTAGCACTAAGTGGGTCGGAAAGTTGGGAGAGGATGCAGGAAGCTTTCAAGAGTCTTTAAACTTGGGATGTACCATCCTGCGCTCTGGACCCTTGCAATCGCAACATTATAAGACGCTATACTCGCTGTATTACACCCCAGCGAGGCTAGCTAAGTGGGGAGGGTCCACTGGAGTTACTTGTCCACGGTGTAATGCAGCAGCTGCCGACATTATCCATATGTTTGCTACTTGCCCTCAGTTATATACCTTGATCCAAAGTATAGAAGATTTTATTAATAACACTCTTGATATAAGAATTAAACTAACGCCTAGGATGATTTTGTTTGGAGTAGATAATCAAGGTGGATTGGTTCATAAGGAATTCATGTTTGTGGCAATGGCAGTACTGAGATTAATAATTGCAAGAGTATGGTTGGACAAGGTACCCCCTGACTTACAGGTATGGCTATCAAATCTGCTAGCTAGCTATAATCTTGAGAGAGCTATATATGCTCGGAAGGGGAAGAGGGGAAGGAGATTGGGGTTGAAAATTTGGGAACCAATAAACATATGGAAAGGGAGGATGGCATAGTAAGTGATGGAGATTTAAGGTTAGGTTCTTCTGCTATATGATTTGGTGTTATAAATGTATTTTGGTTTTTGATTTGAAAAGCGTCAAACCAGTGATACTCTGTAAAATGTAAAAATGTTCAGTTTTGTTTTGTTTTGTAATCTAATGTGCAAGTTAACAAGAAAAAGGGGAAAAATAAAAATATTTAAGTTAAAAAAAGAGATATGGGGCTATAATAATAATAATAAAAACATTTATAAAGCGCATGGCTGCACAAACTGTGTATCCCCGCGCTGACTGCTAACTAAACTAACAGAGGGAGAGGGAAGGAAGAGCGGCAGAAGTGTATTATTGAGGGAAGAGGTGAGTTTTTAATCTAGCTCTGTAAAGAGTTTCTGAGGGTTCCATTTGCAATTGAACAGGGAGGGCATTCCAGTGTTTTACTCCAAGATAGCGAAAGGAACGACCCCCCATTTTAGCTCTGTGAATACGGGAAAGTTTGAATTGTGTCATTCCCGAAGATCTAAGATCTCTGATCGGACGGTGGATGGTAAGGAGGTTTCTTAGATAGATCGGTCCTTTGTTGTGGGCGATCTTGTGGGCATAACAGAGGCTTTTAAATCTAATTCTTTCCCTAACAGGGAGCCAGTGAAGTTTGGACAAAGCCGCTTTGGAAGATATTCTTCTGGGAAGACCCAGTACCATGCGGGCGGCTGCATTTTGAATGCATTGAAGCTGGTGTAGCTGCTTTTGGTTCAGACCTAATAGGAGAACGTTTCCGTAGTCCAAATGGGGTGTTATGAGCGCGTGTACAATCAATGATTTTTCTCAGGATTTTTAGCGTGCCAATGCACTTACCTATTATTTTGCTAACTTGGGATTTTCCTGAAAAATCCGAGTCAATCATAATCCCTAGATTTTTGGCCTTCTCTACAGGGCGGGGAAAGTCGCCCAAAGCTGCAGGCCACCATGCCTGGGACCATATTGAAGTTTTGTTCCCCACCACCAGCACCTCCGTTTTGTCTCCATTTAAATGGAGGCAATTGTAGTCCATCCATGTGGCGACAGCAGCCATGCAGCCAGAGAAATTGATGGCAGATTTCTCACTATCTGGGGTGAGCTTGAACATAAGCTGGGTGTCGTCAGCGTAGCTAACAATGCCCACCCCAAAGTTCTCTACGACGCGAGCCAGGGGCTCCATATATATGTTGAATAAGGTAGGGCTCAAACTAGAGCCCTGTGGAACCCCGTAGCTCACGTCACGAGAAGATGATTTAAAGGGTGGGCAGTGTAGCTGGAACGATCTTTTGGTGAGGAAAGACTTGAACCAAGCCAATGCATGGTCCTTCACTCCTAGATCCGAAAGTCGGGACAGCAGCGTGGCATGTAGCACAGCACACTATGTAAGTGGTGAACAGTTACAGGTTACTGAAAATAACTTTTTAAAGCGTCTGCTCTGTGTCCCAGCCAGTACATCGAATCTGGCGGTACACGAAGAGCTGGGAAGTCAGTACCTATCCAATATAGTTGGGTTAAGACCACTGACATGTTGGGTAAAATATTGGCTAAATCAAGACATTCCGTTAACCCACTTGATAGTGAAAGACCTTGTATCTCATGATAACTCAATGTGTGTGCCCTGGCTCAAATATCTGAAGTCTCATTTCCTGAAGCTTGGATGCCTGAATCTGTTTGAAAACCCAAGTGAGATAGTAAAGGGTGATTTGGTAGCAATTAAGCTGGCTTTTTACATGGACAGAAGGGCCCAAAGAGAAGAGGTTGAGCTCATGAAACCTAATGTTAGGAAATATGTCATGTTAAGAACTTGTGATACTATGGAATTATACCTAACATGCTCCTTTACTTCTCACGAAAAAGTTCTGCTGACGAGGTTCAGGTTTAATATTTTTCATCACCTTTTAATTAGACCAAAGTCGGACATTTTTAATAAAACTGCTGCTCCCTGTGGCTGCGACGGGAAGTCTCCACAGTATATGCTGCATTTTATATTTTTATGTAGGTTTTATGAATACCCGCGAAAATGCTATCTTGTTACCCTTTTAAAGAAACTAAATTTTAATCAAATAAGACCTGCACTCATGTATTTACAGCTTTTGCACAGTGAAAGTGTTCTTCAGGTGATAGAATTTTTTTAATTAACTGTCAAAATAAGAAAGTGCCTAGACGAGTGGCTATATATCTCTGAAGGATGATGAAATTATGCACCTTGTTGTAAATTCAGTACTACTTGCACTTTAATTATGATTTTGCCTACTTACTCATTAATGAAATATGTACTATCTGTTTTTAATGAAAACCGTGATTTTAACTATGAAATGTTTATTGAATTTTGTGCTTTTATGGATTGAAATATATCCGAAATAAAGTCTTATTACATTGAATTGAATATATTACCCCAAGTTCCTGAAGAATCGACTCCCCAACTCCCTGCTATATCACAAAATTGAAATCCCCCACATTTAAAAATAACACATACTAATGAGGATTTATTTCTTCATGACAAAAAACTAAAGGGAAAAATGTTCGGGGAACGAAAATGAATCTACTAATCCTGGTAGAGTTCAACAAGTGGATTATGGACAAATACTTTAATTCATGTCCACACTGATTTTACAAATATACACTATCCGTAGGCAATGCCATAACACAATTGTACCTCTAAAATGTATGCACTGCTGCTAAGAGAGCAAAGGACAACCTATATCAAACTATTAGCATTATTTTTTTTACCAGATTTTATTGGGGTTTTGCACAGTTACATCAGAGGCATGTAATTCCCACTGCATATCATCAAAAAAGTTTTGATGTATCATTGTCATCCTTATTGTATTCAACATTGTTAACATTCCAACTCCGTCCCCCCACCCCGATAGGCGGTTCCGCTTCTTCATGTCAGCTTTAGTAGTATGTGGATGTTCTGTAGGAGTCACTGCTTGGTTTCTGGCATAGGCTACAATCATGGAATTCAAGGGGGTAGGGTCAGGTAGGGGGGGTACCAGTGTGACCCGGCCTACTCCATCTTCTCTGCGCTCTGAGACGTGAGGGGACTGCCATTGCTGCATCCAGGTCTATTGCTATTAAGTCATTGACTAGTCCTCCCCGGGCCCTACCTATGTCTAGTGTGCCTATGCCTCACCAGGCTTCCTTCAGATTTACTCTCCCTTCACAGCTCACCCATTTTACAAGCTCTCTTCTTCACATAACAATTCTTGCCCCCATTGACTTCCAGTTCCTAGTGATTTGCCATTTGGCCAGGACATATGGAAGATCTTAGAATTTCCCTGTCACTTTGGTTTTAGCTGTATATGAGAACCATCCCAACTGCCAATGACAAGGGGTGTGAGGGATCTCCTTGTCTAAAATAGTTTCCATTATGCATGAACCGCTTTCCAGAAACCCCTCAGAGTGGGGCACTCCCAGAGCATTTATAAAACATGCGCTTCTCTCTCCCCACATTGGGGGCAAGCTGCTTCCTCCGATTGGAAATATCTTCTAATTCGCACCAGGGTAAGGTATGCCCTATGTAGGATGTCATAGTTGATTAATTTGAAATGCGCATTCTGCAAAACTTTCGGTGTCCTCTCTACTATGGTCTCCCAGTCCGCCTCATGGATCTGGGTTCCCAAGTCCCCCTCCCATTGCAGCCACAATCATTCAATGGGCTGCTGGAGATCGAGACAGATCACTTGTTAGAGGCATGAGACCATTTTGATCCTGCCTGCTGACAAAGCCACACATCGACAACAGCTCTGTGCCCATGGTTCTGTTAATCCAGTACCACAGTGCTTCCTAAATGTTGAGATAAGGGCCGTTTCTAGGAGAAAGTGGCCAAGTGGCCTTGGGGTAGGTTGAATTCTGTGCAGAATTTGTTAAAGGGGAGTAACTCAGAAGCTCGAAAAAGATCCCCCACCGCCACCGACTCCACCCAGTTTCCATCATTCTGTAAGTGTTAAAGCAGGACGATGGTTAGGTCAGGAGAATACGTGTTTTTTTTGTGTTATATAACACAAACTTCACCCTAAGGCATCATGTATCAGAGCTCCTTACATGAGACCCAGTCATGTTTCACAAGGACACATTCATTTCTGTTAGGCACAGGGAGATTAAGTAGTTTGTCCAGAATTACAGAATGTTGAGCGTCATTGCTGAGACTCAAACCTGGTTCCCCAGAATTGAGATCGACTGGCCTAGCCCATTACTACACATCCTGTCCACATCTAATCCAACACCAGGTTACTGATCTGGTCTCTTCAGAGTCCCTAGTGGGTCGCCGCTTATGCTTAGCAATATTTTTGTGAGCACTGAGGATGTTGGTGTGAACGGGTTCAGGGCCACTCCATGTTCCCCCTGGTTGCCATGCACTGGATCAGCCAGTTGAGCTGGGCAACAATGTAGTATGATTCAAAGTCAAAGACCGCCAGCCCTCCAGCCGCTGTGGAGCGCTGTAATATGGCAACAACCACTCATCTTCTGCGGCTCGATCCCCAAATGAATGATACGATCTGGGAATCTAAATCTCAGGACAGCGTGCAGGGGATCCACACTGGAAGTGTACCAAAGTAATTTAGCAAACATGAAAACACCCTCAACTTCAGGAGAGCCACTCTACCTTCTACTGATAATGGTACGGACTTCAAAAACACCATTAAGGAGCAGAGGGACCATATCACTCTACCCACATTGCCCTCCATGTGGTCAGCGGTTCCAATATATATTTTATCACCGAGCTACACCAGGCAGCTGGATTACCATTGGAGGCAGTCCTTCTGCTCTGGGGAAGGCCTATTGGGTGATATGGGGAAGAGTCAGGATTTCTGCCAGTTCACCCTCAGACTCAGAAGCAGGCCAAAATGTTCCAACATACTAAGTGCCCATCTCAAGTCCTCTCCTGTGTTGTGGAGGAATATTAGGAGATCATCTGCATACAAGGCAATGTGATGTTGTGAATCCCTTACCATCAGTCCCTGGTAATCTCGTCCCACTCTCTCACAGCACACCAACTATTAGCATTATTTTTTTTACTAGATTTTATTGGGGTTTTGCACAGTTACATCAGAGGCATGTAATTCCCACTGCATATCATCAAAAAAGTTTTGATGTATCATTGTCATCCTCATTGTATTCAACATTGTTAACATTCCAACTCCGTCCCCCCACCCCGATAGGCGGTTCCGCTTCTTCATGTCAGCTTTAGTAGTATGTGGATGTTCTGTAGGGGTCACCAACAGCTCCATGGCCTGGGCAAAGAGCAGTTGGGACAGGTGGCCTCCCTGTTGCCTAACCCGCTCCACTTTATGACTCAGGGAGATAGTCCTCCTGTATGCACTCTGGCCTTCAGGTTTGCTTATAATAGTTTTGTCCACACCAAAAAAACACCACCCAGTCTCATCCTGCCCAACACCTCATAGAGATGTGCCACTATCGAAAGCCTTCTCTATGTCCACTGAGAACACAGCTGCTGCGGCTCTATCACAGTCATCTGCGCCTAAAATATTCAGGAGTCACCTAATGTTGGTGGCTGTGTTCCACCCTGGGATTAAGCCAGCCTGAATGGGAGTGATCAGTTTTGGCATGTGGGGCAGGAGTCTGCCCTCTAGGATCTTACTCAGTATTTTATAGTCAATCTTCAATATTGTCAGTGGCCTATAGGTCATGTGGTCGTTGGCTGGCTTCCCCAGATTCAAAACCGGAATTACGAGTGCTTCCCTAGTGCTGTCCGGTAGTTTCCCTGCAGCCCAGGCTGCACCATATAGTGACACGAACCGGGGCACCAATTCTCCCAAAGAAGCAGCATTAAACTCTGCCAAAAAGCTGTCAGTTCCTGGGGTTTTGTTGTGAACCATGTGTTTGATGTCTGCCCCCACTACATGGGGGGTGATATCTGCACCCATCTTCTCTGTCTCATCTGCTCCTAGTAGTGGCAATTGCAACCCCTCTAGGTAGTCTTGAATAGCAATGTTGTCTTGTGACTGGATACTAATGTCCTCTGCCTGATATGACTAAGGACATGCGTAGATTGAACTGGCCGAGTGTGTTGGCTAATGTGGAATCCATGGCATTTATAATCTCTGAGGTGGATATTGCAATCACCGCTATGGAGGAAGCAACCCCAGTAATCCCAGGGTCTAGGGAAATAACTGATATTCATGATAAACTCTTTTCCCTTCTAAAACCGCACTTCCTGAGGCCCCGTAAGACAAACAGCAAACAACAACCTAAACTAGCCAAGTGGTATAATCACCAGTGTAGGGAAGCTAGGCTAAGTTTGGGTAGAGCAATTCGGAGTAGGGACAGGGTAGCAATTAGTGGCGCCAGAAAGCATTATAAGGCCAGCCTATCATTAGCTAAAAAAATTATGGGACGAACAGCATTGGGCCGAACTAAAGGAGGCCACGGGGGCTAAGGACTCTAGGTTATTCTGGAATATTGTTAAGTGGGGTAGAGGTGGAATTCCAGACAAACCCGGTAACAACGTCCCAGAGGGTGCCTGGGTGGATCACTTCAAACCCCAATATGCTGAGACTGCACAGTATAAGAATGTGGAAGCAATCTTAGCTGTATATTCCACTGGGAATTTATTCACCCTTAAAGAAACTGAAGACGCTCTATGCACTGTCCCCGGGGGAAGTGCCCCGGGTCTAGATGGTGTACCAGCTGATGTTTTCATTAATGATAAGGTGAGGTGGCCCAGATATATATTCCTTTTGGGAAATGCCATTGCGAAGGGATCGGCTGTCCCGGAATTATGGAGGGGAGCGATCATCATACCCATATACAAAAAAGGGGACCGGTCTCTTCCAGTTAACTACAGGCCGATAAGCTTGATCGCCACAGTCCAAAAAGTGGTAGGTAGGATGGTGGTCAACAAATTAATGGATTGGGTTGACGAGAACAATGCCCTGTCCCCTTACCAGGATGGTTTTCGGCGGGCCACTAGTACAGTTGACCAGGTGTTTCGTTCTGCTCTGCTACAGTGGGGGACGGTGGTGTCTGGCGAAGGCAGCCTGTATGTTGCTTTTGTTGACCTGCGGGCTGCCTTCGACCTGGTCCCAAGGAGAAAGCTCTGGGCAGTTCTGAGTGAAATGGGTCTTCCGGCAGAGCTACTTACCCTGATAATGAGGTTGCATGAGTGCAACTTCACCAAAATCCAATGGGGCATGCATGGTGAATCCTCAGTGGATTGGTGTCACTACAACGCATGCTTTTACATCTCATGCCTTTACAACGCGGTTTTGACCAGGCAGTCCATTACAAGGCATAATGCTTTTAGGCGCTGGATAGTGAATTATTTAATTTACTATTCCAACTCCAGTCCCCGTGGATAGCAGGGAAGGTGTTGGATAGTAAATTAAATATATTCCCTATCCTAGAGCGCCCCCCAGCGCAATGCGTTGTAATGGTATGCGTTGTAATGGTTGCGATGTAATGGTAGTGCGTTGTAAAAAATGCGTTGTAAGTGATGTTCCCCATCCTCGGTTGATTTCCCGGTTGAACGTGGTGTGCGCCAGGGGGTGCGCAATGGCTCCCCTGCTTTTCTCTTTATTCATCAATAGGATAGTGGCTCGAATGCTGGACTCCAGTGTAGATGCGCCTTCGGCGGGCCTCAGGGTTCCTATCCTGATGTTCGCCGATGATACGCTAATTCTATCCAAAACTCCAGGCGGTCTGCAGCGAGCTTTGAGTATTTTCAACTCTTTTTGCGATGAGCACGGCCTCGAAGTCAATGTGGGTAAGACCAAGCTGATGGCCTTTGCATCAAAACGTAGATCTAGGCCAAAAATATTCTTGAACAACTGCCAGTTAGAGGTGGTTACTGTATTTACCTATCTAGGGATACAGATAACAAACGATTCGAGATGGTCCCAGCACATAGAAATGGCGGTCTTGAGGCACCAACAGATCTTGGGGGCACTTCGGGTGGAACACAAAATATCTAAATCCAAACCAATAAAACCCGTTTTGGCAGTATATGACGCCAAGGCTGTTGGGTCTGCTCTTTATGGGGCAGAGCTGTGGGGTTTTGGGAAGCTTCTCCCCTTGCAGACCTCTGAGAACAGGTTTTTTAGGGGAATTACAGGACTCCCGCAGAGTACCCCACTGATTCCCCTTGGTCTTGACCTAGGGAGAAGAGCAGTTAGTGACCTAGCGAGTTTGCGCCCGATTCTCTATTGGAGACGCCTCTGGACTACCCCGGAGATCCGGCACTATGCAGAGGGGTTTTTAGCCATAATAAATGCTGATACCTCTCATAAGATAGTTTATGGGACAATCCAACCGGGGAACCTTTTCCAAGCAAAAATGCGATTAAAGATCTATATTGAGATCGGGTTGCTGAAAGAGTCTTGAACAAAACTAAATCCGACTCCATGACGGGGCGCTTTGTGGTAGTCAAACTGATCCAGTTAACCTTATTGGGACAGCATAACCAACCCTGGGGACAGGAAGCTTTTTTTCCAGTTAAGATCAGGTGCTCTTCCATTGAGATCACTGACAGGTACACCTCTTGTTGTCCAGCTTGTGGTGCATCAAATGAAAGTATAGGCCACTTCTTATTCTCTTGTAAAGCTTATGCCACCCCGAGAAAAGTCTGGTTAGTCCCTGTTTGTAAAAATTTAGGGACATCCAGGGGTGTCGAGGCCTTACGAATCATTTGCACTTCCACCCATATGCCTGTAGTCCTAGCAACAGCCAAGTACCTGGGGTGGGCATGGTCTATCAGACGGAGGGCTCTTCTCGATTTGGGTATCCTTTCTGGCATCTGTGCAATCATGTACCAAAGTTTTATATTGTTTTTTTGCTCTAATTAATTGTCTATGTCTGCACAATTTTTCTCAAAATTACTGTAATAATGAGGAAACAATTTTTAACAATGTATTTTAAATGTATGTTTGTGCTTTTATGAGTCTAATCCTCAAATACAGCTTTTGAATTGAATTGGATACTAATGTACAGCCCAGCATAGTACTGGGAAAAGGTGTCATTGATCCCCTCCTGCGTATGTCCTCTAGCTTGACCACAGGGGAGCTCCTGCTGGTCGGATTATCCAGCCACGCCAGGGGGAGACCCAGACCTATCCTTCTCAGCATGCGTGAGGTCCAGATATTTTCTATAATCAAAGCATCTAAGTCTTTCAGTCTACTTTGCCATTTCTTCCTTAGCATCCTGTAATCCTGGTTGATGTTTCAGGTTTCCCCGCCGTCTCTGCTCAAGCTCTCTAAGTTCTCGTTCACGGAGACCTGGATGAACGCCATCTCGGCACCCGACATCACCATAGCCATCCCGGACGGCTACAAGATCATCCGAAGGGATCGCGTCAACCAGACGGTAGGAGGCATCGCCATCGTCTACAAGAACACCATCCGCATCAAGACCAACTCCGACGACACCCTCACAGCCGCCGAACATCTTCACTTCCAGATACACACAGACCCCAAGACCACACTCAGAGGCACCCTCATCTACAGACCCCCAGGACCCCTCACACAATTCAGCGAAGAATCGCAGACTTCATCAGCCCACACGCCCTCCCCTCCGCCAACTACATCCTCCTAGGGGAACTCAACTTCCACCTGGAGAACAACAACGACAAGAACACCTTCAACCTACTGGACAATCTCGACAACCTTGGACTCAAGCAACTGGTGAACACCCCCACCCACTACGCCAGACACACGCTTGACCCAATCTTTTCCTCCAGCAAGCACATCTCCTTCAGCCACTCCACCGGACTCCACTGGACAGACCACAGCTGCATCCACTTCAGCTTCAGAAAGACCACAACTCACCACCTCTCACAACAGGTTCCCCGCAGGAACTGGAATAGGATCACCACCGACCAGCTCACCACATCACTGAACCTTAACGGACCCCAACCAAGCAGCCTTCAACCTCACACAGTGGATCACCAACTGCGCCGACAACCTCGCACCCCTGAAAACCAATTCCGGCAGGACCGGAAGCAAAAATGCACCACGGTTCAACGTCGACCTCAAGAACTCCAGGAAAAACTGCCACACCCTCGAGAAAGCCTGGTGAAAGAACACAACCACAGAAAACATGACCACCCTCAAGCACGCCACCCGCAAACACCACCAGCTAATCCACACCACCAAAAAGTCAGCATCTGAGGAACGACTTGACAACAACGCACACAACAGCAAGGAGCTCTTCAGCATCGTCAAAGAGCTCTCCAACCCCAGCGCTGGAAGCAACGACATCACTCCATCACAAGACCTCTGCGACTCACTCGCCTCGTTCTTCCACAGCAAGATCGCAGACATACACAACAGCTTCGACGAACAGACCTTGCACCCAACCACAGAACCAATGCCCCCCACCACCATCCTCCGCACCTGGACCCTGGTAAGCATCAAAGAGACCATACACACGATGAACACCATCCACTCGGGATCGCCAACCGATCCATGCCCCCACCACGTCTTCAACAAGGCCGACTCCGTCATCGCACCCCAACTCTGGAACATCATTAACTGCTCCTTCAACACCGCCACCTTCCCGGAGAGCTGGAAGCATGCCGTATTGAGCACCCTCTTGAAGAAACCATCAGCAGACCCCACCGACCTCAAGAACTACCGCCCCATCTCGCTCCTACCATTCCTGGCCAAAGTCATCGAGAAGACCGTCAACAGACAGCTTGCCGCGTTCCTCGAGTTGAACGGATCCCTTGACCACTCACAGTCCGGCTTCTGAGCCAACCACAGCACCGAGACCGCCCTCATCGCAGCCACTGACGACATCCGAGCCCTTCTCGACAATGGGGAAACAGCGGCCCTCATCCTCCTGGACCTCTCCGCAGCGTTCGATACTGTCTGCCACCGCACCCTAGTACAACGCCTCAGCAACGTTGGAATCCTAGAGAAGGCACTGGAGTGGATCATCTCGTTCCTCGCCGGAACAACCCAGAGAGTCCGCCTCCCCCCGTTCAGATCCGAGACCACCGAAGACATCTGCGGCGTACCACAAGTATCATCACTCAGCCCCACCCTCTTCAACGTTTACATGAGCTCCCTCGCGGCCACCAACACAACCTCACCATCATCTCCTACGCCGACGACACCCAGCTGATCCTCTCCCTCACCAAAGACCCCGCCACAGCCAGATCCAACCTACATGAAGGGATGAAAGACGTAGCCGAGTGGATGAAGAACAGCTGCCTGAAACTGAACTCAGACAAGACGGAAGTCCTCAACCTGGGATCATCACCCTCTAACTGGGATGACTCCTGGTGGCCCCCAGCCCTGGGCAGCACACCCAAACCAACGGACCACGCACGCAACCTGGGATTCATCCTGGACTCCTCCCTCTCGATGACTAGACAAGTCAACACCGTCTCATCATCGTGTTTCAACATCCTACGCATGCTCCGAAAGATCTTCTGTTGGATCCCCACCGAAACCAGGAAGACGGTCACCCAGGCACTCGTCACCAGCCGACTGGACTACGGAAATACCCTCTACACCGGAACCACAGCCAAACTGCAGAAAAGACTCCAACGCATCCAGAACGCCTCCGCACGACTCATCCTGGACATCCCCCGACACAGCCACATCTCCGGACACCTGAGAGACCTGCACTGGCTCCCCGTCAGCAAAAGAATCACGTTCTGCCTCCTCAGCCACGCACACAAGGCCCTCCACGACCTGGGCCGAAGGTACCTCAACAACCGCCTGACCTTCTACACTCCCACCTGCCAGCTACGATCAACCAACCACGCCCTTGCAGCCGTTCCTCGCATTCACAGAGCCACCATGGGAGGAAGATCCTTCTCCTACCTGGCAGCCAAGACCTGGAACTCCCTCCCCATCCACCTCCGTCTTACCCAAGACCACCTCTTCTTCAGGAAGCAACTCAAGACCTGGCTGTTCGAGCTGTAGCGGACCCCCTCCCCCCAAGCGCCTTGAGACCCTCCGGGTGAGTAGTGCGCTATACAAATTTCTTGATTGATTGATTGATTGATTAAGTCGCCTTTGTAAATCCATCAGAGTTAAATCTAGCAGGATGGCCTTATCCGCATAGAGTAGACAACCGAGTTTCATAGTTTCTAGCTTCTGTGGATCCCCCTTATAATGCCCCACCCTATTAGGCAAGTCATTGAAATCAAGAGAAAAAAGGAGAGGTGCTGATAAGCTTCCTTAGTTTAACCCATTATGGGTTTCCTCTTTTCTAGACAGACCCTGGTTCCCTCCCATCATGACCTCAGTCCAAGTTGAGGAGTGCAATGCAATAACCAGCCTAAGCAAATGCGTGCTAACCCCCATTGCGGCCAGCTTCCTCCACAGTGTCCCTCGTTGAACCCTGTCAAACCCCGTGGAGAAATCTATAAAGGCAGCATACAAAGCCATACCGTTGCCTTTGGGCTACTTTTCAATCAAAGTTTTCAGGGCAGAAAGGTTAATCTAGGGTACCTAGTTACAACAAAGAATACCCAGGAGTCAAAAACTAATTTTTTCTCATAGACAACCAGTTGTACGACCCAGGAAAAGATTGTGAATTGAAAGCAATTGAACACATAAAGCCATTTAAACACACATACGTGTGACATACAACCGGAGTGGGAATTTTTCCATCAGTTGTCTCTCTGTACCGCCACCATTACATCATTTGGGTTCTCCTTACCCAGGAGTTATATAATGCGATCTGCCTATAAATGTACTACTATGCTTGGTTTTCAAGAGGACGGAATAGAATCATGTATATAGTAATACTGAAACACTGGGTAGAGGAAAAGGGACCAAGCGGAGCTACCTTGTTTAATAATAGCTATCGGTAGATCATGCGGGTCCATTGCCCCGAAATACCTTGCTCGTTTAATAAAGCACTTTATCACCTCACAAGAAGGAGGGCCATAAACATTCCCATGGGAAGACTCACTGGTTGACTCCAAATAAAACCCACTCCTAGAATTTACTGCATATAACTATGAAATATATTGGATCATTGGATCCATTCAACATCAGATATTAAGATGGCTTTAGCCTTAATACTACAGTCACAATATGTTGCTATGAAAGCCCAATATTTATGTGAGTCACCAGAAAGTGCAACCTCTCTCAGTTTAATCTATAT
The DNA here is from genome assembly GCF_964263255.1 of Lissotriton vulgaris. Lineage (NCBI taxonomy): Eukaryota > Metazoa > Chordata > Amphibia > Caudata > Salamandridae > Lissotriton > Lissotriton vulgaris. Next base: position 1,569,822,542 of record NC_141694.1, read on the forward strand.
CTGATCCTTCACTCCTCTACGTTTAAATGCCTTCAATCTTATTCTTACCCACCTTCAGATCATTCATTTCCCTTTGCCTCATCAATGAGGACTGCTTTAATAGATCCCTTACTAGGGAATTCAGGGGCATATTACCAAGCAATAGCGATAATTAGCGCTATTGCTTGGTTAGAGACTAAAATTTACCACTGAGCTGCGACGATTTTTATCGCAGATAAACCTTGGTATTACCAAGGTTTATCGCAAATGCGATAAAAATCGGCCGCAATGCATGAATATCGCTGAAAAGTCAGTGATATTCATGCATTACCGAGCTAATGCTCTTAGCCATGTTATCCACCTCCCATTGGATAACATGGCTAAGAACTGCTCAGGGCAGGTGTTAGCTTTTGGAGATATTCGCGCTTAGCGCGAATATCTCCAAAAGTTGGTAATAGTAGATAGCGATGTTAGCGACTGTTTCCAGTCGCTAACATTTTGGCACGCCCACTTTGCATGTCATTAGTGATAAATATCACTGACATGCAAAGTGGGGCCCAAAATGGTCGCTATCTCCTACTAGCTGTCGCTAACTGGTGTTGGTGTTAGCGACAGCTAGGTAATAGGGAGATCATTTTATCTCAGCTTTTTTACCTCCCAGGAGGTAGCACAAAGTGGTTAGTAACATTAGCTTGTTTCTTACTCCCACATGATCTAAATAAAGCCAAATGCTTCTCAAACCAAACAATTGGATTTTCTTGTGTGGGATGATAGCTCGCATTTTTAACAAGCCCCACCATGTTTGTCAAATTATTCAGGTCAGTTGCAGGTGGATGCTCTGTAGGATAATGTAGGTTTTTCATTCCTGGCTGCTGGAGCCTCACATTAGTGTGGCAATCTTGTGTGCACACACTCTAGCACTAACACTCATTTATTTAATTGCATCGTAAATTGTATTTTATTCTACTCTTGCAAGGCTGTATGTTAGACTGTGGAAGACCTTTTCAGCAGCCAAATATGATGTTCAGAAGATTAGTTAGTGATTAACAGCAATTATTTTTAAAATGATCAGCACTCAGACATGAAATGCCTGATGCTATGTGTCTCCTATTTGTTATTTTTATGAACGAGGGGAATAAAAGAAAAACACATTTTACCTTCTTGCTTTTGTCATGAGCAGCTTCTCCAGTTCAAATTGTTTAGTCTTTGTGTTTTTTACTTGTAGTTCCACAATCATATTATTTCAAGCAGGTCTGCCAAGCAGGCTATATTAACTCATTCTGGTAATGTCCCTGAATTACATCAAGTGCCAGAATGGCCACATAAAAAAGCTCACACTTGCTTACATATTTGCGTCTCTGGCTTTTTTCCTGCCTCAGCTGGCTTGCAGCACCAATCAGGAAGAAAGCTGGAACTATTGTGAATGAAAATCTAGTACTTGCAAGTGTCGCAAATCTGGATTGGTCTAATCCCCGGCACCTGATGTGATTGGTGGGTCTCATCTACTGCAGGCTCACATGTGCTTGAGTACCACAGTGCACTATTGTACCTATGTAGTGAAGTTCCTATATTCCCAATAGGCTCTGCGCATTGGAATAACATATACTATAGGTTTGATGTAGGACTTAGGTTGACTAGGTCTCTATCGAATATATTAAACTTAATTGTGAGTGCCAGCTAGCTCAGAGGTCACTAGAAACTTTCTCGAATTCACAGGAAGGGATTAGTTTCTGACAACCGCATAAACATGACAACTTTGTTTCCCAAGAATAAGAAATCAATCTCTAGAGTCGCGGACACAATAGATAGCTATTTTACTAAGTTAATCATGCATGCTTCTTTTCACCAGAGGTGCTGAGAAAATAGAGAGACGGGCGTTTTCAATAAAACTATTTATTGAACAGTCTTCTTTCTCAAGCATAAGAAATGTACTGCTACAATCGTAATACTGGTTATGAAGTACAGTCCATATAGTATGAAGAGTATTATGAAATAATACTGTAAAAGCATGGTATGGTTTCTAGGCCATATAAAATAATATATGATACATACATTAATAAATAATTACTAAAAGTACTCAACTGGTTCTTCTAAAGTACGCCTACCCCGGTGTACCTAACCTAGGTCTAGTATGAGGGAAGAAGTAAGTGAGGTGTAGCTTAACCCCTTCGATGCTCATGACGAGCTCAGCTCGTCATGAGGCACGGTTGAGCTGTGCTCATGACGAGCTGAGCTCGTCATGAACAATGGTAAATCAGGGAATGCAGCACTGGGGGAGAATTCCTTTAGCATTGAAGGTGTTAAGTTAGTATTCTTTCGCCAAGAATCCATTCCAAGAATTCTCTAAGGGTCCAATCAGCTCCTTACCTTGGTTTAGAATGAAGGAGGTCTTTTATCCCTCTCTCAGGACTCGGTTTCCCAGCAACCTGCAAGGGTAGCCTGGAAACCCTGGAGCTGGATTTCTCGGTAGGAGAAAATACAACGTCTCTCAGCGCGTCAGCTGGAGGGTTGGCTTCCTTCGGCACTTTCTGCTGCAGGGCGCGTCGGGCAAGTCGATAGTCGAACTGCTTCAAACCACTGTGTGTTTGCCTGGGCAAATGTGGGCATATTTATACCTTGAAGGTGCTGAGTTTGACGTAAGGTTGGACATAATAACGTCATCAAAGGCTCAGTTCTTTGAAAACTCCTTGAGTTCTTGGATAAATCAATATTCAATTAAGGGGAAGTCCCTGACTGCTGAAGGTGGGTTTTTCCAAGAAATCGTTGTGGTTTCTCGGAACTAGTGGAAGTAGCCATGCCGTATTAGGGCTGCATACGTCTAAATATAGTTATGATTTCTATGCCTATATAAGGATCATGTGATTTATACCTATATATGGGCTTGAATCGGAAAAATGACACTAGGGTCCTAGATTCATATACAACAATTCGCCTCTTGCGAGTCTCTGGCACCCTCAATGTGTTTTTTTCAAATAGTAGCTCATGGCTGAGCACCATTTCTTGGATTAATACCGCCAACTCTGCCTCTGAGAATTTTTGCTTTCTCTTCCTCTGCCCTTCACCCTGCTGCTGCTGCTGTGTTTCCTGGCTGGCCATGTCTCCAGTGTCTGCCATTCTGTTGAAAACTGCAGAGTTCCCTCTCCACCACTCCTTCTCTCTGACTGTGACTCAGCAACTCAGGTACAACATGGGTAGTCACACTTCCTGGTTGTGATGTCATCAAGCTGCACCTGAGTTTCCGATTGGCAGATTTTCAAAATTTGCTAAATTGCAATTTTTTCCGTTACGAAATCACAAAATTGCGATTTCTTATGGTTAAGGAATTGCTATCGGGAATCCCGAAATTAAATAGTGATTTTTACCGAATCGCTGTTTAATTGCGAATTATTACATACATACCAATTTGCGATTCTGATTTTGCGATTCGCAAATTCAGAATCGCAAATGGGTACCTTGATACAAATGGCCCTATGTCACAGCAGATTTGCCGGTTGTGTGCCCCATTTTCTTACCTCTTGCTTTTACTGTTGGTTCTTTTACTGTGGACTCCCCATTTTTGTTGACGGCAAATAGTGGGGAAAATGTATTAGGATTGGATTTGTTAAAAACGTTACATGCTGCATTTATTGTTCCCCGGATGGTGTTTATATGACTTTCGGACCTAATGTGGTTAGTGCAAAACAGTGTTTGGCGAAGGATGGACCATTTCCTGCTGAATTTAGGAGTTTTCAATTCTATAGAATTCGTCAGGGGTATACATAGAGTCCTAGTGTTTATAGCCAAACTTTGAAAAGTCAATCGGACTCTCTCTCCCTTTCCTAAGGTAATGTATTATTGCAATATGTAGATGACCTTCTGAAAACCTCTGATACCGAAGAGGGTGTCGGGATGCCATAGTAGAACTATTAATGCATTCAGTGAAAAATGGAAATAAAGTGTCCCTTTCTAAGTTCCTATATTGTCAACAGCTGGTCACCTATTTGACCACATGCTGTTGAACGAGGGTCGGAGGCTATCATCTGAGTGAGTTGACGCCATTGTTAAGATGCATATCCCAGTGACTCAGAGGGACGTGCGTGCTTTCATAGGCATCACCTTGTATTGTCGGCACTGGATACCTGCTTATTCTATATGCTTTGCTTAACAAGTAAAAATGTGTCTTAGACTCATGAATGTCAGCATGCTTTTGAACAATTAAAAGTTGCGCTTTGCTCTGCACCTGTGATCGGTACACCTAGGTGTAATAAGCATTTTGTGCTGTATGTACACAAAATGTCTGGGTGTGCACTTTCTGTGTTAACAAAAACTTTTAGAGGTAAGCAGAGGCCTTGTGTGTATTTTTCTGCCATGCTTGACCCTGTCACCAGAGCCCTCCCAAGCTGTTTACGACCCACTGAGGAGGTCTCTGTTCAACAATATACAGGGCTCGACCTTAATCATGATCTCACAGTAATGGTACTGCATGCTGTAGATGTACTTTTGAACAAAACAAAGATGCAGCACCTTACCGCTGCTCGTCTGACTGGTTATGAATTAACATTATTCGCACCTCATATTACTATCAAAAGATGTGCCACACGTAATCCAGCCACGCTACAATCCCTACCTTTGGAAGAAGGGGACAAAGATGCCCATGATAGTCCATTTTGTACTGAGGAGAAGATGAAGGGATGGGTAGACTTGACTGATGTTCCATTATCTGACCCTCAAGGGAACTACATGTCGATGGCTCTAGTTTCAAATTGTCAGATGGCACCTCTACAGCGGCATATGCTATTACCATGCTTCACACTGTAGTTGAGACATCACATGTTCCTCACCAAATCAGCGCAAGCTGCAGAGCTAATAGCTCTTTTGCGAGCATGTGAATTAGGTGAAGGACTGACTGTCAATATTTATACTGACTGCCAGTATGCCTTCGGGGTGGCCCATAATTTTGAACGCCTCTGGGCAGAGAGAGGATTCTTGAATTCAGATGGGACCAAAATACAGCATGGTCTGTTGATAGAGAGGCTTTTGACAGCTTTGATTTTTCCCAAAGAACTGGCAATAGTAAAATGTATTGCTCATAAAGCATTTACTGATGATGCTGGGAGGGGAAATGCTTTTGCATATCAGATAGTGGAAGAGACAGCCAGGTCAAGAATGACGAAAATGTTTGTGGCAGGACCTGCTAGATGGGTACTAGATGTTGCTATGTTTGAGAATTCGCTAGAGAGTGTTAGGGAAATACAGAGGGAGGCAACAGTGGAGGAGTTGGCAGTGTGGCAGGAAAGTACAGGGCATCTAAATGACGAAGGATGCTGGGCTGATAAGTCTGAGAAACAGAGATGGATGCTAACAGATGCATATGTACTTTCCGTAGTTACCATGGAACATGGTCCCGCTCTTATTAGCACCAAAGGCATTAGCAAATTGTTCGTTCCTGTGTGGAAAAATTACACAAACCTTCAGGCAATTTTGCAAACCCTTCTTACCCTTTTGAAGTACTTCAGATGGATTACATAGAGCCACAGCGAGCTAATTATTTGAAATATATGTTTTTGGTGGTTTATGCATTTAGTAAATGGATTGAGGCTTACCCAACAAAGGAAAACACTACCATGGCAACGGCAAAGGCTCTTATTAAGAGTTTTTCCTGTGCTACGGCTTGCCCCATTTGATTTGGAGTGACAACCGAAGTCACTTCAATGCAAAGGTGATCCAACTGGTGTGCGATGATTTGCACATCAAGCAAAAATTTCATGCAGCCAATCACCTTCAGTCAGCAGGTTTATTTGAGAAGTACAATAGTACTCTCAAGCTAAATTTGGCAAAAGTTAAGGAAAGTACTGGCTTGCAATTGTCAGATGCCTTACTCCTTGCCCTGTTGTCCACCTGAATAGCAGCCCATTCTAGAACAGGATTATGGCCCTATGAGATGATTTTTGGTCGTCCAGCATATGTGTGGACCAAAGAAGTTTTCTGAAATAGATTAGCCTTTTTTAGTCGAATATTTGAATGAACTCACTAAAACCTTGTGTCTGTCAAAGCCCAGCTCAGCTGAGTTTCTGTTCAGTTCTGATGGAAGTTGAAGACAGTCTGACCCTACCCTGAAACTGCTTGTTCCAGCACACTCGTTTTAAAAACGTGCACTAAGAACCAGAAGCTCAAGGGAAGGGAGGAAGTGGAGAAAATAAGAAAAGAGAGACAACACCGTTCTTGGGTTTCAACTGTAGAAGAGCTGCTAAAATCTGCATCCCTCTCTGACTTCTGTAGAAACTGGTGCCTAATGAAACATAAACAAATAACAGATAAGTGCAACCTATCCCTAAATGTGTTCCTGACTAAACCTTAATCTTATTAGAAATTCTCTTCTAAAAGTACCTCTTGGATCCTCGTCTCAAGCTTCCAGGTTTGGAATGTGCTACTGTTCTGGGATGTGCTTTCTGTTACTGTAAAACTTCTGTAAAATCAAATGAATATCATTATCAGAATTACCAACATCCAACATTCACCTTAATATAACTAAAGCCTAAATTCTTAATAGCAAACTCACTTTTCACACATTTACAGACTTTTTATAAAACAAATACTGTACTTTTACATCAAAATACAGCAGGTAATGTGTGCAAGTCCTTGATTTACTGTTTGCCTTGCTGTCAATGGTTTCCTCTGTTCCATTCTTAAAAAAGTTCCATGTAAAACAATGTTTACTTCACAAAGTTCCACAAAGCATTCTTGTTCGTGGGAGATATCTTGTTCAAAATTGTCTTCACATGAATCCAGAAATCACCGATAAAGTTCTTTCAGGCAATAAAAGGTTTTGCACTTACTTGTTGCTGAAAAGGATACTGATCAGTATAACCTTGACCTCTTTCTCTTTTGCAGGTCGATTGCAGTGGACAGAAGAGGTGTTGTAAACTAGCAGAAATGGGTTAGCATTAGCAGAAGCCATCTTGCATTTAGAAGTTATCTTATCTGTTTTTTAGAAGCCATTTTGTGTATCTGGCAGCCATCTTGTCTACCATGTGCTGCCATGTGCTCACCATGTGCTTAGTCCTACCTTCCTTTTAGCTGCGCCTGAAGTCTGCCTAGTAACAGGATATATTTAGCCTCCTCCACTTTCACGCATGCTTAGAAATGCCCGGTAGGATCTGCAGCTGTTACTGATTAGTTTCACATAGGAATGTGTTCACTATGTTCTGAAAACTGTTAGCTCCTCCAACTTGGTTGAACAAAGAGAACTTGTATGTCCATATTAGGTAATTTTGTGTGCTCACAGGAGCCAGGACTGCCCCTTTCATTTATGCTTACTGTGTAAGTCTGAAATGTATTTAAGGCGCCAGCCTTCTGAATTCCTCAGACTGCCTCATTCATTTGCCATGGCTCTTGGGCAACGCAGCCTCACCTCATATGAGTGTAATAAAATATGTCCACAGTTGGCACCCCAGATGGGACTCATCAGAGAGGTGGCTATCTGAAGGAGTGATCATCTTGTCAGGAGACAGAAAACTACTGAGCAGCATGGGACTGGTTTCTGCAAAGAAGGTATGCTGTGCACGGCGCTTCTGGTGATTCCTTGTGTCTGCAGCTCGGTGTGTTTCTGTCCTTCCTGAGTTTTTGATCCTCCACATGATGTCACCCCTGACTGAGAACATTTTTGGCGTGAGTATTATTAAAAATGTAAAATTAAAAGAGAGACCGTTAGGTCATTTAGAACTTGGCAGTTAGAATTTGGACAGCTTATGTTTGGTAGGAGTAATTTTGCGGCGCCTGTTCTAGGTTTTGGATGCCCTTGTATGGTAAGGTAGTCTTAGGAACGCTTACCGTGGCATATTTGTATTTGGGATAGACTTGTCTACTTTGTATTTTGTTTGACCTTTGATGAATATGATATGAATATGATTTGATATGATTTGATTTGATTTGATATGTATGTGTTGCAACTCATATAGGCAGGTCATGCGAGGATATTTCCGCCACTTTTGATAGTAGTGTATATTTTGCACTATTTTTGGCATGCCTGTTGTTGGCTTTGGTTAAGCTCACATGTTAAAATGTGTTGCTTTTGTGGATGGTACCATAGGTACACAGTCAAAATATTGAATTTTTAATTTCGACTTACACTTATATCGAGTTGCTAATATCGATGGGACAGAATATCGATGTCCAGAATATCGATGGCCAGAATATCGACCCTAAGGTAAGCAATATCGAAATTACTTATATCGATAGCATATATATCGATGTAAGTAATTTTGATTTACTAATATGTGTTAGAAATTTTAGTTAAGTATTTAAATTAATTGTTATAATATGTGTTTAATATGTTTTTATAAATATAAAATATATAAAAGTAAATAATATGTTTTACTACCAGAGCGGGTTGTGGGTTTTTAGGGGAATAGGGTGGGAAGTAATTTATTTGTAATTAAATCATTATTTTTTAATGATTAATTTATTTTGCTATTAAATATTAATTGGCAATGAATTATTTTAATTGATTAATTGACTAATTAATTGATAATTTATGTATATTTTTAACTAAATTATATGTTTTACTACTGGAGCGGGTTGTGGGTTTATAGGGGAATAGGGTGGGAAGTAATTTAATTGTAATATTAATTAATTTTGGGTAAAGGAGTATTTTTAGGGTTCAGGGTCAGTTTTGGGTTTTTGGGTAAAGGGGTATTTTTAGGGTTCTGGGTCAGTTTTGGTTTTTGGGGTAAAGGGGTATTTATAGGGTTCAGGGTCAGTTTTCAGTTTTTGGGTAAAGGGGTATTTTTTGGGTTCAGGGTCAGTTTTCAGTTTTTGGGTAAAGGGGTATTTTTAAGGTTCAGGGTCAGTTTTCAGTTTTTGGGTAAAGGGGTATTTTTAGGGTTCAGGGTCAGTTTTCAGTTTTTGGGTAAAGGGGTATTTTTAGGGTTCAGGGTCAGTTTTCAGTTTTTGAGTAAAGGGGTATTTTTAGGGTTCAGGGTCAGTTTTCAGTTCTTGGGTAAAGGGGTATTTTTTGGGTTCAGGGTCAGTTTTCAGTTTTTGGGTAAAGGGGTATTTTTAGGGTTCAGGGTCAGTTTTAGGTTTTTGGGTAAAGGGGTATTTTTAGGGTTCAGGGTCAGTTTTCCCTACTGTTGCACCCACTGGAGTGGGAATAGTAATTATTGTTAAGTAAGTATATATTATATATGATTTTTAAATATTATTTTTTTATTAAATATGTATTATTATTTTTTTTACCATTATTACATATATTTAAATATGTTTAAGTAATTAATAAGTATTATTTACAGTATTTTTTATGTTATTTTAAATTAAAAAAAAAATCAATATATTTGACAACGATATTTTTGGCATCAATATTATTTTTTCGATATTTTGGTACTTACCATATTGTACATAGGGCGTCGATATTTTTGCTATCGATATAATTATGCCGATATTTGTGTAGGTCGAAATTCTGTCTGTCGAAATTCTGTCATAGATCCAGTACCATAATGTGATGTGAAGTAAATGAGCCGGCTTCCCTTAGAAGGGATACCTAAATAGGTTTAGGTGTGAAAACATATTTCTTCCTTGGTGATTTTGTATCCCCAGGGAATTAAAATATGGCCATAATACACATAAGGATCCTTTGTTCTGTGCACTTTTATGAATGGGGAATGCAGAGCGATTTTTGGTGCTCTGCCAGTCAAACGTGTGAATTGAAAAAACTATTGCCAAGCGTTCCTTGTAAATATGACGTACAACTAGCATTTACAATTGGTTTGGTTTAAGTTCCGTTTGTGGGTTGTCTTTTGTTTCAGTCCTATGTGTTTATCTGTGGGTTCAATGTGTGTTTAATTGTGGTTTTTTTCCCGTTAGTGTAACTTCTGTTTGTGAATAGCGTTGGCACGAATTTATGAAACACATGCCTTAAGCGCTGTATTGTGTGACCTGAATGTTTGAAGTCTATCTGTTTCTGTGTGTAATGAGCTCAATGCGTGATTGTGGATTTCTTGATGTTTTCAGTCTGTTAAGAAAAATGTTGGATTAATTGATATCAGGTGGAAATTAAATGAGAATGCAGTAATTTGCCATGTTGCCTGCTAAAATCGCTATATGTTGCTCTTTAATTTATAGACTAAGCAAAGGCACATATGTGCAAAATGTTAAATGCTTAAACTAGATAAAGTTAAAATTCACATTCCCTAGGAATATTAAAGGCCTCAAAAATAAATTGTGTGTTCTGTAGGACAACAAATTTGTAGCATTTTTTACTTACATGCATTGCCGTACATGTAAAATGCTAGCACTTCAGCTAAAGTGAATCTTTGCTACGTTTAAATGCATCTTGTGGCACACGCATCTTTGAAAATGTTTGTTTTCAGTAAGACTGAAAGCGTGCTGGGTTTCAGCTGTGTGCAGGCCCTTCCCGCCTTCAGGGTGGCAGATGTTGTTTTTTCAAGGCCATGGATAACATTGGACTGTTTATTCAGCCAGGGCTTAGCCGTTACTTCATCACGGTTTGAATTTAGCATTTCAGAATAGTGTTTTACAGGGTTACAAAAATAAGGTTCATTATTTTGTATCACAGGAAGACATTTCAGTTGTGGTTTTCCTCTCTTTAATCATTTTTTTCAAAGTACATTCTTGGGTTTGTTGCTCAATGTCCTTTTTAAAATTTTGGCGCGAAAATCTGTCTTGTTCTAAGTTAGGCTTTTGTGCGTAGGGACATACATGACTGCATCTAAAATGATAGGCAAAGGATGCAGTTGTTTTTATATGTGGATTTAGCATTTCAGATTGGGTTTAGAAAAAATAAATAAATTATTATTCATGGAAAAATTATTTGAAAAAAAATATGTGTTTTTTAAAATCGTTTTTAGATATTTATAAAGCTTAATACTCATACTATGACCTCCTAAAATTAAAATTTGATTTAAGTAATGTGTGACTGCATAATTAGAACATTTGCATGTTGGTTTTCACTTGGCGCAGGCGTAAAAGCTCATTTTTCTAAGGCATTACATGCGACATGGCTCATGTTCGCTCTTTGCAATTTGTGAAGCACATTCTGAGGTTGATTAATAAGTAATGCAATTGTAGGATTTTCATTTTTAAGTGCCCCAAAGTCAAAAGTCGAAATTGAGTTAAATGGACTTTTTAACACAGCATTCTTGTCATTTACCATAGCTTTGCAGTGTTTCTGGCTTTCAGAAAATGCATATTTGTGTATATTGCAAACTTGTGGGTTGTTATTATTCGAGGTTGTTCTTCATAGCTCAGTGAACCACTGTGCCCGGCGCAGAGGTTTATGTTTAATATCAGGGTTGAAGGTTCTAACTTTGGCGGGGCCAATTTTGATTTTCATCTTTGTAGGGTTGATAAATGAGTACCATTGCATAGGGTGGTAGCAAACATTTAATATAATGCTGGTATGCTATGTTATTATGTTCTGCAAATTGTTCACAGTAAATGTTTTATAATATAGGACTAAATGCATTTTATCCCTAAAAGAAGTCATTTATATAACATGTGTTTTTCAACAGGGTTGATTTTTGTAGCTTAGAAAGAGTGGGGAAGGTTTTCTGTTTTTGTCAGTTCGAGTGAGGAAATAGGAAGTGGGGGTCTGAAGGAGTGCACGGTTCACCTGGCAGAGTTTGACCTTAAGGTCAGTGAGATGGGGGTTTAGCAGTAAGTGAAAACAGATGGAGGAATGACTGCTTGGTGAAAGCTTCTCTGACTAGCAGAAACTCAAGCTTGCACATTAGATGGCTTGTGCGAGGTTTTTACGTCCACATCTGCAGCTAATTACATTAGGGCTTTGTCTCCGAGAAGTGCATTCCTGACCAGCCTTGGAGAGAGGAAAGAAAGCAGGGCCTCGAGGGCCTCGAGGGCCAAGGGTCTCAAGGGCCTCAAGGATGGGCTGGTGCACGGGACGCAGTGCGTCTGTGAAAGTACTTTATTTTTGGATAGTCAATATTAAAATGGGTAGCATGTTTTAAAAGAAGGATGGTTGGTTAACAGTTGAGATTTACTCTGTTATGCGCTGTGTTAGTAGTATGTTGAAAAGAGATGGGTTTTTATTATGACTTCTTTGAAAATAAATGTTTGTGTGTTTTTTTCATGATTTTGCATTTTCTCCCTTATGAATTGTTTTTGCTGATCTTGTGTGTCACAAGCGACACTGTAAGTTTTATTTGCCAGTTGATAACCAGCAACCGGTGATCACCTGTTAAAAGCGGGGTGTGAGTAAATGAAAGTGTAATTTTGGTGTAATTTTGATTTTGTTTTTGATCCTGACAAATTAAGCAGGTCTGGATTTTGGGTTTTGGGTTGCATGAATGCATGCGTCACTGCTTGGTTACATGTGCCATTGTGATTTGTCTATGCTTTTTGTGCTTGCTATATTGCATGTATATCTGATGGTTTGATATGTTGTTTTGTTATATGTTGCTGCTTTTTGATAGTATTACAAGCTTGCCTGTATTGTGAGGAGACATGTATGACGGTATGTGTCACTGAACTCCACGTGGTTAATATTTGCACTGATACTAAATTTCACAGGCATGATGTTTGCATGCTGTGGACAAGAATAGACAGACACCTCACCAGTGTATGTCAAAATGTGGCCATAATAGTATTGAAGTAAAATAAAAGAGATATACAGGAAGCCACAATACTGCCCTTCTCCCTTAAGGAATAGGCAGGCCTAGATTTATATACATATCCTTGATTGGACCTAAGGATGAAATTATAGATTTGTGGCTCTTGTTAAAGGTGACCTAAACTTTTCATTTTTTTCCCTTGAAGAAGGAACTGGACCATTAGCTGAGATTACCATATATGGTGTAGCGGCCAGCAGTAGAGTTTACATTTCTGCACTACTGTGACCTTTGTGTACTACCCATACTCTTGGTATTATGTCACAAACTTGACTATCACTTGAGTAAATTTTGTTCTTCCTATAGATTTTTCTTTGGCCACTTCTCCCCACATGTTGCATTGTGCCTAGTTATTGGGGATTTTAGCTGTGTCCTACTTCTATTTACTTTTTCCGTATTTCTTTTACCAGTCAGCTCATTTTTTATGATTGATGTATTGTTCAGGTTTACACTCCTAGACTGCAGAGATGTAATAGGGCCCACCATATTATGTATAATTCCCTTTTGTATGACCTGACCAGACTGTTTCTTTCTTTCAAGACTTTTCTTTAGGCCTATATTTTTGATGCTTTCCAGCCTGACTGTCAGCTTCATGATAGACTGGTTAACTGATTTAATAGTATAGTAAGAAAAGTTTTCCATCTCAATAGGAGACACTGTATGTTCATTCTTGAATGTGAAAAAAATGTAATGCCCATTCTAATTAGGTTCTCAGTTCTTTTTTCTGCTGTTTTAATATTTGATAGACCACATGTGTTTTAATAATGGAAACACTAGGAGTTTCTAGCTCGTGTTTTTCTGTTTCCACATTTTGATAAATTAGCCTTTGTCTGAATGTCCCTGATTATCTGTTTTATGTGATTTCGCTTTTGAGGTGTTCTAGATGAGGGATTTAGGAACACTTAGATTTACTCATTGAGGAAAATGTTTACCCCATTAGATGATGCCACTATGTGTAAGGACATCCATTCAGATAGAATTGAATGATAGTGTATTTTAGATCATGATAGTCCCATGGCGTATGACAACTCTCTTGAAGATTACAGGCCAACTGTTTGCCGTCCCCTTGTTAAATATTGAATTGTTTTTTGTGCTAAATTGAAGGAAATTAAAATTTGTGTCAGATTTCCTACATCACTAGGTTCAGCAGGATCTTCCAGAGTCAAAGGGAGAGTGATACCCTGCAGAACGAATGACCAAGACGAATTCTAACTCCTATCCTTGACAGCCATAGATGAAAGCAGGAATGGTCTATAGTCCTGGCACCCAGAAAAGTAGTAAGGAATCGCACGCCATCAATGGTATTTCCAAGTTTGTTGTTTGCTTCATCGGCCAGCGCTGCACGACAGAGAGAAAAGAGGATTTGGTTTTGTAACAGAATTTGAGTTGGAAAAAGGGCAAAAGCTACCTGTTATGTACTGGCAACCTCTGACAGTGTACAGCCCCCTGAGGTTTGGCCTGAGTTTTGGTCTGAGTCTTGGCCTGAGCCTTGGCCTGAGTTGGCCACACCGTTCCCTTTTTCCCCTTTGCTCCAACGGAAGAGCAGTGCACTGGAGAATCCAAGATTGGCAAGAGGCACTATCTTATGGTGCCCATGAAAGAGCAGCCTGAGCGTCCTCCGACACTGAATAAGGAGTGTTGGAGTTTGAGAATGTAGATCTGGTTAGCACGAGATGACCTGTGCTCATGATCAAAGAAGAGCATAATATCTGTAGTGTCTGCCCCAGATGAGAAACACTGTTGCACTGCCTTGAGACATTGAGACTTTCGACTGAACTATGAGTGTTTGCCAAAAGGGCACTTCAACGGATGCTGAGACACATTTCCATGGAAGGCCTGAAATGAAGAGGCCCATGCGGTGATGGAAGAGGAGATTTGATGAACAATAAAAGTCTGCCAGAGACACTTGGGATGGACTCTGGGCATAAGTTGTGATTATACAAGCGATTCCTGAACAATTAGATACTGGGTGTTGTGGAATTAATTTTTATTATCTTGCTTGCAGTATTTTAGAGTAGTATTCTGTTTAGTACAGGTAGAATAAAAGTTAATTCTCTGTGGAAGAGTATCCCTATCCAACCTGAGAGCATTGAAGGATTGCATTGCCACTGTTTCACATGAGTATATAGTGTTTTCTGAAAGATTTTAGGATTTGCTATTGCTTAGGGTTGTGAAAGCGCTAATTTTCTCTGTAATAGTGGTCATTACTTTCTCCTACTGTTTGTATGTATGTTTATGACCGAATGTCCCGTTCTTTAGTATTCTTGGTCATACCCTTGATGAAATGTTTAGAATGGAAAATGCTTATCTAGCAATGAATTAGGAAATTGATGAAATTATGTGACAATTAATGAGCACCTGTTTTCTATGTTCCTACTGGATCATATGAATGTCTTCAGCAAACGCTAAAACGGCCGTCTGTTGTAAATTAGCAGAAATGGGTTAGCGTTAGCAGAAGCCATCTTGCATTTAGAAGTTATCTTATCTGCTTTTTAGAAGCCATTTTGTGTATCTGGCAGCCATCTTGTCTACCATGTGCTGCCATGTGCTCACCATGTGCTTTGTCCTACCTTCCTTCTAGCTGCGCCTGAAGTCTGCCTAGTAACAGGATATATTTAGCCTCCTCCACTTTCACGCATGCTCAGAAATGCCCGGTAGGATCTGCAGCTGTTACTGATTAGTTTCACATAGGAATGTGTTCACTACGTTCTGAAAACTGTTAGCTCCTCCCACTTGGTTGAACAAAGAGAACTTGTATGTCCATATTAGGTAATTTTGTGTGCTCACAGGAGCCAGGACTGCCCCTTTCATTTATGCTTACTGTGTAAGTCTGAAATGTATTTAAGGCGCCAGCCTTCTGAATTCCTCAGACTGCCTCATTCATTTGCCATGGCTCTTGGGCGACGCAGCCTCACCTCATATGAGTGTAATAAAATATGTCCTTTGATATTCCAGATTGCATTGTCATTTTCTTGCTGCTTTAAGGACTACGTATCAGTGAGGCCCCTGAGAAGCAGGTTTTTGGTTTCAACAGAGGGGATGAGGCAAGAAGTAGCCAGAACCCAGAAAAAGGAAGAGCCAGAAGCCGCACCCTTTGAAATCAATGAAGGTCTGGAGAGAGCGGGAGTGCCAGCGCCGAAGGATCTGTTCTCAGGTAAGTGGGAGGTAGATGAGCACAAGCACTGGGTGAGGCTCAGGGGCTGCCTTTTATAGACAGGGCTGGGTGTGGTTCGAAGAGCTGGGTGTGGTTCTCACAAGCAGGTGTGCAGAGCTTCAGTTATTATGCTAATGAGTTGAAGTAACACATGGCCTAGGGAGGAGTGTTTTAAATAAGCCTTGGTCAAAGCCAGTTCCAATGTTTTCTAAATAAGCCTGGGTAAAAGCAAGGTCCAATGTGCAAACAAGACAGCAATGTCCAAACTTGTGCATACATTGAGCAACATACACAGAAGTCTTAGGGAGGGGCTGAGGTAACAAGAAATGCTTTCAGTAGTATGTTTAAAGAGAGCTATTACAGAGACCACAAGTGCAATGGGGGGGGGACATGCTCTTTGCTGTGCACAAACCCTAACAGTGTTCTATTCACCAACAGGTACATGAAGCCTGGGCACACCATTAAGCCTGGTGATTTCATCCTTGTGACAAGCTTCCTGGGATGAGACAGTTTGGAGCCCTAATGGAAGGGACCCTATCTGGTCCTCATCACAATGAGGACGGTGGTAAGCGTGGAGGGCTGGAAGCACTGGATTCATGTTTCTCATTGCAGACGGTGCTGTTACCCCTTCCCTCTGACAGCTGGTTGCGTTAGGGCATTGGAGACCACGAGACAGAGAAAGTTCCACATTTTGTTCCATTCTCCGATGCCCCAACAGAGGAAGAAAATGATGCAGTTCTGAATGAAGCAGCCCCCTCAGAAATTAGGGCTTCTCAGGTTTCCATTTTATCTGATCTGCAGGAGCCTGAGTCTCAGTTCCCTGCGCGAGTGAAGTAGTGTGGCTCACTGGTTAGAGGTGGCAGACCCGAGAGCAGAGGACGGCCCGGGACCAGGGTTCGATTCCCGGCGCGGCAGGTTTCTGGACCAGGGTCAGCGGACTCGATAATTCTCTCAATTCTCTCGCCTCGGTGCCCACTCTGATCAGCGTTCACACTCGGCAACTCTGGGCATTAGCTTGCCTCATCTTCACTAACGGCCCCACCAGACCGCCGGGGATGCCTGGTCTCACCCTGGAGATACCCATTAAGGGACCATCTCTTAGGGAAGCCAGGAAGGGTTTCGCAGCGGTCGAAGCGCCTTGGGACCCTCCGGGTAAGTAGTGCGCTATATAAATGCCTATACATACATACATACATACATACCCCTTGAATTTGAGATTCTTCGCAGAAATGAGACAGTGCCTGGAGTAGATAGGTACAATTTGCATCCTCAATGGAAGGGTAGTGCACCCGGAGAGAAGTGAGTGTAGTAGGTGTGGACTTTATAAGATAAGATTAATGCCAATGCCCCTTTCTGTATTGTCCCATTAGACTAGGGATTGGAAGATTTGGTCCACTGACTGTGACGCAGGACAGGATAAGCTGAGGTTACTTTACCAAGGAGGGAGGGTGCTCTATCCTGAGGACAGAGAACATTTACTGATAGGCCCCACCAGGATGTGCTCACTAGCACCACTGAGGATTGGACAACAGAAGCCTACCAGGGAGGTTTGGAACAGACCCTGATTCTTCTTGAAGTCTTTTTCTTTTTTTTGTCCTTTCCATCATTGGCTCCAATATATGACGTCTCTTTCTATGGTGATTTTATTTGCAAATTTGTGGTAAACATGTATCTGTTTGGTCGTCCTGTTGCAGAAGATGAACAGCTTTTTGTTGCCCTGCACCCGGGGAAAATTCGTTTTGAATGGTTGCTCAGGAAGAAAATATTTTGTGTTGTAGTTATGTTGCTGTTCCTATTGGTTCGAGGGGGTCTATTCTGGGCATTGAAGTCTTTTGGAGTTACCTCATCATGTTTCTTATATCAGGCTGTTTCCTCAAATTTTAGTAAAAGAGCGATGCATAGCAATTTCAACACACACCGGAAATTCTTTAGGGATAAAACAGCTTGGGATCCCACTGATTCTGTTACAAGTTTATGGATAGCTTATTCCTTATCATTGGTGAATAATACATATGTTCATCCTCCTCATTTTCTAGAGACCAAAGGTGAATTAGGCCTGCAATATCCTGGGTCTTGCTTATACTATAGAAAGCTGAGGGGGACAGGGTACCCATGGTGCATGCCCAAAATGTATTGTGGTTATCTGCACCTTGGTAAAAGAAATATCACCCAGTCACGTTGGCACTACCAATATCTGTCACTAAAGAGGCAGGTATTTATCCTGTGTGTTGCCCTGTAATAAATAGTACTGATGCTTATTTGTATCTCAATTGTACTGTAGAAGTAGTGTACAAAATGTAATGCGTTTAGGAAGAAAGGATGATCCCAGTATGAAGCGAATGAATACTAGATATGCTCCATTAGATTATCAAGGTCCACTTTATGCATATCCGGGTATTTATTTTTTTATCAAATGGTACATATTCTAATATATACAACGGTACAGAGGGCGTGGCTTTGGGAATGGTGTTACCTCTTGGGGTACCTTGTTGATATAGTAAAACAAATATAAGATGGGTGAAGAGAACATTGACCAAGTAATTTTGTGAGGGCGTTACAGATTTAGAAGGTAATAATTATAGTAATGGTATCACTTTTGGATATATCCTTTCCTCTATTATTACATTTGGTGGTACCGCCATAGCCAGGGGTGAATGAGCTAGAGAGTATTTTGGGTGTAAGTTGCAAATTTGATCTAATTCTACAGTGACAGCTTTATGAGACAACACCACTCAGTTGGAAATTATGATTGCACAATAATAGGAGCGCAGTGTGTGGTTGGTATCACAAATATGGAAAGGAACATCACTCAGCATATTCTAGATATCCTGGAAAACGTTCAAGGAATGGAAAGCGGTGACATAGGTTGGCCTCTATTTGGAGGTTGGGGTCGGACTGTCGAAAAAGTGATATATTTCATTGTACTCTTAATTTGTTGTTGTGTTTTGATTCAGCATCCCCCTTTAGTTTCCTCTCTCCCACAAGGGTTTCCATTCATGACACTAATGCAACTATTATGCATCAGAAAGAGCTTGATACTATTATGCAATTTGATGAAAATCTTTTTGATTCAACTACTTCCCATTCAGGTTCTGTTTTTGATATTTCTTGTTCTGATAATATGTATTGAAGTTGTTTTTCATTCATGCACTCACTATGCATATACATATATTAATATATATATCCATTTTTGACATGTTGTTACTGGAATGTCATGTTCTTGTCCTTAGAATTGTAAAGACCCTTTCTTTATAGCATGAATGCTAAAAGGAGGGTCTGATAGAATTAAAATGTTTTACTCCCAAAATTGCCGTATTTTACTTGACATTATGTTAGCATTTGTGTAGCTATTTGGAAATAGATCCTTGTGGTAATTATACATTATTAGTAAGTGCATATGTTATGTAAATTAGGTTGACATATGGGCCACCATTTTAGTTCTCGAAGACGCCATTTTGTATTATAATTAAAACTATTACTTGCTCATTTACAAGAAATGGTCCTGAGTTATTTTAATTTCTCCAATGTTGAACCATGTTTATTAACACATGCTTTTTCTGTTACATAGAGGCCTTCTCCCACCTGTCTAGAGGGGGAGGAAAGGCTTTGGATAGTAGATAACTTGTGCCTTGCTGCGGAATCGAAACTTATGTTTTGTACCCCCATGGTATCACGACATCTACCAATGTTTTTCCCCTAGTAGGCGGGTACATAATGTAACTTTATGCTTGTTAGAGTCAGTCCCTCATCATCCATCATAGGAGGCTGGTCAAATTTGACTTTACTACAGTGTGCTATGTGAATAGACTAGTTTGCTTGTATTCTCTACTGTGTCATCAACTCTTCATTCTTGAAAGGCTAGAGGAGTTCGAAAGTGGCATGGGTGGCTCCAGTTGGGTCACTTCCTTCAAGGCATAGAGGAGAAAAGATTCCAGTGGAATACCATAATCATTAACTATGTCCTCAAACGTGCAGAGAATTTGGTCAGAGAAGAGGTCCCCCTATGCTGTGAGGCTTGAGGTGCTCCAGGCGGTACTCTCGGTCTGGAACCTAAGTCTATACAATTTGATATCACCCATAGGGATAATTAGGGAGCATATAGGGGGTGGGTGTGCTTCGTGACCAGATAAGTATTCCAACAGGAGTGGGCTGTGGTCATAAGGATATTTTCAGACCTTTTTGAGATCATTCTCTCTGGTCCCAGCAACCACTCTAACACTGTAGGTGAATGTATCCCAGTTGAACAGCATTCCAGTTCAACCATATTTTGGCCTGTCAACCAACGCATAGGCCAACAGAGTAGCTGTGCAGTCGCATAATAATACTCATAGTTTGGGGCACCCAAATATCTCTCCACTAGAGTGGCATGTAATTTATTAAGAGACAGTCCTTTTCTGCCATGACCCCAAATTTAAGCAAACAGAGGTGCTTACAAGTCCTTAAAGAAGTTTTGAGGTATTAGAATGGGGAGGGCCGCAAAGAAGTACAATAATCTGGGTAGCACCAACATTTTTGAAATGGTGCTACCAGGGGAAAGTAGCAGTGCAATCTAGAACGGTAAAGATGACCTGGTACGGGTTATTGCCCTACCCAAGTTATCATCAAGTAATTCCCTTTCAGAGTGGTACACTGGATCAGCAAATATCTAAATGTATCACAGGTCCGAGGGAGCAGGGTAACCTGGAGTGGTCGCATGTTGATCGGGGTAAAGTGACGTCATTTGGTACAGTTGGGATTTATTGCAATTCATCTTCAATCCAGATGTGTTTCCGAACTGGTCCATTAAGTTCATAAGATTCAGGAGTTTTGTGGCATCCTCCAGTAGATACACCATGGCATCATCCACCTATATAGATATATTATGTGCCATTGATTGTCAGCTTGTATCCCCCAACTCGTGGCACTTTATCAGAGTCCGCAAGCCAATGGTTCCATTTCAAGTAAAAAAATAATGGGTTCCCAGATTGTGTTTTTTGTTATTTTTATTATTTGGTTAAATCCGTTCAGTAGTTGTTGAGAAATTTAAGAAAATCCAAATTGGGAGGTCTGCGATTGCAACTAATTCACAAATAATAACAAACTTAAGTAGAGAACTGCAGAGCTCAGATTGGCTACCACCCTTCAACCAGGAAGTGTCTTTATCAAAGTCCAAAAAATAACATGAAACCCAAGCCTTGCTCAGGTAGAGCAAAAAAATCATTTTTTTAAAATACATTTACAGCAAACTCACCAAATTCATGGCAAAAACAAAACAATCTATGCCAACAGGGCTTTAATTAAGCCCCCAGGCGGGTCAAGTCCCAGGGGCATGCTGAGTTTCTTAAATTTCTTAAATGAAAGGAGAGGGTGCATGTGACCCAGCTTCAGATATGCCCTGGGGACCGCGACCTACCTGCGACTTATGTTTAATTTAATGCAGGAGGGGTTCACATACCCCCCTTAACCCCAGGGAACTCCTCCTCCCTGGAGCTTTAAATAAAATGAATGGGAGTTCTCAGACCCTCCTGAGCACCGTAGACCATCACTTCTCAAGGGCTTTTATTAAAATGCGGGGCGCGCAGACCCCCTGAGTCTAGGGGGCCACCACCTTCCCGGGGCTACAATTACCATTAAAGAGGAGTGCAGCTCTTCCTCTGGGTCAAATACAAGAAAGGAGGGGGGCTGCATATCTCCCCTCCTGGAGCTATTGATGACCATAGGGACAGCAACCCCCCAGGGCAGGCTCCTGCTATGTCCCAGGATGCCCACCCCTGCGACATTGCTGTTTGCTTTTGCTTGGCGGGAGATGACAGCTCCCACCAAGCAAAAGCAAACACCCTGGTTCCCGCGGGCGTGAGTTGTCAAAGTGCTCCTACCCGCTGGAAGCAGAGGTGCTATCTCTTTCCCTGCCAAGAGATGAAAGTATTGTTCGTGTACGCAGGGAGCTGTATTTCCAGCAGCTCCCTGTGTGCCGCAGCAATGCCGGCTCCCGCAATGAGGTGAAGAGCTGGCTGGGATGACCGGGGCCTCAAGGCTCCCACTGCAGCCCTGGGGAAACGGACAGCAGGGAGCAGAAAGAGGCAGAATTAAGGCCATAAACAAGTGGAAAGAAGCAACATAAAAGTGAGAAATGAGAAGAGGCAGAATAAAGGTTGGGCAACAAACAGAAAGAGACATGATAAAGGTGAGGAACTAGCAGAAAAGGCAGAATAAAGGTCAGCTACAAGCAGGAAGAGTCAAGATAAAGGTGGGAAAAGAGCCGAAAGAGGAAGAATTAAGGTCAACAACAAGCAGAAAGAGGCAGAATAAAGGTCAGCAATAAGCCGAAAGAGGAAAAATAAAGGTCAGTAACAGGCAGAAAGAGGCAACTTAAAGTGAAAAACGAACAGAAAGGCTGAATAAAGGTCTGAAACGAGCAGAAAGAGGCAAAATAGAGGTCAGAAATGAGCATCAAGAGGCAGAATAATGGTGAGAAAATAGCAGAAAACGGAAGAATAATGGTCAAAAACAAGAATAAAGATGCAAAATAAAGGTGAGAAACAAGCGGAAAGATGCAAAATAAAGGTCAACAATGAGCAAAAAGAGGCACAAAAAATGAGAAACTAGTAGACAGATGCTGAATAAAGATCAGAAGAGAGCAGAAAGAGGCAAAATAGTTGTGAAAGACAAGCACCATAATTCAGAATAAAGGTTAATCATGGTCAGAAAGAGGCAGAATAAAGGTCAGAAACAAACAGAAGTGACAAGATAAATGTCAGAAAAAAGCAGCAAGAGGCAGAAGAAAGGTCAGAAACAAGCCGATAGAGACAGACTAAATGTCAGCCACAAACAGAAAGAGGCAAAATGAAGCTGAGAACTTAGCAGAAAAAGGTAGAATAAGGGGGAACATAGCAAAAAGAGGCAGAATATAGGTCAGCAATGAACAGAAAGAAGCAAAATAGTGTTCAGAAATGAAAAGAAAGAGGCAGGATGAAGGTCAGAAACAAGCACAAAAAGGCAAAATAGAGGTCAGATATGAGCCGAAGGAGGAAAAGTAAAAATCAGAAAGAGGCAGAATAAAGGTCAGAAACTAGCAGAAAGTGGCAGACAGAATAAAGGTCAGCAATGAGCAGAAAGAGGCAAAATAAAGGTCAGAAGGGAGCAAAAAAGGCAAAATAAATGTGAGAAACAAGCAGAAAGGGGCCACATAAAAGTTAACAATGAGCAGAAAGGGGCAAAGTAAAGGTGAGAAATGAGCAGAAAGAGGCAGAAAAAAGGTAAGAAGGGAGCAGAAGGAGGCAAAATAAAGGTCAGGAGCAAGCAGAAAGAAGCGAAATAACAGGCAGAAGGATCAGAAAGAGGCAAAATAGAAGTGAGAAACTAGCAGCAAGAGGCAAAATAGAGGCCTGAAATGAGCAGTAAGAGGCAGAATAAAGGTAGGGAGTGAGCAAAAAAAGCTAAATAATGGGGAAATGTGCAAAATGAGGCAACATAGAGGGCAGGAGCAAGCAGACAAGAGGTTGAAAAATTAGCGGGAAATGAGCAGAGGAGGCACAAAACTGAAGATATAGAGGATAGCAGACTGCAGGCAAGCTGGACAAGAGGACCATCACCGTGAGAGATAGTAAGAGGACCTGTTCCTATGTGCCCCTACTTTTGTATCAAAAGCCACTAAAAGGCCCACTCATACACACATGCACCCACTCACAGACCTACTCACACACCCATTTCACAAACCCACTCACAGACTAATGCAACCACTGGCAGGAATACTCGGACACTCATGTACCCACTCACAGACACATTCAAGCACTCATTCATTCACCCAGTCACAGACCAAATGAGAGACTCACACATACACTCACAGAGTCAAATAGAGACTCACATACACATTCACACACTCACTCATAGACCCACTCAAACACTTACGCACCCACTGTCAGAAGGCACACTGAACTTAACTAGCTTACCACAGGAGCAGATGCAAGGTCCCAAGTCCCAACTCCCCTCAGCTGC
Organism: Lissotriton vulgaris; assembly: GCF_964263255.1. Classification (NCBI taxonomy): domain Eukaryota; kingdom Metazoa; phylum Chordata; class Amphibia; order Caudata; family Salamandridae; genus Lissotriton; species Lissotriton vulgaris. Next base: position 1,569,846,272 of record NC_141694.1, read on the forward strand.
CGAGTGCTCTTACTGTATTAAAAATCTGAACACCGCTTCCACAGGGCCGGAAAGGGGAAGTGGAAGAAAAGAGAGACTTCCACCAAATCCAGTGATCGTCTGTAACTTCTCTGTTTTGGAGTTTTGGTTCTTCACTTATTCATGTAGAGAAATAACATCAAACTGACAAACAACAAAACAAGATGTACACTAATCTCCTGAAGGAGGAGGTTCCGAGTGTGCATTCTACTCCGAAAAAGACGGAGTTACAAGGAGGGCAGGGCTGATGAAATTGCCTGTTGAAGTGCACGGCTTCTAGAGCCTGCTTGCAGGACAGTACACTTCAGATTAAGGACAAGACAAAAGGTTATAACGCTGAAGGAGATTGAGATGGTGGCCGCCATCTTGAGGGTTTAAAAACTTCACGTAGGTTGTTTTAAACATAAGTTTCTGTAGTAGCAGTTTAGAATGAAGATGTCACAAATACCAGCGGGGATAACAGGCTAAATGGATCTTCTTTTTTCTAGGTGAGCTTTACAGGATTCATGCGTTCGTGTTCCTGACAGTACCCCCTCTCAAAGGAGACCCTTCCTTAAAAGGCTTGTTTGGGAAAGCAGAGTGAAATTGTTTTATCAGTCATGGAGCAGGCACACTATTAGATAGTTCCCAAGGTCTTTCCTCAGGGCCAAACCCCTTCCCTCCCTCCCGGTCCGGATGAAGGAGAATTAAGGCTGCTGTAAAAGGATCCTTAAGTAACTTGAAGTCCTTCCCAGCATCTTTCAACCATTCAAACGGAACACCCTTCTTAAAGAGTCTGGTGAAAGGGACAACTCTTCTGGAAATTCCTCTATGAAGTGGAGGTAGAAATTGGCAAAACCAATGAAGCTTTGTACATCTTTCACATTCTTAGATGAGGGCCAATATAGGCGAGATCCATGGAGATTCCATTTTCTGATAAGACGAACCGCAAGAAATCCACTCTCTTCACATGAAAGGTTCACTTCTCTAACCTCACTAGAGGTTATTTTCCAACAATCTTTTCAAGATCGGTCTCACATGTGTTACATGGTCTTGCTGATTTTTTAAGACAATTAAGATGTCATCAATATAAATCACCGCTGTGAAATCCAAGAATTCCATCAACACATTGTTTACAAAATGCTGAAATACAGCAGGGGCACTGTAAAGGAAGTAGGGCATCACTTGGTACTCATACATCCAAAATCTGGTGCAAAAAACAATCTTCCATTTGTCACCCTCGCCCACTCAAATTGAATGATAGGCTCCACGAAGTTCCAATTTTGTGAAGACTCTTGCCTCCTTCCCCAGATCTAACAGTAATGAGATCAGGGCTAAGGGATACCGGTTCTTAACTCTCACTTGATTTATAGCATGATAATGAATGCAAGCTCTTAATTCTTGGATCTTTTCTGGGACAAAGAAAAGAGGCGATGAGACCGGGGATCGAGAAGGGCGTATGAAACGATTGGACAAATATTGCTCAAGATACTCCTTCAGGAATTTGTTCTCGTTCTCGGTGAGGGAATAAATCTGACTACAAGGCAGATTGGCCCCTGGTACCAGTTCAATTTTGCAATCAAAGGGCCTGTGGGGGGGGTGGAGTTCTGGACTTTTTGGTTCCGTCCAGAGGTGTCAGGGAACAACACCCAAAGACCCCGGAGTTCCACCTGTCTTGGTGCACAAATAAACAGAAACACGGGCTTCTCGATGGTGGCGTCAAAGACCAAAGGTTTATTACTGCAGGGACACAGAAGTCACAGAAACTACGCATGGGCAGTATCTAGGAGCCTGTTCGATTTGTACAAAGAGGGTTGCTCCTTATATACTGAAAATTGGGCTTCGGGCAAATTCTTCACATGTTAGTACATTCCCAAACCTTTGTGTCCTAAACAATAAATATTTGGCGTTGCACAGGAATCGTCGACAATATCTGATGACACAACATTACGAATGAGAGGTTCCCACTTTTCCATCATAATCTCATGTCAACTTTTCATTCAGGACCCGGACCGCCTCATCGTAAATTTCGTTACCTCCCCCTAATAAAGGCCCAGAAGGAAAGGAGCAGAGCCAGGTGCAGAAGATAGAAAAGCAGGATAAGAGATGTTTGTGGGTTGTAAATGGGCAAGGCTACCAGCTTCGGCCGCCTAATCGTGATCAGGCCAACGGACACGAGAACCAGTTCAGCAGGGCTGGCCTCGGGCAGAGGAGGCAGCCTTTGTCGAGTCATGCAGCTACAGCGTGATCTGGTCTAAGGTGCACGTGTCACTAGAGAGGTGAATCTCCGGCTAAGGCTACGTGTCCTTAATTGAAATGAAGTGATCAGAGGTTATTGCGTATGTGAGGGCAAGAAACACAAAATGGCTGCCATGACCTAAGATGGATGCCATGGGTAGATCAGAAATGTGTTGGTTACAGGAGTACTCTTGCTCGTAGCGTAGCGAAAACACCAGGATATGCTAAATGGATCATTTGCGGTTCGCTGATACCAATATTATGTATTTCCGACAATATTGAAAACACGGGTTCAAATCGTCACGGAACCTCAGACCCTCCTTTTGCCCTTACATAGGCAATTACTCAGTCTATGTCAGAGTCTAATTCTATGCTCATCAGGTCAGTGACATGTTGTTGTATCATCATCCTTTCTCGCGCCTTTTCTCCAAACGCAGGTGGTTTTCTAAAACAGGTTGCAGCACAGAGACTACACAAAGCAGGACCACACTGGATAATCAGGCAGCATGAGAATAGGAATACTAAGATGACACCAATGACCATCAGAACCTTCCATCCCCACGCTGAGATCAGAGTCCAAAACCACTCCATGAAGGACCAGTTTCCCTTGTCTACGTGTATAGAGTCGGAAATCTTGTGTAGCTTAGAGATCGCCTCATAGACTGTTGGAGCATTATTGGGAATAAAGACACAGCAGCTCGATTGGATCATTCTGCATACCCCACCTCGATCTGCAAGTATTACGTCTAGAACCATACGGTTCTGCAACGTCATGAGTCTATCCGCCTGAAGCTCAGCTGTCAAATTGCTAAGGGCACCAGCAGTTTCGGTAATAGTAGATTCAACTACCCGTGTTAGCTGACATATGTTTCTACTATTGGCCATAGGCCCCCAGAATGGAAGGAAACCTTTGAAGAAGTCTCCAGCTTCCTGACCAGCGGTATCTTCCTTGCTGAAGACACCTCTTGCTACTCTGGTCTTGTGGTAGTCAGATGATGCAATGTATGTTGGAGGCAATAATCGAGCAATATAACATGATCCTGAAAAGTCGGCAGGCAACCATGTATACGCTCTGTCTCGACAGATGAAGTAAGTACCCCTAGCAGTAAGAAAAGCAGGGGAAGAGTTAGACGGAAACACGTAAGTCTCTACGCATTCACTCCTCCCTAGCTGAGCTCTCGGATTTCTCCCATTACCTTGCAAACAGACTTGACCTCGGTGAGGTACGACCCAGATTGGAGTTGAGCTTTTACGCTTGCTTTCTCCCAAACTAAGGCGATACTCTGAAGAATTCCAACTCAAATATACTCGTAATTCGTCTCTAGGGTAAGATGGAGTATTATTGACGTCCTTGATCATGTCAATAATTCCCTGGACTAAGGCTTTGTTGGCAGAGTTATATTTAGTGGAACGTGGTGGACGTGGAGGATAGGTTTCAAGGGCATAAGCAAAGATGGTTTGAAGGGCCTGAAATGATCCATTATAGCTAAAAGGCAAAACCAGATAGGGAATGCCTTTATCCATAGTGTGGGGTATCAAGCCACACACCCAGCAGTCTGTAGTGTTAACTACCAGTTGGTGTTGGTGCAAGAGCTGTACAAAAGTGTTATTGATGAATTCAGAGCGTCGAGCTTGCTCATGTTCAGGAAACGAGTGAAAAGAGTGTATGGAAGAAACAGTAGAAGTAGCAGGATCAAGGGGAGGTACTGTAGTTACTGGTACAAAAATCAAACCCATACCAAAGACGATTCCACCCACCAACGTTATCAAAACAATCAAAAATGTAATGGCACATTGTATCAAAAAGCATTTGCTGTGAAGAATTCTGTAAAGTCTGTTTCTGCGAACATAAATCACATTTTCTCGTTGCAGCGCAGGAAGCTCCATCTTCTACAATCCGCTCGCGACCACTGATGATGTGTACGTAGATGAAAATGCCTCTATCAGCCCTGGGAGTTCCCAGAACCAACAGAAAGATCGACCTTGTATCAGACCCCCGCAGATTCAACTAGGCACACAGCCACGACCCTACGGCTACCCAGACGGCAAGGCAATTTTAAAAAAACAATAAAACAATAGCAAACTTCCTGGCTGAAGGCAAAAGTTCAAAATTTCAAAATATCACAATAGGCAGTTAGCTGCTTTATTTGTCCATATTACGAGGTCGTAGGTTGTATCTTTGTTTTGCAGGAACTGTTTGATCGGCAAATAACGTATCACTAGTAGCTGTTGCAGTGTTCAGGTTCGCAGATGACAGAGTTTTTTCTGATGCAGAGGACAAATGTTCAGAGTTCAGAGGAGTCTTTTCAGGAGGAGAGTCAGAGTTCAGAGTGTCAGTTACCAATTCGGCATCGCTGAAAGGGATAAACTTGGGCGTTTGCTCGCATTCAGAGGCACCAATTCCCTTCTTTACCCAGTCGTCGTAAGGGAGTGGCAAAGGTACACGTTTGACATGAGTTGCGTGTATCCAATGCTTACGTCCAGCCACACGAACGGCAGTTCTCGTTGCAAGCAGCACTTGGAAAGGTCCAACAAACTTGGGCTGAAGGTTCTTTGTCCTCGCGAAGTTTCGGACCACAACGTGGTCGCCGGGTTTCAGCTGATGCCCTGGACTCTCCGGAGGCTTTGGCAATGCATCGAAAACCTGTTGGTGAATAAGACTCAATTTAGCAGTCAAGTCGTAAAGGTAATCGATCAACATAGGATATTCTAGAGAACAAAACTCCTTTGGCCCAGGCACACCCCAAACATTTGCCGGGCGGCCAAAAACAATTTCGTAGGGACTAAGCCCTGCTCTAGAATGTACAGTTGCTCTCGTTGATAACAAAGCCAAGGGTAGTGCGTCTGGCCAGGATAAACCCGTGGATGCCTGTATTTTAGCTAGTTTTAATTTGAGGGTGCCATTGTAACCCTCAACTAAACCAGCAGACTGGGGATGGTTTGCACTATGAAATTTCTGTTTAATGCCCAAACCGGCACACACACTCTGCATAACTTTCCCTATAAACTCACTTCCGTTATCTGACCATACAATCCGTGGCATTCCATACCTAGGGAAATATTCTTTGAGAAGAATTTTGGCAGTTGATAGGGCAGTATTGTCTTTTAGTGGATATGCTTCGATCCATCTGGAAAATGCACAGACTACCACCAGGACGTATTTTAAATTATTACAGCGATCCATGTGTATGAAATCTAGCTGAATCACTTCAAAGGGGCAAGAAGGAGGAGCGAAGTGGCCAGCAGGAGTTGGGGTTCCCTTGCCAGGATTATGCATCAGGCATACCATACAATTTTTCACCACTCTCTCTGCACATCTACTGATCCCATCATTCTTCCAGACCGGAGCCAACATCTTACAGATTCCTTTAGAACTTATATGCGCTACTCCATGCGCCATTGTCACCACTGCAAGCACATACGCATCAGGCAACATCCAACGCTGTTGTTCTGACAAATCAATCCAACACCCACTCGAATCCAACTTGCCCGAACTTTCTTTCCATGCACGTTTTTCCTCCTCAGTTGCTTCTTTCTGAATCTCTTTCACACTTTCCACTGTATCCTCACACATTCCAGACTCGGAAATCCATCTTGCAGACTTAGCAACATACATTCTACTCATCATATCTCTAGCTGTTTGTTTAGCGGTCTCATCAGCAAAAGCATTCCCACGACCAACATCATCCGTGATTGCTTTATGAGCACTGCACTTCACAATCGCAACTTCAGTCGGCAAGGTTAGAGATTCCAACAGGTCGTTAACTAGCTGACCATGTTGAATCTTAGTCCCATGGGACGTAATGAAACCTCTTTCTTTCCACAAACGGCCAAAACTATGGGCCACACCAAACGCGTACTGACTATCTGTAAACACATTCACTCTCTTTCCCTTAGCTAAAACACACGCTCTTGTTAGAGCTATCAAATCTGCAGCTTGGGCTACGTGTCCTTAATTGAAATGAAGTGATCCGAGGTTATTGCGTATGTGAGGGCAAGAAACACAAAATGGCTGCCATGACCTAAGATGGATGCCATGGGTAGATCAGAAATGTGTTGGTTACAGGAGTACTCTTGCTCGTAGCGTAGCGAAAACACCAGGATATGCTAAATGGATCATTTGCGGTTCGCTGATACCAATATTATGTATTTCCGACAATATTGAAAACACGGGTTCAAATCGTCACGGAACCTCAGGGGGGGGGGGTAATTTCTCTGCTTTTGCCTTGTCGAACACTGATGCCAAATCTGCTTATTAAGGAGGAATGACAGCCTCCTCGATAGTACAAACAAAATTTGACTCTGTGGCTAAAATCTTGGCTTGGAACAGATTGTGAATTCCTCCCGAAGGTTTATAACAATGCCGAATGGGAGTAACTTGAATTGAGTTGGACCGTTCTTTTCTCAAAAGTCTACAGTAGGGTTATATTTGGTTAAACATGGCAAACCTAAAATCACCTGTAACTGAGGAGCATCAGTAAGGTTGAACGATAATAACCCTGGGCGAAGTACTAAGCTAGGCTAGCGTAGTTTGCGAAGGTTGGGCTACTTCGCACTACGAGAAATACACGTAGCACAGTGCTAACACGTTTAGCGTAGCATAGCGGTCATTTTTTTACTTGCTTGCGGTCCTCAATCTCAAGTTGGCGACCGCGAGTGAGCAAAATGACATCCCAGCGAGCATAGCGGTCATTTTTTTCCTTGTTCGCGATCAGCAACTTCAAGTTGCCGATAGCGAGCGTGGAAAATAAACCTCCCAGCGAAATTCTCAACGCGGGGAGGTCTGGTTTCACATTGCGAGTGCTCATGTATGCTTCTGACCGCTTGCGAGGACACACTACCAGTCAGGTTTGAGAAAGCTGCCGCTCGAGTAGAAATCTACTCGAGCGGCAGAAAACGACTGCTTGCACTGTGCAAGATGCGGTTTGCACTGATTACACAGTGCGGACAAGCATTCAGCACTGTGCAATCTGTGCGAAAAGCATTTTGCACAGTGCACTACGCAGTTCACGTAGCTATGCTTAGCTTACATAGTGCGAAGTTCACTTCGCGTAGCTACGCATAGCGCTTCTACGTAAACTGCACCCGGGTTAAATGATATTCACTCTTGGTGCCCATGTGAATCATTCAATACGATTTTTTCTGTACCATCTGTAACATGACCTGAAGATAAGTTGGTCCCATCCACAGCACATACTGGTTCTGCCATCTTTTTTCTAACAAATGATATTCCTATCCTTTTAACATACTCAATGTCACAGAAATTTCGAGTAGCTCCTGAATCTATCATCACAGAGACCCCACAGAGTTGATTTCAAAGGACACAGTTAGTTGGGGAAAGATTACTGTAAGGTGTTAGCCAACTGCTAATGCATGGGGGTTGACTTAGGGGGGTATTCATCAGGACAACCCTTTTCACTAATGGTTCTTCTCTTTTACCGAATTATCAATTTATGGCTTCCTAGGGCATTCCTTCACAAAATGTCCGGATTGTCCACAATATTAACATAAGTTTCCAGACCTCCTCTTATCCTTCTGATTTGCATGGGTTCTTCAGCAGGTTTTAACTCAGAGGTCATGGTGTTTTAAAACTTACCCCTAACATATGGTGGTAATGGGTGAAATTCTCTCTTGCATTCTGCTCTTCTTTCAAATAGCCGTTGGTCTATTTGCGATACTAAATCAATTAGTTTGGAAACCTCAGTAGCACGGTCAGGAATTTGGGCCAAGGCATCCTTCAATTCTTCCCGCAGCCCTCTGTAGAAGATAGACTCCTGCTTGCTTTCATGGCAATCCGTTTCTACAATTAATTTGTTCAACTTAGCCAAGTTTGAAATTAAATCTTGATTACCTTGTTTTAGTTCAAGTAGTTCATTATCTGTTGCCTGAGATATAGCTCTGCAATGAAAATGCAAGGATATTCGGTCTTGAACCTTTCAAAATCATACAACATAAGATAATTTTGTGTAACCAAAGGCATGGACAATGAGGCGGCATCAGCGCCCAAATAAGACAATATGAACACCGTTTTTGACTGATCATCTACAAAAACGACAACTCTGCATAGGAAGTGTAATGAGCATTGACAGAGGAATATCTGTGCTTTATGAGGATCCCCATTGAAGTGTTCAGGATGGGTCAAAGGAATAATGGGAGAAAAGGAGTGAATTACCTTAGTAGAAATTTCAGAAGCTGACGTGGATGGGTTAGAGAGGTAAGCCAATTGACTGGGAAGATGATCCAAAGGTCATTCGTTTAGTTTTTGCATGAGTTGTTGGGTTTCTAAATTAGATCTTTGCATTTCTTCTCTTAGGCTTTTATTCTCTTCTATAGTGAGGGTAAATTGCTTTTGCATATTATCCATGAGTGCTGCTAAGGTATTTAGATCAATACTCTCAGTCACACTGCTCTGGTGGAACTAAGTGTAGTGGCACTTCAATGTATCAGAAGGCACACTGAACTTAACTAACTTTCCACAGGAGCAGATGCCAGGTCCCAACTGACCTCAGCGGCCGAGTGTTCAGACTGTATTATAATCTGAACAGTGCGTCCACAGGGGGAAAGGGGAAGTGGAAGAAAAGTGAGACCACCTCCAGATCCAGTGATCGCCTGTAACTTCTCTGTTTTCGAGTTTTGGTTCTTCACTTAACCATGTAGACAATGCTGATGTACTTAATATCTGAAGGCACACATTGAGTACTCCAAATAACAAAACATAATCAACCTATGTCAATGGGAGCAGAGCAAGCAAGTTCTTGCTGATCTTAAAAAAAATAAACATACCTCACGCTAAAATACACACTGCTAGGACACAATCAGTTGGTCTACAGGCCACTAGCCAAATCCATGAACATGTCCTATGATTCAGTGGAACTTCACAACATGTACAATGGTCACATTACAAATACCACTTCAAAGGAACACCAATACCCATCAAAATTACATCAGAGTACAAGTATGTACTCCAGGCACCACATAAAACTAAGTAAAGGACGGGGGGTAGATAACTTTAAAAAAAATCATTGTATTAGAGTTAACAAACATTTAAGGCCAATGGCCAGTCCAATGAGCACATTGCTGCCTCACAGGACTTGTCAAACATGACACTGCTTGGGGAATATCTTCAGGAAGGGGCATCTAGTCTGCAGGCCAGGCACATCAAAACAACAAATCAGGGAGAACTGAGGTCGGGACTGGAAGAAGTTGGGTTGCCAAAGGAAGGTGTGGCAGTGGTTGGGCCAGACAGAATTTCACCAGGTACAGAAGGGACTTCCTTGTGATCCTGGGCAGGTGGGATTGCAAGGGGTGGGCTTTGGGAGGGTGAGTGACTGCATGTCACTGTTGTGGGTGAGCATATGGTTGGTGCAAGTGTCTGGATGTCTGATGTTGTTTATGTCTGGCTTGTGTCAGCTGGTGCATGCTCAGTTTATATGTGTGGGCTGGCCCTGGTGAGAGTGGTGAGTGTCGGTCGGTGGGTGCTTTTATGTTAATATTTCTATATTTGGGGGTGTTGTGGTGCATGTAGATGTTGGACTGCCTGTCTGCTTATATTTGCATCTGGATGGGACAGGTATTGAAACATGGTTTTGGGTTTGGAAAGAGGCATGAGGTGGGATGAAATACTTGGCTGGGGGGAAGGCTGCCATCAGTGAGGAGGGCAGAGCCTGCAACGGCCTCTGTAGACATACCACTGTGAATTCCCTCCAGCAACTCCAGCATCTGAGCCATTACAGTGGAATGCCCCTGGAAGGTCTTCATCTGTGCATCTGGCCCAACAAGGATGCATCTCAGGAGGTCACTAGCTTCCTTACTCAGGTCAGCCGGGGCCAGTGGGGCAATAGATGAGGTGCCTGGGAAAAAGGAGATGTTCTGTATCTTACAGTTGTGGCACCTGACCAATTTGTGGGGACCAGCATGAAGTGGCGGCTGCAGGGAACAGGGCCAGGGCTTACGGGGGAACAGCGGAGTGGGTGGGGACAAAATATTTAAAAACAAGAAACAAAACACTTACTGCCTCGTGCCGTGGCCACTTCCATCTCTTCTTCCTCTTTGCTGGAGAGTGCAGAAGCATACAGATTCCCCTGAGCCAATCACAATTTTGCAATGCAGTGTTGCGTTGGGTCTGAACATCGTAGTTCGGTGCTAAGACTGGGACAGGGAGCCTGTGCATGTTCCATACCCAGGATGTAAAATACAGCCTATGGAGAACATACAAAGTGCGCAGAACTGACTGGCTGGCTCAAGATGGCCAGTCAAGCAGTCGTGCGCACTTAGTGTGCACAGTCCACTCCTCCTGCCTGAGCCACCAGCACGCCTTACCTCTCCCAGCCCTGCAGAAACTAAAAATAAAATGATAATGACTTGTTATTATCATTTTATTTTTCACTTTTCCACTGCTCTGAGAGCAGTAGGGCGACACTGCTCTGTCTCAGCAGAGGAACCGCCCCAAAGGACATTCCGGTCCAGTGTCCGAGACACAAAGATCATTATGTCATCTTTCTACAACTTAGTCATGACATCATGACCTTACCATGAAGGGAGATCTCTACAACTATGTATCACCAAATAACTAAGATATATCAACACACTTAGCTTTGTGTGGAAATCAACATGTCATGCATATGGAATGTAAATTGCAATTATACAAAAGTACTACAAATTATTATTTATAGAACTAGGATCAACTATTGTGAATAACTTAAACAGGTGTTCAATAACCTTTCATTCACTAGTACAATTCGACAATATAAGCATGGGCACATGTATGCAGATTTACATCAGATCTTATCTTATCTTATCTTATTCGGAATTTGTTAAGCGCACGGTCACCCAGAGGTTTCATGGCGCTGAGAGACAGAAGGTAACTGATGAGGCAGAGGTGACAATGCTCTAACCGTGCGCTTGTTTGAATAGCCAGGTCTTCAAGGCTCTCCTGAATTCTACTAGCTTAGTGCAGTTCCGAATAGACAGGGGAAAGGAGTTCCAGATTTTGGGGGCGAGGTAGGCGAAGCGAGATCCACCTAGGCGTTTCTTTTTGTACATGGGTAGCGAGAGAAGGGACAGGTGGGCAGAGCGAAGATCCCGGGTCGGTTCGTATTTATTTATGAGATGGTTAACGAACTTGGGGCTTTTGCAGTGAAAGGCTTTGATTACGTGTCTTAACTTTTTAATTTTTTTTTATAAAGTGAGAATTTGACCCGACGATATCAGTTATCAAAGAGCTTTACATGAGCACCAGTTTTGTTACAGATGGACATATTCATTTTTGGTAGGCATCTTGATTCCTTTGTGCAATTCATGCAATCTCACGTGTCAGAAATGTTCTCTGACAACATACACAGTATTGTGTGAGAAACCTACCAAAACATGAATACATACATGGTCTGTGTGGGGCATCTCTTAAACACATCACATCATTCCTAAAGGTATTACTACATGTACAAAAAAAGTCATTTAACCTCACCCATTATTTAATCTTGGACATAAGTACTGTAAGAACAATATGGTTGCAGCTTCACTACCCATACATGCTTGAATACAGTTCATCCCCACACCCATACTCACCTATATTATCTGCAAGAAAAATGCTGCCTGTGACAGAAAGAAATAGTTTAAGTACACAGACAAACTCGGTACAATACTTAGCCCCCTACGCTGCTGCTCTTTGACCTTCAACAACCCATCGAGCTCTGGGTAGGCTACCTCCAGGATACGGCCCATGAGGGGAGTCATTTTCCAGCACATGCCTCTAGGACCTGGGGAGGACTGCCCCCCCCCTGGACTTGAGCGATCTTATCGGTCTAGCGTCTTATGTTCACCCACCTTTTCTTGCAGTGGGTGATGAGCCAGCGATAGATCTCGAGGGACTGCACTTTTTGGGCGTAGGCTTTCCATCATATCTTCTTCTGATGGGCGTTGACCTGTACACACAGAAGTCATGAAGCAAGAGATTGTAACAACAATTTCAATTTACAAACTTCATAAATGTTAAAAATATGAAACAGTATGAACTTGTATGTTGAATCTGACCCCATATCATCGGTACCCACCACAATTTAAACTCCATCTCCAACTGGAGACACAATCTGTAAAAACGAGTAGCAATAAACGTTACCCTTGTGGTGTAACGCACTGGCTAACACATCCTATCTAATACATGGAATACATGTTCTTTAGTATTGTAGCCTGCTGTGGTTTACATGTGCATATCACACAATAATGGGTTTTCATGCAGGGGAGGACACTGGAACATGTTGGCATACACCCTGTATTCACCTGAAACTCAACGTACACATGCTCATACTGCCTAACACAGGTGTGCATACTGACTACTACTATGAGAAGACCCAATGCAAGCTTTTGTTGATGTCACAGTAACAGAGACTACTTATACATAGCAATCATATGTTGGCAAATCAAACATATCACAGACCAACAGAAGCAGACATATTTTCAGGTTGCAAATCATTTCATGATACATACCCACTGCCATTTTAGGCACTCACACATGAAGGGCCCGTAGAGAAATTCAAAAATAGTTTGTACCTGCTTAACCACAACCAGTTCTAGAGTAAAAAAAATACAAACGAGTCAACTTGTGGCACTTGCGGTGCATACTATTATTTGGAGTACAATGCAATTGACTATGTAACTAGTACCCACATCATTGATTGGGTATAAACTATGTTAACAATGTCAAGTTATGGCAGACAATCACTGTGTGGACAACTGCATTAATCTCTATTGAAATCCACATTGCAAGATGTTTGATTACAGGATTACACCTGCTGAACTTGCCGCTAACATGATGAATACAGGGAGTACAAATTTACACACATATGAAGATTTTCAGAATACTCAGCCAATGTCATTTGACAAGGTAGTCAATATGCATCATACATACACAATCCATGCTCACCAAAGCACACTTAATTTCACATTAACCAACATATTTACATAATCACAAATGCATATGTGTATTCCGGGCACCTGACACATGTGACACAACTAGTTGTAGGAATAGGAGGTAGACTTTGAAAGTTCACAAACACCATAGGTACATGAGTACGAAAGATGTTATGATGTTATTGATATATGTAGTAATATGTAGTGATCAAACCCCATTTCATACTGAAGTGACCATCACATGACTAATATACACCATAGACTCTGGAATTCAAATAACCTAACACGTTTTCTCACTATTTCAATTCACAAGTATGTCCATTGCCTGCTTCCCTTCTACCTGTAGGATGTGTGTACTAGATACTCATATACACTTTGTAATTGAAACTATGCAAATACAACCTACACATGCAGGATCTGTATGACAAGTCACTAGCCACATCTATGTACCACTGTAAATCCAGTAAGTAGCAATTTGTGTTTGCTTTTGGACATTTTCCTAAACTACATTTCTATACAACGTATACATTTGGAAAATGCAATGACAGAGTACATAATACATGTGTGCATATGGTCAATAAATTCAAACATGTGAACATGTATTCATGCTTACACATAGTTCTAAAAAGTAATTACTGCTAGTCAACACAATCATGCTCACTCGTCCATGGGTAGCAAAAAATTGTATATCTGACAATTACACTAAAACACTTCTGTTCAGACTTGTCTGGCTCAAATGCATAGGTATATGTGAAGTGAAAGCAACTAAAACAAGTTTAATAGCTTATTTTCTGTCCTTCAAGAACATGTTGACAATGCATGCACACTCCTCGTGTCAAAAACATTAACTTGATAGGAATTCTCTCAGCATGAGCACACGTAAATATGTCACCAGGCGCTTCTCTGCTACATCAATACCAATGGTATTGGTAAAATGGTGCCAATATGCAATTCGGAAAACATAAAGGTACATTAAATGATACATTTTGCATATTGGTTTTAAGTCTCATTCACAGACATAAATGATACCAACATACTGTCAATAAGTCTCACTAATGTTTACATAAAGTTTGACATGATGAACATACATGATCACTACAGCTCATTCAAATAGACGCCACCATTGAACAGCTGCTACAAAGTATTGTATCAAAGCAAACAATTTGCCTTCTAAATCTAGTGCTTGTGTACATCCATCTGAACTGTAAAACATGGTGAGCAAGTAAGAAAGCAGATAGCAACTAAGCATGTCAGGTTTTAGCTGATGACGATCTGGTTGTGTTGCAGTCTCAGCACACTGAAATGAATGTTGACTTAAACAGCAGTACAGATAACATATCTAGTTAGCTTATGTTGGTAGAAAGTTTCATGAGATCTGCAAACAGGTGTCACCCCCACCCCCATTCCCACCACTGAGCCAAATTACAATTCTGTGCGACCAATGGGCGATGCATCAGTGATGGTAGCAGCAAATGTTGTAGGAGGTACCTACACTTGAGGTCTAAGGAAGTTAATTGCTCATGTATGTTCCCAGACTACTGCCACTGCAGCTGCAGAGGGAATGATTCCACACTGATTCCTTTCCAGTGCCTTGGCACTCAGACAGGATCGATTTTCGGATGCTTCAAAATACGCTGAGGCAAGTACTCAAATGGGCATCCAAGGAGCCAACAGTACATTCAGGTCAGAAGACACTCCCATTGGCAAACCAACACACAAAACCACTTACAATTCGCACTGGCACAGCAGACAGCGGAACACAGGTTATACACAATTATGCCACACTGGCCTAAAGAACAGAAACCAATGTTCGTTTAGCTCTAGAAGCAGGACTGTACAGAAGCACTAAATCATACATTCACAGCAGCACCATTGCCAGTGATTGATCCATTTCGTCTTGAACTTGGACTTCCATAGCTGGTTTCAACAAAACGAATGCAGGGGCATATTACCAACAACTAGCGATAATTATCGCTAGGTTGGCTTAGCGGCAATAATTTTATCGCCGTGTAGCAACGATTTTTATCGCTTAGGAGCCTTGATATTATCAAGATTTATCTCCTAAGCGATAAAAATCGGCCGAAATGCATGAATATCGCTGAAAAGTCAGAGATATTCATGCATTACCGAGCAAATGCTCTTAAGCCATGTTATCCACCTCCCATTGGATAACATGGCTAAGAACTGCTCAGGGCAGGTGTTAGCTTTTGGAGATAATCGCGCTTAGCGCGAATATCTCCAAAAGTTGGTAATAGGAGATAGCGATGTTAGCGACTGTTTCCAGTCGCTAACATCTTGGCACGCCCACTTTGCATGTCATTAGTGATAAATATCACTGACATGCAAATCAGGGCCAAGATGGTCGCTATCTCCTACTAGCTGTCGCTAACTGGTGTTAGCGACAGCTAGGTAATAGGGAGATAATTTTATCTCCGCTTTCTTGGCTTTTAAAGCCAAAAAAGCGGAGATAAACCCCCTTGATAATATGCCCCCATGTTCTCTCTGCCAGGCGAATCGAAAGCGGTATGCCTTGAACGAAAGTATGTAAGTTCATGATGAGCAACAGTTAGACTTACCCATACCAGTGTCTCAAAGTAACCGACTACACCAGAGACAAATGAGTTTAAATAAACTGTCAGACTACCTTGCTATCACACATGTACAAGGTATGAGGAATCAGCCCCCATACATGTTATGTCAAGTTGGTAGGACATTCCGTATCTATCTTGGATGCAGAGCTTCAAAATTGAAGCTCAAACAGCTCTCTGTTGTAAGTTGAGGCCATAACCGTTTTGAATAGCATGGCCTTCAGTGTGCTCAGAGTGACAAAGCCCAAGGAATTCAATCGCACATACCGTTGAGGCAAATCCCTAACATGTCATGCAGGTGCTGAAATGAACTTGTGCACAACAAGGCTACATTTTCTTCACTTAAACCCCATAAGTAGAGGGGAGTCACTAACCACAGATAGCCTTGTGACGAGTTATGTCACCCGAAAATGAAAGTGAAACTCAGTCATTTCACACTTGCATGGGAACATCCCTGTTTTCATTACATGTTTGTCAACTATACATATTGCAAATCCCAGTTCAGGGTTCAACAGTACTGACTTTGCCCAGAAAGGAGGAAGATTAATCCTTGTGTATTAATCACTATTGGTCTGTATATACACAAGTCATCAAATGTAGGTGTACGCACGTGCCCATTAATATTACAGTCAATGTATATCAAATAAATACCTGTTTCATGTGATTATATCAATGAATACAGAACACATATACATTACCTACATATAAATATGTGTACACATTCTTTGTACCATGCAACATATGCCACAAGGCGTGCAGAGTTCCAAGGAGATTTAATTGAATTGTGAAGGTAATTTGTTAACATACATTTATAATATATCACATCTCTGTCAATGTCATGCCTCCATGGCCCCCTTAACATTTCACATGATACCCAAATACCAAAAAAGTGCCATTCCAACTAGAGCTAGATGAAGATGTGCAGAGCAACGGAGTGACGAAGGAATGTGAGGCACTCACCTGCTCATCTTGTGAGCCTTACAGTGTACTCTAGTGGGAGAGGACCTCTTCAATCAGGGTTTCCAGCTCATTTGAGTATAAGACTGGGGCTCTCACATCTTATACATAGCTCATGGTAGCTCATAGAGACTGCAAACAGCAGCTGTAGTTGAGGAAGTTTAGATCGCAGCAGCGTCAGGAGGCAAGTAGAGTGTATCGTAAACCCACGTTGTATTTGTACACAACATAGGTGGTCTTAGCCATGCACGAACACTGCCATTGGTCCATGACTTTCAAAAATCACCAATGTGATACAAAGTATACAGTTTCCACTCCCAGAACCTACTTATTTCACTATACGCAGACACTGTGACTTTGTACATTATCAATCCAGAGGAAAACTTATATCCCATTTTGAGGGAATTTATCCGATTTGGAGGTTTGGCTGGCATCTTCATCAACTAGGCCAAGTCAGTAATATTTCTGCTGACTGATGGTACGCCCTCGGTGACGTCTGAGTTCCCCCTGAGGTGGTAGGCTGAGGAGGTTAAATATTTGGGTGTTTGGGTAAGTCGAGATACACAGAGGGTGTGGAATTTAAATTACGGGTGGGCTATCACTTGGTTGGAGGAGAAGGTTAAGGTATGGTCTGGGTTACCATTGTCTCCGGCCGGAAAGATAGCATTGGCTAAAATAGTTATTCTACCGAACTTGTACTTATTTGTTAATATACCGATCATTTTACACAGCATTTTTTTCACACATCAAATCACAGATGGTCTCCCTGGCGTAGGCAGGTGGACGGGCTAGAACTTCCTGGGACCTGTTGACGCTCCGGCTGATACAGGGTGGTGTAGGCGCCCCAGACACGCATCTCTATGCACTATGTGACCAAGCTCAATTTTTGCACTATTGAGTCCATCCGACGCCCTTCCAACCCCATGGAGCAGTAGAGACTGATGCGATGGCACACACTGCGTCGTCCACGCGGAGCTATAGACACCTCTGGGACACTACGTTGGGCATGGGACAAGCTGCACAGGAGAGCGGGTATCCCATTCCATTCCTCTAGCGCAGAACCCAATGCTGCCCTGCATTCAGGATGGTGTCAGTAAAAGACTGGAACGAAAGTTGAAACTTCAAAAGTTCGCCGACCTGTATCCGGGAGACAAGTTCAGCCCCCCCCCAGCAGAAGCAGATGAGGCAAAAGCGGTGCCATTTGCTGAGCTTTTCTTAAATCATAAGCTACGTATGGCATGCCGTGCCCTTTGGGAGGGGTTCCCGATAGCTCCTCCACCTCTGCCTGCACCGGAGAACTTGTTGAGATTCGCATCTCCTCATAAACTCATTTCACGACTGTATACACACATGCAAAACACTGCCCCGTTGGTGACACCTAAATCCCTGCAACACTGGAACAGCGAACTTTCAATTCCATTGACTGAAGCCCAGTGGAATTTCTGCTGTGGACAGCTCACTGAACTCTCCCCTAACTATAAGCTGTGATTGATTCACTCTAAATATTTGCATAGATTTTATAGAACAACTGTGAATCTATATCGTATGGGAATTAGAGACGATGATAGCTGCTGGTGCTGCAGATAAACTCCTGCCACTTTTTTGCATGTAACATGGGATTGACCCAATGTTGCTGAATTCTGGTCCCTGATTTTCACCTCAGTGAATCAAATCCTTGGCATGTCGGCTGCCCCATCCCCCACCCTTGGCATATAAGGCTATGTTAAGGACACACCGCCTAAGCTGCGTAAGTTACATGCACTCCACTTATTGTTCGCTAAACGGCAGGTTGCAGTCCACTGGGGCAGGAGAAGGGTACCCTCCATTAAGGGGTGGATTAATGACGTTACATACGGTCACACACAGCTAAGCACATTCTGGGAGCTAATGCCACCTACTTCTAGACCTTGAAACATCTGGGAACCATTCCTGACCTGGTCTCAGAGTCAGCAAGAATCCATTTTAGGGACAAATGCAGGCGAAACTCAGATTGAGGAATTTATATGATGGAATATTATTTTCTACTAGTTTCAGGGTTTGTTCCCACTCCTCACCTTCTGGATAATGTGGATTTAATAGATTAAGACGGAGACGTCTTCGGCCCTCTATATGGTACTATGCAATGTAATTGTATTTTATCGTTGTTCTTTGCTGATTCTTAAAACTATCTAGATGTATGAGGAATATGCATTTCTGTATTGGTGGCGAGTTAATGGGGCATGTATTATTACAGATGCATTATTTATTGTACAGACCATGAATACATACACTCCTGTACATATTTGATATAATGCTGGCCTGTTTTGTTGTAAAGCAACTTGTTTGTTGGAAAATGTCAATAAAAAAAATTACAAAAAAGTATACAGCTTCCACATGCGAGACCGCCTTCCTCATGGCCAATATCCAACATAGTTTGTTGTTTTTCAAATCTCTGTGAACCGATGCCAGGCACTGGCCATCTTGTTAGCTGCTATTTTCCAAATTGCAAATTCTAAAGTAATGCTTGCGATCCAAACAATGCATATATATTCATATAACAACACAACTATATAAAATAACTCGTCAGGCATGATATTCTGACATGACAATAATGCCTGATGGCAGCTCAACAGGAGACATGCCGCGTCATTTGCCAAACAAACACTGTGAATACACTTCGCTGGAGGGGGATCATATGGATTGGGCAGACACCTCAGTTAACAATAGTGACATGTGGGCTAGGGCTTGGAATAACTGGGGTTGGGTTTAGTAGGGGTGGAGTTAGGCTGAGGGTAGACTTTGCCCTCGTAGTGTGCTTTCTTTGGGTGAAATGGGTCCTGCCTCTCTTCCTGGGAGTGGATTTAGGATGGGTGGGGTGTGCTGGAAAAGGATAGGGGATAGGGATGGGAAAAGCGGCCCTGGGATGGTGGAGGGGTGGGAGTTGTCCAACAGGGCAAAGTTCAAGGGACAAGAATAAAATGGTCACGGGTAGAAATTGAGAGTATGTCAAACCTTGGGTCAGGTTGGGAAGAAGATGAAATTGTAAAGGTGACATGGATGGAGAAATAGTGACTGTGCTGATAGGTGGTGGTGTTGATGGCTGTATGACTGCATGTGTGTTGTGTGTAATGATTGCTGGAGATGTTGTTGGTTGTGTGCTGCAGGTGTGTGTGTGGGTGCATGCACATGTGTCTGTGTGCTTGGGGAGGCAGCAGTGCAGGATTTGGGGATGGGGATAGGGATGGGCAAGGCATTGGGGTTGGAGAAGGCTGTTGGATGGAATGATGGGGTAGAGCCATAGGTACCGTTAATGAGGAGGCCAGAGCCTGAATTGACCCCTGTAGGCCACACATTCCACTGTGAATTCCACAAAGGTACGCAGCCATCTGTGTACATTCCCTGCCCAGACCATGAATAGCATTCAACAGTGCAGTCTGTCCAACAGAGATCTTTTTCAGGAGGTCAATAGCCTCCTCACAAAGGGCATCTAAGGACACAGGGGCAGGTGTAGAGGTACCAGCAACAGAGGAAACAGGGAACCCGGGAAGGGTGTTGGCCTTTGCAGCTGGTTTTTGAGTAGCAGGGAGGGCAGAGATGACAGGGAGGGTGGCGGACACTGATGACACTGCACCAGGTTCAGTGGTGGCCACCACCACCTAAGGAGATCCTATGGAGTCCACCTCGCTTGATGTATTTGTCCAGTCTGGATCATCCATGGCACTCCCCTCACCCTTTTGGCCACGGGATCCATCACTGTCAGTGTCCCAACTAGAACCACTTGGACCAACTGCTTTCCCAACATCTAGTCGCATTTCTCCTCCTGTTGGCTCTGTAGGTGCTGCAATGGAAGAATAGCAATGCTATGGTAAACAGTGCCGGAAACTGGAGAAAATATGGCTCCACGAACGCACACCGGATAGCCACGCAGCCTACAAGGACGCCACCCGCAGACATCACCACCTCATCAGATTGGCCAAGAGATCCTCCTTCAAAGACCACTTGGACAACAACGCACATGACAGCATTGAGCTCTTCAGCATCGCAAAAGAACTCTCCAACCCCAGTGCCAACGCCAATGACATCCCGCCCTCACAAGAACTATGCGACTCACTAGCCATCTTCTTCCACCGCAAGATGGCTGCTCCCCTGTGAATACCACCAGCGCCATCCGCCTGACCTTCTGGTCCAACGTGAACGACGATGAGACACGCAAGGTCATGAACTCCAGCCACTCAGGATCTCCATCAGACCCGTGCCCACACCACGTATTCAACAAAGCAGACGCAGCCATCACTCCCTAACTATGGTAGGTCATCAACATCTCTTTCGAAACAGCAGCATTCCCCGAAAGCTGTAAGCACGCCAAAATCAACGCCCTCCTCAAGAAGACCAAGGCGGAGCCGAAGGATCTCAAGAACTTTCCACCCATCTCCCTGCTCCTGTTCCTGGCAAAGGTCATTGAGAAAATCGTCAACAGGCAATTGACCTGCCACCTGGAAGAGAACAATATTCTGGACCTGTCCCTGTCCAGATTCAGTCGAAACCACAGCACCAACTAGACAACGGCAAAACATCGGCCCTCATCCTCCTAGAATTGTCGGCTGCCTTCGACACGGTCTGCCATCGCACTCTAAAAACACGCCTCCTAGAAGCCGGAATCCAAGCGAAGGCCCTTGACAGGACCACGTCCTTCCTCTGCGTCAGAACCCAGAGCGTCCGCCTCCCACCCTTCCCATCCAAAGCCACTGACCTCATCTGCGGCATCCCCAATGGCTCATCCCTCAGCCCAACACTGTTCAACATCAACATGGCCCCCCTCGCACAAGTGGCCTGGCAGAACAATCTCAACATCATCTCGTGCGCCAATGACACCCAGCTCATCCTCTCCCTCACCAAGGACCCACACACCGCCAAAACCAACCTCCACAAGGGAATAAAAGCGGTCGCTGACTGGATGAGGGGCAACCGTCTGAAGCTGAACTCAGACAAGACGGAGGTACTCATCCTCGGACCCACCCCCTCAGCCTGGGACGACTCCTGGTTGCCGACCACACTGGGAACAGCACCAACAACCACCGACCATGCACACAACCTAGGATTCATCCTCGACTCCTCCCTCTCCATGGCCAAGCAGGTCAACTTTGTCTCCTCCTCCTGCTACAAGACCCTCCGCATGCTCCACAGGATCTACAAGTGGATCCCGACTGAAACAAGAAGAATGGTGACACAGGCCCTCGTCAGCAGCAGGGCTGGACTACGGCAATGCACTCTATGCAGGAATCCCACCCAAACATCTACGACGACTACAACGCATCCAAACCGCCTCCGCCTGACTGATCGTCAACATCCCACGCCGCAGCCACATCATCCCCCACTTAGGAGATCTACACTAGCTCCCCGTCGACAAGAGGACCACCTTCAAGCTCTTCACCCACCCACACGCGTCGACATATAATTCTTTTTTCTTCATGAACTGTTTTATAAATGAAATGTTTTTTTATGAATAAATACGATGTTTTTAACTTGAATACATGTAATAATTAACAAATAAAAAAAAGAGATATAACTTATCCTCTCGTTTCTCCACTCTCATTGTTACCTTTGATGCCTGATGTACACAATTGATATACCTCAATATTGCAAATATGTACATTTGTTAATCTGGTATCAACTTTAAACGCCCTCCTTTGTTCATTACCTTTAACCAAGATCCTTTTGAGACACAAGTCTCACAATTTAACAAAAAAAGAAAAGTTTTTTTTGTATTTTTGCTCATATATAGGCCCATTCCCATTTTCAACAAAGGGTTCCTCCCAATATCGTATTGTGAGTAAGGCATCACACTCCCACTGGCCCAATATATGTTTCTAAATGCCAGTATTTTATGCACATCCAATGTCCCTTCTAAAAAGTCAAATAGAATGACATTGGTCATAGTGACAACTTTTGAGGATGCTTTCACACTAGCATGGTAGTTCATGCTTAGTCACCTGTTTCGAGACTTGTGGATGTCCACACACATATCAGCATTCCTCTGATGCAGCACTAACCCAGTTCAAACGACTGGTATGTATAATCACATAACCATTTTCATAAGGCTTGTACATGTTTCTCAATACTATGCCAATGGATTTGGCAATCAGACATTAATCCGGTTGATTATCCTTCTAAAAGGTCTCGGATGTGGTGCTGTGCATATTTCTAGACATTGGTTGTTATTTACATACAAGTTAAGTGCTATCACATGCTTACACATATCGTGCACACAAAGTAATGAAAGTTAAATGGACAGATGCAAGGGATATGATTGCCAACATCCTAGTGGGTATGTATGACTTTGACAGTTGGGGATACTGACATCTGCATCATCAAACAAAAAATCTGAACTTACCTGCTCCTCTGGTGAACCATTGAGTTGATCATACTATAGTAGGATGTCTCCTACAGGGGTCTCCTGCTCTTCATCTGTGAAGGCAGGAGCCCTTGCACGAGTTTGGCCTATCATGGTTGCTCCCAGAGGTACCACATAGCAGCTGAGCACCAGGATTAGGTAAAAGCAGCAGTGTTTGCAGGCAATTGAGTGTATTTTTAAATTGCTGCATACTTTTAAAGAGCATAAGCATACGTACGTAGACCCACATAGCCATTGGTAGACCGCGATCAAATATAGCCAATGGTATCATGTGAGGAAGCCCTCCGTGCATGAAAACACCAAGCACTCGTTTTTTTTCTGTCAGCAGTGTTCGCCTAGATTTTACTATTACCACAAGTTCAGACAACCACCATGTCAGCGTTCGAGTGTGATGTGTTTGCAATGGCCTCAGACTCACATGGTACTGTGTTTTTGACAATTGTATATGCACCTCTACATGTAATTTTTAAGGTTTACTTTTTCACATGCTCATAAACCCAGTCAAATTTTGGACATGGTACTCATTGTGCAATGCATAGATGTGCATGGCAGGTAGGCAAACTCTGCAACTTGTGTGATAGTGTACCAGTTTGAACATTTCAGACAAACCACCCTTTTAGACATGTCAGCTACTTTCACTTGATGTAGTGCATGATCAAGGTGTCAGAATGTGAATTGTGATCTTGTAGGTGACTGTTAGTGAAGGCAGACTGGCCAGTAAGGAATTCACTGTACCTTGTTTCCAGCATTTAACAACATATGTAATTTCCATGTTAAAAGTATTTTGATACAAACAGAGTGCGATTATGTTCCACTACTCTCTCACTTAGGTACCCTGGGAGAGGAGGAGGCAGTCATCCTCCAGTATTCCGTCTATTCCCCGACCTCAAGACCATTGAGCAGAGGCACATCATACAGAAATACAGATTGGATCGTCTGACCATACTGGATATGACTAGTCAGTTGGATCGGGATCTCCGACCAGAGATTGTATATTCCCACAGTATCACCCTATTTGTAATGGTAGTGTGTGTTTTGCACGTTTTGGCCACAGGCTCTTTTCAGTTTATTGTTCCCACTTCAAGTGGGATGTCACAAGCGAGGTTCAGTCATGTCCTGACAGAGGTGCTTACTGCATTCTTTGAAGATGTGAGCTGCTACATTCAGTTCCCTGGCTGTGATGATTTATTTGGGTGCAGTGAAGAAAGCTTTCTAAAGGCTAGGTTGCATTCCGCATGTAACTGGATCTATTGATTGTACACACATTACCTTAGTGGCACCACGCAACCGTGAGCAAGTTTAAAGGAACCACAAACACTGCCACTTCATTAATGTGCAAGTTTTCTGTTTAGCAGATCTGTACTTCTCCAACATCTGCGCTTGGTTCCAAGGCTCTGCTCATGAAAGATTCATCCTTCAGAACAGTAACATACCAAGGCTGATGTCACATTTCCAACTAGAGAGGGCATGACTTGTGGGTAAGTGTGATGTGTGGTTGCTTGATTATGAATGGATATCATGCAAATTGATATAAATGTGTAAATTCATATTTTTATCCTACATATTTCACACTTAGGAGACTCAGGATATCCCAACTGTGCCACTCCGAAATGCGACAATTTCTGCTGAACAACACTTTAATGACGCAAAAGGAAGGATAAATCAGCCAGTGGAGCGGACTTTTGGTCTCCTGAAAGCCAGGTTCCGCTGTCTGGACAGAACTGGTGGGCCCTCCAAAACTAACCAGGGAAGGTATGCCAGATAACCGTGGCCTTCTGCATCGTCCACAAGATTGCCCTGAGACAAGAGATACTGTTTATCCCAGAGGATCAAGAGCATGGGAACCCAGCTCCAGGGCGCTGGGAAATGCCAATTGATGATGACAATAGTGGTGAGGGTGATGGTACAGATGTGCATCAGGAACTCATCTGCAACCATTTCTACTGAAGGTAAGTGTATCTGTGAGATGTGTTGTTCACAGTTGCAGAAGGACCTCTAGTACTGACCGAGGAAATGTTTTGAGTGAATCAAACCATGTTGAGACAAGGGGAAGTGCTGTAGTATGACCATTTTAATGTGAATAATGATGCCAATGTGTTATGTCATTGTTTAAAAATGTTGAGCCTCTGAAAAAGCAGACATGTGTTATTTGTATATAT
Organism: Lissotriton vulgaris; assembly: GCF_964263255.1. NCBI lineage: Eukaryota > Metazoa > Chordata > Amphibia > Caudata > Salamandridae > Lissotriton > Lissotriton vulgaris. The sequence continues at coordinate 1,569,871,507 of NC_141694.1, forward strand.
TTAATACAGAAATGATCACTGATTGCTCACTTGTAAATCTGTGTACCATGTTGTCTTCATGTGTTCAACATTGAGTTGTGACTTCAGCTGGTATGTGTTGCTGTTTCTGAAGAAACAAAGTGACCATGGATTGTTCCTGTTGATGGTTGTGCCACATCTTCGTAAGGACAGCTTGTACTATAATAGTTTGACAAGTTCCTTGTTTTTCATGGTATTTTCTCTCATGATGTGTTGTTCCCAATGCAATATGTGTGCCATCATGTGTCCCAACAAATGTTTTGGTTAATGCTAGTTAATGTAAATCTGACTGCACATGGCCTCATTCCTCATTGCTTATGGCCTGCATGTGACAGTTTCTGTGTCCTATAATAATGATTTAAGTGTTCTTGTCACACATGTCTGACATGTGCATGTGCTACTCCACCAGATGTAGGCAGCACATGATTGTTAAGTTCCTGGAGTCAAGCACTGTAGTGCAGACATGTGACTGTGTACTTAATTTCTTTCTGTTATTTTGATTAAATGATCTTTGAGGCGATCCACATGTGCATGTCACATTTTTTTGGATTCATTATTTGTTCTTGACATGAAGTGTATTTGTGATTACTTTGTATTTCTAATAAATATTTGTGAAACTAGTGTTAGTACAGATTTTAGTTTTTGTAGAAAGCCCTGCTAAAGATGTATAGCTGACTTGACACACATTTAGACAGTATCTGTATGCACAGATTCAATTATGTAGATGACGAAACAATGTGCGTCTATCCTCATGTGGGCTACTACTGTACAGAGGGGATAGCACTGTTGTTATGCAGACACAACTACATTTCCAAAGGTGCAATGTTATTTGACCATGGATGATTCAAAATGTTATAAATAATATGATGGACAGTGTGTTGATAGGGGTATATAGTAATTTATTTGAACGAGAATCTAGGTACCAAAAATAATGAGTGCTCGTGTGAATAACAATCATAGGAGTGTGGATGAAAACAAACATATAAAGTGGAGGGTACAATCATGTTGGATGAAAACATTGAAGTATAGTCCCTAATTTCCGGGTACCTAAGTCCAAATGACTCCTGACGAGTACGGAAAACGAGGCAGAATCAAGGACCCGCAACAAAACAGACCATATCCAGTTCGAGAGAAGTGGGGATTACCACACTGGGGAAAGTTCCAGTCTACATTATCCCTCGTTCAAACAGAAGCCTAAACACGAGAAGCAGACTTTTGGACCAGATATCCGTTATGTTCTGGAAATGAACCACATAACAGAAGATAGGCCAGACGAGAATAACAGCCTGGCATGCTCTAACATTCTAAAGGTCTACGTCGAATTAGAATACTATCTAGTTTGAAAAACAAGGATATTATTCTCCTGTTTTGATAATAATCCTCACACTTAATCCAAAGAAGGATACCAAAATTTGAAAACGGTGACCCCAAAAGAACTGTTTTGTCCTGAAGAAGGTGTTCCCGTATCCATGGTTTTAACACCGAATCGTGTCGACGCACTGGTTTTAATATAGAGTCCAAGTGGAGCCTAGGTAACAACAGATATACATGAATTGTTGGTACTGTAGGTCCCAGAAGCAAATTTTAAAAGGTGATTGGATCAGGTAATGTGTAGCAATAGTATTTAAGCTACTGAATGAAGGGGGTTTTATTTTATTTTGATTAATAACTGTACTGTGATTGTTTGATCAATAGGTCTTTGCAAATGTATTTATTTTAATCTGCCTGTACTTGATGAGATATTGCGAACACTTTGTTCGAATACCATGTATTGAAATTTATAATGTTTTTTATTGTATATGCTTTCAGGAATTTTCTCTGAAATTGTAATTTATATGTGGAGAATAACTTTCTTCCGCTTTATGAAAAATAAAAGATTGTAAACGTTACATTTTAGTGTGGAAACTATATCTTGATGTGTATTTCAATAAGGTATGTTGGATGAATGGGATATAACCAGGAGGTAGTAAAGTGAGCAAAATAGTGAAGTAGTCTCTCCAGGGATTTTCTATTGACTTTCCAAATGACTCCTAAATCAGAGTGGGAAATATGGTGAGATTGAGTCAACAACATGAATGTGTGGCACACACAGCAACAACATTAGTGGTGAGGTGGCTTTTTGCTGGTGGCTCTGGTCTTGCAACTCTTCCCTCCTGAAGTCTTACAAGGATGGTCCCTCATACTGGGTGAGGGTGATCAGGAACTGCTGAGCCTGGGTGTGTCTGTGGGTGTAAACTCCTATCAGGGGCTCCCTTCCTATTGCAGCTGCAGAGATTGTTGTTGGTGATAAGCTAGGCATTCAATACACAAAAAAAGCAGACCAGGTCTAGAAACAATGTGTGGCTCTACCAGTCACCGTGGTCACACGTAGTGTGTATGCAAGTGAAGGTAGCTGTCTGTGTGGATTCATTGAGGGCAACAAATGTTGAACAAAGGCTAAAGCGATTCCCATCAGACCACCCTTTTTGGTGGATTTTGCGTCATGTGGGGATCGCTGAACATTCCATCCGACCATGTAGTGCGGGTGTGGGAATGAGGTAACAGTGATGTAGTCCTAATAAACATCCCAGTAAGGTGTTGGTGAAAGAGTGCAGTGCTACAGTGATGGTGATAAGTAAAAATGACTACACAGACTCAGAAAAGGGTTTAAACACAAGTCCATGTGCCAGACGTTAAGAAAGCGCCAAGTAGTGAGGCTGGCTACTGGCGCAGTGCAGAGCGGTCGACATGTTTCAGCCGTAGGGGTCAGTACCCCGGCTTTCTTCAGGACCTTGTAACATAAAAGGGCTACTGCACCTACATCAAAGTAAAGGATATGTAAAACATTGTACTACAAAAACAATATATAAATTATTGTCTACCAGGAACTCCAATACTTAAGTGTCCACTGGAGGGAGATCAATGTGTTTTCTTCCTATCAAAAACATGAAAACATTTCATCAGACACTACTAGACTATACATAAACAACCACATGTTTTACACAGAGACCGATTGGCCACAACTGCACGAATAATTTGCATTCTGCATTTTTTAAACATTTCTAAACAAGCATACTAGCTTTATCACCCTGAGGCATTTCCCCGTGGTGATACTCACCCAGCTTTGTGTGGGTGAAGACCTCACCTCACCCGGCGACCGCTCGGGAGTATGAGGCCCCGCTCTGTGGTGTAGAAAAAGGGGGGAGAGTAAGTACATAGCTTCACAGTGCCCAGTCCAATAACTCTACACTCAGATCCCAACAGACGTGTGCAAGCGATCCATCTTCCCCAAAAGTGAACTGCCCAAGGGGGTCCCATAAAACGTATGGGGACTATATAACCTGTAATATATTGCATTTCACAGGGTATCATATAGGCACTGGTGTGCATATCTCGATAACTAATCCTTCAGTAACATTGAAGGTCTAAAAGCACTGTGCATTACCATCAGTGAGAGGTACTATAAGGCACCAAAGAATGGCCAAATTGTAACATCCTTAATCACATTGTCCTCTCATTACTAAGGAGCAAAAACGACTAGAGACAAATTGGGAGTTCCAGGGCATGCTTGCTGATACACTCCTCATTGCCTTGCAGTAAATGTGCTGACCCTATCTCCCCTACACGTACTATTCCCTTAGGGTGAATGTGTTGGCTCTAACTGCTACGTGAGAACTAACATTTCAAAATTATATAGACCGGGAAGGAAGTTAACATACGGGACAGCGGGCGGCTTACCTCTCCGTCGGTACCTCCCGTCTTGTTGCGAGCGGAAGTGGAGGTGTGGGTAATGCCGCCTTGTCCACATAAGTAGTAATCGGTAATTGGATGCCGGTTGTGAGGATTTTTTCAGAAGCGAGTGCGAAGGGAAGCACTGCTTATTAGCGCATGCGCGATGGTCGAAACGCTCTGTTTCACCGCATCTGCGCAGTAAAACATTGACGCCCAGCTGTAGCGTCAGGGCTTAACGCTATCATGATAACGGGAAAAATACTTCGAAAGTTGACATACCAAATCATTTCCAGCCAGGGTGAAGTGATCATTACAAACCAGGGTGAGATGACCTGGTATAAATGGGTCCAGCTTTGTAGTCATCATATTTTGTATTTTACTCGGTCAAACATCGTGTGGCAAAAAAGCACTTTTACTGAAAAGGGCTAAATACAGCCCCTTAATTAATTATTTTCAATTCACACACAGTGAGTGTTGTTATATTAGAGTGTTTAGGAGAAGTAAAAAGGGCAGCTTGCACAAATGAGTTGGGAGAGCCATGGTTGCGAACAACACTACGTTCGCATCTATATCTAATGACCCGCAACTAGACAGTTGCTCTAAACATTAATAAACAAAACAGGTATGTGGAGGGTCGAGGGGAATCTTTAACGACCTGTCTGCTAATACCACTTATGCCAATATTCAATACACAAAAAAGCAGACCAGGCCTAGAAACAATGTGTGGCTCTACCAGTCACCGTGGTCACACGTAGTGTGTATGCAAGTGAAGGTAGCTGTCTGTGTGGATTCATTGAGGGCAACAAATGTTGAACAAAGGCTAAAGCGATTCCCATCAGACCACCCTTTTTGGTGGATTTTGCGTCATGTGGGGATCGCTGAACATTCCAGCCGACCATGTAGTGCCGGTGTGGGAATGAGGTAACAGTGATGTAGTCCTAATAAACATCCCAGTAAGGTGTTGGTGAAAGAGTGCAGTGCTACAGTGATGGTGATAAGTAAAAATGACTACACAGACTCAGAAAAGGGTTTAAACACAAGTCCATGTGCCAGACGTTAAGAAAGCGCCAAGTAGTGAGGCTGGCTACTGGCGCAGTGCAGAGCGGTCGACATGTTTCAGCCGTAGGGGTCAGTACCCCGGCTTTCTTCAGGACCTTGTAACATAAAAGGGCTACTGCACCTACATCAAAGTAAAGGATATGTAAAACATTGTACTACAAAAACAATATATAAATTATTGTCTACCAGGAACTCCAATACTTAAGTGTCCACTGGAGGGAGATCAATGTGTTTTCTTCCTATCAAAAACATGAAAACATTTCATCAGACACTACTAGACTATACATAAACAACCACATGTTTTACACAGAGACCGATTGGCCACAACTGCACGAATAATTTGCATTTTGCATTTTTTAAACATTTCTAAACAAGCATACTAGCTTTATCACCCTGAGGCATTTCCCCGTGGTGATACTCACCCAGCTTTGTGTGGGTGAAGACCTCACCTCACCCGGCGACCGCTCGGGAGTATGAGGCCCCGCTCTGTGGTGTAGAAAAAGGGGGGACAGTAAGTACATAGCTTCACAGTGCCCAGTCCAATAACTCTACACTCAGATCCCAACAGACGTGTGCAAGCGATCCATCTTCCCCAAAAGTGAACTGCCCAAGCGGGTCCCATAAAACGTATGGGGACTATATAACCTGTAATATATTGCATTTCACAGGGTATCATATAGGCACTGGTGTGCATATCTCGATAACTAATCCTTCAGTAACATTGAAGGTCTAAAACCACTGTGCATTACCATCAGTGAGAGGTACTATAAGGCACCAAAGAATGGCCAAATTGTAACATCCTTAATCACATTGTCCACTCATTACTAAGGAGCAAAAACGACTAGAGACAAATTGGGAGTTCCAGGGCATGCTTGCTGATACACTCCTCATTGCCTTGCAGTAAATGTGCTGACCCTATCTCCCCTACACGTACTATTCCCTTAGGGTGAATGTGTTGGCTCTAACTGCTACGTGAGAACCAACATTTCAAAATTATATAGACCGGGAAGGAAGTTAACATACGGGATAGCGGGCGGCTTACCTCTCCGTCGGTACCTCCCGTCTTGTTGCGAGCGGAAGTGGAGGTGTGGGTAATGCCGCCTTGTCCACATAAGTAGTAATCGGTAATTGGATGCCGGTTGTGAGGATTTTTTCAGAAGCGAGTGCGAAGGGAAGCACTGCTTATTAGCGCATGCGCGATGGTCGAAACGCTCTGTTTCACCGCATCTGCGCAGTAAAACATTGACGCCCAGCTGTAGCGTTAGGGCTTAACGCTATCATGATAACGGGAAAAATACTTCGAAAGTTGACATATCAAATCATTTCCAGCCAGGGTGAAGTGATCATTACAAACCAGGGTGAGATGACCTGGTATAAATGGGTCCAGCTTTGTAGTCATCATATTTTGTATTTTACTCGGTCAAACATCGTGGGGCAAAAAAGCACTTTTACTGAAAAGGGCTAAATACAGCCCCTTAATTAATTATTTTCAATTCACACACAGTGAGTCTTGTTATATTAGAGTGTTTAGGAGAAGTAAAAAGGGCAGCTTGCACAAATGAGTTGGGAGAGCCATGGTTGTGAACAACACTACGTTTGCATCTATATCTAATGACCCGCAACTAGACAGTTGCTCTAAACATTAATAAACAAAACAGGTATGTGGAGGGTCGAGGGGAATCTTTAACGACCTGTCTGCTAATACCCCTTATGCCAATATTCAATACACAAAAAAGCAGACCAGGTCTAGAAACAATGTGTGGCTCTACCAGTCACCGTGGTCACACTTAGTGTGTATGCAAGTGAAGGTAGCTGTCTGTGTGGATTCATTGAGGGCAACAAATGTTGAACAAAGGCTAAAGCGATTCCCATCAGACCACCCTTTTTGGTGGATTTTGCGTCATGTGGGGATCGCTGAACATTCCATCCGACCATGTAGTGCCGGTGTGGGAATGAGGTAACAGTGATGTAGTCCTAATAAACATCCCAGTAAGGTGTTGGTGAAAGAGTGCAGTGCTACAGTGATGGTGATAAGTAAAAATGACTACACAGACTCAGAAAAGGGTTTAAACACAAGTCCATGTGCCAGACGTTAAGAAAGCGCCAAGTAGTGAGGCTGGCTACTGGCGCAGTGCAGAGCGGTCGACATGTTTCAGCCGTAGGGGTCAGTACCCCGGCTTTCTTCAGGACCTTGTAACATAAAAGGGCTACTGCACCTACATCAAAGTAAAGGATATGTAAAACATTGTACTACAAAAACAATATATAAATTATTGTCTACCAGGAACTCCAATACTTAAGTGTCCACTGGAGGGAGATCAATGTGTTTTCTTCCTATCAAAAACATGAAAACATTTCATCAGACACTACTAGACTATACATAAACAACCACATGTTTTACACAGAGACCGATTGGCCACAACTGCACGAATAATTTGCATTCTGCATTTTGTAAACATTTCTAAACAAGCATACTAGCTTTATCACCCTGAGGCATTTCCCCGTGGTGATACTCACCCAGCTTTGTGTGGGTGAAGACCTCACCTCACCCGGCGACCGCTCGGGAGTATGAGGCCCCGCTCTGTGGTGTAGAAAAAGGGGGGAGAGTAAGTACATAGCTTCACAGTGCCCAGTCCAATAACTCTACACTCAGATCCCAACAGACGTGTGCAAGCGATCCATCTTCCCCAAAAGTGAACTGCCCAAGGGGGTCCCATAAAACGTATGGGGACTATATAACCTGTAATATATTGCATTTCACAGGGTATCATATAGGCACTGGTGTGCATATCTCGATAACTAATCCTTCAGTAACATTGAAGGTCTAAAACCACTGTGCATTACCATCAGTGAGAGGTACTATAAGGCACCAAAGAATGGCCAAATTGTAACATCCTTAATCACATTGTCCTCTCATTACTAAGGAGCAAAAACGACTAGAGACAAATTGGGAGTTCCAGGGCATGCTTGCTGATACACTCCTCATTGCCTTGCAGTAAATGTGCTGACCCTATCTCCCCTACACGTACTATTCCCTTAGGGTGAATGTGTTGGCTCTAACTGCTACGTGAGAACCAACATTTCAAAATTATATAGACCGGGAAGGACGTTAACATACGGGACAGCGGGCGGCTTACCTCTCCGTCGGTACCTCCCGTCTTGTTGCGAGCGGAAGTGGAGGTGTGGGTAATGCCGCCTTGTCCACATAAGTAGTAATCGGTAATTGGATGCCGGTTGTGAGGATTTTTTCAGAAGCGAGTGCGAAGGGAAGCACTGCTTATTAGCACATGCGCGATGGTCGAAACGCTCTGTTTCACCGCATCTGCGCAGTAAAACATTGACGCCCAGCTGTAGCGTCAGGGCTTAACGCTATCATGATAACGGGAAAAATACTTCGAAAGTTGACATACCAAATCATTTCCAGCCAGGGTGAAGTGATCATTACAAACCAGGATGAGATGACCTGGTATAAATGGGTCCAGCTTTGTAGTCATCATATTTTGTATTTTACTCGGTCAAACATCGTGTGGCAAAAAAGCACTTTTACTGAAAAGGGCTAAATACAGCCCCTTAATTAATTATTTTCAATTCACACACAGTGAGTGTTGTTATATTAGAGTGTTTAGGAGAAGTAAAAAGGGCAGCTTGCACAAATGAGTTGGGAGAGCCATGGTTGCGAACAACACTACGTTCGCATCTATATCTAATGACCCGCAACTAGACAGTTGCTCTAAACATTAATAAACAAAACAGGTATGTGGAGGGTCGAGGGGAATCTTTAACGACCTGTCTGCTAATACCCCTTATGCCAATATTCAATACACAAAAAAGCAGACCAGGTCTAGAAACAATGTGTGGCTCTACCAGTCACCGTGGTCACACGTAGTGTGTATGCAAGTGAAGGTAGCTGTCTGTGTGGATTCATTGAGGGCAACAAATGTTGAACAAAGGCTAAAGCGATTCCCATCAGACCACCCTTTTTGGTGGATTTTGCGTCATGTGGGGATCGCTGAACATTCCATCCGACCATGTAGTGCCGGTGTGGGAATGAGGTAACAGTGATGTAGTCCTAATAAACATCCCAGTAAGGTGTTGGTGAAAGAGTGCAGTGCTACAGTGATGGTGATAAGTAAAAATGACTACACAGACTCAGAAAAGGGTTTAAACACAAGTCCATGTGCCAGACGTTAAGAAAGCGCCAAGTAGTGAGGCTGGCTAATGGCGCAGTGCAGAGCGGTCGACATGTTTCAGCCGTAGGGGTCAGTACCCCGGCTTTCTTCAGGACCTTGTAACATAAAAGGGCTACTGCACCTACATCAAAGTAAAGGATATGTAAAACATTGTACTACAAAAAAAATATATAAATTATTGTCTACCAGGAACTCCAATACTTAAGTGTCCACTGGAGGGAGATCAATGTGTTTACTTCCTATCAAAAACATGAAAACATTTCATCAGACACTACTAGACTATACATAAACAACCACATGTTTTACACAGAGACCGATTGGCCACAACTGCACGAATAATTTGCATTCTGCATTTTTTAAACATTTCTAAACAAGCATACTAGCTTTATCACCCTGAGGCATTTCCCCGTGGTGATACTCACCCAGCTTTGTGTGGGTGAAGACCTCACCTCACCCGGCGACCGCTCGGGAGTATGAGGCCCCGCTCTGTGGTGTAGAAAAAGGGGGGACAGTAAGTACATAGCTTCACAGTGCCCAGTCCAATAACTCTACACTCAGATCCCAACAGACGTGTGCAAGCGATCCATCTTCCCCAAAAGTGAACTGCCCAAGGGGGTCCCATAAAACGTATGGGGACTATATAACCTGCAATATATTGCATTTCACAGGGTATCATATAGGCACTGGTGTGCATATCTCGATAACTAATCCTTCAGTAACATTGAAGGTCTAAAACCACTGTGCATTACCATCAGTGAGAGGTACTATAAGGCACCAAAGAATGGCCAAATTGTAACATCCTTAATCACATTGTCCTCTCATTACTAAGGAGCAAAAACGACTAGAGACAAATTGGGAGTTCCAGGGCATGCTTGCTGATAAACTCCTCATTGCCTTGCAGTAAATGTGCTGACCGTATCTCCCCTACACATACTATTCCCTTAGGGTGAATGTGTTGGCTCTAACTGCTACGTGAGAACCAACATTTCAAAATTATATAGACCGGGAAGGAAGTTAACGTACGGGACAGCGGGCGGCTTACCTCTCCGTCGGTACCTCCCGTCTTGTTGCGAGCGGAAGTGGAGGTGTGGGTAATGCCGCCTTGTCCACATAAGTAGTAATCGGTAATTGGATGCCGGTTGTGAGGATTTTTTCAGAAGCGAGTGCGAAGGGAAGCACTGCTTATTAGCGCATGCGCGATGGTCGAAACGCTCTGTTTCACCGCATCTGCGCAGTAAAACATTGACGCCCAGCTGTAGCGTCAGGGCTTAACGCTATCATGATAACGGGAAAAATACTTCGAAAGTTGACATACCAAATCATTTCCAGCCAGGGTGAAGTGATCATTACAAACCAGGGTGAGATGACCTGGTATAAATGGGTCCAGCTTTGTAGTCATCATATTTTGTATTTTACTCGGTCAAACATCGTGTGGCAAAAAAGCACTTTTACTGAAAAGGGCTAAATACAGCCCCTTAATTAATTATTTTCAATTCACACACAGTGAGTGTTGTTATATTAGAGTGTTTAGGAGAAGTAAAAAGGGCAGCTTGCACAAATGAGTTGGGAGAGCCATGGTTGCGAACAACACTACGTTCGCATCTATATCTAATGACCCGCAACTAGACAGTTGCTCTAAACATTAATAAACAAAACAGGTATGTGGAGGGTCGAGGGGAATCTTTAACGACCTGTCTGCTAATACCCCTTATGCCAATATTCAATACACAAAAAAGCAGACCAGGTCTAGAAACAATGTGTGGCTCTACCAGTCACCGTGGTCACACGTAGTGTGTATGCAAGTGAAGGTAGCTGTCTGTGTGGATTCATTGAGGGCAACAAATGTTGAACAAAGGCTAAAGCGATTCCCATCAGACCACCCTTTTTGGTGGATTTTGCGTCATGTGGGGATCGCTGAACATTCCATCCGACCACGTAGTGCCGGTGTGGGAATGAGGTAACAGTGATGTAGTCCTAATAAACATCCTAGTAAGGTGTTGGTGAAAGAGTGCAGTGCTACAGTGATGGTGATAAGTAAAAATGACTACACAGACTCAGAAAAGGGTTTAAACACAAGTCCATGTGCCAGACGTTAAGAAAGCGCCAAGTAGTGAGGCTGGCTACTGGCGCAGTGCAGAGCGGTCAACATGTTTCAGCCGTAGGGGTCAGTACCCCGGCTTTCTTCAGGACCTTGTAACATAAAAGGGCTACTGCACCTACATCAAAGTTAAGGATATGTAAAGCATTGTACTACAAAAACAATATATAAATTATTGTCTACCAGGAACTCCAATACTTAAGTGTCCACTGGAGGGAGATCAATGTGTTTTCTTCCTATCAAAAACATGAAAACATTTCATCAGACACTACTAGACTATACATAAACAACCACATGTTTTACACAGAGACCGATTGGCCACAACTGCACGAATAATTTGCATTCTGCATTTTTTAAACATTTCTAAACAAGCATACTAGCTTTATCACCCTGAGGCATTTCCCCGTGGTGATACTCACCCAGCTTTGTGTGGGTGAAGACCTCACCTCACCCGGCGACCGCTCGGGAGTATGAGGCCCCGCTCTGTGGTGTAGAAAAAGGGGGGACAGTAAGTACATAGCTTCACAGTGCCCAGTCCAATAACTCTACACTCAGATCCCAACAGACGTGTGCAAGCGATCCATCTTCCCCAAAAGTGAACTGCCCAAGGGGGTCCCATAAAACGTATGGGGACTATATAACCTGTAATATATTGCATTTCACAGGGTATCATATAGGCACTGGTGTGCATATCTCGATAACTAATCCTTCAGTAACATTGAAGGTCTAAAACCACTGTGCATTACCATCAGTGAGAGGTACTATAAGGCACCAAAGAATGGCCAAATTGTAACATCCTTAATCACATTGTCCTCTCATTACTAAGGAGCAAAAACGACTAGAGACAAATTGGGAGTTTCAGGGCATGCTTGCTGATACACTCCTCATTGCCTTGCAGTAAATGTGCTGACCCTATCTCCCCTACACATACTATTCCCTTAGGGTGAATGTGTTGGCTCTAACTGCTAAGTGAGAACCAACATTTCAAAATTATATAGACCGGGAAGGAAGTTAACATACGGGACAGCGGGCGGCTTACCTCTCCGTCGGTACCTCCCGTCTTGTTGCGAGCGGAAGTGGAGGTGTGGGTAATGCCGCCTTGTCCACATAAGTAGTAATCGGTAATTGGATGCCGGTTGTGAGGATTTTTTCAGAAGCGAGTGCGAAGGGAAGCACTGCTTATTAGCGCATGCGCGATGGTCGAAACGCTCTGTTTCACCGCATCTGCGCAGTAAAACATTGACGCCCAGCTGTAGCGTCAGGGCTTAACGCTATCATGATAACGGGAAAAATACTTCGAAAGTTGACATACCAAATCATTTCCAGCCAGGGTGAAGTGATCATTACAAACCAGGGTGAGATGACCTGGTATAAATGGGTCCAGCTTTGTAGTCATCATATTTTGTATTTTACTCGGTCAAACATCGTGTGGCAAAAAAGCACTTTTACTGAAAAGGGCTAAATACAGCCCCTTAATTAATTATTTTCAATTCACACACAGTGAGTGTTGTTATATTAGAGTGTTTAGGAGAAGTAAAAAGGGCAGCTTGCACAAATGAGTTGGGAGAGCCATGGTTGCTAACAACACTACGTTCGCATCTATATCTAATGACCCGCAACTAGACAGTTGCTCTAAACATTAATAAACAAAACAGGTATGTGGAGGGTCGAGGGGAATCTTTAACGACCTGTCTGCTAATGCCCCGGTTACTTACCGGTAATCTTCATTACTCCGAGTATAGTCTTCCTCGCCACATGATTTACATAGTGAGCTTTAGCTCCACAACAGAACCCTCCAAAGCAAAAAGAAACTACCTCCCACCCCCTCCCAACATGGCCGACCAGTCCCACCTGACCTCTATAAGAGGCGGGCCGGCCCAACCAATCAGCCTGATCTACCAAGCAAACAATGAAGCCGATAGCCAGACAGGGAGGGGGGGAGGGAACTCATGTGGCGAGGAAGACTATACTCGGAGTAATGAAGATTACCGGTAAGTAACCGGGGCATTACCTCCTCGTTAGTCTTCCTCGCCACATGATTTACATAGTGAGCAAATACCCAAGCCAACAAGGCTTCATTTACCACCATAACCACAACACCACATGGTGATGCAGAGAAACCAACCCAAGGTTGATGTAAACAACTGAAAGGAAAACAGGGCCCACAGGAAACCTGAAATCAAGACCTCCAGGAAAAGGAGGCCAACCAGGAGTCGCAGCTCCAGCACTCCGAACGGCCCCAGCGAAGTCCCCCCCGGGACCGCTAGAGACCCACGTACCAGGCGGGTGATGACCACGCCGAAGTCAGACAAAACTCCACAGAGGAGACACCCACTAAGGGGGCCCAGGGAACAGAGCCACACCTCGCAGACCGACCCTGGGCCCCCGTCGGATCCACCGAACCCAGCGAAGCGTAGGGAAGGATGCCAGCCTGTGTAAGCCCGCGAACCATGGGGGAACGAGGGCAAGTGGCCCGAACGAAACGGGTGTTATGGCTGAGTGGACAGTGGGATTTGTACCTGTGACCTTGAGGTCAAACACAGACCCCTGCAGTGCAGTTAGTCCACTGAGCCACCAGACCCGGTTACCCCCCAAAGGGCATAACACAGGTCATCCCACCGGGAAAGGAAAAACGTGCGGCTAAGAGAAGCCAAAACAGCACGCCGAACAACCCGCCCGGACAAGGGAGGAACCCCGCTGGTCGGAAAAAGCGGGAAGACACCACCCGAGTTCGAGGCCCCCGGGAAAGGACCCCGGGAAGGACACGGGGGACACGCCGGAGGGGCAACCCCGTCCGGCAAAACCCGCAAGTAGGGCGGGGAGCGGAGGAACGACCCCCGCACGCCCATCCGCCCGGCTGACACCATCGCCACCAGGGAAACCTGACAGGCTAGGAACCGCCACCGAGGGCCGGGTCCCAAAAGGGCGGGCCCCGAAGAGCTCGTAGAACGAGAGAGGGAGTATGCAAGTGTATTGCGATGTGCCTGGCGCACGTCGCCCAAAAGGCAACAAGGCGCGCGCCTCGGGAACCCGACCAGGTATTCCCTTGCGAGATCTCCCATCCAGGTACCAACCAGGCCCGACCCAGCTTAACTACTGAGATCGGACGAGAACAGGCGCCTTCAGGGTGGTACGACCGTAGGCTGCAGGATACAAGGTGAGAGTCAGGCATCCCGCCACAAGGGGCCCAAGTGGAGAATAAGCAAGCATCCGTCCAGAGATGCAGAGTGTGCGCCCGTGAGACGAGTAGGCACTGGCATGAGACTTCTCGAGTTCATGGAAGCATTGAAGCCCAAGACCCACCGTTAGGCGGGGAATCGAACTCAGGTCCAGGACCACTCTCAGCTACCGGGACTGCCGCCTCCAACCCCTGAGCTACACGTCTCCACTAACATGGAACGCTCCACGAATCCTGCGGGTCCTCCTTGTGCAGGAGCCGTGCCAATCTACTCTGTATCTTTCCAAATATGTATACGTGCTGCCGAAGCGAGCACTGGAATGCCTGCGGGAGCCCAGCCGCAAAGCCACAACCCCCGAGCCAGCAGCGTCCTCCGCTCCAGAACCAGGCCTGCACAAGGAGGCAGGCCAGCCGACAAGAGCCGGCTCAACACCGACGCCGAGAGCGGGGGACCCAACCACTGCCCGGGAAGATCCGGGATCGGCCAGGAGGCTTGAATCGCCAGCCCGGACAAAGGAGAGGGAACCCGGGGCGGTGGACCCCGCCGGGAACCAAAAACAGGAACGCCCCCACTGCAACGTTCCAAACAAGGCCATGCGCCGCCGGGCGTCCATGAGCACCCCGGCCCTGCCCAAGCGCCACCTGCCGAGGAACCGCGATCGCAGAGGGCACGGGGGAGATCCAGCAGACCGAAAGGCCACGCGAAAGACCGGTAATAAGGACCCGGAAGGAGGAGTAGAACCCGGGCCGGAGGGCCGAGCCCCCCTCCGTGAACAGAGACCTCGGAGGCAGACCGAGCCGAGGCCCT
The DNA here is from genome assembly GCF_964263255.1 of Lissotriton vulgaris. Lineage (NCBI taxonomy): Eukaryota > Metazoa > Chordata > Amphibia > Caudata > Salamandridae > Lissotriton > Lissotriton vulgaris. Next base: position 1,569,886,569 of record NC_141694.1, read on the forward strand.
AGGCGTAGAAACACCACCGGGGCAGGGCGAGACCATGCCACGAAGGCCAGACCCGACTCCGTCGGCCCCCGGGGGAAGACCGCCCGCAGGGCCAGGACCGGTGACACCCCCATCAGGGCGCCCAACCCGACCCAGACCCGGGGACCCAAGCCCCGGCAGATGGAAAGCCACACGAAAACGTGCAGGGGTCAAGCCAGTTACTCCACGTGTATTAACAGTGCTGCCGAAGCGAGCACATCAAAAACGGCCGGCCAGGAAGACATCCAGCAACCCCCGAAGCACGAGGTGCTGAGCGGCCGCCGGAGAACTCAACGCCAAACGACCCGGCGCCAAAGGACGCCCCCCCCCCCCCTGAAAGAACCAGAGGGAAGCACCGGGACCAGGTACACGCCCCCCCCTGAAGGAGGACAAGCCCGAGACGAGGACCGAAGGGACCACCGGACATGGGCCAGGAAGCCGACGGATGAGAGACACCGCCAGATGTGAAGCCCTATTCCCCTGGGGGGGGGGAGACAAAAACGAGGCCGTGAGGAAGCACACGGCCAGACAGGGAACCCCCAAGACCCACACCCGGCGAAGAAGATCCACCAGGCGGGCCAGGAGTACAGCTCCCCCCCAGGGCCAGAACGTCAGCCCAACGGAAGTACTCGCCACCGCGAGCGGGAACCCCCACTCGCAGGCATTAACAGGTGAGGCACGGGAAGGGGCCGGGACCCCAACCCGTCGAGACGGTGGGACCCCGCGGGACAACCGCCAGACTAGCCAGCCCGGACAGCAAGCCCGAAGCGCCCCAGACAGTCAGTCTCTCGGGGCGAAAAGGGGGGTGGCAGAACTAGCCCGAGACTGGCCACAGCCGAAACTCGGGCCAGGGCCTTCACCGAAGCGCAACCTGATACAAAAATCGCGCACAATACCCCAGCCAGGGTACAAGGCGGCAGTACGAAAGCCGCTGTTTCCAAACATAATATATGTCTACGGAAAGTGTCATACCCCACTACGGGTATGTTGTCCAACTCAAGGGAACAATGTTTCACGACCACCGATGGATGAAAGGCAGAGTGTACCAGTCGGTATACGAACCCGTGACCCTGAGGACAAACCCCAGTCCCTCGGAGGAGACCAGGCAACTGAAGCCCCGAGGGGCCGTGCGGAGGGGCCGTGCGGAGGGCCCTCCAAAACCCAGAGGAAATAAACCGTTCCCCGGGATTTCGAACCCAAGCCCCGCCGAGGCATGGAAACGAACCAGGGCCCGGGCTAAAATCCCAGGCCGTATGGCCGCCCGTAGAGGGAAGAGTACACTACCCCACCACAGCGTGTCGTATGCACACAGCCCGGAGTAACCGGGATGTCATCAAACTTTTGGTGGAAATGTCCACCTTGGGACACCCCTACAGCATAGGCGGGATCCGAACCCCGGCCTGCGAGGGCTGACCGCACCCAAAAAGGACCCTCACCAAAGAGCTATAGCTCCGAGTACACAGGGCTCCCCAAGGGACCTGATCCCCGGATGCACCGCGCCCCCATAGAGCGCGCCAGCGCAGCACAGTAAGCCTGGCCAGGAGCCAACGTCAGGACACATGTAGAGGCAAGAAAGCACCTTGTGATGCCTGCCACCGTCAAGCCCCACAGGGTCGACATACAACACTCAGTGCCCTGGGAACCGAAACAAAATGAAATTGCCCCTACCGAGGAGCGAACACCGGCCCCTCGAGGATGGGGCAGACGCGCCCTGCACGCCGTCCAAGACGCTGAGGAAGCAGGATCTGCGCCAGCCCGATGAAGGACCACATTGGCCGCACCTGGCGGCAACCAAACCCCGCCCTCGAGAGGCGGGAGGTGGGAGGTGCACGTCGGCCAACTTCAGCGCGGAAAACCGCCGCGACCCGTAGGGTCCAAAATGAAGTGAGGCGGCAGCGCACAGCGCCGCGAAAAACCGTGCTGCCGGGGGGAGCCCCCGGACCCGTCAGAGCCCCGAGGACCCGCCGACCTAAAAAGGTAGGACCGCCCCGAGTAGGGAACCTCGCGCCGTCCCGTTTTTAACGCACGGAAAGCTCCAGTCCGAGGACCGCCAATCGAGATCCCACTCCTCAGGCACAGGGATCCGAGGCGCAGGACAAACGATCGGACTCCGTGGGGCAGACACACTTCTCACACGCGCCTGTCGCCTCAGTTCCAAAACAGTTAACCTGCGCACAGGAATCTCTTGACAACGTAGGCAGAGCAACAGCGCCACCTGGAGACCCGAGTCTGCGCCCCTCCCCACCATTATAGTGGGAACGGCGGCCCTTTAGAGAGGGGAACACTCATTTATATGAGCAGGAAGATTACTTTATTTAAACCACTGTTTAAAAACATCCCTACCGCACAGGCAGGCATCGAACCCCGTCTTGTGAGGGCTCTGCGAAGGTCTATCACAGCCTGACCGACCTCCTGTCAGATTCGAACCTGGTTGCTCAAAGTCGGCCGCCCTGACAGTTGACCTGACAGGTTTTCATTGGCCGAGTGCATGTCCAGGCGGCCCAAAGCCAGGCCCGAGGCACTGCCAGACATGGCGCAAACTCCTGCCATTGCAACAAACGGAAACCCGAGTTTCCGGACTCGAACCAGGGTCCCTGCTTACAGCGGGCCTCCTAGGCGTAGAGTCATTCTCAGAGGGGTGTATCAACCCCCCGCATGTATTCACAAACAGGAGAATGCGCAGGGCCCAAGCGTCCACCTAATGGGCAGGGCCCCACTGTAACGACCGGGGGAGCCACGGGAATGTACAGTCACCCCACACCCCCGGCCGCCCCCCCCCCCCTGTAAACCCTTGGCACGCTAGAGCAGCACCTAACCGGCCCCACAGGACCGGGGGAAGGAAGAGGGGGGGGGGATTTAGATAGGTATAAGGCACTCGAGACCGCTAGAGCAGGTCCTCCACCCTAAACCCCAAGGGCCAGCTCACGCCGGCCCATCTTACCTGAACAGTGCTCTGGAGAGAATCGTGCAGAACAAAAAAAACAGGCTGATTGGTTGGGCCGGCCCGCCTCTTATAGAGGTCAGGTGGGACTGGTCGGCCATGTTGGGAGGGGGTGGGAGGTAGTTTCTTTTTGCTTTGGAGGGTTCTGTTGTGGAGCTAAAGCTCACTATGTAAATCATGTGGCGAGGAAGACTAACGAGGAGGTAATACCCCTTATGCCAATATTCAATACACAAAAAAGCAGACCAGGTCTAGAAACAATGTGTGGCTCTACCAGTCACCGTGGTCACACGTAGTGTGTATGCAAGTGAAGGTAGCTGTCTGTGTGGATTCATTGAGGGCAACAAATGTTGAACAAAGGCTAAAGCGATTCCCATCAGACCACCCTTTTTGGTGGATTTTGCGTCATGTGGGGATCGCTGAACATTCCATCCGACCATGTAGTGCGGGTGTGGGAATGAGGTAACAGTGATGTAGTCCTAATAAACATCCCAGTAAGGTGTTGGTGAAAGAGTGCAGTGCTACAGTGATGGTGATAAGTAAAAATGACTACACAGACTCAGAAAAGGGTTTAAACACAAGTCCATGTGCCAGACGTTAAGAAAGCGCCAAGTAGTGAGGCTGGCTACTGGCGCAGTGCAGAGCAGTCGACATGTTTCAGCCGTAGGGGTCAGTACCCCGGCTTTCTTCAGGACCTTGTAACATAAAAGGGCTACTGCATCTACATCAAAGTAAAGGATATGTAAAACATTGTACTACAAAAACAATATATAAATTATTGTCTACCAGGAACTCCAATACTTAAGTGTCCACTGGAGGGAGATCAATGTGTTTTCTTCCTATCAAAAACATGAAAACATTTCATCAGACACTACTAGACTATACATAAACAACCACATGTTTTACACAGAGACCGATTGGCCACAACTGCACGAATAATTTGCATTCTGCATTTTTTAAACATTTCTAAACAAGCATACTAGCTTTATCACCCTGAGGCATTTCCCCGTGGTGATACTCACCCAGCTTTGTGTGGGTGAAGACCTCACCTCAACCGGCGACCGCTCGGGAGTATGAGGCCCCGCTCTGTGGTGTAGAAAAAGGGGGGACAGTAAGTACATAGCTTCACAGTGCCCAGTCCAATAACTCTACACTCAGATCCCAACAGACGTGTGCAAGCGATCCATCTTCCCCAAAAGTGAACTGCCCAAGGGGGTCCAATAAAACGTATGGGGACTATATAACCTGTAATATATTGCATTTCACAGGGTATCATATAGGCACTGGTGTGCATATCTCGATAACTAATCCTTCAGTAACATTGAAGGTCTAAAACCACTGTGCATTACCATCAGTGAGAGGTACTATAAGGCACCAAAGAATGGCCAAATTGTAACATCCTTAATCACATTGTCCTCTCATTACTAAGGAGCAAAAACGACTAGAGACAAATTGGGAGTTCCAGGGCATGCTTGCTGATACACTCCTCATTGCCTTGCAGTAAATGTGCTGACCCTATCTCCCCTACACATACTATTCCCTTAGGGTGAATGTGTTGGCTCTAACTGCTACGTGAGAACCAACATTTCAAAATTATATAGACCTGGAAGGAAGTTAACATACGGGACAGCGGGCGGCTTACCTCTCCGTGGGTACCTCCCGTCTTGTTGCGAGCGGAAGTGGAGGTGTCGGTAATGCCGCCTTGTCCACATAAGTAGTAATCGGTAATTGGATGCCGGTTGTGAGGATTTTTTCAGAAGCTAGGCACACAGGGAGGGGGAGCTGTTGGAGGGAAAGCCTAGCAGATGGTGCTGTTGATATCCCTCAGCACCCCAACCTTGAAGGCCTCCTTGGAATGTATGCTGGCCACCTCAGTGCAGAACCCTGCCACCTCAGTGCATAGGCCCATTACCTCATTGTTGAGGAAGGATGCATTAGTTAAGGGGGGTTGGCGAGAGAGAGGGGGAAAAAGAAGGATAGTTCGATGTTGTTGATTTTCTTCATAAAGAAGCTGGCGATTTCTTCGCATCTATCCACAGAGGCTGCTAAATTTGGAGGGCCGGAGGTAGTTTGTTTTTCAACGATATTAAAGAGTTCTCTGGGGTGGTTTCTAGCCTGGTCAAGCTGAGACCGGAGAAAGGAGGCCTTTTCGTTGAAGATATGCTTTTTGTATTGGGCTCTAGTTGTTCTCAGGGGAGCCAGGTTATCAGAGGTGGGATGGCTCCTCCAGGCACGTTCAGATTGTCTGAGGGTCCGGCTTTCATAGTTAAGTTCGGCATTGAACCAGGACTTGGGAGGTATGTGTTTTTGTTTTTTAAGTTTGATTGGGGCAATTAGGTCGAGGGCTTCACGAATCACAAATCATTGTAATGGCCAGTAAGGTTGTTAATGTTAAGGGAGGGAGGGGGGAGAAGTAAGTGAGTTTTGATTGTAGATTGCAGTTCGCCAGGTGGAATGAGGTGAAGGCTGCGAGTAGGTTTCATAGGTAAAGTGATCACAGTGGAGGGGCGAGTAGTAGGGCTATTCAGGGTGAAGAGGATAAGGTGGTGATCAGACCAGTCTACAGGGAGTATATTTGAGTGAGAGGCCAGATCCTTGCTTGTCAAAATCACATCAAGGGTGGCACCTTTAGCGTGAGTCAGAGCATGGCAAAGTTGGGTCAAGTCAGTGATGTCTCGGGCTTCATTAAATAGGATGACAGCAGGGTCATCAGTTTTGTTCCAGTGAATGTTGTAATCGCCAAGGAAAAGATTTTTTGAATGGGAGAGAGATGCTTGAATGATAAGCTCAGTCATCTCTTCAGTAAACGGGAGGCAATTTCCCGGGGGGTGGTACATAGTGTGTAGGCGAGTTGTGGGGAAGCCAGGACGTGTGAGGTCGGCGCAAAGGTATTCAAAGGATGTGGGGTATTGGAGCTGAACAAGTGAGATGTCAAGTTCATCTTTAAAGATTAGGGCCAGGCCTCCTCCTATTTGATCAATTCTATCTTTCTTAATGATAGAGTAGTCTGGTGGAATGAGCAAGTCGAGGATAGGGGTGGAGTGGGCTTTGAGCCAGGTTTCAGTAAGGAATGCGATGTCAATGTTTTTGTTCAGAATGGTTTCAGCAATCTCAGTTGCGTGGCAGGAGGCGGATCTGCAGTTTATCAACATACAGCAGAAGGGAGAGGGGACAGGTAATGGGGTGGGGGGACAGGGAGATAGGTTTAAGTAGTTGGGGGGTCTAGGAGAGGTCAGAAAAGGGGGGGGGGTCTGTTCGTTCCTAAGAGAACCGGGATAGTGGATTGACTAGTAGGGGGGATAGTGGATGAGGCTGAGGCGGGAGAGACAGGTGTGAGTAGTTGGGGGGTCTAGGAGAGGTCAGAAGCTGGGGGAGTCTGTTCGTTCCTAAGAGAACTGGAATAGTGGATTGACTGGTAGGGGGGATAGCGGATGAGGCAGAGGCGGGAGATATACGGGGGTTCGTAGACAAGTTAGCTCCCGAGGTCATAGAGAAAATATCACTTTGAGGAGGGGAGATCATATTGATCTTGCAGGGTGGGGCGCTTAAGGAGGGTTCGTGTGTTTAGATCTGATAGTGTGGTTACCAGGGAGGGGGTGAGTGTCGGGATTGGTGATACGAATAGGAGGTCTATAAGTGGGTGGATTGAGATGAGTGTCATTGAGCGAGGCTGTGTTGTGAGGCGGTCGATGTGTGGACAAGATCTGAGGAGAGGGATTTAACAAGGAGTGAGATATCGTTTCTGAGAGAGGAGAATTCTAAAACGAGGGATGAAAGGAGAAGTATGACCTTATTTTATTTAGGGGATTTATAGAGCGCAACTATCACCTTACAGGCATCCTGGCGCTGTGGCTCCACAGAAGTGGTAAACAGAGGAAGTAGCAGAAGGTCCCAACAGGTTAAACCTTGGGAAACAGCCAGGTTTTAACACGTTTCCTAAAGAGGAGAAGTTCCTCAGTTTGACGAATCTCCAAGGGCAGACTGTTCCAGAGTTTGGCAGCAGCAACTCCAAAGGATCTACCCCCTGCCCTGGCTTTCTTAAATCTAGGTACTCTCACCAAACACGCAGTTGTTGAGTGAAGTGCTCTAGTTGGGGTGTACCAGGCAAATTTAGCTTGCAGTGAGCTAGGCCCGAGCCCATGAAGGGCTTTAAAAACAAGGCAGAGGGATTTAAAAAATACTCTCTGCCTAAGCGGGAGCCAATGAAGTTCAGCCAATGCCGCTGAGGTAGAGGATCTTCTAGGCCAACCAAGGGCCAGTTTGGCGGCCGAAGACTGGATTCTTTGAAGTCTATCTAACAGCAGACTTGGCGACTCAAGCAGGAGGGCTTTACAATAATCGAGTCTGCTCAGGATGGTACACTTAACTACTAAAGCCCGAGCCTGTGGGGGAAGTAACGGTAGGATCTTTCGAAGGGATCTAATGAGGTCAAAGCAGCAGGACACCGTTTTCGGTACATGAGCTTCCATGCTCAACTTACTGTCCAGCATAATGCCCAAATTGCGAACAGCGGTGACTGGTTGAACTTTTATGGATGTTTCTGGAGGCCAGAAGTTATCCGGAAACGGGCGAGGAATCCGATTTCCAGCACAAAACAACACCTCAATCTTGCTGGCGTTAAACTGCAATGAGTTATTATGTAGCCAGCCAGCAGTGTCTCGCAAACAATCATGAAATGTCTCCAGCGGGATCGACTCACCCTCCCAAGACAGAATAAGTTGGGTATCATCTGCATGATTGATTGCATTGATCCGATAAGACTTTATCAATGCAATCAGTGGTTTCAGGTAAAGGTTAAACATGATCGGGCTAACTGCCGAACCCTGAGGAACCCCATGAGACACCGGAGAAAAGGCAGATTTAAAAGGGGGGAGAGACACCGCCTGCTTTCTGTTTAGTAAGAAGACGCGGAACCATCGCAAGGCACCACCACCCACCCCGTCCTCACTCAACCTTCTCAGGAGGATAGCATGATTTACCGTATCGAATGCGGCAGACAGGTCAAGCAGAATCAGAGCTGCCGCTTGACCTCTGTCTGCACGCCTTCGAAGATCCTCCATGGCCGTGAGCAGTGTCGTTTTGGTCCCAGGGGCCGGGCGAAAGCCAAATTGTATTTCATCCAAAAATTGGTGCTGCTCCAGATGATTAGAAAGGAGTGAGCTTACCCAGCAATCAACAATTTTTTCAGGGAACGGTAACGGCAAAGAGATTGGTCTATAATTCTTTGGACATTCTGGGTCCAGGGAGGGTTTTTTCAGAAGCAGGGATACTTAGGCCTGTTTCCAGGATGCAGGAACCATACCACTAGCCAGCGATTGATTACAAATCCTACGAAGGGTAGGAAATAATTCATCTCCGCAGTCTTTCCAGATCTTGTGAGGAATATGGTCCAAAGGTGATCCCGATGAAATACCGCGAGCCAGCCTACAGAGGTCCTCCTCCGTAATGGGGGGGAGCTCCGAGAGTAGATCAGCAGGCTGCCAACCAGGGCACTCATCCCCGTCCTCTGCGCCCCCATCCCCTAGACCAGTGGAACTGGTCGGGTCGGAAGTGGTACTAAGATCGTGAATAATGGCATCAATTTTTTCTTTGAAAAACAAAGCCAAAATATCGCAAAGAACCTGCGTGGGGGGAGTCGACTTCTTAGAACAGTCAGGGCTAGTTAGACTGTTCAGAATCTTAAAGATGCTCGTGGAGCTGTTTGCAGCACCTCAGATCGTGGAGCAGAAGTATTCGGCTTTGGATTTATGAATCAGGGCTTTATATTCGGCAAGTTTAGCTTTCCAGAGCACTCTGCTAGAGTCTTTATAGCCTTGCCTCTATTTCCTTTCGGCCTGTTTACAGGCCAGTTTTAAAGCCCTTAAGGATTCATTAAACCAAGGAGCCGAGGCTCTGCCCTTGTACCTGCGTTTTTTTAACGTTTTAACCTTAAGGAGTAATTGAGTAGGAATTGATGGGAGAAGTGTATCAGTAGTTGTCAGGAGGTTGTTAAGGTAAGGGTTATTGAGGGGTGGGATTTTCAGGGGGGAATGGGGGAAATTCTGGAGGAGGGGGAAGGGGGGAATTGAAATGGGGAGGAGGATCATTTTTGGGGGTAGGGGGTTTACAGGATGTAGGCTTAAGAGTGGCATTTAATTTAGGAGAACATAAAGTAGAATGAGGTGGAGAGACAGTAAGGGGTTGGCATGTCTGGTGTATTATGGGATGTTAGGCCGAATGAAGGAGTGTGTGAAGGTGGTGTCGGTGGGCAATGTGGGGGGCTGTAGGGGAGGTGAGGGGGATGGTTAATCGAGGGGGGAGAGTATGAAGTGCAACAGGGGGTGAGGTGGAGTGGGAGTAAGAGGGAGGGAGGAGAATAGAAGAGAGAAAGTTATTAGAATGGGGGGATATAGGGGGTAATTGGGGGAGGCAGGGGGCATCACTGGGGCGTTATATGGGGTGGAGGAAAGGGGGGATTGTTCAGGAGATCAACAGGATGTGAGCGTATATCCGAGAATAGGGAATTCAGGGTTAAAGAGTAGCCTGAGTAGGCGTGGGGGCATCAAGGGAGTTTGGAGGAGTCAATAGGTGGGGTGGGAGAGTTATGGGTGGAGGGGGAAGAAAGGGGGACATGTACACTGTAGGACTGGGAGACATTAAAGGGTTGGAAGGCATTAGGGGACAGGGAGACAAGGGTGTCGTAACAAGTTATGATGTTGAGAGCGAGGGAGGTAAGTAGAGATTGAGAGTAATCAACTTGATTGGGGGAAGAGGAGTGTGAGATGATGAGAGAGATAAAGGTGGAAGAGGGTGAAGGGAATCAGTGTTAGTAAGGGAGATGGGTCAGGGGATGTTAAATGCTGTTGTTGGGTAGGGGTAACGATCATGGGGTGTACAAGAGGGGGTGGGTAGGTTAGGGAGAGCAGATAGGGGGGTAGGGGCGATGATGGTGGGTGAAGAAGGAGCTGAGGGATGGGGTAAGTCCGAGGGAGGCGACAGGGGGCAAGGTTTAGGATGGAAGGAGTTGGGTTTAGGGGTTCAGGAGGAGAGATGGAAGGATTGAGGGATTGTGTGAGGGATTTGGAAATTGAGCTGAAGTAGGATTCAAAGATGTGGAGGTGATTTTCAGATGCCTGTATGGGAATGTTTCCAGATTTGAAGATGGAGGTGACGGAGGAATAAGATTTTCCATTTCAAAGTGCGTTTGGTGAAGAAGATGTAGTTGGTGATAATGGAGGAGTTAAGGCTATTATGGTGATCAGAAAATAAGGTTTCTGGCTGGAGACTGGAAGAAAAGGCCGGACTCGATGAGGTGGTCCTTAACTGGTTCTCCTCATTCTTCCACAACCGCTCACAAAGAATCAAAATCAGAAGCTCTGAATCTGACCTCCATCCAGTCATAAGGGGAGTTCCCCAAGGCTCAGTGCTCCCCCCCCAACTCTTTAACATCTACATGGAACCCCTCACCACCCTACTCAGAAAAGCCAACATGCACTTTCACCTCTACGCTGACGATACACAACTCTACCTGGAAATCTCCTCTTCTAAAGACATCCATAGACTAAATGAAACACTAAAGGATGTCCCACGTTGGCTGTCAAGCAACCATTTAAAGCTTAACCCGGACAAAACTGAACTACTTCTTATCTCGAACAAAGAAGAGAACCCACAAATGATCGAATGGCTAAAAGATATTGATGCACTCAATGGGAACCTCTCCTTGGCTGACTCCGTCAAATCATTAGGCATCACTCTAGACTCTAAACTTGATTTGACCAAACACATCAAGATCTCGTCAAAGAGTGCCTTCCTTAACTTGAAACATCTAAACAAAATTTAACCTTTCATTCCATCCAAAGATCTCCAACAAGCCACCCAAGCATTGGTTCTATCACGACTGGACTATGGAAATGCAATCCTCTCGGGAATACCTAAAAGTCACCTAGCTCCTCTGAAAACAACCCTCAACGCGGCAGCCAGAATGGTCACAGGAATAAAGAAATTCAATCACATTTCTCAGGCACTAAAAGAACTCAAGTGGCTACCAATCGAAATGCTGGCAAACTTTAAAACAGCCTGCCTCACCTATAAAGCCCTTCACACAGGCAAACCAGAATATCTGGCATGCAAAACTCAGAAAAGCGGGTCAGAACAGGACCCTCAGAAGCTCTAACACCCTACTTCTAATCCCACTCAAAGCACGAAAATAAAAAACCACGGCCAGGTCCTTAGCCGGAAATGCTCCCGAAATATGGAACTCTATCCCCCCCACATCAGAACTATTCCTTACTTCCCGTAATTCAAAAGCCAGCTCAAAATCCTTTTCCTCGACCGCGCCCTATCGAACAGATAGGAACCGCTTGGAGTGTTCAAAACGCCTTTGCTCTCCTCTACGATGCGGTTGGCCAACTCTACTTTGACTCGTATCCTGAATGTATCGCTGACTGTATTATATTTGCTTTCTTTTGCACTGCTCTCTACTTGTTGTAAAGCGCTCCGATACCTCCCGGTCAGGCTAGCGCTATATAAAACTTCTTAAATAAATAAAATGTAGCACACATTTATTTGGTATATAGTTGAGTTATTCTGTTGCTCAGGATGACGTAGCTCTTGGTTTGTGTGCATGACACCAACAACTTAAGATGGCTACCTAAGAGTGCATTTCTGTACATTTCTTAAAGGGACAGATATCAGGTTGGATATTTGAGTAGCAAGATGGCTTCCAGGTGAGAAGGGGTGAGGAGTGTAGCATGCTAGATGGTGGTCAAGAGACAAGGCCTCATGGTAGATGTAGTCACTTGATGACACTGTGTTAATGGATTAGAGAGTTGTGCTCCTTGAGTGAAGTTAGTTCAGTAGCAAGAAGGCTGCCAGGTGAGAAAGGGGGTGAGGAGTGTAGCATGCTGTGTAGGGGTGAAAAGACAAGGCCTCATGGTAAATGTAGTTATTTGTAACATTTGTGATGATTATTGTACCATAGCTGTATATTGTACAGATCTTTGATTGAACACACCTTTAAATGAGCCCACATTGCATGCTTCCATTCTTATAGTATTTGATGCACCACTTACAAACACAAATGGAATATGATACCATTTTTGCAATGAATATTTCTAGTGCAATTTGCAACATCATTCTTTGGCACATACAAAATAACTTCTGAGAATTAATCTACGTACCATGTTCACAGAGTGAATGTAAACGTTGACAGAAAATGATATGTGATTGCCGACAAGAATTTGTGATATTGTGTCAGTTCTTGTAGTATGGCCGACCAGAGGTCATTACTCCCTACATTCCTTCCAAGCCCTCAGGTTGTAGGATGGCCAAGACCTTCTCCTCCACGGTATGAGTTTTAATGGCACGCTGGGAGGCCCTCTGCCAGTTCTCTGTGCCTCCAGGAGGTGGGTGCTGTACTTCTTATAAACCTTCTTCAGTAGGTTATTCCACCTCTTCCTAATGTCGCTCTGTGCGCTCTGGGAGTTTCAAACAGCATTCTTCACACTGTTGACTTTCCGTCCCCACATTTCTGATCTCGTGCTGGACTTGGGAACCAAAGGTTTCAGGCTCAACTTTAAGGATTTCTTCCACCATGCTTGTTAATTCCATTTCACATAAGTCTGTTTTTTTGAGGCCCACAGTGAGGGGTTAAAATAAATGTTAGGGTAGTGAGTTCAAAAGCATATTTAAGAAGGGAATAACGGCTTAGGTTGTGTAAATGGACTTAAAGGGTGGTGGTGGTAGTTAATGAGTGAAACTTCAGAAATGATGGCAAAGTATAGAGGTCAAGTTATGGGTGTCTTTTATAGTGTGGTTTGCAGGTGTGGCCACTTGTGACAAGATTTCAGAGGTGTGGTACCTGGGTCCAGCCAACAGTAGTTTTCAGGTTTAATTTTTTATTTTTTAGTCCTTTGCACATTGGCTATAGACCACCTTTAAATAACCGCTGTTGGCTGTCTATCGCCATGAGACTGCCAATGTCACTTTGTACTCGAAATACACTCAGCAGTGTATTCGATATCATGACTGCGTCTGCAGCTCACCATCGACAAATCAGTCTGCTGTGATGCTGCCACAAAACCCCAACAGGATCTTCAGGGCGGCGGTGTATGATTGGGACTGCTCAATTGAGGAAATATAAATTTTATGGTCAAGTTGTGTTCCCTAGCGCGTACCCCACCGTCTCCATGTACCAGCTTAAAGTGCATGTAACTTCCCTCCTGTGCCAGCCATGAAGACGCAAATACATTTGCGTCCAACGTCAACATGTCCTCTTTCAGACCCACCCTGAATGGGTTAATTAGTCCGTTCCTAAGTATGCTATGCCAACGTCTTTTTGTAGTACACTTTACACGTTTTTCTGCTCTGGCCAAGTAGGCCCTGAATTTCTGCCATCGAGCCTTTTTTTCTGGCTTCTGACTCTGAAAGCCTCAGCCCAGGCTGCCTCTGTACCCGTGAACTCTGACTTACTTCCAGCGCGGCCCACCGCGCTCAGCTCAGCCTGCTGCCTGCCAAGACTGACTATAACCTTCGAGTTATCTGTCCCGCTCCTCGAAAATACATTCCTGCCTACTAGCTTCAGTAAACATCCCCCTCATCTACAGAGCCAAAGGGCCGACCTGTCTCAGTGCAAGTAATTCATAGCCTCTGTTACCATGCTCCCATGGAAGGCCCCATGCCCCACTCTTCTCATGCAGACACTCAGGCGCTCATACACGCATCCATAGTCAGTATAGAATAGCTTCTGCCCCAGAGACCTTTCCGTCCAGATAATATGGTTCCCAAACATCAGATATCAGATGTGATAGAAGTACAAGTTGATCTGACATGACAGACTTCTGTCTCTTTCCGTCAGTGTAAATGTCAAGTCCCCTGCACCCTCCAGTTTCACGTCAATCACACGTCATGCAGCTGCGCGCGCATCCAAGTTTCCGATTTCTGCTGACATTGCAACATTTCTGTTAGTGCCACCCCTTTGTGACACCTACCTGTGACGTTTCTAGCACACACCTCCAGTTCACGCCTAGTCCACGCCTTCTGATTACGTACTAGTAACACGTGGATACTGTTATCTTGTCTTCTCTCAGCTGTTACGCCTACTGTATTGCTTCCTATGACATGAATTGAGTATATAAGCTATGTACTGTAAATAAAATGTAGCGCGCTCTATCCCTTCTTCCACCCCTGTGGTGGGAAGAACATGATATCCTGGTCTTGACCATTCCTTTAAGGAATAAACCCCTAAGAACTCTAACACCACGGACTCTGGTTCTTTCTTTCCGACTTGAGTTATTATTGATTAAGTACTTACCTGCATAGAAATTTCGACGGTAAATTATATATTTACATCATTTTGGCGCCCGAACAGGCACCCCTCCCCCACCTCACGCGCCGGTTGGTGCGTTGCAAGCTCTGTCTCCTGCCATCAGTTAGACGGAAACTACGCGTACCGGCAGGATTTCCTGCATCTCCCTCTGGCCCACGGAGGTGACGAAGACTGCGATCAGTACCCAGACGAGGCGGTGAGGAGTGCGGAGGATCCCGACCAGAGCCTAGCCGAAAGAAGCAAGGTCCGAGGTGTCAAGAGGCCCACCAGTTTTCCGAAGTTTCCCGAAGTTTTTCCGAAGTGTCGAGTCGAGTCGAGTTTTCCGAGGCCTTCTGTTTCCGTGCTTCCCGGTGAGTACCATTGCTGGGACGTATCTAGACGGGTTTGGGTACACAAGTCCGGTCTGCACTGTTTGTAGACAGTGTATCTGTACTGTTTAGCAGTATATCTAGTATTCTGAAGTTCTGCACTGTTTACCAGTATATCTGTACTGTTTAGCAGTACATCCAGTATAGGGGGTAGTCATATATGTTTCAAAAAAAAAAAATGTCTTTTTATGTGATTAATGTCGTGGTATGAGTGTGACTGTTTTTGTGCATTATTGTGTTCTTGTATAACCAGCTATATTCAGTATTAAGTAGTTAGGGTTGAGCATTCAGCATTAAGTAAACAAGATGCCGTTTTTCGATAAATTAAAGCAAATAGGAACTAGGAAAGGGATACTAGAGGAAGCAATTCCTATCCCCCCTAGGGACACTCCAGGAAACTTTATGTACCACAAGCATGGCATAGATGCCATATTATATCTAGATTTATGGGCCGACTATACTAAGCATCTAGACGAAAGACACAGATGGCCTGTTACCGGAACATGGGATGCCGAGTGCATCATGAAGGTAGAGGAAGCACTATGGAAAAAGAAAGCCAGACAATCTCAGAAAGACGCCATAGAGTTTTGGCGTAAAGAATCACATAAGCGTGCTGAAAAAGCACTACGTAGAGAAGACAGACTTAAAGAATCAGACAAGGCCCAAGAAAACGAGTTAGTTACCGAGGGGATCCGAGTAAAAACAGAGCAAGTAGACCGCGCACGAAATAACATCGTAAACGGTATGTATCTCGCGGCCGAGGGTTCGCCTGAGGCCATTTCGGAAATACCGAAAAATCTGCCGACACCATTAGTTCCAACTAAAGTAATGCATAAGACTACTAAAGACATATTCCTGAATTCCTATCTAGAGGATGTAGCACCCGCTTACACCAATCTGCCTGTCCGCGCCCTGCCTAACGACAGGGACGGGGGTGGTAACCCGCCCCAAGATCATATTCCGCCAGTACCACAACAGAAAGCTCCTGTTCCACCACCTCCACCACTTCCCGCACCTAAAGTTGATCTACCGAAACCACTTCTACCTGATCCTACTAAAAGACAAATTCAAGTTCAGATACAGACTCCGCCGAGAGATAATGCCCAAGCTTCCGCCTCAGGGGGTGCGACCGGGGGTCTACACACCCCGCCATTGACACGCAGGTTACAGCTCGGGGACTTGCGGAGTCCTTTTACGTTCAAGTCACCCCGCCTTGACATATTCAAGGAAAACCTTTCAGTTTGCAGATATGATCCAGTACCCGGTAAAGACAATATAATGATGATGGCATCACTACGGTTAAGATCTGCTACTGATTTCCTGCTGTGCTATGCAGGGATGAAGGAGCGCCTAGACAGAATATATGAGTTTGTTCAGACTGGGAAAGACCCTGACAGTATTCAGGAGGCCATGGAGCGTCAGAAAGTTGACGTTCAAGCACAGATACTACGTTTTTTCATAAATTGCCTAATAAGAGAACGAGACAGGCCTGGGACAGATCAGAGTGAATTAGATGCACTAAACAAGTGGGGTCAAAATATATCTGAAGTGAAACACGATAGGGGAACTTGCATAGCCAGTATGTACAAGAAAATTAGAAAGGCAGTGATAGATATACACCAAAAAGAGAAAGAAAAGGCTTCCTCCGAGGAGGAAGAAGAACTTGAAGAACCAGAAAAGACTACAGATACTATAGCGTATGTAGGTAAGGGAACTTACCTTAGGAAAGGTATCCGTCCAGAAAGCAAGAGAGTTTTTCTCTCTGCCTTAACAAACCCGAATTCTTCTGAACATCAGTTCCAGGAGACTGATAAAAGACTCCGGGACCGAGTGGGGTACCACATACTCAATTCGATGGATGAACAAGAACTAGCCCGTCAGCCATATTATGGGCTGAAAATCCGGATATGTATAATGATGACACGGTAGTGCAGACATTTCTGAACCTCTCCCCAGACGAACAGAAATTAGCAGGTGTATACATGATTCAGCACCTCCTCACGAAATACAGAAACCAACATTCTGATCCAGGTCCCTTACATGAAACATTAGAAGCACTACTCATGGATAGATGGAGAGGTCTCAGTACCAAGTTAATACAAATAATTCTAGAACAACGACATAGATATAACACTTTCATAAGCTCTGAATATGTTCCCGCTCCGCCCCCAGAAAGGAAAATGTATCACATGCAACGCCTGAGTGGCATTGAAAGTCAGAATCCCTTACGAGAAGTGCACCCAGTTATGGGTGAGGACCATCTCTTGAAACGTGTATATGTACACACGCCACTGACTAAGTTAGAACTGTTAGAAATGAAGAAACTAGTCCCGAGCCATGATAAAGACCCTGCAGGTTTTCACAGAGAGCTTAAAGACATGCTACTGATGGGGGATTACACATATGAAGATATCATGAAAATGTTAAAGGTACTGCTGCCCACGGGCATCTATGAGAAACTGAAGGAAAAGGAATGGGAGGTGGGAGAGAAAAAGATCGTATGGGCAGAAATAGAAGACGAAGAGAACAAACGTGTCCCAGGGGTAGGCCTTGGGGACAAAACTAAAGCATTACCTGGTTTAATAGTACAGGTTCTGCCAAGATTATTGACAACTAGAAAAGAAGACTGGGATGCAATTTCAGCATGTAAACAGAAACCCGACGAAGATACTAGTGACTTTTATTCAAGATTCGAGAAATGTTTTATTATTAATAGTGGTCTTAAACCAAGTAGCGAGTCGTACCCGCATCTTTTTGTATCAAAGTTAGTTGAGAATTCCCTGTTAGCAGTCAAAAATCGTGTATACAAGGTTGAAAGTACATGGCAAGCAAATACGCCATCCCAGATGTTACAAATGTTACAATACCATCAGAATAGAATTAGAGAAGAACAAGATCAGGAACAGAAACGTATGAAAGACACGAAAATGAAAATGTTAGTAGCTCAATCGGTCCATACCGACGGAAACAGAAAGGGTACGAACCAGACAGGTCACGCCGCAGGTCCCGTTAAAGGGACATGCAATTATTGCAAGCAGCCAGGTCACTACGTACATGAATGTCCAGTCCTGAAACATAACATAGCAACAGGTAAAACTAAAGAAAGACCGCATCCACCAAGACAAGATCTGGTTCAGCAACAGACCTCACAGAATGTACAACCTATGCAGAACACACAGCCTATGCATGCTTCATCTCATACAGCACAGACAGTAGCGGTATCACAGCCACAGCCCATTGCCTCGACTCAACAAGTTTCCCAACAGATGTACCAGTATGCCCAATCTGCTTATCCAGAGTACCAACGATACACATGAAACAGCCTAGAGAGGGAATTTGGCTTGCCTCTTATTGAAATTCCTGTAGATCAAGAAGGTCCTTATGTACACAGTCAAGTATTGGGAAAAGATAGAAAGTTTTTAATTGACACAGGGGCAAGCCGCACAACGATCAGTCATAATGAAGTCCCAGGGGCACCCCTCTCAGGCTCACAGAATGTTTCCCTTGGTTTTTCAGGACAGCCTATTGTAAATGAAGTATCTGAACCAGTTCCCCTGGCTGTGGGTCCATTATCACGAGTTACAGACTTGTTACTTACGAAATCATGCCCAGAAAATCTGTTAGGAATTAAAACATTGAAGGCTCTAGGAGCTATAATCTGCTGTTCCCCGGAGGGAGTTAGACTCTTTCTACGGGATTTCAAGGGTCATTATGTGTTGCGAGAATTCGATGTCAGATTAAAAAATGTACCAGATCACCTGTGGGCAAAAGGCCCAACTGATGTAGGTTGTATGCATATCACGCCATACCGTGTTACACTCAGGACAGGAGTTGTTCTACCACGAATCAGACAATACAAGTTACCCCCCGATGCTGTAGTGGCTTTACTGGAAATAATTGAGGAGCTCATAGCCCAAGGAGTGGTCGTAGAGACCGACTCCAATATCTGTAATTCACCCATCATTCCAATTCTTAAACGTACTGACCCCAAAGCACCGCCAGTATATCGGCTGGTGATTGATCTTCGAGAGCTGAATAAATGTATTGTACCACAGTACCCTGTGGTCCCCGATATCTCTTCCCTATTGACTGCTATTGACTCAGAAGCAACGTTCTTTACTGTAATTGATCTCAGGAACGCTTTCTTCAGTGTACCTATTGATCCAGAGAGCCAATGTCTCTTCGGATTCAGTTTAAATGGACGAAGTTTCAAATTTTCCCGCGCACCTCAAGGATTCACAGAAAGCCCCAGCATCTATAGTCAAGCACTGAAAAGACAACTAGATTGTATTCAAATGCCAGTTAACACCGCTTTACTGCAATACGTCGATGATCTGCTGATCACCGCACGAAGTGAGCCCGAATGTGAACAAGCATCACTGACAGTTTTACATTTCCTAGCCGACAAGGGACACAAGGTGTCTCCTTCGAAGCTACAATTCTGTGTTCAGCAAGTTGTGTACTTGGGTCACTTGCTGTCCAAAGTGGGGAGACAGCTCACTCCCGATCGCATTCAGTTAATTGTAAATATGCCACGACCCCAGACACAAAAGGAAGTGCGGGCCTTCAAAGGCCTCACCTCGTACTGCAGACAATGGATTCCTCAATATGCATTTCTAGCTAAACCACACATCCAGTTAACGACGCAGGAGGCAGCAACTTCGACTATCCTCCCTTGGACTCAGGAACATACACAAGCCTTTGAGGAATTAAAGAAAGCATTATGTCAAGCACCAGTTTTAGCGACACCATGCTACAGCAAACCGTTTACACTTTTTGTTACAGAACATGATGGTACAGCATTGTCTGTCCTCACTCAAGACCAAGCAGGTTCACATAAGCCTTGCGCCTATTTTTCAAGTACATTGGATTCAGTAGCCCAGGCACTCCCTGCGTGCTTAAAGTCAGTAGCAGCAACAGCGTTAGCAATAAGACAGAGCGATTCAATTGTTTTAGGACATCAGTTAACAGTACAAGTGCCACACTCTGTAGAAGTCCTGTTAAACAGAACCCAGACTCAACACTTGACTATAGCACGACTGACAGGTTACGAATTAACGCTATTCCAGCCACACATAGAAATCAGACGCTGCAGCATTCTGAACCCCGCAACACTGTTACCTACAAATATGACAGATCCAGCCCCGCATGATTGCATAGAGATCATTAGTGCAGTAACAAAGCCACGACGAGACTTAACAGATGTTCCACTGACAAATCCAGACCTGACACTTTATGTGGACGGTTCATGTATGAGAACAAGTACAGGAGAATTAGTGGCCGCATATGCAGTGACCACTGAAACCGAAGTTAAAGAAACACATCGTATTGACACACTGTCTGCTCAAGCGGCAGAGCTTATTGCTCTGACCCGAGCCTGTATTCTAGCCAAGAACAGAAATGTCAACATATACACTGATTCCCGTTATGCGTTCGGAGTCGTACACGACTTCGGCATGTTATGGCAAGAACGAGGTTTCCTGACCTCTCATGGTGCCAAGATCCAACACGGTCCCCTCATTCAAGCACTGTTAGAAGCAATACATCTGCCTTCAGGCATATCCGTCATGAAGTGTAAGGCACATACTAAAGTTACAGATTCTGTTTCCCAGGGTAACGACCTGGCAGACCAGACAGCAAAACATACAGCACTGACTCACACTCAGACAACGGAGGTGACAAAGACAATAGGACCGACACATTGTATGACGGTCAGGGATCCCACACTAGATGTTATAGATATTCAGACACATGCTACCCCAGATGAAATAAAGAAATGGATTGAACTAGGAGGGATCCAGACAGATCAAGGTTGGATGACGAAGGGAAAATCTACATGGTTTCTCCCTGACTCTATGGTTCAAGTCATGATTAATACAGCACATAGTCCAGCACACCTAGGAGAAAAAGCGATGTTAGACAGTTTACAAAATCTTTGGAGCAATAAACACTTACGAGCAGCAGCGAAACAGAAAGTGCGTACTTGCATGATCTGTTGTCAGTTCAATCCAGGTAAAAGCGTCCCTGTAGAGCAAGGTGGATTTCATCCTCCCGATCACCCTTTTGAAGTCCTCCAGATGGATTATATCCAGATGGACCGTTGTCGAGGATTCAAATATGTCCTCGTAATTGTTTGTGCTCTGTCCCGTTGGACCGAAGCTTATCCAGTCCCAGATTATACTGCCCCGACCACTGCCAGGCAGTTGGTTCGTGAATTCTTCCCACGGTACGGCTTGCCTCGTGTCGTGTATTCAGATAACGGTCAGCCATTCTCATCCGAATTAATGAAGCAGGTTTCCTTGCTGCTAGGATATCAATGGAAATTCCATTGTGTCCGACATCCCGAAGCCGCAGGCCTTGTAGAGAGGCATAATCAGACATTAAAGACACGCCTTGCTAAAATATGTCAAGAGAAAGGGGTCGACTGGATAGTCGCCCTGCCAGTGGCACTGTTCTATATGAGGATGGTTGCCCACTCGAGATCAGGACTATCCCCGTACGAAGTGGTCTTTGGCAGACCACCGAATATGTGGGGGACGCCCATTCCGAAGAAAATTACTGATGTTGATTGCAATATGTTGACAGATTACCTTGCCTCCTTGATGTCTGCACTCCAATCATGTCGTTCACAGGTTGCCGCAGCCTTCCCCGACAACACTGATGTAAAGCCGCATGATGTCCGTCCAGGCGATCTGATTCTCATAAGAAACTTTGACAGGAAAAGCCCGCTGGAGCCCCGCTGGAAATCGCCGAAGACCGTTCTACTTACTACGAGGACAGTGGTGAAGGTTGAGGGCAGGAAGGGGTGGATCCACATGAGCCATGTTAAACTGTGCAATGAACTGAAATCCGATCCAGGCTCATCCACCCCTTCCAAAGACTGTATCGAGCCCAGTGACATTAAAATTTCCGAACGAGAGAAAACTCCCCAAGAGGAGTACCGACTCAAGCTTCGATCTAGCAAGTCAGACAGTTTAATTGTTTAAGTCCTCCCCTAGGTGAATCGGTTAAATAGTTTCTGACATGTATCCCCTAGATCGAGATAGAGAGAGAGAATTCAAGAAACGTACATATTGCAAATCACTGCGTAGTCACTGTATAGTGACATTATTAATCATGTTTTTTCTAAGTCTTCTAATTATTGTTGCAAGCATACTCCTCCCTATCTATTACCCTATTTTCAAGCGTGAACAATCTGCTTACAATGTTTCTGCTGAACACTCTTTTAGCGAGTTACCTCCACATGAACTTTCTTACAGACTTGCGCTGCGCAACAACACATTCATTAGTATGCTACATCATTCCCATCAGACTAATAATGCTACAAATTGCTGGATATGTGGCCGACTCCCTCCCTACCAGAATTACAAGGGAGCTCTGCCCCTCTTTCCGTACCCGTTCACTCACAATGGCTCCTGTGGTGCATGGTTTAAAATAATTAATTCCTTAGATCCTGATATTGCTGTTTTCGATGGGGGCTGGGTTTGGGGAAACTTGAACTTGGTCCTGCTCGACGTCTGTTACCCTGATAAAGAGGGACTCCCCACTCGAATAGGAACTGATCTAGAGAATGAAGTGTATGGATTAGGTAATTACACAATTAACCTTATGATTCTTACTGTTGAATCCGAAGCTGCACCAGTTCTGCCCGTTATGTCAGTACTACCAGTCACTGGTGAATTATGTGTCAGGAAGAAAGGTTCAGTACACTTAGGTCATAGTAAATGTACTACTGTGGTCGAATTCAGTAATCATGGTAAATCGTCCTTTAAAGCTATCAGTCATTCCTATTTTGTTTGTGGTCATACCGCATACATACGCTTACCTCCAGATTGGGATGGTACCTGTTACATTGCATTCCTTCTGCCACCTGTTTTTCTAGCTCCTCCTGATTATCACAGAAATACAAATCTAGTAAAGAATAGACTCAGAAGAGATATCTCACTTGTCGACTACACAGAAACGGCATGGGAGCAATACACAGATTTTAATAAAGGATTCTTTTTCTTTTTAGGCCCTGTCCAAAATAGTAAACTAATACGCAGATTAACTAGAACACTTGAAGCAGTAGTGAATGAAACTGCCTCCGCCTTAGGTAACTTAACAGAAGAGCAGTCCGCCATGCGGGTTGTTGTTCTTCAGAATCGTCTTGTTATTGACGTCATCTTGGCAGATAGAGGTGGAGCCTGTAAGGTCATCGGGTCAAGTTGCTGCGTTTTCATTCCACAAAACGCACCATCTGTATATCAAGCTATTACACGTCTCCATAAAATTGCAAATCAGATACATCAGAATCCAGGCACCTGGACTTGGTCCGGTTGGTTCTGGACAACGTTAACCGTTTGGGGATGGAAGATCCTATCCTTCCTAGGCATTGGCCTAGTCCTAGTATTCAGTTGCTGCCTGTGCCTGCAGTGTGGGCCAGCGATTTGTGGACTGTGTGCCACGTCATGTATTGAACATTCCAGTTTCCTTTCAAAACGCAAAAGAAAGAAAGAAGAGCAAATGATGTTACAAGAACAAACTGATCGGTTCATGAGGATCGATATATCATGAAGGGTCCGTAGGGAACAAGGAGGGAATGAGGAAATATAAATTTTATGGTCAAGTTGTGTTCCCTAGCGCGTACCCCACCGTCTCCATGTACCAGCTTAAAGTGCATGTAACTTCCCTCCTGTGCCAGCCATGAAGACGCAAATACATTTGCGTCCAACGTCAACATGTCCTCTTTCAGACCCACCCTGAATGGGTTAATTAGTCCGTTCCTAAGTATGCTATGCCAACGTCTTTTTGTAGTACACTTTACACGTTTTTCTGCTCTGGCCAAGTAGGCCCTGAATTTCTGCCATCGAGCCTTTTTTTCTGGCTTCTGACTCTGAAAGCCTCAGCCCAGGCTGCCTCTGTACCCGTGAACTCTGACTTACTTCCAGCGCGGCCCACCGCGCTCAGCTCAGCCTGCTGCCTGCCAAGACTGACTATAACCTTCGAGTTATCTGTCCCGCTCCTCGAAAATACATTCCTGCCTACTAGCTTCAGTAAACATCCCCCTCATCTACAGAGCCAAAGGGCCGACCTGTCTCAGTGCAAGTAATTCATAGCCTCTGTTACCATGCTCCCATGGAAGGCCCCATGCCCCACTCTTCTCATGCAGACACTCAGGCGCTCATACACGCATCCATAGTCAGTATAGAATAGCTTCTGCCCCAGAGACCTTTCCGTCCAGATAATATGGTTCCCAATCATCAGATATCAGATGTGATAGAAGTACAAGTTGATCTGACATGACAGACTTCTGTCTCTTTCCGTCAGTGTAAATGTCAAGTCCCCTGCACCCTCCAGTTTCACGTCAATCACACGTCATGCAGCTGCGCGCGCATCCAAGTTTCCGATTTCTGCTGACATTGCAACATTTCTGTTAGTGCCACCCCTTTGTGACACCTACCTGTGACGTTTCTAGCACACACCTCCCGTTCACGCCTAGTCCACGCCTTCTGATTACGTACTAGTAACACGTGGATACTGTTATCTTGTCTTCTCTCAGCTGTTACGCCTACTGTATTGCTTCCTATGACATGAATTGAGTATATAAGCTATGTACTGTAAATAAAATGTAGCGCGCTCTATCCCTTCTTCCACCCCTGTGGTGGGAAGAACATGATATCCTGGTCTTGACCATTCCTTTAAGGAATAAACCCCTAAGAACTCTAACACCACGGACTCTGCTTCTTTCTTTCCGACTTGAGTTATTATTGATTAAGTACTTACCTGCATAGAAATTTCGACGGTAAATTATATATTTACATCACAATTCATAATACGATGGGTGGTTGTCCACCAGCCTAGCAGCGGCATGGAGTAGACAGACACAGTTCTACTGCGGTATGACTGCCAACCTCGTAATTAGGCTCTTAGTGTGTAGCTCTAAACAGTGTACTTCCTGTGGGCTAATGTGTGATGCAAACTGTAAATTAAGATCGTTGCTATTGAACTTGTCTACAAATTGTTGTGCAGCAGCTATGGTGCAGTGCCAAATAATGAACAAGTCATCAAAATGGGGCAACCATAAAACCACATTTTTCACAATGTCCTGGGCGAACTCTTGGACCACCACCTGCTCCTCCCACCAGCCCAATTGCAGATTTGAATAACTGGGGGCAAAGCAGGTGCCCATGATTGTCACTCTCAGCTGCTGGAAGAGAACATGCCCAAACAAGAAGATGTTACTGCGCCGGCACCAGCGAATCATCATAAGCAACATCGAAGTATGCTTATATAATGCCTTTGGTCTAGAGCTGAGAAAATATTAAACTGCTCTTATCCCATCCTCATGGGAGATGATAGTATATAAGGGTGAAACGTTCATGGTCATATAAACATCCTCCCAGTTGATGTCAGACACCTTTTTCAAAAATTTGCCGATGTCCTGCACATAAGAGGACAAGATTCTAACAAACTCCTAGAGGAAAAATTCTATATACCTTGTAGTACTCTCGAATAAGCCCCCAATCTCTGAAATAATGGGCTACCCAAGTTGTTTGGTCAGATTTTTATGGACTTTCATTATGAGGTATAAAATAGGTAAAATCCGTGAATTTGTTCTCAATAATAAAAATTCTGCCTGTGTGATGATTCCTACTCTTCTTCCCTGAACTAGTTCAGCAAGATATTCAATCTTAATATTCTGGGCTACACATTTATCAATTTTACAATAGCACTGGGAGTCTCCCAAATGCCCCAGCACTTCTTTCATATACAAATGCAGTGGGCATAATACAATATTTCCACCTTTATCCACCTGTTGAATCACAATAACTTCTCTTTGGTGGATATTTTTGATTAGGCACTTGTATTTTGATTGAAAAAACCAGTTAGTTCTCCAATCTGGCCGTTATTCACTTGGCATTGCAACATTTTGAGATAATGAACTACTAGTTCAGAAAACATACCAATAGAATCATGTGGAGCTACAGGGGAGAAAATAGTTTTAGGCTTAAATGGTGTCACTGGTCTGTCCGCATCCCCCAAGAGATACTGTCCATGTCTCTTAGGAGTTCCAAATAAAAAATGTGCAGGTTGCCCATGTCTCTTCACTGTGTCATGATTCATGGTGGGGCCATTTGACTTTTTTTATGGAATTTACACAACTTTAGCTTCCTGATAAATTTGAAGCAATCAATCCTTGTTTGGACATAGTCCAAAGTAGTTGGAGCATAATACGATAAACCCAGGGATAAAATGCTCTCTCCAATACTTAATTTCATGTCAGACAGAAAAATTATATTGGTCAAACTGTTCTCATTTATTTCTTCTTCTGGGTATTACCTGTTATGTCACTTTTGTAATCCAGATCTACATTTTTACAACTCGCCTATGTAGTGAGCATGTGCTCCTTCGAAGGAGACATCTTGAAATCGATTCCCTTTTTGGCCCAAAAACGTGCACGCACTGCATTGCTTTCAAAGGCAATGCATGCTCGTTTGGTGATTCCCTTGCGGGAGAGAGCGACGCCATGTGTAAGCAATTATCGAGCTCGCTCCCGCAAGGTAAACGCTGCGTGTCCCTGCTCTCGACTGCACTCCCCCCACCCCTCCCACTTGTTTTCTAGTCGGGCGCTACAACATCGCCCCGCTAACCAGCTTCTCACCACCCAGTTGACTGCAGGCTACTCTACATGCATAAGAGGGGGCATCAATCCCAGCTACCAGGATAATACCCGCCTCCCCACACTTTCGCGACCGCGTGGCTAGGATGTCAACTACGAGCAACAGTCCCCATAGTCTGTTAAAAGGAGGGCCACTCACCCCTCTACGTTGGGGGCAAACCAGTCCCAAAGAGCCTTGTGCTCTGCTGGTGCAACTCTGTGATCCCATGGACCAACTGCAAAGGGTTTACAGACGTCTATCTACTGCACGAGAATATGAATTAGGACATGGGTGTTAAACACATTGCAAAGACTTTCATCTCTTCTTGCACTCATCTGGTCACAATTTAAACTTAAACTTTTTTATTTAATATTCAAGCAAAATTTCAGTATGCAAAACAATTATTTTTACTACCTTGAGTCCTTGTTACTTTAGCCTGTCGAAATGTATCCGAAAAGACACCCCACAATGGTTATAAAAAATGATTGACACTGAGAACACCCTTAGAGACTCCACTTGAGTTGGCAAGTGTATGGATAGATAACCCGTTATCAGTTGGGTGACTTTCGAAAGTGTTGGCAGCATCTTGATCGTTAGCAGCTCTGTCTGGAAGTCACTGCTATCTGTGTACACACAAACGCTCACATCCGTAAACTGTTGCACACTTTCTGTGTCTTTGTTGGCTAACCCGACTAAGAAGCAGATGGCCTCTTTGCATACTCCCTGACCCATGATTTTAAAAGCGTAATACAAATTACAAACTAATGTAGAGTATTTGAGTTTCACGTGATTGTAAAGTAGGGAATATTTTAGTTTTCTGTGTATCATTAAATACTTAATAGACTTGCATAGCGAGTGGATGGAAACTTGTAACTTGATGGAAACTCTGTGTAAACCGAGATGCAGCTTTGAAAATTCACAAGGCTGTTCGGCACATCCTTAGTTCGCTGAAGCATATTTGTGACTCATACGCAGTTGCTGTCTGGGTAGGTCAATATTTCTATCCCCCCAAGCAACACCAGTGCAGCCGATCTGCAGGAACCAATAATCTGTTCCGAGCTTAAAAACGAACAAAAGAAAACCCTTGCTTCTTGGTGGTCACATTTTCTAGACCAACACTCCCTTCTCTTAAAGGGAGGCATGCTGCCTGAGCAGTAATAGTAGCTTCAGAAAGGGACTTTGGCCTACTGAAGAGAGCACTACCGGGAAACTGAGGCGCTGTGTACATTGAGGAGCTGTGTACACCGAGGCACACTGAGGCGCTCTACACTCCTTGAGGCAAGCTCTACACTCTAAACTTATTTTAAGTCTGTTACGTATTTTTTTTTTGCGGGAGATTTTGTTAGAATTGCATTTAAATTGTGATGAATACTTAAAAAAGCATGATGAGGCCTGCCAACATTTGAAGAACATGTTCATTTGGCGGTGCCGACCTGCACTTGGCACGTAATTAGCACACACATGCTAATGGTGCTGCCTATATCTAGCCTTTTGTCTGGCCTCTCCTGAGGCTGTTGGGGTGTGAAACGCCAGGGACAGGAGCGGGGTCATTTATCCTGCCTGTATACCCAAATGCTGATATTTCCACTGCAATTAACATTCCTTTTTTTTTAAACTGAGGCTTGGCGTGACGACCTAACATTGGGGGACAGAGGGACATATACCAGGGGCATGGTGTTGTTTATAAAAGGCTATACTTTCTGCAGTCGTGGGTTGTCTTGATAGACCTATTTGGCAGGGCACGGGCTTTGTTGATGAAAGACACGATAAAGAGTTTGCATTGATAAAATAGCATTAACTGATATGAGCACCCTGCACTACTAGATGCAATTTTTAGTTCCGTCGGATTTGTGTGTTCTGGTCTCTTCAGATGAGGCGCACTCAACCTCCTCTCTACGAAAAATAAAACCGCAGAAAATATTTCTTTGTACTGTTTCCTTGGTCTTACCTCCTTCTCCCCATCTTCTTTGATTATTCAATGGTTTTAAGAATATATTCCAAAATTTCTTATGCATGAGAACAACTCTTTTTCTTTGTTCTTATCTCTATCTTTACATTTAACATGCATATTTATACAACACACATCCATTGACGTGGAGACCTTTAGCGTGCTTGATAGATAACAGATGGTAATGATAAACGTTTTATCGAACTCGGAGAGATGAAAAGCTGAACGGCCCATCAGATTTAAAACCTGTGACCATGGGGTAAAATAAAAAGTCTGGCAAAGCCGATAGGTCTGGCAAAACACTTTTAAGGTCCCAAAGGCGAGACCTATTGGCTATGCTGATGCTTGTTCCTCTTCCTCTGTCTCCTCCACGTGAATTTATGTCCAGTCTCTGTAGATCGATTTACAAAAGGGGGTGGTGATGAACAGAGTGTCTGAATTGAGCAGACCACTCTTACCCAGTCCAAAGATCAGGGCTTGATCCATCACCGTTATTTATCTCACTGCCCCATCCCAGCTCAGAACCTGGCTATATGCAAATCAGTCTGTCCCTGGCCCAGTGCATCATGGGAACAGGGCAGACTAAACTACCAAGCCAATTCTTTACCAGAAAGGAGACAAGCTACCGGGGACCGGTTTCTGGCATTTCAGCCTCTTCGGCCCGGCTTGCTTGAATCCTGATGGAGCAGTGAGAAAGGGACTCATGTCTGAGTATACCCTGCCACACCTATAGTGGCCAAAATCGATTTACAAAAGGGGGTGGTGATGAACAGAGTGTCTGAATTGAGCAGACCACTCTTACCCAGTCCAAAGATCAGGGCTTGATCCATCACCGTTATTTATCTCACTGCCCCATCCCAGCTCAGAACCTGGCTATATGCAAATCAGTCTGTCCCTGGCCCAGTGCATCATGGGAACAGGGCAGACTAAACTACCAAGCCAATTCTTTACCAGAAAGGAGACAAGCTACCGGGGACCGGTTTCTGGCATTTCAGCCTCTTCGGCCCGGCTTGCTTGAATCCTGATGGAGCAGTGAGAAAGGGACTCATGTCTGAGTATACCCTGCCACACCTATAGTGGCCAAAATCGATTTACAAAAGGGGGTGGTGATGAACAGAGTGTCTGAATTGAGCAGACCACTCTTACCCAGTCCAAAGATCAGGGCTTGATCCATCACCGTTATTTATCTCACTGCCCCATCCCAGCTCAGAACCTGGCTATATGCAAATCAGTCTGTCCCTGGCCCAGTGCATCATGGGAACAGGGCAGACTAAACTACCAAGCCAATTCTTTACCAGAAAGGAGACAAGCTACCGGGGACCGGTTTCTGGCATTCTCAGATGTGAGACCCTTGCTCATTGCACCATCAGGATTCAAGCAAACCGGGCCGAAGACGGCTGTAATGCCAGAAACCGGTCCCCGGGAGCTTGTTTCCTTCCCAGTGTAGGAATTGGCTTTTGTAGTTTGGTTTGCCCTGTTCCCATCATGCACTGGGACAGGAACAGACTAATTTGCATACAGCCAGGTTCTGAAACTGGGATGGTGCAGTGAGCTAAAAAACGGTGTTGGATCTAGCCCTGATCTCTTGACTGGGTGAGAGCTTTCTGCTTAATTCAGAGACTCTGTCCCTCACCACCCCTTTTTGTAAATACAGTCTCTGTAGATGTCTGAGGTTTAAGTCACGATCCCTGCGTCAAAATGCAGCTCATTCTCAACAGATGGTGTAATGTTGGAATGCAGTCTAGTAGCTGGGTGTGGGCGGAGCTAGGGGGCTAGAGGAAGAGGAGGAGTGGACACAGGAAGAGGGCAGTTAGAGTAGGGACAGGGTATGAGCAGGATGAACCAAATAAAGCTCCAGTAAACAGCAATCAGAGTCTGTGATTATTTGTAGCACGATGCTACAACTGGCGACGAGGGTGGGATAGGCATGACTTCAGCCTACAAGAACCTCAAAAGAGTGCCCTGTCCCCTGCAGCGTTGAAGAAAGAATCCGCTGCTGTGTAGTGCTGCCACTTGAAGAAAAGGTCAGCAGCAGGTGACCCTGCACCTCCAGCGACTGTGAGGAGCCCAAAGGGAGCCAATGCCATGAGCGCTGAAACGCTCGAAAGAAGAAGCTGGTCGCGCTGAAAGCGCGAGTCCCGCCGGATGCGTGAGTCTTGGCACCCTTGAAGAAGCTGGAGTCGGGAGCCCACTCCGACCCTGCCCAGTGCCCCAGAGCAAGACAAAGACACCCTGGCGTGGAACGTTGCCCCACGAAGGTCTGCTGCCAAGCGCTGCTGAGCGCGCTGAGACCGGTGCCCGACGGAGATTCGAGGTCGAAAAACCTCATGCCCGATGCGTGAGCTTTAGCACGCTATCGGTGCAGAAGGAAAGCGGGAACTTAAAAGTAAGGAGAAGTCGGGTGCCCACCCCGACTCTGCCTTGCACCTAAAAACAGTGAAGAGTGTCCAGAAGTAAGGAAAGTGCCCCAGAGGACCTGCGGCCAGCCGCCAACAAGCGCGACGAAAGCGGAGCTTGAAACAGAGCTCGAATGGCTCTGACGTCAGAAAACCTCACCCCGATGCGTGAGTATTAGCACGCAGTCGCAGGGTGAATGCGGAGCCTGGTGAGGCGTTGCGGGAGCCCACCCCGGTCCTACCTGGTAGAAGGAGATCACACGTGAAAGGAAGCGGTGGACAGTGAAGGCCGCAGCACCCGGCGTAGATCTCATCGGCTCGGTGAGTGTTTGCAGCTGGCCGAGGACTGGAGTGCAGTGAAGGGAGCCAAAATATCGCGCAAAACGAGATTTCGAGTACGGCGGCCATCTTTAGGTCAGGCGGCCTATGAAGACGTCCCTAAACAGTTCCCCGGGCGGCCATCTTGATGTCAGGCAACATTAAGAAAGCAAACAAACACTGGAAAAGGAAAAAAAACAAGCAGTGGCAAAGAGCAAACAAGCATTGATACATGCAAATCAACAAACATTGGACAAACGGAAACAAGCATTGGCGAAGAGCAAACTAGCATTGGTACATGCAAAGAAACAAGCATTGATACATGCAAAGAGACACGAGCATTGATACGTGCAGATCAACAAGCATTGGATAAATCGTGGCAAAGGAAGAAAACAAGCATTGGCGAAGGCCAAACAAGCATTGGCCAAGAACAAACAAGCATTGATAGGAGCAAATAAACAAACATTGGTATATGCAAATAAACAAGCATTGGCGAAGACCAAACAAACATTGGCAAAGACAAGCAAGCAAGCATTGGTGCATGCAAATAAACAAGCATTGGTACATGGAAGTCAACGAGCCTTGGTATGTGAAAATAAACAAGCACTGATAAATGCAAAGAAATAGGCATTGGTAAGGCAAATAAATAAACGTGGATAACGGCGCGTGGACAACAATGAACAAGTCTTGGCAACCAAAACAGAATAAGCATATGCAAACACGAGAGTGAATCAACCAACAAGCAAGAGCAACCACAAGAGTGACTTAACAAACAAGCATTGACAAAACAAATGTCGGCATGGGTGGAAACGCGAACAGTGAGACATGCAAGCGAATGCGCAGTGGCGGATGTAATGAAATAACACGTGTCTATAAAATAAAAGAAGCAACAAGCAAACATAAATAAAGACAATGCATAAATAGTTACAACGGAATCAGCAACGAGCACGAGCCAAAGCAAGTGTGAAGTAGCCAATAAACACACACAACAAGCAAGTGAAACCCAACATTGTCGCTAACCATGGATAAATTCAAGTGTACAATGTTGACCAAACATGAGTGAACTGAAGGAAGAACTGACAATCAAGCTCAAGCTAAAACACAAGCAGAGACAACCACATAGTGGAACAAGCAGAAACAACTGGAACCCGAAACGAGCACAACAAACACTAGACTATCTCATCGATAATGTGACTGGAGAATTTGCAACAGTCGAAAGGAAAACCTGAAGAAAAGTGAACAGCACAATGCCCCGCGTCTACGACAGTTCAGAACCTCCCTCTCTCATAGGAGACGTAGCTCAATGTTTCACTCCACACATTGAAGTATCGCCCCCAGTGGCGCAGATTGACGATTGGATCAAGGGCCTCAAACGGCACTGGTGGCTGGAAGCATTGGACGATTTCTTGAAAGCCAACGGTGAGCAAAGAGAAAGAAAATGTCTGGTGCTACTCCTCCATCTGGTGGGTCCTGGGGGCCGATGCCCAATTAGAACATTTTCAAAAGAAGAAGCGGACATCTATGATAGACTCCAAGAGGAGCTCTGTGCCCATCTCAATGCACAGGCAGATGTGGATCATAATCGCATGGTCTTCAACACAGCACGGCAGGAACCAGGCGAACCATTGCCACATTTCATCACTCGGTTGCAAAGTCTGGTACAAGGCTGCCATTTCAACACGTTCACAAATGAGGATGCTGTTCGGCTCCGAATAATTGAAGGCTGTGAAAACCCCCAAACAAAGCACAAAATACTGAGAGGGCATTGGTCTCTAAAGGAAATTATCAAGAAAGCCGAAATTGGAATGCAAGTCCAAGCAAGAGACAAATCGATGGATGTGCACCTGAGTGCAAAACTTCGAGATACCTGGGAAGAGAGAACTCAGAAATCAAACAAACACAAAAGGAGAGAGAGAGAAGGCAGACCAGCGAAAAGACAACGGGAGAGACACAGTGACAAGGAAAGTGACAAGAAGTACTCAGAGTCAGATTACTCAGCGTCTGACTACTCAGAATCAACCAAAGATTACTCAGAGTCAACCATCCAAATAACAACTCCCAGGAGTTATTCATCCCCCAGGAGTCCCTCAAGGAGTCATTCAAAGTATGACACACGCTACTCTGACGAGGAGGGAGCGTCCAGTGGGACAGATTGCACTCCTGGACAAGATGGCATTCTGCACAACAAGTGGGGGAGAAAGACGAATCATAGAAGAAGGGGTCAAAGACAATTCCGAGCTGAAAAGCAGCTCGTCACGGACTACCCGGTTCCGAAGACCACCTGTTAAGACATTTTCAAAGGAACACTCACAGAGGGAACTGACGGAGAACCCCTCTGATTCAGAAAGCACGTCGGTCCGATCCTTCGAGTCGGCAGAGTCGTGGTCCCGACAACGGCTACGCGCAACATTCTCAAAGGAACATTCTCAGAGGGAAGTGACAGAGAACCCCTCTGATTCAGATAGCATTTCGGTCCGATCCTTTGAGTCGACGGAGTCATGGTCCCGACAACGGCCATGGCGCCAAGCACCCGAACACATCAGAGAACCAAGGGACACTCTTCCTGTCAAGAGCGACACGTCTCACACTAACGTCAATGCACACTCGATCACTCCACCAGACAACCTGTCACATCAATCACAGGTGCATCGCGACACAAATACTACACCGTCACCCCGGATAGGGGCAGCGAGGTTGACTCAAAGGTCCTGGTCCTATAAAAGGAAAACGGACATCGTGGCCATTAGCACCCAAATGAAAACGGACCAACCAGTCGATCTGCAAAGGGAGCCGGACATGTCAGGAGAGACAAGTCATCATCGGATAAGAACGAAACACACAAATACCCAGCCGGTTCCAGGGTTTACCTGTTCTAGGCACGAGCAGGAGTGGGAGAGACAACCCGAGACAGCAAATCAATCTCTAAGTCATACCAAGATGATCTCTACAGTTCATATCCTACTGGCTGGCATCCCAGACTCGAAACAGGAAGACAGTGTTGTTCTTGACCTGACACGGCAAAAGGAAATAAAAATACATGCAGACACTCGGAAGGGAACCAGAACAACATCCCCTAAGAAAAGAGGCTGAGCGACACGTGACCAGGAGTCACAAAGGAGGACAGACTGCCGATATCAAACTGAGCTCTCCATTGGCACCTCAGACACTAAAGGTGAGTGGATCACTCAGAAGTTGAGAAACAAACATCATGAATCTGAACATATGCACATCACACGAGAAGTCGCGCAAGTGCAAAGATGTACTCTCGTAATAAAAGATGCTCTCGTCGAGGAGGCATAAGGCCGCACAACGCAAACTGAGATACGTCCATATATCTCAAGCGAACAGCCCGCGGACTTGTATGGCTGACCCAGGAACTTTAAATATGTTAGACGCTAAGTTCATTTTGTTAACAAGGGGGGAGATGTAATGTTGGAATGCAGTCTAGTAGCTGGGTGTGGGCGGAGGAAGAGGAGGAGTGGACACAGGAAGAGGGCAGTTAGAGTAGGGACAGGGTATGAGCAGGATGTACCAAATAAAGCTCCAGTAAACAGCAATCAGAGTCTGTGATTATTTGTAGCACGATGCTACAGATGGTACCAGCTGACTGTCTCTTGTCTTCATTGTCAGTTTCAACTGCAGACTCGAGCTCAGAGCCGTCTCATTCTGCCTCTTAGGGACTCTGCTCTGTAAACCATGTGACATATTCTCATGATGCAAATTATCAAATTTTCTTGAAAATATAAAAGTTTGGCCTGTTGATAATCTATCTTGTCCCTTTTAAATGTTATCGCTTTGCGATCCTTAATAGATTGTCTTGTCAGGTGCACCTGCATATTGGCTTGAGGTTTAGTAATTAACGCTTGGTCTAGTTGTGCACTTTGATCAATGACTGCGTATTTGATCAGTAATGCCAACATCAGGGACTGATTGACTGTAGCGGGCACCAGGTACTTTCCTAGTGGGCCGCTAGGGTGGGGACCAGTTTTGGACCCCTAGGGAGCAGTTTTTGTTACCAGGGCCGGTTTTATGGCATAGCTGCCATATTGGCCCCTTGTAACAAAAGCAGCCACAGTGTTTTCCACACACACACACACACACACACACACCCATCTCCCCTAAATCTCTACCACCTGCGGGCAGACTGACACAATTGCCAGGGCCGCTTTGCATTTCCAGTCCAAGCCAACATGCGCTTGGATGATTCCACACTGTTCTCCTCCAACTCGCGGAGCATATCCAGGTATGGATTTTCATGTGTTGGTGCAATAAGGATTTTAAAGCCACCTAGGGACGTGAGCTACCTGCAGGTACTGTTAAGGTACTTATTCTACCAACATTCTGAAATTTCTCTCTTTTGTAACATTTAGAAATTTCCCTCATTTGTAGCTTTTCTAAAATCTTCATAATTTTCTTGCACCTCAGCATTGTCGGAATCCTCACAGGCATCAGCATCTCTAAAAATAGCTTTTCAGCCACACTCTCCCTTGCTCTCAGCCAGTCCATGATCTCTATTCTTCACCGCAAACATTTTTGTTTATCAGTGCTCCGATCTGCAGATTAATGTTGCTATCCTCTCTCACCACTGACTCTCCTTCATACAGCACAGCTTACCAGTCTCATGGGCGTCCTCTGACTTCTAGGCAGCAGCAGCTGCACTACTATGAAACTTGGGGGGCTCAGCAGTTGTGTACACCATATAATCCTCTATGTTCGCAAGTGACTGCGGTGCTCCAGAACGAGAGGGCATGCCAGACTCCAACACGGGCAATCTGAAAATACATTCCACAGCACCCATTTCCTAACAGGCTCCAGCATGCTCTGGTTCACAGGACACCTACGTTAATTTGTGGAAAGTTCTGGTGACGCATTTCGTTTGTCAAAGTGGCCTTTCTCACAACAGATAATAGATGCCATTTTGTTGCTTTTATACACCTAGGGGCTTATTTACAAGTCCTTTAAGCCACCGGTGCATCATTTTTTCCCACTTTTTCCCATATTAAAAGTGAAGCATCAGCGGCACATGGGGCTTGCAGGCCACCTAGTGTTTTTCAAAACTTTGTTAAAGTGACAATGCTCCTAAAGTTACATGTGCAGACTACATACATTTTAAATTCCAACACTGGAATTTCAACTTCTCGCGGATTCACTATATGCCTATGACTAAGATATGAATTACTCATCAATAATCCATTGGTCTTTGAGCATTCAAAAAATGGATGAATAACTGAATTAATGAAAAAGAAACTATGCCTGAAATTAAATGTGATCCTGACCTTTTATCTTAATTAACCAATATTGTAAAATATCCAATGGTCTTCAAGGTACAATTCGCAGCCAGATGTTTATACATACATATGTATATATATATATATATATATATATATATATATATGTATATGTATATATATATATATATATATATATATTCACTGAAAAAACCATAGGTTATAGACAATATATAGTTAGTAATTAGCATTTACAAAACCTTGAAAATTCACTGAAAAAAACATAGGTTATAGACCATATATAGTTAGGGATTAGCATTTACAAAACCTTATTTTACTCGCACAAAACCATTGAAATTCGCATATATAGTTAGTTGCGCTAACTATATATCGCGCACCCGCAATCCACTGCTGATGATGTCACATATTACATCATTCATGACATGGTCAGTGACATCACTGATGACATCACTGATGACAACACTCAGTGACTGTATGTTTTTGTAAAGTTAAAATATGTCTTACATATTGAAGAATGAGTGGATGTATAAGTGCCTGGATGAAGGATTTAGTAGGTGCATGACTGACTGTATGAGTGAGTGATTAAATGTGTCTCACTGAGTGCATGGGTTAGTGACTAAACTATCTTAATTTGTGCATTATTATGTCTGTTGTTCTGTAAACTGCTGCATGTGTTAATCAGTAGCTATATGAGTAACTATATGGGTTATTGATTGGTTGCCCAAGTATTTGTATGGGAGACTGAGTATGTGTGTGGGTGGCTGGGAGGTGTATGACTCTGTGCATAGATGTGTGAGCAGTTGATTCACTAGATGTATGGGTTCAAAAGTGCATGTGGAAACAGCTGCATGGGCAGTTGACTGTGTGCATGAGTGTATTGGTGAGTGAATGGATATCTCAGTGCTACATGTCAAAGTAAGTACATATGTAAAACACAGTACATGTGAGAGTTGAATATATAAATAACTGTGCATAAGAGCCAGTGAATGTGTGAGTGGCTGTATGGATCATTGTGAACTTGTATCAGGGATTGTATAAGAGAGTAAATATGTGTTAGAATATGTTTGAATTAGTAAGGTGTGTATAACTGTATAGTTGAGGAAATGGAGGAGTGATTGATTCTTTTCATGACTGACTAGATGTATGAGTAACTCCATGGATGAGTGACAATCTGTGAGTGTCTGTTTACACTGATTGTATCTAAGGTTATATTAGAGTCTGAAGAGGTTCATCGTATTATCACATGAATGATATTATCAGTGATGTGATCAGTAAAGTCAAATGAGATGTCATCAGTGATGTCATCAGTGATGTCATTTGAGATGTCATCAGTGATGTCATTTGAGATGTCATCAGTGATGTCATTTGAGATGTCATCAGTGATGTCATCAGTGATGTCACTGACCATGTCATGAATGATGTAATATGTGACATCATCAGCAGTGGATTGCGGGTGTGCGATATATAGTTAGCGCAACTAACTATATATGCGAATTTCAATGGTTTTGTGCGAGTAAAATAAGGTTTTGTAAATGCTAATCCCTAACTATATATGGTCTATAACCTATGGTTTTTTCAGTGAATTTTCAAGGTTTTGTAAATGCTAATTCCTAACTATATATGGTCTATAACCTATGGTTTTTTCAGTGAATTTCAATGGTTTTTTAATAGCAAATATCAAAACCTGTCAAATGTCAAGTACGTGATAGGTAAAAACATTTTCGTGTTTATGCACGCTGATGTGCTTTGAACGCTGCCCCCCCTCCCCCCCTTTTTTCTCTTAGGAGTACTCTCTCTTTGCAGATGGTGAAGGGTAGTTAACGCAGGCCTTTGCCCCCGTTGTAATCTGTCGTGCCTGCTTCTCTCTCCATTTGATTGATTGTTATCCAAGCATTTACTGTTTTAGAATTGGTTCTCTTTGGTTCATTCTCTATTTACAAACAAGCACAGAGTCGCAATACTCTGTTTAGTCTTTGCAGATAGTCAAAAATCGTTTAAAAAAACAAAAAGGAATCGAGCAAAATCAGTAGGCCACTAATGGGATCTCTTTTTGACCTCGCTAAAATAGAAACATTAAGAACAACCCCTCATGAGAAATACGAAACTAGTGAGATGAACTGAGCTCCACACCATGATGGCTGCAAGACAGCTCGGCTCCGCCACCCACCCCACCCAAAATAACGACAAACCCTATGCAAATATTATAAATATATACAACACACCAGCAAAGTAACAGGGTAAAACATTTTATTAAATAACTATTTACATAACTATTTTATACTTTTTGTTGCCCGATCCGGCTAGCTCAATCGATCGAGCATGAGACTCATGCACTCTGATCTCCTCGGTCCCTGAGTTGCTTCGATGTCACTGCCTTGCACAAATGGCATAAGTCCTGGATGTTGGGTGCCATAGTTCAGAGTTCTGAGCAGAGCTTGTAACACTGTCTGAAGCTTATTTGCACCTGTTGCAGCTTCACTATTCTCAAAGTAAATGGGGGCCGTTTGTGGACCTGACTGCATTTGAAAACAATGTGATGCGGTGCCTCCCTAAACCGCTTGACGGAGGCCCCCGAGGGACGGTGTGATGGCGCGGACTCGGAAGGGGCTCTTGGCTCCGACCCCCCTCCCCAAGTCTTGTTGCCCTGGTGTGGCCTTAGATCGCCCCCGACATAGGCGGCCGGCTCCCGGGGTCAAGCGGAACCTTTTGCCTTTTGGTGACTCTTCCATTCTGGACCTTGTCCCACAATCCGTTCGACCTGAAGACACGTCCTGCGGTGCCCTAGTCCGACCATCACATATTCCTGCGCCAGGAAACGGCGTGGGATGCACTAGAAGGGAGAGGCGGCGCGAACGAGCCTCCCCCACCTCCCCAGGTGGAGGTTTTTCAGGTACACCCCAGCGCTTTACGCAACCAGCTGAGTTGCGCCCCCTCTTGCAGCTTCAGCGTCTCGCCCACCATCCACTTGAATTGCGCCCACTCTTGCAGTGCAGCGATAGGCGGCTGCCACAGGACTCTCAAAATGGCGGCCGGCTCTTCGGATTTAGGCCTGGCCCACTAAAATGGCCCTGGGACACCTTGGAACTCGGACGGTTGACTGCTAGGGCATGGACCTCATTCCCAAAAGCGTCCCCTCAGCCTTGAAGATTCTACAAAAGTCACCGGGGCCCCCGACTCCCGCAGACTTCCGGTGGTGAGCGACTGCCATGATTGCTCGCGGAATGGCCATGACGTAGCCACGGGGTGCTCTCATGCTGACGCCAGCTTCAATCTGAAACATCCAGAAACACTATAGACTACCAATTCGATCAGTTCCGGTGGAGCCCCAACGTGACCCGGTAGGGAAGAACTTGCCCATCCCTTTTTTGAGTGATGGTTCTTGTTGCCTGTCCCTTCTGTTGTCATTTTACAGAACATTTTGGACTACTGAAAGGGGTTGTGTTCCGACCGCTGGTTGGTGGAGACATTTTGACTATATTCTGGACCTACGTTGTCGCGTAATGCGTCATATGACGCGTCGCGTTAGCGCACCCGGACGTGCTCCGGTGCGCGAGGCGCAGCTTCCCGGAAGCGATCCAGAGCGCGGCGCGTAACGTAATCATAACAGGTCATGTGACTTGTTAATAAAACTTTTCATTGGTTCATTTTACTTTTGTTATTCTAATGATGAAAGGCTTGGTCATATGACCTAAAAATAACGCTTTTCATTGCTTTCGAACATTTTTTTTCTCCCAAATGATGAAAGCCCCACCTTTTTTTTTCTCACTCTGACTTGTAAAGCACAGGACCCAGATGCATTTACAGTTTATCATTAACAATGTTCCAGGCTAATGTATTTTCTCGGGAAATTTACAACTGTCCTGCAAGTAAAATATTCCTTTTTCGAGAAAAAGGGCGTTTCTTCGTCCCATGAGGGAACCGTTGAGCAAAAGAGGCTCGGCCTGCTGTCGCTGATAGGCATGAATATCAGATTCTTATCGATCACTTTATGTTGCAGGAGTAGAAAACACAACAGCCCTTGACCATTTATCTTTACTGCGTTCCTGAGTATTATACATTTTAACCGTCATGTAATTGGACTGCTTTATTTCACTTGCCTTTTACTGATTCGAAAACAGTGGCTATTATTCAAAACTTTACCAATGTAAGTACTACTACCATGCTTTGTTTTAAAAACCTTTATTGTGAAAATGTCAGTATACAAATACGGGCCTATAACCACGTGGGCCGGCCACGGAGCAAACTGGAATCGTATATGATGAGGGGACATTTACACTGTAGAAGAACGTAACGGGTGGGCCATTAGGTTGCAAGAACTAAGGTGTCTAACAGTTGCGGAATCGATGGACGTACATTTTATAATTAAAATACGACAAGCCAGTTACAATAAAATTATCTAGATATACATTTGCGGGCAAGTACCATGGGTGACGTTAATTCGAACTTTCAATAGTACAGTAATCAATAACACATCAGAACTTAATATCAATAGGGATGTCGAAATGTTCAATCAGTTCTCATCCCCGCCCGCCATGTGCTTCAAAACTGCATACGTATCTCGTGATATCAAGGTTGGGCAACCAGTACACAACAAGGAGTTACGAGTCCCATTTATACCGGCGCCATTTTGGGCGAGGCCGAGCAGGTCCAGGATATAGTCAAAATGTCTCCACCAACCATCGACTATGATGATGTTCATAAGCTCTATTGATTAGACTAACACTCCTCTCTCCACATGAAATTAATTTGCCGCAAGTTAAACATGTCATTTTCATTTGTCCAAAGTTCTTCTGAAGATTTAGAACCGTTTCCCTTGCCTCTTATGCTGTCACTGCCACTTCATTGGTGGATGTACTGGCAGTTTAGGGGTTATCCACCAAATCTCGAATTTGGGCAGCACTATAATTAATCGGGTGCCACCTCTCCATATGACGATGCATGGTATAATTACCATAACTATATTTTTTTTCAGTTCCTCTGGAGAGTACATCGTGGCAGATGAGGCAGGTAACGTACCGGGCATTTACCTTTTTTGCATGTGGAGGAAAGGAAAAAAATTCGAGCGTCTGAGTTCCAAGGTGTCCCAGGGCCATTTTAGTGGACCAGGCCCAAATGCAAAGAACAGGCCGCCATTTTGAGAGTCCTGTTGCAGCCGCCTATCGCTGTAGCAGCAAGAGCGGGCGAAACTCAGCTAGACGTCGCCCCACTGCAGATGAAGTGCCTCCACCTGGAGAGGCGGGAGAGGCTCATTTGCGCCGCCTCCCCCCCGCAGCATTGTAGGATGGCCACACCAGTACGGCAACTTGCTGGACACCACCTCGGTGCCATCCAGATCTCGGCGCGTTGTGCTGCCTTCGGCCTACTGTAGCCGCAAGTGCGGACGCAACTCAGCTGGATAACGAGTGAAACACCAAGGGGCGCCCCACTGCAGCCGAGGAGCCTCCATCTTGGGGGCGAGGCACCGCATCACATTGCTTTCCAATGCAGTCAGATCCTCAAACAGCCCCCACTTACTGACGCCACCTCACAGGCCAACAGGGCACCCCACAGCGACTTTTGGCGCAGCATTGTAGGATGGCCACACCAGTGCGGCAACTTGCTGGACACCACCTCGGTGCCATCCGGATCTCGGCGCGTTGTGCTGCCTTCGGCCTATTCGCACATCGGTCCGCTACTGACGCCGCCTCACGGGCCAACGGATTTTTTTGGCTTTTTGTAGCCCAAAGCCGCATAACAGGTCATGTGACTTGTTTTTAAAACTTTTCATTGGTTCATTTTACTTTTGGTTTCCTAATGATGGAAGGCTTGATCATATGACCTAAAAATAACACTTTTCATTGGATTAAAACATTTTTTTTTCCCAAACGATGAAAGCCCCACCTTTTTTTTTCTCACTCGGCAATCCAAAAAGGTTCTGTTAGCTGACAACAGAGGGGATAGGCAACAAGAACCATCACTCAAAAAAGGGAGGGCAAGTTCTTCCCTACCGGGTCACGTTGGGGCTCCACCGGAACTCATCGAATTGATAGTCTACAGTGTTTCTAGATGTTTCAGACTGAAGCTGGCGTCAGCATGAGAGCACCACCATCTCGTAGCTCCGTCATGGCCATTCCGCAAGCAATCATGGCAGCCGCTCCCCACCGGAAGCCTGCGGGAGTCGGGGGCCCCCAAGACTTTTGTAGAATCTTCAAGGCTGAGGGGACGCTTTCGAGAATGGAGCCCAAGCCCTAGCAGACAAGTGTCCGAGTTCCAAGGTGTCCCAGGACCATTTTAGTGGACCAGGCCCAAATCCAAAGAGCCTGCCGCCATTTTGAGAGTCCTGTGGCAGCCGCCTATCGCTGCACCGCAAGAGTGGGCGCAACTCAGCTGAATGGCGGATTTTGGCACAGTGTACCAAAAGCGGGCGGAATGGCAACTGAAACAGTAAAGGGGCGCCCCACTACAGCAGACGAGCCTCCACCTGGGGAGGCCCGTTCACGCCGCCTCCCCCCCCCCCTCCCCGGGGCGCCCCACGCCGTTTTTCGGAGCAGCATTGTAGGATACCAAAACCAGTGCAGCAACTTACTGGACATCACCTGGATGCCATCCACATCTAAGCGCGTTCTGCTGCCTTGGGACTATTCGCACAACAGACCGCTACTGATGACGTTCCCCCCCGGGGGCGCCCCACGCCGTTTTTCGGAGCAGCATTGTAGGATACCAAAAACCAGTGCGGCACCCAGGTGACATCACCTGGGTGCCGTCCAGAACTCAGCACGTTGTGCTGCCTTGGTACTATTCGCACAAAAGACAGCTACTGACCATTGTTGCTTCTTTTTTCAAAACATTTTTTCAATGTGTTTACTGTTTTTGTTGCGTTGTATATATTTATAAGTTATTCTAGTTTTATAATCCTACTACTTTGTTGGAGTGCTATATATTTTTAATGTGACACATAATTGTAAAAACTTTGATGTACAAAGAGGCATCCCTGGAATCTTCCGCTTCAGGCTCGGTCCCACACACCCTCACAGTGAGAATCCCCTCCCCAATCACAATACAGGATGGTTATCAGATAGTAAAAAACGTGTGTGCTGTGACGGATCTCATGAGGTGGGGGCCTTGATCTACTGTAACTCCTTTGAAGAGGGGTGATTCTTTAAAGTTGGGGCCATAAACTACATCCGCACGGCTAGGTGATAGCCTAGGACCGGCCTGGACAATTAGACACAGAGGAAGAGGAGTGTCAGAGGGTGCGGTAGTGAATAGGGTGAAAGGGAGGTGTCGGGCGGGCACAGGGTGTGATTCTCAGGGAAGAACAGCTCAGATGGGGGGAGGTTTATGGCCCATGCATGAGAGAGAGAGCGGGGGTGACCAGTGCGTGGGGGAGATGCTTGCGAGGGTGGGGAGCCATGCTGAGGATCGGCGACGTGCAGAGAGTGGGTCTGGTCAAGGCATCTAAAATGGCTGCCGTGCACGACAAAATTGTGGCATTGGAAAAAGGCAAGCTGGTGCAGACAATGTTTATCAATACGGATTAATTAATAACAATTATTTTTAACAAAATATTTACTCGCAGTGACAAAATGGCGGTCAACACTTCCTGATTTCCTTCGAATCGAACGTTAACAGACGTCACGCAGCAAAAAAAAAAAACGCTCACGCGCAGCCGCTGGAAGACATGTATCAACATATATGAGCCTCCTCAGCCACCCTCAGAAAACATAAAGGGTCAGGATACGTCTCCCATACCCCCTTATACCCTGTAATTTAATTAAAACGAAATACAAAATGGCGAATTCCCGTTTCGCTACCTGTTCGCGAACCGGGAAGCGCTTCTACCGTGAAAAATCTATTTTTTTTTTCCCCACGGGACCCTTTATTAACCCCAACATCATCCCTAGTGGGTCAAGAGGGGTCTACCTTGCCCCCTTTCATTAAATTCCCCCTTCGTTTTTCTCCTCTTTTCTCTTGATCCTACCGAGAGACAAGATGGCGGCCGCTCCGGACTGTTTAGAATGTTGACAGACACCGGAGAGCCAATTAGCTTCGCTTCGCAAAGCTCCGTTACGCGACAAGTAAGCGAACTGGAGCGCTATCCGGGACGCTGTCACAGATATATAATTTTTTTAAAACGTTAATTTCTCAAAATCCACTGGAGCACATATATTGAGACCCAGCAAAGGCACATCGGGCTAACAGTCCCTACAATTTTGCCAAGTTTCGTGCAAATCCATTCAGCCGTTCGAGCTAAAAGTGAGGCCAAACGCCCTATGGAAAACTCAATGTTAAAAACGCGTTTTGGGACCCCCTTTTTTCTCAGCCCCCCCTTGACGAAACCCCCCCAAATTTTTAGGGGCTGCTCAGAAGCAAAATGTGCCATTTTCCTGAAAATTTCAGCTGATTCCGTCCACAAACGCCAAAGTTATTAGACATAGAATTTTCAAAAGTTACATAGAGAAAAAATCCTAACTATATATACCTATATATATATATATATATATATGAAATATATATATATATATATATATATGTATATATATATATATATATATATATATATATATATATATATATATATATATATAACATCCACTGCTCACCCTCCGTCGAAAGTAAGCGGGACACAGCTCCAGATTC
This sequence comes from Lissotriton vulgaris, assembly GCF_964263255.1. NCBI lineage: Eukaryota > Metazoa > Chordata > Amphibia > Caudata > Salamandridae > Lissotriton > Lissotriton vulgaris. The sequence continues at coordinate 1,569,931,373 of NC_141694.1, forward strand.
AGAACAGGTAGGAATTTTATTGAAACCTACAGCACATTCCCTTGCAGTCCGTGATGCGCTTTAGTTGTGTGGGCAGACGCGTTTCTGGCCGTCTTGGCCGTCTTCAGTGCCGTTGTCACAGGCTGCTGGCAATTCGTGTGGGCTTTGGATCGCTGACCACTCCTTTCAGGACAGTCCTGCACCCTTTTGGGGGGACCCCTCCCTCTAGGGCGGTCTCACGGCTCCACCTCCCCTCTACAGGTGTTTGTGCTTGTAGCGCCTGGTAGACTGCATCTTGGGATGTGTAGTCCAGTGTGGATTCCCTGCTTAATAGCGGGGTCCCAAACATCCTGAGATGTCCCCTTCACTTGGCACCGCTCCATACATCCTAGCAGTGTAGCCAGGAAAGTGTTGTTCTGTCTCCACCTGTGTCTTTATCCTATCGGGTAGCACAATGCTACCTCCTCTCTCCCCATCGCGAAAACTAATCACCTGCAGGCAATGTCTTCGCTGGGGGGGCGCCCCACCTTGTACTCCTCGTACTGTCCAAAGTTTCGTTTTGCTGTAATGATGCGGTGCTCCTGACCGAGAGTGCATGCCCCACCGGTCTCAGCTTACGCGTCTAAGTGACGTTTTGCTAGCTTTACGGAAATGCAAAATCATATCTATTCTGAAAATCAAAAATACTACTTTTATAAGTCTAGTACTGAATGTCTTGCATTATTATTTAGTTTCCATACATATTTGTTTTTACCAATGCAGAATGGCGCTCTCGCTGCGCTCCCTGGTGAGCTATCTGTGCGCGCACCCGGATCGCTCCAAGGCAAAATGTTACGGGTAAGCTCACCGGTGCACGCACCCTGAGTGCCCCAGGAAAAAATTATTAAAAAAAAGAAAAATACATTGCAAAAATATTTTTATCAATAAATTAATAATAATTAATAGTTATACAAAACCGCTAATAAAAAAAACACTAAAAATCGTAAGTTACAAACTCGATATACAAAGGAATTAGCTAATGTCAACTGAGAAGTCATCAGTGATGTCAATTCTCAAAGAAGAGCTGTCTTCTTAAAAAAATCAAAAAGAGTAACTGAAGTGGAGTGCAGTGAGAGAGGAAAGGAAAATGAGTGAGAAAGCAAAGAAAGGGACGAGAGGGGAAGGGAGGTGAAGTAGGGGGACTGAAAGAAGGTGAGTGTGGGAGGTGAGTGAGGAGAAGGAGAGTGAACATGGGGAATGAGGATAACTGAACAAAATGTAGTAAAGGATCGGGGATGTGGAGAGGTAAGAAAAGAGCAGTGATGTTTTTTTTTTTAAATATGTTTTTATTGCAGAATTAGAAACCACAGTATACAATTGTTCAACCAGTCCACTCATGGTGTCCCCCCGCATTAATCATGAGAATGTATACCATACACAGCCATTCAGCCCGCATCCCGGAGGCCGGGCGGGGGAGTGTCCTAAAGAACAGGAAGGCATCATGGTGAGCGTCCCCATGGGACAATGGTCGAAAAGAACGTTTTACGTATCTGCTTTTACCCCCCCAACCCCAACCAGTAACAACATCAGCCATCCTACAAGAGCAAGTCTATGCTACCAAGCCGTAATCGTTCCACCCCCGTGCTCTGTGAGGCCCACCACGTCCACTCCGTACCCCACTGCCCCCGCTAGCAACCTATGCCCCACAGGCCCATTCCCATTCCCGGAAATACCACCGTGGCTGACTATCTTTTGGCTCCTAACCCACCCCGATCATCCCCGAACAACCCCCTAGCGCCCACTCCCCAGCAACCGCTAATGGTGTGTGTCTTATTCCCGATTGTAATACATATCCCACCACAGTATCAATTGCAAACCCGAGCCAGTATGCCTCGCAGCGTCCTCAGGACTTATCCACTCAGTCTTCATCCTCCACCAACGAGTCGCGCAAGGCCTGCACCACCAATTCCCACGCACGCGCTGTATCCAAGGCATTCTCATTATCAAGCTTGATAGCCTGCTTCATTCGGAGCACACTCTCACACTCTGACCACCGCAGCACTTCATTCCTCCACCTCCGCACTGACGGCCCTCCCTTGGATTTCCAATGCCACGAAATCTCTCTTTGTGCCAGTATCAACCCCAGGTCAATAAATTTGCTCGTCACCTTAGTGTGTTTAGTGTGCGGGAACCAGAGCAGCAGACACGCCGCCATATCAAAGTCCACCTCCCTGTCAGTCACTGCGTTCAGGAGATCCCCCACCTCAGCCCAGTAGGCCTCCAGATTCGGGCAACCCCAGAACAGGTGATCCATGTCCGCCTACGGTGACAAGCACCTCGGGCACCGCGCGTCCTGCACCTGGAAGTATTGTTTTATCTTTTCCGGAGTCAGATAGGCCCTATGTAGCACAAAGAAGTGCACCTGCTGGAAACGCGCATTCCTCGTGCCCTTCCATGTACGCCGTAAAATATGGCTCCACGTCGCGTCCGGTATGGGCCTACCCACACTTTCCTCCCACTTCGCCTTGAGCCCCAGGAGCGGTTCCAGTCCCTCGTCTAACATCCTATTATGGAGACAGGTCACCGCCTTAAAGGTGCCCGCTGCCATTACTACGTACTGGCATGCCATGGTCATGCCCGGTTCGATGAGCCCTCCCTTCCAGTGCTTCTGAATAGCCGCCACCACCGCCGCATGTAAGAGGAACCCCCCATCAGGTAGCCCAAACTGTTCTTGTAGTACTCCGAAGGGCGCCAAGGCCCCATCAATATACAGATCCCCCACCACTTGAAGTCCTGCCTCCTCCCATTCCAACAATGGGGACCAATCGCCCCCGTGCGGTAGGGCCGTCAGCATGCCAATTGGTAGCTCAGGCGCATACGGGCGGGTCGCCTTCGCCCTACTGAGACTCCTCAGCCAGCATAACCTAAGCGTTCGCTCTTCCATAGTGAGGCCGCGCAACTCCAGTCTCTGCTGCATAACGATATAGGCCAACACATGGCGCTGTATCCCCCGCTCACGATCACCCTCTGGTTCCCGAAACACCCGAGCCACGTGTTGCGTAAGAACCTGGAGCTGTGCCGCCAAGTAATACAATTCAAAATCAGGGACGGCCATCCCCCCCTCAATCTTAGGGCGTAGCAACGTGCTCAGTGCCACTCTACGGCGGCCATGTCCCCACAGGAAACCAATAACCATTGTCCTCAGGTCTCGAAAGATCTTCTGAGGGATCCAAATGGGCAGCGTCCGAAAGAAGTACAGAAGCCGGGGGAGCGCCACCATTTTCAGAAGAGCAACCCTACCTAGTACTGTCAGTGGGAGGGTCGCCCAAAAAGCCATACTACCTCTCAGCGCCCGCACACACCATCCGATATTGCCCTCTAATAGGTCCGCGGTCACGTGGTAGATACGGACTACCAAATAAGTGAAGCAAGATGGCTCCCAAACCACCCCCAGGTCACGCGCCGGGCAGGGCGATTCCGCTCGTAGCGGGAATACACAGGTCTTCGCCCAATTGACCTTGAGGCCCGACAACCGGCCAAATTCCGCTAACAGGTCCATTGCTCCTTCCAACGCCCGCTCCGTATCGCCCAAATACAGCAACAGATCATCCGCATATAGCGATATGTGATGTAGCTGCCCACCGCTATCTATCCCCTCGTACCTGTCTCCCGACCTAGCATGGGCCGCCAAGGGTTCCATCGCCAGTGCAAACAGAAGGGGGGAAAGGGAGCACCCCTGTCGCGTGCCCCTACCGACCGGGTAAGCCGCGGACACCAATCCACCCAGGCGCACTCGTGCCGTCGCTGAGGAATACAGCACTTTCGTCCATCTGCGGAACCCCTCACCAACACCAAACCTATCTAACACTCCATCCAGAAAAACCCACTCCAAGCTGTCGAAAGCCTTTTCAATGTCCACCGATAGTACTGCCGGTGCCCCGTGCACATCCGCCACAGCGTCCATCACCCCCACCAAGCGACGAATATTCAACGCCGTATTCCTCGTGGGGATAAACCCTGCCTGATCCCTGTGCACCAGGCCAGTCATATGTGGAGCCAGCCTGGTGGCCAAGATCCGGCTCAGAATTTTGTAGTCCACCGTCAGCATGGACAATGGACGATAGGACCTTACATCCGTCGCATCCCTGCCGGGCTTAAGCAAAGGCACTATCAAGGCTTCCCTCATGGAACAAGGCAAGCCCCCTGATTCAAAAGCCTCTGTGTACACCACCAGTAGTCTGGGTGCCAGAGTATCCACAAACTTCTGGTAGAACTCTATCGGCAACCCATCCACACCGGGCGTTTTATTCCGCGCCATATGTTTGATGGCCACCCTTATCTCAGCCAATGTGATCAGCCCGCCCAGATCCGCCGCGTCCTCTTCATCAAGGACCGGAAGCTGCCTCGCTCCCAGATACTCCGCAATATCGTGGGCCTCCACCCCCAACTGACTCCGATACAATTCCTCATAATACACGCGGAAGCACTCCAGTACCACCACCTGAGAATATACCGTTTCCCCCAATGCGTTACCGATGCTAATTACCGGGCAGCCCCTAATATCAGGATTAGCAAGTCTGGCCAGGAGCGTGCCCACCTTATCCCGTTCAGCATGGGCTTTAGTGGCGTATAGCCGATAATCGTAGCTCCTCAACCGTTCCGTTTCGGTAGCAACCGCCTCTTCGCTTCCAGCAACCGGGCCTGCAAGTCCGGTCGGGTCGGCCTGCGCCGCTCCAGGTCTCTTAGTTTCACTTCCGCTTTAGCAAGTGCATTCAACACAGTCGTACGCGCGTTCGAAAACCTGCCCAGGCACACCCCTCTCACCACCACTTTCATTGCATCCCATTCAGTGGACCTACACGTAGTGGAACCCTCATTCTCACCGAAGTAATGGTCAATGCCCTGCTGGACCGCGTCACCAAACACTGAGTCCTCCAACGTGTCTGGCTGGAGCCGCCATGTTGGAATCGCCGAGCGCTCCCGTTGCCACTGGACATGTATCAATTGGGGATTATGATCTGATATAGTTCTGGCTAGGTATTCAGTAGGAGAGATCAATGGGGCCGCTACAGAGCACCGAATCAATTCTCACATGTAGTGCATGGAGGGCTGAGAAAAAGGAATAGTCCCTGACATCCCTGTGTTGTTCCCGCCACACATCCAGCAACCCCCATCTATCCTGCCAATCCTTCCTATGCATGGCCAACTTGCGTACCGGGGAATCAACAAGGGGAGGGTGAGACCTGTCCAGGACCACATCTGTAATCGAGTTGAAGTCCCCTCCCAATATCACCGGGCCCGCTAGAAAGGAGGCCAAGGACCCGGAAAGGCCATCGAAAAATCGGGCCTGATCAACATTCGGCGCATACACACAACAGAGAGTCACATCCCGGCCATGCATCCGCCCCTCCACCGCCACAAACCTGCCCTCAGGGTCCACCACTTGGTTCAGCACCTGAAACGGTGTCCCCGCTCTCACCCATATCAGTACCCCCCGGGCATAAGCTGAGTAAGTAGTACCAAACACCTGGCCCGGCACCTTTTTTGCAGTGCTGCACATTCCTGCTTCGTCAAGTGGGTCTCCTGTAGCATGGCAACCTGAACCCCCCTTCGTACTAAATACGCATGCACCTTGTGGCGCTTGACCATAGTTCGCAGCCCTCGGACATTCCACGTCAGGCATTTTAAATTAGGTAACGTCCCCATACTGATAGTGAACATTCCAAGTCAAACAGTGCCAGTCCGTGCACACACCATAGCAGTTGCCCCCCTCGAAACAAACATTGGAAAAGAAAACACCCCAAACCCCACTCCCCAGGACAGAGCCTACAAACCCAACGTCAGCCCCAGTCCAAACCTCAAACCAAACACACATCCGTCTAACCTGTGGTCGCCACCACAGAAGGCCTTAAGGGCCCTGGGGGGGTGAGTTATCGCCGACCCCAGCGAGCGGAGCCCACGCCCCGCGCTCCCCATCCCGTCATGCCCAAGCGGCACCCTGCCCGGCAACCCACCCATCTCCATCAGGATACCACCCTACCAAAACCGTGTCCAAGTTCCAACGATACATCAGCCACAAAAAATTCCATCAGATGTCTGGGGGGTGACCACCGGCCCCTTCGAACTCTCCGCTTCTGAAAGGTCCTCCCCAGTCCTGCCACCTTCGTTGCCAGAGTCCGTCTCCGCCAGTTCACTACCCTTCTGGGACCCCGTAATGGCCGCCGTCGCCGCCAGAGCCTCTCTCTTGTCCGCAGCCATTTGGGCCTCCCGTTTCTCCTGCTGGCGCCTGTTGCGGGACCGGATCCGTTGAGATTGTCTGACCTGAGGTGTTTTAGGCCGGTCCCGTCTACTCCTGTGTGACCTGTCCGTCCCGGCCCTGTACGATTCCAGCCACTTCCAAGCCTCGTCCGGGGACTGAAAGAAATGCGTCGTCTCATCCAGGATGACCCGCAGCTTGGCCGGGAAGAGCAAGGAGTACTGGATGCCCTCTTCCCGCAGTTCCTTCTTCACCGCCAGAAACGATGCCCTAGATTTCTGGACCGCCTGGGTGTAGTCCGGGAAAATCGTAACCCTGCTGTTCTCCACCTCAAATGGACCCGACGCCCTGGCCCTCTGAATGAGGAGGTCCCGGTCCTTATAATGGAGGAGCCGCACCACCATCGGTCGGGGGGGCGGCCCAGCGTTGGCGGGCGGGCCGGCACCCTGTGGGCTCGTTCCAGGGTAAAGAAAGGAGTAAGCCCCTCCGGTGCCACCACAGTTCGAAACCAGTTCTCCATGTAGGCCACTGCATCCTCCCCTTCAATTCGCTCCGGCAGGCCTACTACCCGCACGTTGTTCCGCCTATTGCGGCCTTCGGCATCCTCCGCTCTTCGCTCCAGCGAATCCAACCGGGCCAGGATATCCGTGATCTTGTGTTCCGCAGTTACCACCGACGGTTTCAGGTCCGATAGGAGCTGATCATGGTCTTTGACCTTGTCCGCCAACTTTGCATGGTCCACTCGTAGTAGCCCCAGCCCCGTGGCGACTTGTGCAATGTCCTGCCGCAACGCCTCCTTGGTCGAGGCGATAGCATCCAATATGGCATCCAGGCGCCGATTCAGCCGCTGCTCCTGGTCCGTCTGCGGGGGGGTCTCGCCCACCTGGGACAATGTCGCCAAGTCCTCCTGTCCCAGCTCCAAGGCCGTCGGTCCTCCTGAAGCCGCCATCTTAGATAACTGCGTCACAGGCAAAGAGACTCAACTAGTCCCGGCAGTTGCTGTGTGGAGGGCAGGCGCCCCAATAATGTACAGGATCAAGTGTCCCCTCTGATGTCCGTCACTCCAAGGACAAAGCGGGTTGGCACCATCCGGTGTGCACTCTTCAAAGCCGGGGGGAGGAGGAAGGGTAGCAGCAAGTGATCGTCCCCGAGGCCCGAGCCGCGTCGGGCTACCGGTCCCCCGATCTTCGGGACCGTCTCCACACACCCCACAGCGCCGATCTCACAGCAGTGGGTCCCCCCTCCAGTCGGTGCCAAGACTGCTCAATGTCGTCGTCCGGAGCCGTCGGTCCGCCCCGCTGCCATTTTTCTCACACTCTCGGCGACACCTCGGTTGTCGTTCATCGAGGTTTCCCCGGGGCCAGCGAACCCCCAGCAGCCAGCCGCCGATGCCCAGTGGCCCCCTCACACTTCGTAGGGCAGAATTGTCGACCACGGGTCGCTCGGGGTGCAGGAATCAGGAGAATTTGCGGGATTCCGCGCGGAGCTACGAGCTCACGCCGCCATCCTGATCGGCGTCCAAGCCACGCCCCCAAGAGCAGTGATGTTGAGGAAAGAGTAGAGATACAGACTGGATAAAGGCAAGTGAGTGTGAGACAAGGTGATTGAGGGAGTGAAGAGACAGAGAAAGTGAAAGAAAAAGTGAGAGTAGAGGACTGAGTGAGGGAGGAAAGAAACATAAGTGAGGGAGTGTGGCTGTGTTGTAGGGAGTGAGCGTGATAGAAGAGGAGTGACAGACTAAGGGGTCAGAGAGAATGAGGCTAACAGAGAGAGAATGAGGGAAGGGGAGTGTAGGAGTAAGAGGACAGAGGGAGTAAGAGAAGAAATTAGTGAAGTGGAGTAAGGAGAGTACGGGAAGGGAAAACAGTGAAGGAGCGAAGGAAGGGACGAGAGAGGAAGGGAAGTAAAGGAGAAGGTTTGAAAGAAGGTGACTGTAGGAGTATGGCTGAGTTATAGGGAGTGAGCGGGACAGAAGAGGAGTGAGAGAATAAAGGGATGGAGAGAATGAGGCTAACAGAGAGAGAATGAGGGAAGGGGAGTGTAGGAGTAAGAGGACAGAGGGAGTAAGAGAAGGAATTAGTGAAGTGGAGTAAGGAGAGTAAGGGAAGGGAAAACAGTGAAGGAGTGAAGGAAGGGAAGAGAGAGGAAACAAAGTAAAGGAGAAGGACTTAAAGAAGGTGAGTGTGGGAGTATGGCTCAGTTATAGGGAGTGAGCGTGACAGAAGAGGAGTGAGAGACTAAGGGGACAGAGAAAATTAGGGTAACAGAGAGCATGCGCCTGTGTGGCACCTTTGATGTAGTTTGCAATCTGATCCTTGCTAATGTCAAGGGGGATGCAGTGAACTTTCAGGTTGCTAACGCATTGGCGGCACTTCCCGAGGCCGAGAAACTCCGACAGTTAGCGAAGATTATTGTGGCGGCTTATAAAACCGTGGGTCGCAATAATAAGGGTGTTAAGCCTTTTTCTGTTAAAGATAAAAAGCAGCCCCAGGGACAAACTTCGGAGACAGAAGTGCAGCCCAAGTCCAAAAAACAAAATTGGCCTAAAAAACAGAAACAGGGAAAGCAACCGCAACAAACACAGGTTTCTCGCCCTGCATCTCCGTTACCTACGCAGTCGGAACGTGTTTATGACTTGCGCGACCGCGCGACGATTAAGACTCCTGATCGATTTCAGGCTTCTGACCAACGCTCTCCTCGTTCCTTTCAGGACTCATCGGCTCCAATGACCGGTGGTGGAGGGGGCGGCAGGGGTCGGGGTGGCCAGCAAGGACGTGACCAGCCCCGCCCAAGGAACGGTGCAGAAAAGCAGGAAGGCTCTACGCCTAGGAGACCACAGTTTGCCAAGAAGAAAGTCGCAGCCTTAACAGCGCATCGATATGCCCCAGATAGTGAGAACGCGGTTTCGGAATCTGACGTGGGCTCTGACCTTGCTGGACAGCGCGTCGGGGATTACCATAGTGAGAAAGTCGCTCCGTCCACTACTGAAGGTGACAGCGACTGATACTTATGTTGTCATTGAAACAGCTGACACCAGAGTTCCTCCCCCTGATAGACTTTTTGAAATTGTCCTGTTAATTGAAGGTGACATACAACGAACCATAAAAGGGGTATTTTGGGAAAATCTTTCGTCTACATATGACATTTTGCTTTCGGAGGCTGACTGGCCCCCACCTTTTGTGCTTGCAGCTCCGCGAGGGGAGGAGATGATCCTCCCCAGTTTCGCGAACACAGTCTCGAAAAAGGATGCGCTGCATTTTACAGAAGAGTGGGCTCTAGCTCTGGCGCCGGCTGTGTACCGCAATCAGTGTGGTTGGGATAAATTGTCCCCGAGCCACGAGATTCCTTTACAGTCTCAGCCGCAGCCTCAACCTCAATATCCTATACGACGTGAAGCGAAAGCTTCCGTCGCAGCAATCCTTGAACAATTGGAATATCAAGGTGTAATTGAAACGTATGTGTCACCGATGAATAACCCTCTTTTTACTGTAAACAAGCCTGACGGTTCATATCGTTTGGTTTTGGATTACCGGCATTTAAACTTGCATTGCCGTAACTGTGAAGTACAGAATACTCAGGGCTCTGCTCTTGTGACCACGCTTGACATTTCCAATGGTTTTTATGCCCACAGATTGGACGGTCTAAGTTCCCAGTGGACCTCCTTTACATGCGGCTGTGTGCAAAAAAGTTTTGGCTTCACCCTATGGGCTATAAGAATAGTCCTGGGGTTTTTTCCGCCCGCTTATTCTCTCTTTTAGAGCGAATCGACCCAGATGCTTGTTCGTAAGTGGATGACATATATCTCACAGACGACGAACTTTGGGAGCATCTGTGTGGAGTCAACAGTATAATTTGTAACTTTGCGGATCTAGGTAACAAGTTTAACTTTGCGAAATCGCACATTGCAGAGTACACTTTGTTGTTTCTGGGCTACGAGCTCAACAATGAGGGTAAAGGTTTAGCTCCTCACTTTCTGGAGAAATGCGCACAGTTGCGCTCTCCGACAACACTGAAAAAATTACAATCTTTACTGGGCTTCTTAAATTTCGGGAGAACATACATTCCGGAAAACGCCCAACGTATCAAGCCACTGTATGCTTTGATACAACCATC